>NC_053493.1:314175571-314909321 GCF_905171775.1 Rana temporaria
CAGTCAGCTTCATCGGTTAACCGATGAAAACGGTGAGATGCCTGTAGTCTATTTAAGATTTTTACTAATAAAATGAATGTTACACTGTGATCCATCCATACATGTTGAGTGTTAAACTGTAATGTGCTGCCATGGGGTCCTAAAACTGTGTACTTTGTCAGGGGCTTAAAAAGATTGTAAAGCCTCGCTTTTTTTTTTATCTAAAAATAAGAAAGCATGCTATACTTGCTCTGTGCAGTGGTTTTGCACAGGGCAGCCCAGATCCTCCACTTCTCAGGTCCCTCAACATCACACCTGGCCCCTCCCTTCTGTCAAGTGCCCCCAAAGCAAGCAGCTTGCTATGGGGGACACTCAAACTGAGTCACCGCTCTGTGTGTCCATTTAGATACGGAGTCCTGGCCCCGCCGCCCCTCTCTCCTGATTGGCTAACTGACTTTGATTGACAGCTGGGATGTGTCAAAATTCTTGGATTGGGTTCCTGCGTTTAAAGCAGTTAATAATGCTGCTTTCCATCTTCCACATTTGACAACCAATAGAGAAAACCTTTTGAGGGTTGATCTGTCAGTAGAAAATGTGTGGAACTTCCTTATTTAAAAGTGCTGGAGCACTTCTAGAAGAGTGTCTTCATTTTCACATTTTACAAGTGCTGCAGAAGATCGCAAATCACTTTTCTACGGTAAAGACTAAATTGTTGCAATAATTATTTAAATGTTTATGTTCCCTTCTTGAAGTCATTGAGTTGGCTCCTTGAAATAGTTACACATTAACAATCAGTATTCTTGAAATGTTCTTGATTTTTTTTTTTTAACCACTTCAGCCCTGGAAGATTTTATCCCCTTCCTGATCAGAGCACTTTTTACAATTTGGCACTGCAACATTTTAACTGACAATTGCCTGGTCATGCAATGCTGTACCCAAACATAATTTGTGACCTTTTTTCCCCCACAAATAGAGATTTCTTTTGGTGGTATTTGATCACCTTGGTGGTTTTTATTTTTTTGCGCTATAAACAAAAAAAAGGCGACAATTTGGGGGAAAAAAACAATATTTATTTTTGCTATAATAAATGTCTTCATCAGTTAAGGCCAATATATATTCTAATACATATTTTTGGTAAAAAAATAGCAATGAGCGTATATTGATTGGAAGACAAAAGAAGGGGCAATTACTCAAGGAAGTAGCAATTGATGGTCGGATTTTGGAGGCAAGACGGGAATATATAAAAAATATAAATTTTATTACAAAAGTATAAATTTAACAAAAAACAAAGATCATAAAACCATATAAATTGTATAGTATATATTGACAGTATCCTCTACGCGTGTACATCCTCTACGCGTTTTGCCGTTGGGCTTCCTCAGGACGAGCAGAAGAAATTTAACAATGTAAAGATATATTTGATTGTCTATATCATCATAATGGATACACAGCCATCCAGGGTACCTCAGAGCATTCCAAAAATATGTATTGATATATCAAGAAATAGTGTAGAGAGGTCCAATTTTAATCGTAAAGTCTCCAAAATCCGAGAGAAAGGATTCACTGAACACAAGATGTAAACCATAGGGGGGCACCGCAGGTACACAGAAGGAAAGAAAACCAAATCTGAAAGAATCCAGGCAAAAGTTTTAATTCCGGGGCAAGCCAATAAAGTATATCGTAAACAAAACGGGTGTATGGAGTGTGCATCCAAGTACTATTTATATTGGTAGCCACAGAGCAGACAGTACAGTCTATGGAGCAGCAAACACATGGATGCCTAAAGGACGCAGAGTACCTTGTGGTAATGGCCTGTATATTGATTGGTTTGTACAAAAGTTATAGCATCTACAAACTATGGGAAAGATATTTGTCTTTTTTTTTTTTACTAGTAATGGAGGTGATCTGCAATTTTTTTGCGGTATTGCGACGGACAGATCAGACACTTTTGACACATTTTTGGGACCATTGACAATTGTACAGCGATCAGTGCTATAAATATGCACTGATTACTGTGTAAATGTCGCTGATGGGAAAGGGGTTAACACTAGGGGGTGATCAAGGGGTTAAATTTGTGTTCCCTAGATGTGTTCTAACTGTATGGGGATAGCACTGACTGAGGGAGGAGACATATCGTTGTTCCTACTTAGGAACAAACGTTATATCTTCTCTCCCCTGACAGAACTGGCCATGTGCATCGTGTCCCCCACCTACAGGAGACCCCCAAAGAAGAGGATTGGGGCCGCTCTGTGCAATTCTATTGCACAGAGCAGGTAATGCCGTGTACACATGATCGATCAAACCGACGGGCACCCTCTGGTGGCTCTTAAAGGACAAAGCCATACCCATATGGGGTTTCGACCAGGAGAGCTATTCTGTAGCAGTATATCTACGTGAGCCAGTCGGGAACTGGTTTATCATGCATTTTAACATGGCTACACACTGATGGTACCACCTCTTCTAAGCACTCTTGGGTAGGTCGGTCATACCATGCTAATTACTGGTCTACCTCTAGAGGTGTTTCAATACTTACAGTATTTCTAATTCAGGCCATTTTAAACTTCTTCAAAGAGAGCTGGAAAGGCTCTTGTCTATGTCCCTAATACAAGAGGGGGTTGGCCTTTGTCATCTTATCCTAATTTTAAAGGAGGTATAGATGGGAAATTTGAATATGCTTTTAAACCCTGCAATTGTTTGGGCGTATTCTTACCCAAGGGATACCCCACACATTTTCCTCGTAAGCTTTCGGTATATGTTACAAGCAGTCTCCATGGTTGATGTCTGGAGATATAAACATGCTGATGCACAAACTTTCTCTTGTTTCTCCACAGTCTATGACTAAATATCTTGCAGTGATTTAATACTGCTTCATGTGGGTCTTCTCCTCATGCTTGCGATGTGGGTTACCTTCCTAGAATCTTCTCGGATCACTTCCCTTGTTGGGTTCCATACGACTCCAAGCCCTTTGCCTCCACACTGGAAGCTGAATAATCCCTTCTGGCTCTTTGTTCCCTGAGGAGTCCTAGGTGTCACAGGAGTGAAATTTATTTTTCTTAGTAGCACCCTCTGTTAGTCCCAAAGACCCTGTATCCTAACATGCTCAGGCTTCTAAATTACAAACTCAAATTTCTGATATGATCTATTATGCCAAGGCCAAGATGTATTCTCCCCCCAAAAAAAATGGGGAAAAAAATGTTGTAAAATGCTTGCCTATGTAGGCGACCATAAAGGTATCACCTTATCTTAAAGATTCTCTCTATCTTCAGCTACTCTGCCACGGTTTTTCCCTGCGCGGATCACTGTGCTTAAGACACCTCTGACTGTACATGAAGTTTAAGGCTCCATTCACACTTGTGCGACTTGTCATGCGACTTTGGTCATCATTCGCATGACAAGTCGTTCCCCATATCTTCCAATGATAACCATTTATATATGTATGACTTTACGTCGTAGCAACTTCAAAGTAGCTCATGCATAAAAGTCCTACCTTAATGTTATACTGTTCAACAGTTGTCCATTATCATTGGTCAAAACCAAAGTCATATCCAAGTCGCCCCCATCTAAATTTGCACTCCAAAGTCATGCAACTTTGGAGGCATACAAGTGTGAATTGAGCGTAAACAGTTATCTCTTTTTGCTAGAGTTAAGGGTCTTCCTCCACTACCTATATAGAATTCTTGGTCCAAAACTTCTTACCCTACAGTGAAGCATATAAACAGTGCTAAATCTATATTCGAGGTCCCAGTCATACTCATTCCAAAGCCAGATAAAGATCTGTGCTACCCAGAGTACTATAGGGCCATTTCTTTATTACCAACAGTTAAGGGTCTTTCCTAGGTCTGATCTCTCAGACTTGGCCAGATCATCTAGACGCTTATCCACCCGAGTCAGACAGCCTTTATACCCAGCAAAAATACATCCTTGAATATGTGCTTTATGTATATGAACCTTCAAGCCAATAATGATCAGATGGGTATTGGGATGGTGAGTTTAGATGCTGCTAAGGCATTTGACTTGGTGGAATAGGGTTACCGAAGACAAATTCTTTATGAATTTGGCTTCAAGTGTTTGTAAAGGTTCAGCTTTTTTTTAAACAATAACAAACATGTTATACTTACCTGCTATGTGAAATAGTTTTGGATAGAGCAGCTCCTATCCTCCTCTTTCTTTATCGTTACATCACGGGACACAGAGCGGCATTCATTACTATATGGGTTATATGGAGTACCTTCAGGTGATGGACACTGGCAATCTCAAACAGGAAATGCCCCTCCCTATATAACCCCCTCCCATAGGAGGAGTACCTCAGTTTTTACGCCAGTGTCTTAGGTGTTGGTCATGGTTTAGCTTGCCTCCGCATCCTTGGGATTAGGTGAGCTAACCGGTTCTGTCCAAAGGCCTCAGCGCTAAAGTGGTCAGTAACCGGACCCCAAACCCTTGGGGTATAGCCCATAATGCTTTTCTTTTTAGAGAGCTGGACCCTGGGCCCAGAACTTAGAAACCTTTGGGTGCCTAATGTTTCTGTTGCCAGAGTGCTATATGGGCCCAGGACAGTGGATCCTTCATAGGAACCCAGGGCCTGAAGGTCTAGACATCCCCACGGAGATGGGGGAAGATTGGGCCTCTTGCTTGGCAAAGTCCTGCGGCATGGAGCAGGTAAGTGAGGGGAAAACTTGCGGAACTTGGTTCTTAGCAGGTTTTTTCTGGGGGGTCACAGGGGACATGCCTAAAGTTATGCGCTGCATCTGGCAAACTAGTCACATATCTTAATGATAGGATGGCTCTATGTGTATTTTTTCCCCATAAGAAGTGACCTCCCTTGTAGTGTTGGAAAAGCATTTGAGTAGGGCCTGTGTAATATAAAATGTATGTGTGTGTCAGAGAGCTATGCTTACTTGCAAGCCTCCAGGCGATGCTCCATCAGTCTTCCTCCTCAGAGCCTGCTAAGCAGGCAAAACGCTGACCACCTCGTGGTTCCAGCTGGAGCAGAGAGGCTCCCTTCCCCCCAACCCCCCCCCCCCCTATCGGCGGGCGCGCGCGTTCACGTGTTATAGGCGCAATTCGCGCCGTTTAGCTGAGGGGGGAAGGGCGGGTCAGTGGTTTAAGGAAGGGGCGGCCCTTCCTTTTCGTTCCAAACAGCATTCGATACATTGGAACTGGGGAGGAAAGACCAGAGCGGCAGCATGGGGCGCCGAGGACACACAGTGGCCAAAAAGAATATTGCAGTCTTCAGAAGACTGTTTTCAAGCCTAGAAATAGGCTGTTTCTCATCTCATAGTTTTTCTTGCAATACTACTCAGGGGGACAGAATGATTTTTCTTTCCTGGATTTGAAAAAAAAAAAAAAAGGGAAAGATTGAAGAAAGATTGAAATAAAAAAAAAAAAAAAAAGTCATCTAGGGGAGAGGAAGCATTTTTTATCCCCCAAACAGGTGTTTGGGCAATTAACTTTTATAGTTCCAAGTACCAATAGGTAGCAGGTGTACCTCGGTATTGTACCATGGCATCCGGGTCAGAGGGTACAAGAGGTGGGGATTCCCCCAGAGAGTCTGAGGTCTCGGACAAAGCTATGCCGCTGCTTTCCCCTCAGGGAGCCTTGGGGCCATCGGGATCTGGGGCTGGAGCTGGCGCGGGTCAGTCCAACCCTAAGATGGTCACGGACGAGGTATTACTCACCTCTTTAAGAGAGATGGAGAAAAGAATGGGAAAAATGATAGCCACAGCTATGCGGGGCAGTAAACGGATTAGATCTCCGTCGCCCGAGCGTGGACCCTCAGAAGAGGAGGTCCTTTCCTCAGGGGAATTGGACGATCTCTTGGACAAGGACCAAGTAGGTTCAGGGATCGAAGATCCGGATACAGAGGAGTCTGGAGCAGTCTCCCAAGGGGAGGGCTGGTGGATTCAAGCCTTAACGGACTTGGTCCATAATGCATTCAACTTGCCAGTACCAGATCTCCAGGTATCGACGGTTTCAGCTTTGGGCTCACTGAGGGCGCCTCAAAGCAATGCAGTGTTTCCGATCCACCCTCTATTAGAGGGAGTTTTGTTCCAAGATTGGAACAAGCCAGATAAAATCTTCTTACCACCTAAAAGATTCTCTGCCCTATATCCTATGGAAGATAAATTTTCCAAGAAATGGGCTACTCCTGCAGTGGACGCAGCCATCTCATGTGTTAACAAGTCGTTAACATGCCCTGTAGAAAACATACAGGTATTCAAGGATCCAGTTGATAAACGCTTGGAAGCACTACTTAAGAACTCCTTCACTACGGCAGGGGCAGTAGTACAGCCAGCGGTGGCTGCGATTGGGGTTGCTCAAGCATTATCGGATCAAGTTAAGCAGATGCTTAAACTTATTCCTGCCCAGCAGGCAGAAGAATTTTCGGATGTCCCTAGGGCCATATGTTTTACAGTAGACGCAATTAAGGATTCTATCCAGCAAGCGTCACGTTTATCGTTATCCCTTATCCATATGAGAAGACTCTTATGGTTAAAGAGCTGGGAGGCCGAGCCCCCATGCAAGAAGCTCCTGGTAGGGTTTCCCTTCTATGGAGGACGACTCTTCGGAGAAGACCTAGATAAATACATTCAGACCATTTCAAACGGCAAAAGTACTCTCTTGCCAACTAAGAAGAAGTTTCAGGGGCCTGCGTTTAAACGACAGTACTCCCCTGGGCAGGGGCCCTCTAATGCCAAACAGTATCGACGGCCTCCTGCGAAAGCAAACTTCGGCTTCAACAGCAAGTCTCAAGGACAGGCTGCTAGAGGCAGAAAGCAGTGGTTTCGCAAACCAGCAAAACCAGCCCCCAAGCCCTTATGAAGGGGCGCCCCCACCCACGAAGGTGGGGGGAAGGCTGCGACTCTTTTCAGAGGTTTGGGAAGCCAGCATTCCCGACGAGTGGGTACGGTCTTCCGTGGCCACAGGCTACAAATTAGATTTCCTAAAGTTTCCTCCTCCTCATTTCCAGGAGTCGAGGATTCCAAACGATCCGGAGAAAGGAGCCGCATTAATGTCGGCATTAAATCATCTACTTTCCCAGGAAGTAATAGTAGAGGTACCAGTCCTGGAACAGGGACTAGGTTTCTACTCCAACCTATTCATCATCCCGAAGTCCAATGGAGATGTCAGGCCAATTTTGGACCTAAAGATGGTAAATGCATACCTAAAGATCCGCTCATTTCGGATGGAATCCGTGCGGTCAGCAGATGCCACACTCCAAAAGGACGACCTCATGGCGTCCATAGACATAAAGGATGCCTACCTTCATGTTCCAATTTATCAGCCACATCAAAAATATCTACGCTTCATGGTGGCTTCGCGTCACTTCCAATTCGTGGCGCTTCCCTTCGGGTTGGCTACGGCCCCCCGGGTGTTCACGAAGGTCCTAGCTCCAATCCTAGCCAAACTAAGGATCCAAGGGGTCACGATCCTAGCATACCTGGACGACCTCCTAGTCATAGATCACTCGTCTCCCGGCTTGGAGCGAGCAGTGGCCCTCACGGTCCAATACCTCGAAGTTCGGCTGGGTCCTAAATCGAGAAAAGTCAGCTTTCCTGCCCACAAGGCAGTTGGAATATCTCGGCATGAGATTAGACACAGAACAACAAAGAGTGTTTCTACCTCTGAGGAAGGTCAAAGCCATCAAGGAATTAATCCTACTGGTTCTAAGCAAGAAGGAACCGACTATTCGCCTATGTATGAGGTTACTAGGCAAGATGGTGGCCACATTCGAGGCGGTACCATATGCCCAGAGCCACACTCGCATCCTGCAGGCAGCCATCCTGTCAGCATGGAGCAGAAGGCCACAGGCCTTGGATATCCCGTTGCCGCTCTCATCAAGAGTCCGACAAAGTCTGTGTTGGTGGTTAGACCCTCAGAATCTACTGAAGGGGAAGTCTTTCAGCCCAGTGGCTTGGAAGATAGCGACCACAGACGCCAGCCTGACGGGCTGGGGAGCAATTTTGGATGGTTGCACTCGCCAAGGTACTTGGGCAAAGCCAGAGAAGCAGTTGCCCATCAACATCTTGGAGCTCAGAGCTGCTCGACTAGCCCTCATGGCTTGGACGTCAAAATTGCAGGGGTTCCCGGTGAGAATTCAATCAGACAATGCCACGGCCGTGGCATACATAAATCACCAAGGGGGAACCAGGAGTCAAGCCGCTCAGAGAGAGGTGAGCTTGATTCTCCTATGGGCAGAGGCTCATGTGCCCTGCATATCGGCAATATTCATTCCAGGAGTGGACAACTTTCAGGCGGACTTCTTAAGCCGCCAGACTCTATTGCCGGGGGAATGGTCTCTGCATCCACAAATCTTTCAAGCACTCTGCCAAAGATGGGGAGTGCCGGACGTGGATATCATGGCATTGAGACTCAACAAGAAGCTAGACAGGTTCATGTCCCGCTCAAGGGATCCGATGGCCTGCGGAACCGATGCGTTGGTTTGCCCTTGGCATCAGTTCAAACTTCTTTATGCGTTTCCCCCGCTCCAGTTACTACCCCGCCTGCTGCGCAGGATCCGGGTGGAGCACATACCAGTCATCCTGGTAGCTCCAGCATGGCCCAGAAGGGCATGGTACTCACTAATCTTAAAGATGGTAGTGGGAGACCCTTGGACTCTTCCTCTACGGCCAGACCTGCTATCGCAAGGTCCGATCCTCCACCCTGCCTTACGGCATCTAAATTTGACGGCCTGGAAGCTGAATCCCTGATTCTCAGGGGTAGAGGTCTGTCTCAGAGAGTAATCTCTACCCTAATCAGAGCCAGGAAACCGGTCTCTAGGGTGATTTATCACAGGGTCTGGAAGGCCTATGTAGGCTGGTGTGAGTCCAAGCTATGGCTTCCTCGCAAGTTCACCATCGATAGAGTTTTAAGTTTTCTCCAGCTAGGAGTGGATAAAGGATTGGCATTAAGCACAATCAAAGGACAGATTTCTGCTCTGTCAGTGTGGTTTCAGCGGCCGCTGGCCACCCACTCGCTGGTTAAGACCTTCCTTCAAGGGGTCTTACGTATTAAACCTCCAGTTAAATCCCTGCTTTGTCCGTGGGATTTAAATCTTGTTCTGTCAAGTTTACAGAAACAACCGTTTGAGCCGTTGGCTGAAATTCCTTTGGTTTTACTGACAAGGAAGTTAGTATTTTTGGTCGCCATAGTTTCCGCAAGAAGAGTATCGGAACTGGCGGCCTTATCCTGTAAGGAACCATATCTTATTTTTCATAAGGACAGGGTCGTTCTCCGCCCTCATCCTTCCTTCCTACCGAAGGTTATATCCAGTTTTCACTTGAACCAGGATTTGGTATTACCATCCTTCTTCCCTAAACCTACTTCCAGAAAGGAAGGGTTGCTGCATACCTTGGATATTGTCAGGGCCATGAAGGCCTATCTTAAAGCTACAAAGAAGATCTGGAAAACAGATGTGCTGTTCATTTTACCGGATGGGCCCAAGAAGGGGCAGGCAGCTGCAAGGTCCACCATTTCTAGGTGGATTAAGCAATTAATCACTCAGGCCTACGGCTTGAAAGGGTTGCCTCCTCCAGTATCATTAAGGGCTCATTCTACTAGGGCCATGGGCGCCTCCTGGGCAGCACACCACCAGATCTCTATGGCTCAAGTTTGCAAGGCGGCAACCTGGTCTTCTGTCCACACGTTTACAAGATTCTACCAGTTGGACGTAAGAAGGAATACTGATACAGCCTTTGGGCAGGCAGTGCTGCAGGCTGCAGTTTGAGACCCTCGGATTCCGGGGGCTCCTCTTTTTTGAGTTAAATTTAAAATTTAAGATTATTTTTCTCAACTAAGTTGGATTTATTATGATTTGAGTATATCTCTAAATTAAATCCTTTTGTCTTGGAGATGTTCTCCCTCCCCTCATTGTAAGCATTGCTTTGGGACATCCCATATAGTAATGAATGCCGCTCTGTGTCCCGTGATGTAACGATAAAGAAAAAGAGATTTTTAATACAGCTTACCTGTAAAATCTTTTTCTTGGAGTACATCACGGGACACAGAGCTCCCACCCCTCTTTTGGGGACCATTTTGGGAGGCATACTGCTTGCTACAAAACTGAGGTACTCCTCCTATGGGAGGGGGTTATATAGGGAGGGGCATTTCCTGTTTGAGATTGCCAGTGTCCATCACCTGAAGGTACTCCATATAACCCATATAGTAATGAATGCCGCTCTGTGTCCCGTGATGTACTCCAAGAAAAAGATTTTACAGGTAAGCTGTATTAAAAATCTCTTTTTTTGGGTCCTTTGTGCTCCTGGCCCCTCCCCCCTGCTAAGTGACCCCTGAGCAAGCGGCTTGCTCTGGGGCACTTGTGTGTGCTCGCTTCCAAGCTGCTTCTGTGTGTCTGAGACACAGAGAACACGGCTCAGCCCAAGCCCCTTTCCCTCACTGACTATGATTGACAGCAGTGGGAGACAATAGCTCCCTCTGCTGTATCTCAACCAATGATGAGGCAAGAGAGCCAGGAGAGCTGCTGCTCTCGTGCACATCGCTGGGTCACAATCAGGTGAGTATAAAGGGGAGGGGGCTGGGCTGAGAGAGAAGCTGCACACCTGAAGGTTAAAAACCTTCAGCCGGAGCTGCGGTGGCTCAACGCGATTGGCACTGCGCTGACAAGCCATTCACCTCTGCAGCCAGGGGTTCGGATCCCGGTCTCGGCTACATGTGAATTGAGTTTGGTGGTCTCAGCCCGGCTCCTGGTGGGTGTGCTATGCGAGGTACGCCTGCGCTTAGTACGCCCACCCCCCTCCCACAAAAACCACCACACCTACACATGCACTCGAAATTGGGTTAACACACACGACTTTGACCATGCGGTCTCTAAAAGAGAGGCGAAGGACTAACGGGGCTGGTTGAGCGGGGCTAATCCTCTCACTCCCTTATAGGGAGTCCCTCTGCCCCGTTGGGCTTCAAAGCGGAGCAGGTAGGGCAGGCTGTGTGGGAGGACCCCCTCACACACCCGCCATTGCCACCCGGGGCATGGAGAAAGGTGGCAGATTGCCTCTGGGGGAGGCCTGCCTACTCCCAACTCCTGCAGTCCGGCTCCTCTCTCGAGTACACGCACAAAATACACTTTAAAAAAAAAAAAAAACCTTCAGCCTTTAGAACCACTTTCAGCCACCTCTTCATCAAATGGGTGCAGTTGCTATTTCCTAAAAAGAAAAGGGAACAGAGGGCGCACCAGCATAGTGCATTACCTTTGCAACATTTTATTATTGTAAAAGGTTTAAAAATATATACTTAAGTGATAAAATCAAGCAAATTGTATAAAGTCCACCATTTGTCTCATCCAGCGATATCTGCTGGCCAGTAACAATTGTGGGATGTAGAGTCCAAATAAACTGACACGTTTGGAGGGGGTATCCCCTCTACTTGTTTTTAAACCTTTTATAATATTAAAGTGTCACAAAAATGCATTAGGCTGGTGCACCCTTTGTTCCATTTCTTTTTAGAGTTTCTTCTGGGTTTCTCCTGACCCATCAAGAGTGGCAGCACAGCTGATGTGGTGGTTTGATTAGTGAAGACCCACGTTTTCTATCAACCACACAGTAATCCCTTGAGTGCAGGAGTATTCATTTTTATTTTATGTTGATATATCCTAACCTTAGCCAAGGTGTGTACAAATGGGTGAACATCTGCAGCATTGTCCAGATTGACCAGGCAGGGGTGTCCTCTTCAGGGCCGGATTTGCTCTCCCTGCCGCCCCAAGGCCAGGTTCCACAATGCACCCCCCTCCTCGCCAACCGAACCACCCCCTATAATCAACGGAGAATGGCAACCGGATGGCAGGGGCGGCACGGTTAGTTCAAATATTTTTTTTTCTTTTTTTTTTTACTTTCTTATCACTTTTTTTACTTTTATTTATTTGTAGCTTGTCGCTTACTTTTTTTTTGTTTTTGTATAATTTTCTTATTATTTTTCTTAATAATGACTTTTTTATTTTATTCATTTAATCATTATTTCTTATTTTTTTTAGCAATTTTTTTTCACTTAACTTGTTTGCTATCACACAGGAAAAAACAATTCCCTGTGTGATAGCAATTGGAGGTGACATGTTCTCTTTATTAACCCTGTCACCTCCAAAACAGGAGTCCTAGCACTGTGCTAGAACTCCTGTCACAGCTGAGATTGGAAGAGCACAGCTCTCCCCTCTCACTGTGTACATTGGCAGCAGGAACAGGAGACAGACTCGGTGGCCGGGGGGAGGAAGGAGTCCTGAAGACAGAGCCAGCAGAGAGGTATGTGGGGAGAGGGGAGGACGGACGGTAGCACACATTTTACAAGTGATTTCGGCGACATCGCCGCAATCACTTGTTAACAAGCGAGTGGATTCCCCCATAAGAAAAAGGAAGGGAAAGGGAATTGAAGGGGAATGGGGAAACACATAACAAGGGGTGATCAGAGAGGGAAAAGGGAATAGGAATAAAGAGAGAGAAGTAAACAGAAAAGAAAAAAAAAGGGGAAAGGAAAAAGAGAAGGAAAAAGAGGGGGAAAGGGGAAGAAAATAGAAAAAAGGGGGAAAAAACGAAAAATAAGGAAAAGATAGAAGACAAGATACACACGGGAAGCATTCACATTAGCCACATCCGTAATGGTAAGAATATAGAGAAAAATACCCAATCAAAAGAGTGGGCAAAGTCAGACTTTGAGGCTCGTGGAAGTATAAAATATAATTTATTACACAAATTTACAAAATGTACACTGACAATGGTATAATAGAATGCAACTGGTTACAATCACAATACAACCATCCGGAACAAAAATAAATGAATAGTGAATGAATCCTATTGAAGTCGCCTATGCGTTTCACCGTGGGGCTTCTTCAGGACGAAATGAACAGGATTATTGCTACTATGTAGCTATAGTTTTCACAATCTAGGAGTAATACATATCATATTAGTATAGCATAAAAAATGGTAATGGTATTATTTACATAAAGAAAAAATAGTAAAACTATATCAATTGGTTAAAATCAGGAGAAAAAAACAAGATTTTTTTCAGAACATATGGGCTACATTATGTGGCTACATCACCTGATACACAGCGGTGGATAAATCCATCCAGGATAGCTCCAAGGTAGACGGATTCCCTCATAACTTACCGCCCTTAACTGTATGTTCCAGGCGTCGGGGAAATCTATGCCACTGCCGCCCCTTGGCGCCCTGCCGCCCCAAGGCCTGGCCTCAGTGGCCTTGTGGGAAATCCGGGCCTGGTCCTCTTTCTTCCCTATTGTATGCCATAGCCGTGGAACTATTAGCAGCCTGCTTAGGGCACAGCCATACATAAAGGAGGTAGGCGTAGGTGCTCATATAGAGAAGGTGAGATTAAATGCAGATGACATGGAGCTGTACCTAGATGACCCAGGCCCCTCCTTATCCATGGGTCCCTTGGCCATTAAAGAGGAATGTCATTCCCATGTAAAAAAAAAAAAAAATCTCCTCCCCCCATATCTTCCTGGGTTATCTTCAATAAACATACTTGCATGCCCAGAAAATCCAACATTGTCCCGCTGTAATCTGCTACATGCTTGATCTGCTTTTGCCTATATCATTGGGAGCCGGCTGTCTCTCGAGTTTTGCAGCCCATTCCCTGAAGATGTGACACAGTATGCTGCAGATTGCCCACCAGCTTTCTGGAATGCGTGACATGAATATCCTGGAGGCTGTGGGCAACTAGTGCTATGTATGGCATTCATCCACATTGAACCACTGGAAGGCAAAGCTCAACAAAACTTGCCAAATACTGTATAGAAGTGGTTCATTTCCATTTTTAAGGATCTGGGATGCTATGTAGGTAGGACAGGCTGGTGTTATGAGCTCTACTTAAAGCGGGAGTTCACCCATGTATTAAATTTTTTTTTTCTCCCCTTAGATTCCTGCTCGTTCGGTCTAGGGGAATCGGCTATTTGTATTAAAATATGAGCAGTACTTACCCGTTTTCGAGCTGCATCTTCTTCCGTCGCTTCCGGGTATGGGTCTTCGGGAGCGGGCGTTCCTTCTTGATTGACAGTCTTCCGAGAGGCTTCCGACGGTCGCATCCATCGCGTCACTCGTAGCCGAAAGAAGCCGAACGTCGGTGCGGCTCTATACTGCGCCTGCGCACCGACGTTCGGCTTCTTTCGGAAAATCGTGACGCGATGGATGCGACCGTCGGAAGCCTCTCGGAAGACTGTCAATCAAGAAGGAACGCCCATTCCCGCAGCCCATACCCGGAAGCGACGGAGAGGATGCATCTCGTAAACGGGTAAGTACTGCACATATTTTAAAACAAATAGCCGATTCCCCTAGAGAAAACGAGCATGAAGCTTAGGGGAAAAAGTGCCCTCTAAGGGTGAACCCCCGCTTTAAAGTGGTAGTAAAGCGTGCTGTGTGACTCTTACCTACAGGTAAGCCTATAATAAGGCTTGTAGAGAGAAGCTCTCTGAAGCTCTGTCATACTTGGTGAAGATTCAGAGCTTCATGCCGAACTGAGAGCTCCTGCGCGCATGTATGGGAGTGATGTCATTGCGGCTCTGGCCAATCAAGCTGTCAGGAATCCACGGCAAGGAGATCAGACACCTAGCTAAACAAGGGAACTGAGACCAAACCAACAAAGTATATATCATTAAAGTGATATTTATTTAAGGAGAAATGCAGTAAACGGTGAACATGGACAATCCCAACAGACAGAAACAAACCCCACTGACAATAACTGTTGAACCTGACCACTAAATATGTACAAAACCCATTTTAGGGACAAGGGTACAGGGAAATCAAGTCAGGCTAGGCAGCAAGGAAGGGACCAGAATCGTGACACGTCGGGGAAGGGAGGAGCAGCCTTAAGTAGACCCCCGGCAGCTGAACACTAATATAAATAATTGCCACAGCCTGCTGGCTCCCAGGAGACACCTACTGGTGGACACTGGAGCTGCAGCAAATGGCCCAGAACAGGATAGTGCCACCAGCCGGCGAACTTAATCCTAACACAAACAGCCAGAGCTAACCCACAAGAAAGAAGGGGGGATGATGTCAGCCGTCTCATCGGTGACCGTGCAAGGGCAAGTATTTCATAATGTGCTAGTATGCAATGCACATTAGCACATTATGCAATCGCCTTATGCCGCGTACACACGATCGGTCCATCCGATGAGAACGGTCTGATGGACCGTTTTCATCGGTTAACCGATGAAGCTGACTGATGGTCAGTCGTGCCTACACACCATCGGTTAAAAAAACGATTGTGTCAGAAAGCGGTGACATAAAACACAACGACGTGCTGAGAAAAACGAAGTTCAATGCTTCCAAGCATGCGTCGACTTGATTCTGAGCATGCCTGGATTTTTAACCGATGGACGTGCCTACAAACAATCGTTTTTTTTTCTATCGGTCAGGAATCCATCGATTTCTTTTTTTTTTAACCTATGGATAATTAACCGATGGGGCCCACACACGATCGGTTTGGTCCGATGAAAACGGTCCATCAGACCGTTCTCATCGGTTTGACCGATTGTGTGTACGCGGCATTAGTGTTTTTTTTTTATTTATTTTTTACCAGTCACGGTTTACAGCCACTTTAATACAGTAGTGTTAAGTTGGGCAAAATTACCACACAATGGCCCAGATTCAAGAAGCAATTGCGCCCGTGTAACCATGAGTTACACGGCGCAATTGCTTACTTGCTCCGGTGTAACGAGTGCTCCTGATTCAGGAACCTTGTTACACCGGCTGCAGCCTAAAATCTGCGCGGCATAAGGTTCTTATGCCTCACAGATTTTAGGCTGCATTCTTGCGGGGGCCGCTAGGGGGCGCTCCCATTGTGTATCAGCGTGTAGTATGCAAATTGCATACTACCACTGATTCACAATCTTGCGCGGGCCCCGCGCAAGCCAGGTACGGAGTTTCCGTACGGCTACTTTAGCGCAAGGCTGCCCTTTCTAATAGTAGGGGCAGCCTGTGCTAAAGTATACCGCCGCTCCCGCGTCGCGACGTTCAAATGTTACGTTGTTTGTGTAAGTGCTTCGTGAATGGCGCTGGACGCCATTCACGTTCACTTTGAAGCAAATGAAGTCCTTGCGACGTCATTTGCCGCAATGCAGGTCGGGAAAGTTTCCCGACGGAGCATGCGCTGTACGCTCGGCACGGGAGCGCGCCTAATTTAAATGATCATTTAACTTGCGCGCGCTTACGCCGGGCAAATTTGCCGGCGCGCCCTCGCAAGTCACGGAGAATGCTCCGTGAATCGAGGGCAGCGCAAAATATTTGCGTGGGCGCAGGGCAAAATCGTTGCCCTGTGCCCGCGCAAATAAAGCGCAAGCTATGCTGAATCTGGGCCAATGTTTCTGGTTTGTTTTATGGTAATTATATACCATTTTATTGCATGCGCTGTACGCTCGGCACGGGAGCGCGCCTAATTTAAATGATCATTTAACTTGCGCGCGCTTACGCCGGGCAAATTTGCCGGCGCGCCCTCGCAAGTCACGGAGAATGCTCCGTGAATCGAGGGCAGCGCAAAATATTTGCGTGGGCGCAGGGCAAAATCGTTGCCCTGTGCCCGCGCAAATAAAGCGCAAGCTATGCTGAATCTGGGCCAATGTTTCTGGTTTGTTTTATGGTAATTATATACCATTTTATTGGTAATTATTTAATACGCATTGACCATTTCTTACATGATACACAGGATGTAGTATGAATAAATACCACTGTTCTATACAGGACTTTAGTACACATTAAATACTAAACAATTTGTATAATGTACCACCTTTATAACACATGCTTTATAATTTTGTCATTCACCAAAGTTTTGAACCTCATTCTGTAATAACTGAAGTTTTAAAATGTTCTTATTATTAATGCAATTATTGAATTTGTGTATTATAGCTTTTCAGTGTCTCATTTTTGGGTAAATTAATCTCTGTCCCTTCATATTTTGAACAAATGGCCTGTGTAGTCTTCTGTGAAAGATGAGTTGTATGTTACACGTTATGATTTATGTTGACAAAGCAAATGGAAGCCATCCATTTCCAGAAAAACAAAACTGTGTACACAGGTCAGCATGTTGTACTTGACAGTTCTGCAACAAGTAAAGCGGAGTTCCACTCACTTTTAAGAGGTTATGAACTACAGCCTGTACTTTCGATCCATCTGGTCCGCGGTGTCCCAGAAGACAGCCATCCTTTCATAAAGTGCTGCACGACTCGCACAGTAGGAAACGGGCAGTGAAGGCGCAAGGCTCCACTTCCGGGTTCCCTTAGGCTGCATTCACACCTGAGCGTTTTGTCGCCTGAAGCGCGACGCCCCAAAACGCTAGAGAGGAAAAAATACATTATTTTCTATGGAGATGGTTCACATCTCCACTACAAAACGCCGAACGCCTGAAGCCCAAACAAGTTCTGGACCCTTTTTTGTCCCTCGAATTTGGGCGCCAATTACATTGGTGACCCTAGACCTGTACAAAATTGCGGTAAAAAACGCTGCTTTTTTTCGCGGCAAATCGCGGTAAAAAACTTTGCAAAACGCTACGCTCAGGTGTGAATGCAGCCTTAGTTAGAATGGCGATGCCTGCACCAATCTGATAGACAGATCGGCCTCGGGGGGCCAACATCATTTGCTTCCCTGGACAAATAAGTGTCCTTATTAAAAGTCAGCAGCTACAGTGTTTGTAGCTGCTGACTTTAAAAAAAATCAATAAAAAAATTGTGGGTGGAACACCGCTTTAAAACTAGCAGTTGCAGACAATCTGTCCCCTTTTAAAATGTTTTGAAGAGCAGGAAATAGCGCCAGTTCTGAAGAATTAAGTAATTAGTGGACTTGATTTGCCTGTCATCATCATTTGTTATTTTCTTTTTTCTTACGGTAAGTCAGCGGTTTCCTGATTTACAGGCTTTCCATTTCCTATTTGTTCTGTGCTAGGGTTGCGTTCAGTCTGTTAGGAATGTTCGCTACAGAGTCCAAGGCATCATGTGATTTCTTCTTCTCCCCCCCCCCCCCTTGTCATGCTCACTCCCCCACCTCCAGTATGTGCCTCAGCACACACTGTTCAGTAAACAAACTTCAGAGAACCAGAGAGAGCTGGTTTTGATCAGCTAATTCATTCACACAGAGATTTAGCAAAAGGTAGTCCAGTGCGCAGCCTTGACGTAGAGGCTAGGGGGCAGTGAAGCCAGTATTTATGCTTTCATTAGTGCTTTTTATAGCTGTGACAGCCAGCTGTAGCCAGTTAACATTCGTATGAAACATCTTTTAGCGTGCATCGTTCACCCACATCACAGAAATTTGCTGATGGAATCAGACATGTTAGTCATGGTGTCATTAGATGCATTTTTTAAGAACTTTTCCAAATCTTAGCTTTTTGGTAGCACATGGAAATGTGTGACGACGGAGGCTAGATTCCCCTAAAGCTGTCAAATATTATATTTCACCAGATTTAGGTCAAGAGGCATAACCACTCTTTACAAATCTTTGGGCATGCAGTACATCATGATCAATAATCTAGGGATGTCTCGCATTAAAAATACAAATAAAACTGAATTTTATTATAGCATGCTCTGCAATCTTAAGATTCTGTGTTTCGCTTCCTGTGACATGAAATGGAAAATCTGAACCGCAAAGCCCAACTCCAGCTAAATCTTTAAGGTAAGCTGCCTTGTCTCCTGTTTGGGCAGGAAGTAAGAAAAAATCTCTCCACCTGTTTTTCTTGATGCATGAGTTTGGGGTTAAACCTTTTGTGGTATAAACTTCCTAACGTTTTACGAAAACAAATTCAGTCACGATAATGGTAAACTTACAGTGGGGTTTGAAAGTTTGGGCACCCCAGGTAAAAATTTGTATTAATGTGCATAACAAGAAAAGATGGAAAAATCTCCAAAAGGCATCAAATTACAGATTAGACATTCTTGTCCAAAAAAGTTAGATTTTATTTCCATCATTTCCACTTTCAAAATTACAGAAAACAAAAAAATGGCGTCTGCAAAAGTTTGGGCACCCTGCAGAGTTAATATCTTGTACTGCCCCCTTTGGCAAGTATCACAGCTTGTAAACGCTTTTTGTAGCCAGCCAAGAGCCTTTCAATTCTTGTTTGAGGTATCTTTGCCCATTCTTCCTTACAAAAGTCTTCCAGTTCTTTGAGACCTCTGGGCTGTCTGTCACGCACTGCTCTTTTAAGGTCTATCCATAGATTTTCAATTATGTTGAGGTCAGGAGATTGTGAAGGCCATGGCAAAACCTTCAGTTTACGCCTTTTGATGTAATCCCCCGTGGATTTTGAGGTGTGTTTAGGATCATTATCCATTTGTAGAAGCCATCCTCTATTTAACTTCAGATTTTTCACAGATGGCATCAACTTACCATCCAAAATTTGCAGAATTTTTATTGAATCCATTTTTCCTTCTACTCGTGAAATGTTCCTTGTGCCAGGCTGCAATACAACCCCAAAGCATGATTGATCCACCCCCATGCTTAACAGTTGGACAGAGGTTCTTTTCATTAAATTCTGTGCCCTTTCTTCTCCAAACGTACCTTTGCTCATTCTGGCCAAAAAGTTCTATTTTAACCTCATCGGTCCACAGAACTTGTTTCCACAATGCATCAGGCTTGTCTATATGTTCATTTGCAAAGTTCAAACGCTGACTTTTGTGGTGAGGACGTAGAAGAGGTTTTCTTCTGATGACTCTTCCATGAAGACCATATTTGTACAAGTATCTCTTTATAGTGGAATAGTGTACCACACCTCCAGTGTCTGCCAGATCTTTCTGGGGGGATCGTGCAGTCAAACGTGGGTTTTGAATTGCTTTTCTCACAATCCTGCGAGCTGTTCTGTCCAGATCTTGCTTTAACTTCCACTGTTCCTGATGACTGCCATTTCTTAATTACATTCCGAACAGAGGATATTGACATCTGAAAACGCTTTGCTATCTTCTTATAGCCTTCTCCAGCTTTGTGAGCGTCAACTAGTTTCAGTTTCAGTTTTCTAGACAACTGCTTAGAAGAATGGTGCTGATTGTTGGGGCAAGGTCAGATGAGTCTGGGCATTTAAAACCTTTGAGATTGACTTCACCTGGTCTTTCCAAACGATGATTGAGAACAATCCATGACATTGGCAGGTCTCAGCTTTGCAAAGGAGGCAGTGCATGCTATAAATTCTGCAGGGTGCCCAAACTTTTGCAGACACCATTTTTTAGTTTTCTGTAATTTTGAAAGTGTAAATGATGGAAATAAAATCTAACTTTTTTTGACATATAAGAATGTCTAATCTGTTATTTGATGCCTTTTGGAGATTTTTTCCATCTTTCCTTGGCTTCGTTATACACATTAATACAAATTTTTACCTGGGATGCCCAAACTTTCGATCCCCACTGTATGTGCTGTCATGAAATAGGCTTATGATAGTCTCTCGATATGAGCTCCAGAAGTCACTGTACAGTGACTCCTGTAACACAAGCACATCCAGTTTACAGCTGCTGTACTGTTCAATCATGTTTTTTTGTTTTTCTTTGTTTTAGATCACACAATATATGAATGTGTGGGCTTCTAAATTAAAGCAGCGCTCCAGCCCCCTTCCAAAAATAAAAAGTCAACAGCTACAAATTCCGTAGCTATTTCTCAATCGGCTCTGGGATGCTGCCGCCACCATTCCTTGTAAGGGAAACTGGCAGTGAAGTTTCCCACTGCACATGCGTGAAGCGGCTGTGCTTTCTGAATGGCCCGGCGGTGGAAGGAGGTGGGGGGGGGCAAACTTCTGGGAGGGACCTCATCATGGCAAGGTGTTCCGAAAGTGGGGGTGGGTACCTGTCAAAAACAGGTACCCGCTCCCCCTTCCCCCAAAAGGTGCTAAATATGGCAGTGGAAGGGGGGAAGCAAATAAGTGGAGCTTCCCCTTTTTGGTGAAGCTCCACTTTAATTGGTAGCATACAGGATTACTACATTTATAGTAATTTCTAGGCAGTTGAGTTTAGAAGCATTGTTTGGAAGGCAAAAAAATGCATTCAGGATGGATGTTCAGAGGCATTTGAAACCAATGCCTGTAAAAGCTTGTTAACGTGGTAACTCGCGTTTCGTTTACAGGCGCTTTTAATAGAGATCTATTTTTGACCATTTGAAAAAAATAATGGTAAAAACGCTCCTAAACGCGGCATGAAAACGCGGCAAAACGGATGTTTTTAAACATCATTTACTATCAGTTCAATCGTCCAGGGGAGGTTTTCAATTGTTCCGTGTACATTAAGCCTTAAACAGGCAAACATTAGATTTTCATTCAAACAGTGCCCGCAGATAAAGAAAAAATACTTAAACAAAAACACACAAAAAATGTATATTTTTAATAATTTATTCAGCAAAATTTTAAGATGTAATGGTTTACTGTGGAAAAAGTTCATCCTTGGCATCAGAGCCTTAACCACTTGCCAACCGCCCACCACAGATGTATTGGTGTCTGTATCTAGTCAATCTCCCACCCAGTTAGGAAGGGACACACTTAACCCTTTGATCGCCCCTGATGTTAACCCCTTCCCTGCCAGTGTCGGTACAGAAAAATGGCCTGGTCATTAAGGGGGTAAAACCTTCCAGGACGGAAGTGGTTAAACATAAATTTATTTTTGTAGGCATTTTGTATGACTACCCACCAGTCTGACATTGTGGCAGTGAACTGTTTGGCCACTTCTCATACCAAATCTCAGATGCCCTATGTTTGTGAGTTTCCTGCTATGCGCTACCTGTTTCAAACCCACAACTTTTTTTATTGGGATTCAAAGCAAGGTTTTGACTACCCAGTCCATAACCTGCCATTTCCTTTTTTGAACTTTTCCTTGGTGGATTTACTAGAGTGCTGGGGATCCATAGTTACATAGTTACATAGTTACATAGTTAGTCAGGTTGAAAAAAGACACAAGTCCATCCAGTTCAACCACAAAAAACAAAATAAAAAAACACAGTAAAATCCTATACACCCAACTCCATACCCACAGTTGATCCAGAGGAAGGCAAAAAACCCCAGCGGAGCATGATCCAATTTGCTACAGCAGGGGAAAAAATTCCTTCCTGATCCCCCGAGAGGCAATCGGATTTACCCTGGATCAACTATACCTACAAATCTTAGTACTCAGTTATATTCTGTACATTTAGGAAAGAATCCAGACCTTTCTTAAAGCAATCTACTGAGCTGGCCAGAACCACCTCTGGAGGGAGTCTGTTCCACATTTTCACAGCTCTTACTGTGAAAAAACCTTTCCGTATTTGGAGGTGAAATCTCTTTTCCTCTAGACGTAAAGAGTGCCCCCTTGTCCTCAGTGATGACCGTAAAGTGAATAACTCAACACCAAGTTCACTGTATGGACCTCTTATATATTTGTACATGTTGATCATATCCCCCCTTATTCTCCTCTTCTCAAGAGTGAATAAATTTAGTTCCTCTAATCTTTCCTCATAGCTGAGCTCCTCCATGCCTCTTATCAGTTTGGTTGCTCTTCTCTGCACTTTCTCCAGTTCTCCTATATCCTTTTTGAGAACTGGTGCCCAAAACTGAACTGCATATTCCAGATGAGGTCTTACTAATGATTTGTACAGGGGCAAAATTATATCTCTGTCTCTGGAGTCCATACCTCTCTTAATACAAGAAAGGACTTTGCTCGCTTTGGAAACCGCAGCTTGGCATTGCATGCCATTATTGAGCTTATGATCAACTAAAACCCCCAGATCCTTCTCCACTACAGACCCCCCCAGTTGTACTCCCCCTAGTATGTATGATGCATGCATATTCTTAGCCCCCAAGTGCATAACTTTACATTTATCTACATTAAACCTCATCTGCCACTTAGTCGCCCAATCAGACAGAGCATTGAGGTCGGCTTGTAAATTGGAGACATCCTGTAAGGACGTTATTCCACTGCATAGCTTGGTGTCATCTGCAAAGACAGAAATGTTACTTTTGATCTCAGACCCAATATCATTTATAAATATATTGAAAAGTAAGGGTCCCAGCACTGAACCTTGGGGTACACCACTGATAACATTGGACCATTCAGAGTAAGAATCATTAACCACGACTCTCTGAATTCTGTCTTTCAGCCAGTTTTCTATCCATTTACAAACTGATATATCCAATCCTGTAGACCTTACCTTACACATGAGCCGTGTGTGCGGAACTGTATCGAACGCTTTTGCAAAATCCAAATATATCACGTCCACAGCCACTCCTCTGTCCAGGGTTTTACTTACCTCTTCATAAAAGGAAATCAGGTTTGTCTGACAACTTCTATCTTTCATGAATCCATGTTGTCTGCTGCTTAAATAGTTTTTTTCCAGCAAGAACTCATCCATGTGGTCTTTTATTAAACGTTCCAGTATCTTCCCAACTATAGAAGTTAAACTAACAGGTCTATAGTTACTTGGTAAAGACTTTGTTCCCTTTTTAAATATGGGCACCACATTGGCCCTGCGCCAATCCAGTGGTACTATTCCTGTCTTTAATGAGTCCCTAAATATTAGATACAGTGGCTTTGAAATGACAGAGCTCAACTCACCTAGGATCCGTGGATGGATGCCATCAGGTCCAGGTGCTTTATCCACCTTTATTCTGTCTAAATATTTCTGGACCATATCACTTTTGAGCCATTGTGGATTTGGGGCTGTGTCACTCCCACCCCCATTTTGGACATGAGCTCCCCCATGCTCCATTGTATACACAGAGCTGAAGAAAACATTTAGTAAATTTGCCTTCTCTTTGTCCCCAGTCACCCACTCTAGATTATTTTGTAAGGGGCCTACATGCTCAGACTTCACCTTTTTACTATTAATATATTTAAAGAATTTTTTGGGGTTTGTCCTACTATCTTTTGCAATCTGTCGTTCGTTTTGAATTTTTGCATCCTTGATTTCCTTTTTGCATATCCTGTTATATTCTTTGTAACATTTAAACAACACTAGTGTTCCTTCATTTTTATATTTTTTAAAAGCTACTTTCTTATTGTTTATAGCTTTTGACTCAAAGACTTCAAGATGTCCAGGCCCTAAAGCAACTTGGCAACCCTAAACCATCACATTTCCACCGCCATGCTTTACTTTGGGTTGCCACCTCATCCCTTTAAACCCGAACACATAATTCCACAGGTTCTGAGGCAAATTTAATGTACAGTCCCTGACAAAAGTCTTGTCGCTTGTGTACAATTTGACCTGAAGTGCCGCTAAAATATATTTCTAATCAAGATTTTGTTACAAGAAATTAGTCATTTTAATCCCAACAGCTTTTGTAATAATGTTTCAGTGCAAAACGAAACTGACAAAGTATTCTAATATTCACAGCTTGGTAAAGCTCATGGAGTCAATTTTTGCCAAGACATAAGTGTTGTCGCCTTGTTATATGAGCTTCACCTGTGACTAATAATGGATCAATTAGGTCTCAGGTGTGTATAAAAAGAACACCAGTACACTAGACCTTCTAAACTGCAACTAGACCTCTGCAAACATGCCTAAGATTCACCCGGAGACTAAAGTGTTGATTATCAAGAGGCTGAAGACCAGATCCACTGCTGATGTGGCAGACACCTTCAATGTGTCTCAGCATCAAGTTCAGAGGATAAAAAAAAGATTTGAAGAGACTGGAGAAGTTTTGGACAAGGCCAGGTCAGGCCGACCCTGCTCGAGAGGACCGTTTGTTGGCTCGAAAATCCAAGGCCAGCCCATTTTCCACTGCAGCAGAGCTCCGCAAGACCTGGTCACCTGAAGTCCCTGTGTCAACCAGAACAGTTTGTCGGATTCTGTCTCGAAATGGCCTCCATGGTCAAATCAGTGCCCATAAGCCAGCACTAAACAAAAGACAATTGAAAAAACGTGTGGCATTTGCGAAGGGCCACAGCCTGCTAAAAGGATGGACTTTGGAAAAGTGGCAGAAGGTGTATTTTTCAGATGAATCTTCTGTTGAATTACACCACAGTCGACACAAATATTGCAGGAGACCTACTGGAACCCGCATGGAGCCGAGATTTACCCAGAAAACAGTGAAGTTTGGTGGAGGCAAAATCATGGTCTGGGGGTTACATCCGGTATGGGGGTGTGCGAGGGATCTGCAGGGTGGAAGGCAACATCAATGGTCTAAAATTCCAAGAAATCTTAGCTACCTCTTATATTCCCAACCATAAAAAAAGGCTAAATTTTGCAGCAGGATTGTGTTCCATCGCATACTTCCATCTCCACATCAAAGTTCCTTAAGGCGAAGAAGATCAAGATGCTCCAGGATAGGCCAGCCCAGTCACCAGACATGAACATCATTGAGCATATGTGGTGTAGGATGAAAGAGGAAGCATGGAAGACGAAACCAAAGAATATTGATAAACTCTGGGAGGCATGCAATTCTTTGCTATTCCTGATGACTTCATCAATAAATTGTATGAATCCTTGCCAAACCGCATGGATGCTGTCCTTCAAGCTCATGGAAGTCATACAAGATAATACATTTGGATCTCACAGCACCACTACTTAATTTGCTGACATATTTTTGGATTTTCAGTAAAGTTGTTCAATTTCTGTTTAGGCGACACAACTTTTGTCTTGACAAAATTTGACCTTTCTGTCTTGATTAAATGATAAATCTTTTTTCAGTGAAACTAATTCATTTCAGTGCATTAAACATCATTTGGGAGGGCTTTAGCTTTCCATATAAGCTATTTCTAACACCAATTTATTAATTAAAAGTAAGGTTAATAGCAGGAGTTTCTACAAAATAGAGAAGCGACAAGACTTTTGTCAGGGACTGTAGATTAGGCACCAAGTGAGTTTAATTACCACCTTAATTAGCCACAGAACCTGTAATTTAATATGTGTTTGGTTTTAAAGGGATGAGCTGGCAACCTTAGCTTCCCTGTTGGTATGAGGTTGTCCTGAAATGCTGTCTCCAGTTTATGCCAAACAGGTCTACTGTTATTGTGGCCAAACACTATCTTTGATTCTTTATTACACTGTACTTTGTCCTGTTCTTTACCTATATCTTCAATGTGAAACTGTAGTCTTGCACTAATGATCTTTTTTTGCAAACAGCAAAGTCTTTTCCTGATGCCAACATTGCAGCATACATGCAATATAACTCCCGACGGTGCAATCCCCGACAATTGCCGGTAAATGCCGCTGATTTGAGATGCGATTTGACATGTGAAATCGCATCTCAAATCGTACCAAATCGTACCCGGTGTGAACCTGGGCTAAAACCTGAAAGCTAATTGGTAACTATGCACAGTTGCACCAGATTTTGTGTGTACCAGTTTGAGTAAATCAACCTCACGATGTCCATGGTGGTAGAAAAAGAAGAGGTGTACTTTGTCCACATAACAAATCTGAATTTTTGTTCATTTACATTATGTGAATGAGTTTTCCATGTGTTAAGGCATATTATCTTTATCTTCATGTATTGTTTGAATAAAGATCTAAGGTTTGTCTGTTCAAATATGTTGAAAATTTCAACAAATCCAGCATAAAAAACTATTTGAGGGTACAGAAGGGGGAATTGACTTTAAAGTGAACCTGTAGTAAAATACAGAACAATAATTTGGCAACAGAATGTTAATACATGTAGCCACAGGTGCCTGTACTTGCCTGCTAGAGTGCAGTCACTGGAGTTGGTTATATATTTGTGTGACGGATCTCGGATACCCCAGGTGAGCACACCCGCCAGACCTGTGTCTCCTGTCCTCCAAACGCACCCGCAGCCTGCAGATTCGCCATAACCAGCCCTTAACCCCTCAATCACGAGACAATCAACACAGGTGTTGAGGGTTAAACATGCAGAGCATAAACGGTTTTATTAAATACAAGACATTCACTTTTACACACAGTTAGGGACACTCCCCTTAGCTTTGTCATGGGGGGGGGGGGTAGGGGACAAGGAACAGCCAATTGGAACGGAACACTTGTACATTGAGACTACAGATAAACATAAAGGGATTATGGTAAGCAGGCAGCCTCTCAATACACATCCCCTGCGGAGAGATGTCTCCAGTCCAGACCATTGTCTATGCTATGTTCCATTTACCAACACAATTAGACACAGCAACAAGAGGGGGGGGGAGAAGGGATGTAGTATTACATTATCTCAATGCCAGCTTGTCCCCGGGTCTCCAGTCTCTTCTGGGCCATAATCTGTGGGTAAGAGGCCCACCCAGAGTCCCTTCCAAAACACCCAGTGACAGTGGGTTCTGTCACAATTTGTTTTGTCTGTTTTCACCTGAGCTTATTTAGGAAATCCCTTGCTTTTATACACATACATTACTGTTGTTTTCAGAAGCAAGATTAGACTCAAAATGGTCACAAATGCAATTTGAGACAAAAACAACTTTATTGAATGTCAGTACCTAACTCATGTAGTGATGTAAAATGTAATGAGATACATGACACAATGCATGAGGGACTTCGTCATCGCTGACAAAGTGCCGTTGAACATAACGTGTCTGGGAGGTGGGTTTGTTCACGTGACATCACCTGCTGCTATCCTGAACGCGCACAAGAGTGGTGGATCTGATCCACTACAGGCTTGCATACCAGTTGATTACATGGAGATTTCACCTGAGGTGGCTGACGTTTCCCTACCTTTTCACTTTCTATCAGGAATCCTTACAATAGATGGACTCTTGAGTTTGGAACTTTGTTTCTCTTCCCTGAACTATACATCATTTAGGTTTGGTTTGCGCTGAACCTTTTGATTATATATACTCTAACTCCTGGCAGACTTTTAATCATAACTTCCGTCCCAGAGGCCAGACCATCATTCTGTTTCTTGCTAGCTTTAATGGCATGGCTGTTAAAGCCCAAGTTCTGAGAGTCAGAGGCCTATTGGAATCGGTAATTCCTAAAGGCTAGGAAGTTAGTTCATCACAAAATGGAGTATTACGTCTGGAAGGCCTATTTGCTTTGTGTGAGGGTAGGAAATTCCATCTTAGGAAGTATTCACCAAATCTAAGCCCTGGCTGTTCTTTTTCTGAGACCATTGGCTATTTATTCTTAAGGCCTTTGTGCAGGGTGCTGCACACATTGCTTCCCTGTTCATTACTTTGTGACTCCATGGGATCTAAACTTGGTTCTTTTTTTTTTTACCCTTCAGAGGCTACCTTTTTTACACATTCGGACTATTTCTTTGTCTGACCTCCCTTATAAGGTGTGCTTTTTCTTATCACCACTGTGTGGCGAGCCTCTGAGTTAGAGGACTTATGCTCGAAACAGCCATTTTTTTGTGCTACACAAGGATAGGGTTGTGTTGGTGCCTGATTTATTCCCAAAGTAGTTTCCGCCTTTCATTTTACAGGACATTGTTCTCCCCTCCTTATTTCCTACTCCGAAACATCCCAAGGACATTTGTCTCAATATAGTACATACTGTGTGAGTTTTCCTCTACATTACAGCCTTTTTTGTCAATGGGATTCCCTTATTTGTCCTTTACAGATTTTCAAGTAGGGGCCTCCAGTTTCTCGTTCCACCATTGCTAGATGGGTTAGACAAGTAATTGTAGGAGGCTATGATCTAAAAGCAGGAATGACTTTTCTGGGCCACATTGGAAGAATAGTAATTGTCTTGGGCCACTCATAAAATACACTATCAATAGGGAATAGTGGACCCCCTGAGTAAATACTTTGTAGATCCACCTTTCTTTACTGTTACAGCTGCAAGTGTTTTGGGGTCTCTACCAGCTTTGCATATCTAGAGAGTGAACATTTTGCCCATTCTTCTTTACAAAATAGCTCAAGCTCTGTCAGTTTGGATGGAAAGCCTCTGTGAACAGCAATTTTCAAGTCTTGCCACAGATTCTTAATTGGGTTTAGGTCTGGACTGTGGGTCATTCTAACACATGAATATGCTTTGATGTTATCCATTCCATTATAGCTCTGGCTGTATGTTTAAGGTTGTTGTCCTGCTGGAAGGTGAATCTTCCAGTCTTTTGCAGATTCTAACAGATTTTCTTCTAAGATTGCCCTGTATTTGGCTTCTTCCATCTTCCCATGAACTCTGACCAGCCTCCCTGACCTTGCTGAAGTAAAGCATCCCCACAACATGGTGCTGCTGCCAGCACTATTTTTCATGATGGGGATGATGTGTTCATGGTGATGTGCAGTGTTAGTTTTCCACCACACATTTTGATTTTAGGCCAAAAAGTAAAATGTTGGTCTCATCTAACCAGAGCACCTTCTTCCACATGTTTGTTGTGTCCCCCCACATGGCTTCTCACAAACTGTAAACAAGACTTCTTATGGCTTTCTTCTTGCCACTCTTCCATAAAGGCTAAATTTGTGGAGTGCACGACTAAAAGTTGTCCTGTTGAAGATTCTCCCACCTGAGCTGTGGATCTCTGCAGCTCATCCAGAGTTACCATGGGCCTCTTGGCTGCTTCTCTAATTAATGCTTTCCTTGGCCGGCCCTGTCAGTTTAGGTGGGTTGCCATGTCTTGGTAGGTTTGCAGTTGTGCCATACTCTTTCCATTTTTACACACAGCTGGACTCTATTTACTAATTAGGTGACTTCTGAAGGAACGTGGTTCCACTAGATTTTTTTTTTTTTAACAACAAGGTTGGTCTTTATTGGGAAATAAAAAGATAAGAATGGTACATGACAATTCAGTCTGGGTAAGAGCAGTACAATTCATTGATTGCATACAGAGGAAAACAAAAAAACAAAAAAAAAGGGGGGGGAAGGCACGGGTGGAACAGACACAATACTTGCTTAAAAGAAAAAGGATATCAAATAATAAGGCACACTCCTGTACCGTTAGAGAAGGCGGTCATACCAAACAAGTAAGATAGCAGGCAACTTCTCAATAAACAGAACCACAGGCACCAGAGCAAACTCCCAGGGGAAGGGGGGGAAAGAGGGGTAAAGGGGAGGAGGGGAAAGGGGCAGGGAGGAAGGGGGGGAAGAAAGCCCACCCAAGGCGCCAAGGATAACCCTCCCACATACATCTCAGGGGCTAGCAACATATGAGGGATCAGTCCAGGGCCGCCAAACCTTCTCAAACTTCATAGGACACCCTCTACTCATGTACGTCAACTTATACAACGGAAGTACTGCGTTGACCGCTTTTTCCCAGGAGCCCACAGTGGGGGGTAGGGGGGAGATCCATCTCAGCAGGATCTCCTTTTTGGCATAGAAGAACAATAAACAAATCAGCGTCTTGGTATATCTAGGCCTCATCTTGTCATCCTGTACACCCAACAGGGCCAATTCCGCCGACAAGGGTAATTCCAGTTGGAGGCGGAAATTGATAGCCTCCCCCACCGCAGCCCAGAACCTCGCCAGCTTCGGGCAGGTCCAGAACATGTGTAAAAAGGTGCTATCAGGAGAGTGACATCGAGGGCAATTTGGAGAGCGGAGCGGATAAATTCTGTGCAGTCTCTGAGGCGTAAAATAAACCCTGTGCAGAAATTTCGTTTGAATCAGCTTATCCCTAAAGGAGATAACCGCTTTAGAGCTAGCCTCAAAACACTCCTCCCAGGTTTCTCTGTCTAGGTCAGGCAAATCCTCCCTCCATGTAACCCACAAGGCCTCCATCTTTGGGGAGTCCCTCCGCTGGAGAGCAAAATACAGGTCAGACAACGGCTTAGCCAGAGTCTCCTGCGCTTACAGGTCCTCTATTGGATCCGCTTTCAGAGTAGGGGGGGACGGGAACTGTGCCCTGGCTGCGTGACAGGGGGTTTCACTAGATTTTAGTTGGGTGTATCCGAGTAAAGGGGGCTAAATACAAATGCATGCCACACTTTTCAGGTATTTGTAAGAAAAAATAAAAATTAAAACCTTTTATCGTTTTCCTTCCACTTCACAAATATGTGCCACTTTGTGTTGGTCTCACATAAAATCCCATTAAAATACATTTACGTTTTTGGTTGTAACATGACAAAATGTTTTAAGGGATATGAATACTTTTTCAAGGCAATGTATAAGGCATTATTGTGAAGCATGGGAGATAAAACTCCCATTCTTCACAATAATGCCTTATACATTGCCTTGAAAAAAACTCCTAAGTCCAATAAACAGACACTGTCAAATTATTTTTAAAGCTGCGTTCCAAAAAGATTTTTTTTTTTTAAGTAAGTTTATGATCTTGTTTTGGGCCACATTCATGCCCATCTTGGGCTGCAGGTTGGACACCCCTAGTCTAAAGGATAAGGTTGCACCCTTCCCTGGCACTCTCTACCAGATCTGTTAGTGTTTTGTGATCTTTTCTGCATTAGGCATCTGTTTCTCTCAGATTTTCAGTGCTTTGTCCTGGTCTTCTGTTCACATATTTGTTCAGTTTTACCAAGAGGTTCAGGTCTCATCTGGTTTTGGACATAAGGTACTTCAAGCTGCTCTGAGTTTTGTGGAGCAATCCCGTAACCTGTTTTTTCATGGGTGCATTAGCATTTGTTTGCTATTTTTCCCACCCATCAGCAGGACTGCTTTTAGATGCCTTTAGTTAGGACAAAATACCTTGTGTCTTGTAATGTATAATTAGGAAAATTAGGATTTTGTTTACTTGTAAAATACTCCTGTAAAATCAATTTCTTCAAGCACAGAACACAAGCCCCTCCATTCTGTACTTTATGATCTCCTATTACTTGCTTCAAAACTGATATATGGTGGGTTAAATAGGGGATATACTCTACCTACAGCTTTTTTGACAGTGTCTATTCACCTGACGGTAGCTGTAATTAACCCATGGTTAAGTCTAAAGGTACTCTACTCCAAGAAAATTATTTTACAGGTAAGTCCAAAATCCTATTTGTATTAGTGCTGTCGAAAATGCAACAATCACAGCTAAAAATGAAAGCAAACTTGTGATCACAATATTGCCATGCTGCCATGTCCAAATCACAAATGTCACAGAATATTAATTTATTTATTTGGCTTCTAAAATTGACACTTTTTGGAAGCCATTTTGACTTGTGATGTGACCATATTTGTAAGCATCATCTGTACAACTGATCAGTCTGATTGCCCCTGTTCAGCAGAAATGACATTTACTCACATTTTCATTTATTTTATGCTGCTATTGTCTTTCTTATCTGGATTGTTTTCCTTTAATCTACAGCCTTCTGTCTGTCCTGTGTGTATCCCATATGTGGATTGATCAGAGAAAGGTCTCTCTTCTCCTGGCAGGCTTTGTAATTGGTTTGCTAAATCCAGATAACAATTCCTAGGAAGTCTGAACAGGCTTCTGCAAAAAAAAAAAACAGAAACAAATAGTGTGATTCCATATAAATGGTATGTTCACTATGTGCAGTGTCTCATGTTTGTGAGTCTTCAGTGTTGTTGTGATGTGTCAATTGGCTTAAAGTGCCAGACAGATTTTGGAATTTGTGTTCAGCTCAATCATGTGAATTTGTGCACTTTTTGCCAGTAAACTAATTTGGCAGTCTGATCAAATGTAATATTTAGAACCAGAGAAGCAGAACCATGTCAAATCTATTAATGGAAATGTATACTTTTTTTTTTTTTTATACTAAAATGTAAGAAACCTACGTTTGATGTATATAGTCCTAAAACAGATCTATACCCAAACAGTAGAATCCTATATAAGGTATCGTATATCAGGTTAAAGAGAAACCTCACCCTCAAAATGAGAATGTTTTTCTCCACTTGACTTTGGCACTTTATGTGTTAATATACTTGGAGCACATTGAATACACTGTTGTCATCTTATCTTACACCTCTCTCCTCCTACAAGTCCTGTCCCGCGCCACCATCTTCCATGTTAATGTCACAGGGAACCTGCTGTCGCTTCCTGATTCCTGAAACCAGTCTCTTAATGACACTGTTCATTCTTGCACAGACAGAGATCTGGTGCTGTCTCTTTAAATGTTTCTCTAAATGGAGGATAGTAATCAGGGCCGGATTTGCTCTCCCTGCTGCCCCAAGGCCAGGTTCCGCAATGCACCCCCTCCCTGCCAACCGAACCAACCCCCCCCCCCCCCCAAATCAACGGAGAATGGCAACTGGTTAGTTCAAATATTTTTTGTTTCTTTTTTATTTTATTTTTTATCACTTTTTTTTATTTTGTAGCTTGTCGTTTACTTTTTTTATTTTTGTATAATTTTCTTATTTATTTTAATATTATTTTTCTTATTCTTCACTTTTTATTTAATTTTTTATTTTTATAATTTAATTATTATTTCTTATTTTTATTTTTTTTATCAATTTTTTTCACTAAGTATAATAGCTATCACACAGGAGAAAGCAATTCCCTGTGTGATAGCAATTGGAGGTGAAAGGTTCTCTTTATTGACCCTGTCACCTCCAAAACAGGAGTCCTAGCACTGTGCTAGAACTCCTGTCACAGCTGAGATGGGAAGAGCACAGCTCACCCCTCTCACTGTGTACATCGGCGGCAGGGACAGTCACAGGAGACAAACTCGGTGGCCTGGGGGAGGACAGAGTCCCGAAGACAGAGCCAGTAGAGAGAGGTATGTGGGATTGCGGCGACATTGCCAAAATCACCCGCCCCTCTGCACCCTGCCACCCCAAGGCCCGGCCTTGGTGGCCTTGTGGGAAATCCGGGCCTGATAGTAATGCCTCCTGGGATACCTCTGTCACACATTACAGAAGGCATTACTTCTCTCAATTTATAGAGTAAGATGTAAATAGATACAGCTGTAGATCTATGTGCATGATCTGCTGTTGCTTCTGTTTAAATCAGTGGAAAGTAATTCCTCCTAGGATATGCCTAGCGATCATCATTGTAGTGCATGTGTATGAACAGGATATGTGGGTATCAAAAAAATCACCCCCACCAGCCTTGCATTGAGATGCCCTAAAGCTAGTTCACAGATGGTACCCAATTCCCAGAAGCTTGTCGTTGATGTACCCCCAATCCTCCTCTGTTGACAGGAATGCGGACAGAAAGGTAACTTGATCAACATACTGTGGCATTGCAAATTCATAGCTAGCTTTTGGAAGTCAGTATTTATTCTAATATCTTCCACTACGGGGTGCAATATATCTCCTGAGCCTTCTTTAGCCCTTTTAGGCCTATACATTGATCAACTCCCTAAACAATTCCAAACAGTATTTTTACACATTATCATAGCGTCCCATCTTACTATTATGAATAGGTGGAAGCAAGTTGAAGCTTTTAATATCTCTAAAGTTATTCAACAAGTGCACTCACAATGCTCTTATAACTACCCTTTCATTTTAGCCAATGGTAGGGGGGAAATTTTCAGGAAAGCTTGGGAACCTTGTCTGACGAGGTAGAATCTCAAAAATATTCCTTGATAGTATTGCTTCATATTTACTTATACTGCCAGGGTTGGCTGAGCTTACAACATTTACTTTTTGTTAGACCTTTGAGGATACTTTGATCTGTTTTCTTTTGGTTTATATATTTTGATTTACCATTGAGTGTTTTATATGGACTGATCCTCTATGGCTTCATGGGTTGTGGTTATGTGATGTGTACCCATTTTGAATGTTTATTAACAATGCATATACAGTAGCTGTCTCATTTTGAATATGCATTTCTCTATTTTATTTACTGAGACTTTATACTATGTCAGTCCTTTGTCCCTGCTTGAAACTCAATAAAAATGTAGCCTAAAATTAAGACAGACACAGTTTGTGTGTTATCCAACTATATTTACACAGTGCAACTTATAACACCATCATGTCAAGTAAAAAATAAATAAAAAATTCAAACAGAATCACTGAGTTGGAAAAGGCTCACCCCCTTGTGTCAGTATTTTGTTGGTCCACCTTTTGCTTTAATTACAGCCTTTAGTCTGTTGGGATATGTCTCTACTAACTTTGCACATCTAGACTTTGCACTATTTGGCCACTCTTCTTTGCAGAACTGCTAAAGTTCAGTTAAATTTGGTAGTAATTGTTTGTGGACTGCAGTCTTCAAGTCATTCCGCAGATTTTCAATGGGGTTTAAGTCTGGGCTCTGACTAGGCCATACAAGGACATTCATCTTTTTCTCCTTCAACCACTGTGTCGTCATTTTTGCTATGTGTTTTGGGTCAATGTAATGTTGGAAGGTTAACCATTTTCCCATTGACAACTTTCTGGCAGAGGGCAGCAGATTTTCCTCAAGAATTTGATGTTATTTTGCTCCATCAATTTTTTCCTTCTATCCTGACAAGTGCTCCAGTCCCTGCTGCAGAGGAACACCTCCATAACCGGATATTACCACCTCCATGCTTTACTGTAGTAATGGTGTTATTTGGATGGTGAGCTGTATTGGATTTCCGCCAGACATATTTGGTAAAACAAAAAAAAAAACCTCTCTGGGTGTCTGTGCCACAAAATCTCCTACCCTGTCAGGTGCAAGTGCTGGCTCGGTGGGGGTTTTGTGCCATCTGGGCATTCCATGACCTCCAAAACTGTGATAGGCAGTGAGGAGTGAATTCAAAAATTTACACCCTTAGAAAGCCTGAAGGCGGTGCTTGGTTTTTGGGGTCCCGTACGCGGGTAGGCTCCCAAAAAGTCTCACATGTGTTATCCCCATACTCGGGAGAAGCAACAGAATGCATTTTGTGGTGTAATTCCACATATGCCCATGGCATGTTTGAGCAATATATCATTTTGTGAGAAAAAAAATAAAAAAAATTTCCCGCAACTTGTGTCAAAATATTCCATGGACTCGACATGCCTCTCAGCAAATAGCTTGGGGTGTCTACTTTCCAAAAATTGGGTCATTTGGGGGTTTTAAACTGTCCTGGCATTTTATGCACAATATTTAGAAGCTTATGTCACACATCATCCACTCTTCTAACCATTGGAAGACAAAGCCCTTTCTGATGCCCTTTCTGATGCAAGACAATTACATTGAACCCCCAAACATTATATATTTTTCTTAAAACAAAGGCCCTGCAGATTAAAATAGTGGGTGTTGCATTTTGTTTTCCCAAACAGTATTTGCGCCGTGTTTTTTCAAACACATTTCTTTTGGAAAAACACACATTCTTTAATTTTAATGCATTAAAACACACTATATTACCCAAATGTTTGATAAAATAAAAAAGATGATCTTAGGCCGAGTACATGGATACAAAACACGACATGCTTTAAAATTGCGCACAAACGCGCAGTGGCGACAAACTACATACATTTTTAAAAACCTTTACAGGTTACCACTTTAGATTTAAAGAGGAGATCTACTGCTAAAATGACTGCCCTCGATCTGACCTTCACGGTGATACCTCACATGCATGGTGTAATTGCTGTTTACATATGACGCCAGACCAACACTTGCGTTTGCCTTTGCGCGAGAGCAGGGGGGACAGGTGTTTTATTTATTTATTTTGCTTTTTTTATTTTATTTTTAAACTGTTCCTTACATTTTTTTTTTTTTATTGTTATCTCAGGGAATGTAAATATGATGGCAATAGGTAGTGACAGGTACTCTTTTTGCTTCTAGGAGATCTCTCCTCTGCCCTCAAAGCATCTGACCACACCAAGATCGGTGTAGTCATGAAATGCTTGTAGATGATACCTAAACCCGCAGGCATCATTCTGGTATAACCATTCAAAGTCCAGCAACATACCAGTACGTTGCTGATCCTTGTTGGGCATATATTGTAATCTTTTTTTTTTTTTTTTCATGCAGCCTGTTTGCTGAACGAAAAAGAGATTGATCGGTGGGTATGCCCACCATTAGAATACCTCCCTTCATCCACCCACTTCTAATGATGGGCATGCACCGTTTTTATATGCTGAAGCATGGGGGCATCCTCCCGCAAAAGTTAGGAGCAAACCGCTCCTCTGCCCCTACTTCGGCATGTATGCTTTTTTTTTTTAACTGTGGTAGTGAAATCACCTCCTACAGCATTGGAGTCACAGCTTTATGTATCGTGGGAGAAAACGCTGTTGCTGTCAAGATGAATAAATCTGCGCTGCAACTGAATGGCGTACCTGCTAAGCAAATGATGGTTGGCATTAAAACAAAATAACATTACAGTATAACAGTAAGACCTTACCATACCTGCAAAGCAAATACAAAAAAAATTGTAAAAAATAAAACTTTTTTAAAGCAACCTGTGCCTAAATTTATATATATGCCGAAGCATTGGAGCATCCTCCCGCAAGAGTTAAGAGCAAATCGCTCCTCCGCAAAAGTTAGGAGCAAATTGCTCCTCCGCCCCTGCTGCCCCCATGCTTCGGCATAAATTTTTATTTTTTGTAACTGTGATGGTGAAATCGCCTCCTACAGCATTGGAGTCGCAGCTTTATGTATCGTGGGAGCAAACACTGTTGCTGTCCAGATGAATAAATCTGCGCTGCAACTGAATGGCGTACCAGCTAAGCAAATGATGGTTAGCATTAAAACAAAGTAACATTACAGTATAACAGTAAGACCCTGCTGCCCACATGCTTCGGCATATATGTTCTTTTTTTAACTGTGGTGGTGAAATCACCTCCTACAGCTTTGGAGTCACAGCTTTATGTATCGTGGGAGAACGCTGTTGCTGTCAAGATAAATAAATCCGCGCTGCAGCTGAATGGCGTACCTGAAAACAAAAACATGGTTAACAATAAAAGACAGTAAACAGTAAAGTATAAAACAAAAAATACATACCTGAAAAGAAAACATGATAAAACATAATAACAATAAAACATTGCAGAATAGAACACAGTAAAAAAGAGCAGAACAATAAAACAACAATTTTTTTTATATTTTTTGTCTTTTTTTTCACACTTTTTTTTGTACCTGTAACTATTCGGTTCCAGGTTCGGGTCTCTCAAAATCCGATGGCATCTTGGGAGACTCTGTGTAAGTGTGTCCTAGTCTGTGAAATGCTGTACCCTACGCTAAAACTGCACTAGTGTGTGGTAGCGTTCAAAACATTCACTTATGCAAAGACCACGATTGTCAGGACAGCGTGGACAATAACGGGTGCGCTTTCTACAGACACAACATTTTCTTTGAGGGGCTCATTGAATAGGGGTACTAGGGAGGACATACGGAAAATGCCTCTCATGCAGCCAGCTTACTGCACTTGGTTGGGGATGGTGAGGTGCAGCACTGCCTGGATACAGGAGTGCTCGGATGATCTCTTCCTGGAATTTAAGGGAAGATCCAGTCCCTCCTGAGGCTCTGTATAGCACATGAGCGTTTAGCAAAGCCAATTGAAATAAGTATACATACACTTTTGTACCAGCGTCTGGCCTTACGGGCAACTAGGTACGGCGCCACTAGGCAGCTGGTGCTTGCCAGTTCACCAGAAGGATAAGCGGCACTAGTACTTCTCTGCTCCATACGAGAGCCCTGCGGTTCTTGCACCTCAACAACAGAAGAAAAAGAATGGGGTTGGGTACGCCTGACCTTGGCAGGGACCTCAACTTCATCATCAGTGCTATCTGTCATGGAGCTGCTGTCGTCTACAGGATCGTATTCTGTGCTTAAATCTGACAGATGAGTGACTTTCTCTTCACTATCTGTTATGCTCAGAAACGTGTAGGCCTCTTCACTAGTGTACCTTCGATTTGCCATTTTGGGCTCTAAATTTACTGGTACAACTAGAGCGATTCACAGGAAAAAAGCACCTAGGCTGTCAGCAACTGAGTCAAACGCTACCAAAAAAACTGTTAGTGATCGCAGGGATCAGGTCTGACTCTGCGAACACTGCAGTTATGTGTTTTGTAAGTGACAGTGATCGATCGATACTGCACTTGGGTGGGCTGGGCAGAGGGGCAAAACGCAGGTATCTGGGCTGATCCCGCTAACGCTGCGTTTTTGGGAACCCTAAACTGCTGGGGATGCTAGTATAGAGCTGATCAGATCAGATATTGATCCGTTTAGATACTATACCACTAAGGGAGGTATATGCTGGGTGCGTGGGTGTTGGCGCTACTGGCACTAATCTGACACTGCCTGGGGGGACGCAGACCCTATCTGACACTAAACCTAACTGATGTCACCCGCCAGGGGGTTAAACCTTTATTGGGTAATAAACGGCGGGTGCCCTGATGCTATAAAAAGCAAACTAACTAACCAATGTCACCCGTAACACTTATAAGGTGATCACTGGTGAAAGAGTTAATTAGGGGCAATCAGGGGGTTAAATAAAACCTTTTATTAGGTAGTATATGGGGGTACCTGACACTAAGTAAAAACCTGGAGGTGAATCTAAATATCTAACTGGCTAACTAGCGTCACCAGTGACACTTATACAGTGATCACTGGTGAAAGGGTTAACTAGGGGGCAATCAGGGGGTAAAACTATACAAAAGCTGACAGTGAACCTAAATAACTGTCTGTCTAACTAGCGTGACACTAATACGGCGATCAGAAAAACGATCGCTTAGTGACACTAGCGACGGGTTGAAAGGGTTTCCTGGGGGGAGGTCAAGGGGTTAATTCTTTATTAGGGGGGTTAGGGGGTACCCTACACCTAAAGGGGCCTACCACTAATTGCCCTGACACTTTTTACAGTCACAAATCACACCAAATGCAGTGATCAGTAAATAAATGACCACTGCAAAAGATGACACTGTGACTGGGGGTTCAAGGGGTGATTGGGGGGTGATTTATGTGCCTATGTGTGCTGGTGTCAGTGTACTGTTGGTGCACTTACTGAGATGTCTTCTCTCCTCGGGCGCCAGACCAAAAGACCGACACGAGGAGAGATGACACCACTTCCTCTGTCTGTGTTTACAATTCACAGACAGAGGAAGCTTCTCATTCGCCAGAAGTGATCGTGAAGGGGTGGCCATGAATCAATGGCTGCCACCTCATCATGGATCGCTCCTGGTAGGATTCCAACCGCAGCAGGCACCCGGGGGGGGGGGGCTGTTGGGCCCCCCGCCTGCTGGGAGGCAGGGACGTATAGATACACCAATATGCCTGCCCGTGCCATTGTGTCAATGTATATCGTCGTGCAGCGTTCGGCAACAGGTTAGGGGAGTGATTCTTTTCTATACCCACTGTAACTGCAAAAAGGTTGCAGGAGATGAGATGTAACAAAGACAAAGGATGCAGGTGTTTTATGAAAAATATAGTCTACTTCCTGCTAAAGTGGATGTAAACCCAATTTTTTTTTTTTATGTCACAATTTCCCGCAAACCTTCATCATCTTCTGGCTTGTCGGAACGCCCTATTTGGGGCAGTGCAGGATCTGCTGAGGCGCGGGGTAATATTACCTGTGCCACTGCGGGAAAGGTTTCAGGGATTCTACTCCAATCTGTTTGTAGTCTCGAAGAAGGACGGGGTCTGTCCAATCCTTGACCTTAAGGTCCTCAACACCTTTGTGAAAGTACGAAGGTTCAGGATGGAATCGGTTGGGGGGGTGTCTGGGGCATTCAGTCAACACAGGGTCGCTGGACGCAGGAAGAATCCCGCCTGCCGATCAATGTGCTGGAACTTTGGAGCGATCAGGCTGTGCCTCTCCACATGGTCACAGAGGCTTGAGGGACGTCAGTGGCGTTTGTCAACTGTCAAGGAGGAACATGAAGCTCGGCTGAAGCATTGGAGGTTGCTCACATCCTACGATGGGAAGAGAGGAGCATGCCGATTCTGTCGCCAGATGTTGGACCAAGGAGAATGGCGCTACAACCGGGTGTGTTCCGGCTACTTTGCCAGAGATGGGGCACACCAGACATGGATCTCCTGGCTTCTCGAATCAATTGGAAGGTATTGAGGATTGTGGCCAGGTCCAAGGATCCCTGGGCGGACGCGACAGACGCATTAGAGGCTCCGTGGGGACAGTATCGGCTGATCTATGCCTTTCCCCTGCTAAAACTGCTTCCTCGTCTGCTTCGCAGAGTGAAGACCGAGGGAATTCCGGGTGATTCTAATTGCCCCAGATTGGCCTTGGCGTCCCTGGTACACCGACCTCCTATGCCTGGTGGCAGATGTTCTTCGGCGACTGCCAATGCGAGAGGACCTTCTGTCGCAAGGTCCTATACTTCATCTTGCTTTACAGTCGCTGGCTTTAATGGCATGGCTGTTGAAAGTCATGTTCTAAGGGACCGAGGCCTGTCAGACTCAGTCATTTCCACCATGCTGAGGGCACGGAAGTCATCTTCTCGGAAGATCTATCATCGCACGTGGAAGGCCTACATCTCTGTGTGAGGAGATGGAGTGGCGTCCATGGGCTTATTCGGTTTCCAGGATCCTGCTGTTTCTACAGCGTGGCGTGGATCAAAAACTTGCCCTAAGCACCATTAAGGGGCAGATTTCAGCCTTGGCTGTTTTCTTTCAATGAACCAATGGCAACTCATCCACTGGTGAGTACGTTTGTGCAAGGGGTTTGACATGTTGCCCCTCAGGTTCATCCACCACTACCTCCGTGGGATTTGAATCTGGTGCTTTCGGTACTTCAGAAACCTCCCTTTGAGAACATCAGAGAGATTCCCCTTTTGACGCCCTCTCAGAAGGTTGCCTTTTTGGTAGCTATTACATCAGTCAGGAGGGTTTCTGAACTGGCAGCCTTGTCTTGCAAGTCTCCCTACTTGATCCTCCACAAGGAAAAGGCTGTGCTACGCACGCAGCCTACGTTCCTTCCAAAGGTTATTTTGGCTTTTCATCTAAATGAGGATATTGTGCTTCTATCCTTGTGTTCTCGGCCATCGCATCCCAAAGAGGTTGCTTTACATTCCTTGGATGTGGTCCGAGCTCTGCGGGTGTATCTGTCTTCTACGGCTCCGTTTCAGAGGTTGGACTCACTGCTTGTATCAGTGACTGGTCCAAAGAAAGGCCTGGCGGTCTCGTCAGCCACCATTTCTCGTGGATCAGATAGATCGTGATTCAGGCTTATGCCTCCTGGGCCTTCCGACATCAAGCATCTGTCTCACAGGTGTGTAAGGCGGCAACCTGATCGTCTGTTCACACTTTCACTAAGTTTTACAAGGTTGATTGTAGATGCTTGCTTCGGCCGCAAAGTTCTGCAGACGGCTGTTTAAGGTTGCAACTCCTTTGTTGAGGAGCACTGTTTGTTTTGGGTGGAAGTTGGTTTGCTTGCTGTGCCCACCCCTCATTTTTTTGACACTGCTTGGGGACGTCCCTACTGTCAAGAATAATGGAGCTGTGTCCGTCCATGAACGAAGGAGAAAATAGGATTTTTGTACTCACCGTAAAATACTTTTCTCTGAAGTTCATGGACGGACACAGCACCCACCCCTCCTTTTTATGTATGTACTGCTATTTGACGAACTGAACTGCTAACTGTAGGGTGAGGGGTTATAGCCTGGGCGGTACTGTATAGCTTTGCTGCTGTTACATGTTTTTTTAACTGTTTAACGTGTCTGCCTAGTCCTCTCCTGATAGACGGCATATAACCCTACTGTCAAGAATAATGGAGCTGTGCCCGTCCATGAACTTCAGAGAAAAGGATTTTACAGTGAGTACAAAAATCCTATTTTTAAGGTAACCACTGGTAGTATCTTGGGTTATGAAGTCTCAAAAAATACACTACTTTATTTGGACCACACTTGTAATTGTAAGCCTGGTGATTGCTATTAACCACTTGCTTACTTGCACATATACCCCCTTCCTGCCCAGGCAAAATTTCAGCTTTCAGCACTGCGTCGCTTTAAATTAAAATTGCGCGGTCATGCGCCGTGCCTCCCAAACAAAATTGACATCCTTTTTTTCCCACAAATAGAGCTTTCTTTTGGTGGTATTTGATCACCTCTGCGGTTTTTATTTTTTGCACTATAAACAAAAAAAGAGCGACAATTTTGAAAAAAAAACACTATTTTTAACTTTTTGCTATAATAAATATACCATTTAAAAAAAAAAAAAATTGCAGTTTAGGCCGATATGTATTCTACATATTTTTGGTAAAAAAATGCAAAAGCGTATAGTGATTGCTTTGCGCAAAAGTTATAGTGGCTACAATTTTTTTTTACTAGTAATACGGCGATCTGCGAATTTTGTCAGGACTGCGATATTATGGCAGACACTTTTGACACATTTTTGAGACCATTCACATTAATACAGCGAACAGTGCTATAAAAATACACTGATTACTGTATTAATATGACTGGCAGGGAAGGGGTTAACACTAGGGGGCGAGGAAGGGGTAAATGTGTTTCCTGGGAGTGATTCTTACTGTGGGGGGAGGGGACTGACTGGGGGAGGTGACCGATGCTGTGTTTCTATGTACAAGGGACACAGCATCAGTCTCCTCTCACTGACAAGACATGGAGCTCTGTGTTTACACACAGAGCTCCACGTCCCTGCTCTGTCACTGCCGATCGTGGGTACCTGGCGGACATCGCGGCCGCCAGGAATCAGCATCTCAGTGACGCGTCGGGCACGCCGCGGGTGCTGCTCGCGCGCCCCCCAGTGGCTGGAGGCCGTATATAGATGGCCTCCCGGCAATTAAGAGCCACATTGTGGCCGTAAAAACCCGCCGGGCGGGCAGTGGTTAAAATTTGAGTGTTGCCAATAAAACAAAAACTGTTGCCCATTGGCTCTAGTGTGGAATCTCATAATTCATTAGCACAATAACAGACATTGGTTGAACAGAAATGTGTTAACTATAATGCCCTTCAGAAGTTTTGGTTAATGCACTACTGTTGCATATAACAGAAATAAGTTTATAGTTGCACAATTTTTGGTTTTCAAAATAACTAAGGGAGGCTAATATACAGTATTAGGAAGGCCCTATTATGTAAGGATAGGGAGTCCCTCCATTTCCTCAGTGGATTAATGTTCATTTCTTTCAGCAAGCAGCTGGAGTATAGTGCTGTTTCCACCATTAATGCTCTGTCAGCATTAATCGAAAAATGAGGAGAGAATATTTTTAGAGCAAATCTTCAGGACATTAGGTATCGGAGTGCCCTGGTTATATTTATGTCTGTGATTTGGGCTTTGGTGTTGTGTGCCCAGTAATTTTTTCTCTTGAACTTGAAGTGTTTGGGGGTTTAATGCCAACATGATGATGATCTTCTACTCAAGCTTTTTGGATACGACCAGTCTGAAAGAAGATTTGGAGAAAATAGAGGAACTTGCAGAGCAGTCTGGTGGTGGAAAAATATTTCCTGCATGTAAAGTATCATCAGCCTGCTAGTTGTTTGTCAGCTGGAGGCAATAGACAGGGTTATTGTTAGACAAATGCTGGTTTTCTATATCGGGGCAGTGCTTAAACTGTGCTGTTTAGTAAAGGATGAGGTCTCATGCATTGGAAATTAGGTAAACAATGCTAATACTTGGATAGGACCAGGAGAAGTTGATTGCCCAGTAGTCTCACAGTGGGGAGCTGGAATTCATCTTGCTATGTATGGTCCACTGGAAAGAGCTGGGGCATCCATGGTATCCCAGCTGGGAATATTTCCAAAGTGCTTATGATCCCTTTTGGGATCTATTGGTCTGGTAAGTGGCTCATTTGTCTATATTAGCATGGTGGGAACACAGAAGCACATTTCTTAGGATTATTTTGGAACACAAGCACTTTCTTTTAACTGCACTTTGATAAACTTTGCTGATGAAAAAATAAATAAATACTTATTTCCTTGCATGAAACTTTTTATTACAATTTTTTTGCACTTTTGAATTACGTCAGATAATAATGTGAATTACACTGTTTATATATGAATTCATTATCTTTAATGAGCACAGGACAATTTGGATATGTATATTTGTTTTTGAATAGTTTAGATAATATGCACTTGAAAAGAGTTGGGGCCTATTTTTAAACAAACATGTCATAACTCCACTGTGCAGTTAGTTTTGCACAGAGTGGCTCCGATCTGCCTCTACTGGTGCCCCTGGCAGCGCTGGTGGCTCATCCCTGCATCGTGTGCCCACGTTGGAGAAGACTCTCTCCTAAGATGGACACCCATGCGGGCACGCTCCCGAGTCCTGCCTCTGTGTCCATTCACACAGAATGCAGGACTCGGCCCCGCCCCCCGACACCTACGTCATTGGATTTGATTGACAGCAGCAGGAGCCAATGGCTATGCTACTATCAATCAGGAAACTAGACACCAGCTAGAGCTGGTGTGCTCGTTCCCGGCCAGAGAAAGATCCGTGTCGGGTAAGCAAAACAGGGACAACCCCACTTTGTCATCTTCTATTTAAGAGTTATGCCAATTTGTAACCTAGTTGTAGCGAGAAGTGCACTTAATTTTTGTGACATAACAAGGACACTGACTTCAGGTAACACATCTCCTTTTGATTTGCAGATTGGCTCTTCTTTGGATACTTGTGTTATTTATTTGCAGCCATGAACCACTTGTCGACCCACCACAGTACATATACTGAAGCAAAGGGCAGCAAATGCTACCACCGTAATGTACAACATGTGCCTGCGCCGGGTTTAGGAGCGTGCCATTCATAACGGCTGTGTTTCCTATTCTGACTGGCCCACCGTTGGCCCACAGCCATCACATGCTACCTTGGCCAAACTCAGTACCCTGTACCATGTGATTAGCTGTAGCCAATCACAGATCACTAGTGATCACAGATGTCATGAATGGTTAATATATTTATGACAGTTGCTTTCACAGTGATCTTCATTGTAACAGCAAACAACGAGTAAAAAAAAGAAAATCCCCGATCACCCCCCCCAGAGTAGTACAGTGTTACTATGGTGACCGTGAACTACTCTGGTACAAATATGTAAAAAAATGAAAAAAAGATGTTTAAAACAAAAAATATATACATACATACTGTCACTAGTCAGTGTCCCTGATCACTGCCACATCAGTCATATTATGACGCTGTACTGCACTGGTGACAGTATGTACAAAAAAAAACTGGGGGAAAAAATATTTAATTTCTTAATTTTCTAAAAAGATTTTGACAATAAGTTACAACTTCAAAAAACTTGCCATGCATCTTGATGACTGGCTTCTTTCCAAAAAGGTAGTCATTTGGGGGGAGTTTGTACTCTCCTAGCATTTTGGGGCCTCAGGAAATGATAGGCCTTCAGTACATCAGAATTAATCATTTTTCAAATGTATATACCATTGTTTGTAGATGCTATAACTTTCATACAAACAAATTAATATACATTATTGGGATACTTATTGGGATTTTATTACAGACCTGTAGCAGAATACATTTTTGCCTAAATTTCTGATGAAATTCGATTTTATTGGATAGGTTTTATAACAGAACTTATGCCTAGCAACACTGGAGTTTGCATGTTCTCCCTGTACCTATGTGGGTTTCCTCCGGGTATTCAAGTTTCCTCCCACACTCCAAAGACATGCGGGTAGGTTAATTAGCTCCTATCTAAATTGGCTCTAGTATGTGTATGAATGTGTGTTAGGGACCTTAGATTTTAATGTTTGTGGGGCAAGGGCTGATGTGAATGTACAATATATTGATGTAAAAAGCACGTAGATTGACTGCACTATATAAAGTACCTGTAATAAATAGTCAAAAATATAGTTATTTTTTCTCTAAATTTCAGGTCTTTTTTTGCTTATCCAAAAAAAGTGACGGGCAAATACTACCAAAATAAAGCTCTTTTTGTGTGAAAAAAATAAAAAATAATTATTTGTGTACAGTATTGCACCATTGCTAGTTAAAGTAGCACACTGCTGAACAGCAACAAATGCTGTGGTCATGGAAGGGGTATAAAACCTTCCACATCTCAAGTAGTTAATCACAGCTGTGCATAGGCTCCAACAGCACAGGGAGAAATAAACTAATTAAAACTGTAGCTGCAGTTCTTGAAATGTAAAGATTTCAGTCATACATAAAGTTATATAGTGCTAATATGAGACTAATTTGCTTTTAGTAAGACGTTAAATTAACATTCACATAATAGTCATATTGTAACATTTGCAGGACAGTGTGTGCTGCCAACCAGGGTACTGTTAATCATGTCCATACGAAGAAAACCAGATGACATCAACACAATTATACATGTTGTCTTCCTGTACGTGCTACCATAGACTACACTGCAGCCCATCACCTGTTGAGGAACTACATATCCTACTGTGACCTACTTTACAGTGTCTTTAATGACATTCTGGAACTAGTATATACTATACAGCTTTACGGCCACAGATTGCTTCATGTCTTGAAACTGAAGTTTGAACATCTTATATTTTGCCTTCCCTAGTCCCCCCCCCCTCCCCACATCAACATGCTAATCTAATTATTAAATACAAGCCTTACATATACCCAGTGAAGTGACTAGCTTCAGGTGATACAGAGATGAAACAAATCATAAGTTGCACCTGTTTATCTTTGGGCCCTCTTTCCTCTACAGTTGTTCAAAGTACTCATTCACTCATTGTATTCATACAGCTTATCTGGGCTTTTAGAAAGAAGGGGGCTGGAGCTGAAGTTGCACTTTGCAGATCTCAGTAAGAGCTGATTGGAGAGAAGGGACACACGCTTCACTCAGCATACAGAAACAGAGCTGAGGCTGTCAATCAGACTGTGTGCTAGAGCGTTCCATCTATGTCACTTTTTTTTACCTCTTGGTGTCAGGAAAACTTGTCAGAAGTAACTCATGCTGATGGCGGAGGAACAAGGCAGCAGACAGAAATTACACTTGGTGCCAGCTGGATTGAGACAATTACATAGCATAGAGCAGGGGTACTGAATTAAAATTCATGAAGGTCCGGTCCGTAACATTTTCTTACTCCAGAGGTCTGAATCTAATTTTTGTTCTATGACTCAGGCTCTTCAAATCACAATACCCCACCCTTTCACAGCAGAGCCCTATCTCTTCATATCACAGCCCCCTAACATCACAGCCCTCCCTTTCACATCAGAGCCCCCCCCCCCTCCCAACATCGTAATCCCCTTTGCAATCACAACCCTCCACATCACAGCTCCCCCTCTTCCTCACATAACTGCCCCCTTTGCAATCACAGCCCCCTCCTCACATAACTGCTCCCCCTTTCACATCAAAGCCCCCCTATATAACAGCTCCCCCTCTCACATTACAGCCCTGCCCCCTTTATATCACAGCCCCCTATACATCAGCGTCGTCAGCCCCCTCTTTCAAATCACAGACCCTCCCTTCACAGCAGAGCCCCCTCTCCTTACATTAGTCCCCCCTTTCACAATACAGCCCACCCACATATCTCTATTCCCCCTTTCACATCAGCCCCCCCCCCCCCCATAGCACAGCTCCCCTTCTCATATCACAGCCCCCCATATAAATACTCTCACCAAAGATGGTGCTCCCTCACAATCGTAGCCCTTCCTTGTCCACTATCCTACCTTAACACATCATGGCAGAGGGCAGAAGGCACAGCAGGCTGGATTCCTCTTCTGTATATGTATTTGCCTGCCTGCCGGCGCTGCTGTTAAACTCACAGCGGGAAAGAGGGTGGGAAGGTCTTTTGTAACAAGTGAAAGGCTGGGCAGTGTAACAGATTCCCATCATACTCCACTTGTGTGCTTCCGTCAGTACACTGCTTCCTCCAATCTGGTCCTTCAGATATCAGATTTTACAGCCAAATAATGTAACCAAGATCCAGACATGACTAGCTCAATTACAAAGCTGGAACATTGGATTTTTTTTGGAACAAACTCACAGAAATATAAACACCAGGGGGAAATTTCCCCCACCCCCTTCTGATCATATTACCCTAGCAATACAAAGTGTAACCAGAAACATAATTACCATAGCTTATTAACTACCGTATTTATCGGCGTATACCGCGCACTATTTTGCCCTGAAAATCAGGGCAAAATCGTGGGTGCGCAGTATACGCCGATACCCGCTTTCCCGCCATGAGTTTGAATACTGCGCCCGCATATAGCGAGCGCAGTACACTCGTGAATCTTCGGCCAGTCTCGGCGCCTCTCGTACTGACGTCCTGAGCGTACAGGACGTCAGTGCGAGAGGCGCCCGAGCCTGCCCGAAGATTCACGAGTGTACTGCGCTCGCTATATGCGGGCGCAGTATTCAAAGTCGTGGCGGGAAACGAGCGGGAGGACGCCGCCGAAGATGGACACCGGACCCGCCGAAGATGGACACCGGACCCGCCGAAGATGGACGCCGGACCCGCCGAAGATGGACGCCGGACCCGCCGAAGATGGACGCCGGACCCGCCGAAGACGGACGCCGGACCCGCCGAAGAGGACACCCGACGAGGCCGCAGAAGGACGCCGGACCCGACGAGGCCGCAGATGGACGCCGCGCAAGACATCAAAACTGTAAGTACAAAACAACAAAAAATCTTTTTTTCCCACAGGATTGGGGGCTATATGTAATGTGCTGGGATGTGATCTAAGTGCTGGGATGTGATCTATATGTAATGTGCTGGGATGTGATCTAAGTTCTGGGATGTGATCTATATGTAATGTGCTGGGATGTGATCTAAGTGCTGGGATGTGAGCTATATGTAATGTGCTGGGATGTGATCTATATGTAATGTGCTGGGATGTGATCTATGTGTAATGTGCTGGGATCTGTATGTAATGTACAGGGGGCTTTGGAATATAAAAGGGGCTGTTGAAAGTTTTTTTCCTAAAACTTCCCTCCTAAAATTAGGGTGCGCGTTATACGCCGGTGCGCGTTATACGCCGATAAATACGGTAGTTACTTAAAGGGTCACTAAAGGATTTTTTTTTTTAGCTAAATAGCTTTTTTTTACCTTACTGCAGTCCTGGTTTCATGTCCTCATTCGTTTTTGCTTTGATGTTGCTGTAAATCCTTCTCTGTTCTGGACACTTCCTGGTTGTCTCTTTCCTGATCACCACAGTACTGGGAGATTTCTCACGGTGGTCACTAATCAAGGAGGTGTGATTACTGTGTGTAAAACGAAACTGGATTGGTGCTGAGGAGTTTTAGACAAAGTATCACTGCTCTCTATTGGCTGACTGCCCTCTAGTGGCTCTCTGTACATCAGAGAACCAGCAAACAACAGCAAAAACGAAACTAAACTACAGGCACATTATATGATTGTTTTTTATCTATTTTTAATCATTTTTAAAAGGAATCAGTTAACTATTATGTCTCTATACCCTGTAAACAGTCATTTCAGCTAAAACATTTTTTTCCTTTAGTGACCCTTTAAAGCAGCCAAGGTGACTCCACCAGGCCATTGTTGCGATTAATCAGGATTTCAATACAGGGCAGACTTGTTGTCACCAAGCTGCAAGCAGTAGATTATATATGATCATAAGTATAGACACAGGACACCTTATTAAACAGACAATAGCGGGAGTCCCCAGTAGCAGACTGTCCGGCTCCAGAGGCCAAGGTGACCAGCTCTTTTAACATGTATAGTTCAGAATCCAACAAACCAGGAACAGTCTCTGTATATTTCCTGGGAGATATTGTGGATAAATTTAACTTTTCCATTTTAAGAAATCTAAGCCACATTCTTAATGTCCATTATTTTCTTGGTCACCCTGTGGCCCTAATAGACATAAGGTAACTTAGACATAGGAGGTGCATGGGGAGCTGAAGCAAGGGTTTCCCAACATCTCCAAGGGATTCTGGGTCTCCCCAGCCCCCCCGCCCAAAGTGACTCCTGTCAAAGGCACCTCCTGATTCTCGTGTAGACCTGCCATATTTTTAACAGCAGCAGCAGCCGCCATTTAGTTATACCTGGTATAGAGGGATATAGTTTGTTCATATTTTGTGTACTAGGTTTACGACCACTTTAACCTGTTCCCGCCTGATTTTGAGTGGGAATATCTGAATGATGCCTGCAGCTATAGGCATCATTCAGATATCTTATTTTAGAGCTGGCGATTCCCTGCACCATAAGAACATTCATAGTTGACTGTTCAGCCGCCCTCCAATGCATCTCCGGGATCACCCGTACGATCGGCAAGACGCAGAAGGAATTGGTCCATGGTGGAAGTTTACCATAGAGAATCTGGCGGGCTAGATGACCCCCTGACGTCTCTATGATCTATTGAATGGCCGGGTGCGATGTTATGACGTCACGCCCACCTCTGCTGGGAAGCCAGGATCCGTTTTTTTTTTTTAACCTTTGCAGCCTAGAGACGAGATCTGGGGACTTATTGACCCCATATCTCGCTGTAAAGAGGACCTGTCATGCACTATTCTTATTACAACGGATGTTTACATTCCTTTTATTAGGAATAAAAGTGATCAAAAAAACAAAAGTAAAATAAACAATAGAAAAAAAGAGAGTCCCTGTGTGTGTGCGCACACAGAAGCAAACCCATAAGTAGGTCGTGCCCACATATGTAAATGATGTTCAAACCCACACATTTGTGGAATTGCTGTGAACGTTGGAGCGAGAGCAATAATTCTAGCGCTAGACCTTCTCTGTAAGTCTAAACAGGTAACCATATCATCTCCTGTGGGGATTTCAAAGTTTGGCGCCATTCCATGAGTTTGCGCAATTTCAAAACGTGACATGTTGTTATGCTGAGTAAATAGATACCCATCTTTCACATTATGCAAAAAAAAACAAATGTCAACTTTACTGTTTTTTTGTTTGTTTGTTGTTGCATGAAACCGTTTTTCCCACCCCCAAAAAAGCGTTTGAAAAATGACTGCGCAAATAAGTTGCAACGACCACCATTTTATTCCCTAGGGTCTCTACTAAAAAGACATATAATGTTTGGGGTTCTGAGTAATTTTCTAGCAAAAAAAATATGATTTTTAAATGTAGGAGCAAATGTCAGAATTGGCCTGGGTAGCAAGTGGTTAAACCAGACCCAGTAACATCACTAGATGTCTTTGCTTCACTATGCAATGCAGACAGTTCTGGTGCTGCTGAGCCTCCATTATTGAAAGGGCTGAAATCCAGTGAATGGAAGGGGTGGGCTAGGGACAGTAAAGTTAGGGAAGGAACAGCTAGATGATAAATAATGTCCACCAGCCAGGAAATGGGATGGCCTCTGTTTGAATTGCTGCAACATCTAATGCACACTGAAAAGCTCACAGTGTGCAGTGATCTCACTGTAAGCAATCAGAAGTGCCTGTATAACACTGCAAGATGGAAGATAAGGGCATAGTGCAGCTTTAAGATGTTTTGTGGTGTGCCTGTATTGTTTCATAGTTTGAGTTTTTAGTGAAACTTCCTAATTTCTTGTTTTGTTTTAAAGAGCTATGCATCCTAGCATGCAAACGCCTCTGAGACAATGTCAGTTGCCAATCCTGCTGCATAATCGTGGGTCTCTATGAACTTTGGTAAATTTTTCTAGTTCTGTATACTTCATCTTCAAAAAAAAAAAAATATATATATATATATATATAATATAGTTTTTTTTTTGTTTGTTTAAATGACTGGAGTGCATGGAGCCAATATGCATTGGAAATAAGTATTTTCTCCCAGTGTTACAAATTTTATTTTTAAAGTGTATGTATAGCTAACACATTTTTTTATTGTTGGGTAAAGTAGCACAAGGTTAAAAACCCCTCACTACTTTTTATTGTTGGGTTGATTCATCTTTTATGTCCTGCTGAACATTTTTTTATTTTCAGCAAGACCGATGATTTAGGAATCAAGGTGAAGGTAAATCGTCCAATAGGGACACCTGGTCCTGAAAAGGGAATTCCTTTCACTTTATAGAGCTTTCCTCTCACTTTCTGGTGCCAGAGGAAAGAGAAGAGGAAACCATCGCACACAAGACAGCAAAATGCAATGTCATGGGTTTTAACTCTTCTTTACTCTATCCAAACCCATTTTTTTTTAAACGCACACAAAGTTGTCTTAACCGGAAACCTGTTCAGTCATCATTATTTAAAATATACATAATGGCAAAATAAGGAGGCATCCTAGAAAATAAATGCCTCAAATACAAATCTATATATTACACATACTGTATTTTATTGAAATTGGAGGGATTTCATAATTAAATTACAATTATTTATGCTTCTTGTGTGTCTGACTGAGAGGACAAGCTTCTTAGGATCCAGCTCAAACAGCTGTGGTCTTGGGATGCCAGATTTGTTGCTGAAAGCTGGCACGGATGACAAGAGAAAGGAGCAGTGTGTTGCTGCTTTCCCTATGTGAACTCCACACACACACGAGCGCTCACAAAGAGTCTGGAAGAGAACACAGCTGTGATCACAGACCTATAAATACCTTTGCACTGGAACAGTCACCTGGGGCTTCCAACTTTCTTTAATGTTGGCGCCAACTCACATTAGCACATGCCTAGCTCAATTTTCATATTGGTGCCCGTGACCATAACATCTAGATCTGTTTATACAGTAAGAACTATACATACGATTCATGAAGTCTGCTTTATATTTTAGATGTATGTAAATTTATAAGCTCTTCATTTTGCAATGAAATCATGTGTATAAATCCTATAATCCATAGAGAAAACATGCATGTTAAAGAGGGTATATGTGCTAGCTGCCAGTGCTTCCTTGGGTTTAAAGGTACTGGCTTCACTATCAAGTGAGTCTGTGACCTAAGACAGGAATGCAGAAAAAGATCCAGAAGATTTCCAATCTCCTTGGCTTTAGTGCAATGTAACAACAATATTATTATTATTATTATTATACAGGATTTATATAGCGCCAACAGTTTACGCAGCGCTTTACAACATCAGGGAAGACATTATAGTTACAGTACAATTTAATACAGGAATGATCACAATAGATATTGAAATGCCTCTACACTGCCAAGAGGTCTAGATACACCTTTATTCCACATAAATTTAGGGAGATAATCTGAAATGTATTAATTTTGGGAGTCCAAGAACACCCCCTCCATCAGGGCTAGATTGACAACAATGTTAATAGACTAAAAGTGAACTGGACTTTTAGCCTGGGTTTACTCATATGTGATGTTTACACTGCCCTATGCGAACAGCTGTGGGAGTCAATACAATGTTAATGCAATTCCCAGATCGGTTCGCAGATTGCAGTGTGAATTGTGAAATGGTGCAGGAATCAGATCGCATGGGTGTGAACATAAGGTCCTGTATCATTTTGGTCCGAATGCAATGCAAATTCAGCCATACAATCTGTATGGCTGAATTTGCATCTCACAGGAATGCGGTGCAAATCACATGCAATGTCTGACATCGCAATAGTATGAACCCAGCATTAATGTTCTTTTTTTCCAGTGTGATTGCAAGCACAGGTCTTGTCAACAACTGACATAAAAAGGACATAATTCTGTGATTGACATCACTGCATGGGCTCGAATCACCGTCTGTGCACATAGTTTTATGTGCCATTTTAAAATGCAAGTTAAAGCTCTATCATGTAAAAAAAAGTAGCCATATCTGAATGTGATCCAGAAAGACCTGTTGCTGCCATCTGTTTTAGGATTATCTTCTTTTTTCTCTAATGTTTGATACATTTTCGATTGTGAATAAAATATGGGTTTATGAGATTTGCAAAACATTTCTTTCTGTTTTTTTTTTTTTTTTATATATATATAGATTTTAGCTAGCATCCCAACTTTTTTGGAATGGGGGTTGTACGTCACTTAGCTAATAAAGCCAGGATCAAAATTTAGCCCTCAGAGTCATTAAAAACAAAACAAAAAACACTAGAGGCAGCTTCTATGCTTCTATTTTCACCGCTGTACTTTACAGTGATCCTCAAGTCCCTCCTGGTTGCCTACTGCCTAAAAAAGGTATTAAGAACAGCAAAATTCTTAAAAGAAACCAGGCACAAGAGAGATTTTAATGTTTGCGATAACTGACACAAAACAAGTATGTGATAAGGACTTATAACTTTTTTCCCACATGCCTGATCAGCATGTGTGTACTGGTGTCAGTAACTTAAATTAATGAAGCCAATGGAACAGCACAACAGCCAGGCACATTGCATTTTCAGAGAAAGATCAGCAATGGCAGCTCCTGCATTTTTTTCACGAATAACGCTGTGTACACACAACCGTTTTTAATGGTCTAGAAAAAACGTTTTTTTCAACCCGATTATTGTTAAGCCTGCCTTGCCAACACACGATCGTGAAAAAAAAATGCTCGAGCAAAGCGCGGTGACGTACAGCATGTACGACGGCACTATAAAAGGGAAGTACCATTCGGATGACGCCACCCATTCCTGCTTTTCAGTCTGTTACAGCGTGATGAATGTGCTATCTCCATTACGAATGCTAGTTTTACCAGAACAAGCGCTCCTGTCTCATAACTTCAGAGCGTGCGCGTTTTTTCACGTCGTTAAAGCCTACACACGACCATTTTTTACGACGTTAAAAACGACAACGTGAAAAAGACGCTAAAACTTAGAGCATGTTCTAAATTTTTAATGGCAATTTTTAACATCGCGAAAAATGCTCTGAAGCCCACACACGATCGCTTTTAATGACATTAAAAAACATTTATTTCTCACATCGTGAAGAATGGTCGTGTGTACGCGGCATACAAGTTTACTTTAACTTCTCCATGATACTCCAGGCTTAATAAGTTTGACTTTCCACTATATCCAAGGGAAGGATTTATAAGAGGCAAAGGTATTGATATGTTGCCGATGCAGCACACAGAGCCCACCCTTGGTGCCCCCCAAAAGAGCCAAATTATAGATAAGTATTTTATTGACCTTTTTACCATCTTTTCAGGTAGGCAGCAGGTGGATTAGACAGACCTATTAACTTTGTCTGTTTTAAGGCCAGTTCACACTGCTGCGATGCGGGAACACCTCAAATCCACTGCGGGTTCCCGCATCGCATGATTCCCAAACCACATTTGTCATTTATTTATATATAAATTCGGGTAATTACAAGTGCCACAAAAATGACTATTATTAATGTGAGTAGTTTGGAAGAAAGACAGAGGCATATTCATCACCTGAGAGTAATTCTTGGTTCAATCCTTCCAGATGTGCTGATGTATTTTGCTGTATTTCCCAGTTCAGGCAAATTTAGTTAATTTCAACCATGCATTGCTAAATAAGCTATATGTGCAGCATTATCCTATTCCGGTCAAATTGTTTTCTTCAAATATGAGGAACCACATAGCATTGTGTTATCCATCTTTTTAATTTCTTAAAAAAAAAAATATATATATATATATATATATATATATATATATATATATATATATATATATATATATATATATATATATATATATATATATATATATATATATACTCGATGCTTATTCATATTTTTCAGATCTCTTATCTTCGCAGTACATGTTCCCCTTTTTTTTGCCTCAACAAAAGTTGGGTGCGTGTCCCCTGAATAAGGGCCTCCCCCTTTACTCTATTTAAATGCTTGGATGTGCCAAATTACTCGAGTAGTCACCAGATCATTATAGGTATTTTGCATCAATAGAGCCCCTTCTAACATGAATGCACATACGCATTCGCACAATGCATATACGTTAATCTAACTACTTGTATTTATATTTGTAATTCCCTTTTATGCCATATGTCAAGATCTGTACTTTTGTGTATTCTTACATAATATGCTGTGTACCTAAAAAATAATTAGCATTTTTCATAAAATGTTATGTTCTATTAAAACAGAAAAAAAAAAAAATTACAGTCTGGTTGTATTGCTTTAATGCAAGCATGCACCTCAATTAAAGTTTAACACAGTGGTACTCAACAAGTGTTCTTTCGAATCAGGTTTCCTGTCATGACAAATAGTAATAGAAGCATAAAGAATGGTTTTAAGGTGTTCATAGTAGTCTGTGGGCCTGATTTACTATGCTCTGTGCGCTGCGCTGGTTCATGCGTTAATTAGTACTCCGGGTGGAGGCTTAATTGGGCGCATGAACCAGCGTAGCAGCCGGCGCATTGAAACTAATATGTAAAGCCGCGCCGAACTCCCTATAGAAGTCTATGGGAGAAATCAAAAGTGTTCATTTTAAAGGCTAATCTGCAAGTTTTGTCCTAAAAAGTGTTTGGGGACCTCAGTCCTGCCCCAGGGAACATGTATCAATGCTTTTTTTATTTTTTAAAACGGCCGTTTTTTCGGGAGCAGTGAAATTAATAATTCTTAAAGTGAAACAATAAAAGTGAAATATTCCTTTAAATTTCGTACCTAGGGGGGGTGTAATGTCAGCATGTGAAATAGCGCATTTTTCCCGCACTTAGAACTCCCCCTGCACAAAGTGACATTCTGAAGGAAAAAAGTCATTTAAAAATTCACACGCGGCTATAATGAATTGTCGGCTCTGACAATTCTAAAGGGATTCATTCATAAAACAAACAAAAAAATGTGTAGGGGTTCCCCCAAATTAAATTACCAGGCCCTTCAGGTCTGGAATGGATATTAAGGGGAACCCCGCCGTAAAAACCAAAAAAAAAAAAGACGTGCGGTTCCCGGCAAATATCCATTCCAGACCCTTCAGGTCTGGTGTGGATTTTAAGGGGAACTCCACCCCAAATTGAAAAAAAATGGCGTGGAGTCCCCCTAAAAATCCACACCAGACCCTTATCCGAGCACGTTGACCTGGCCGGCCGCAGAAAAGAGGGGGGGACAGAGTGCGGCCCCCCCCCCTCTCCTGAACCGCACCAGGCCACATGCCCTCAACATGGGGAGGATGTCCCCATGTTGATGGGGACAAGGGTCTCATCCCCACAACCCTTGCCCGGTGGTTGTGGGGGTATGCGGGCGGGAGGTTTATCAGAATCTAGAAGACCCCTTTAACAAAGGGGACCCCCAGATCCTGACCCCCCCCCTGTGTGAAATGGTAATGGGGTACATTGTACCTCTACCATTTCACCCCAAAAAAAATGTCAAAGTGATAAAAATGACAGTAGCCGGTTTTTGACAAATCTTTTAATAAAATCTTCTTTTCTTCTTTCCTTCGGGTTTCTTCCGCTGCTTCTTTCTTCTAGTCCACATCTTGCCCGACGTCTTCTTCTATCTTCTCCGTCCGTCCTTCCGCCTTCTGGTCCCGCATCTTGCCCGTTGTCTTCTCCGTCCGCCTCCTCGTCCGCATCTTGGGTCTTCTGCGGTCTTCTTCTCGGTCCGCCGCCTTCTCGTCCCCTGCGTTTGAATTTGATTTGGCCGCCGTTTTCCCGCTCCTGGGACCCGCCCCCCTCTGACGCCACAAGTAAACTCCTTAGAAGGTCATGTGCGTCAGAGGGGGGCGGGGTCGCAGAGCGTCACACAGCGGGGGAATTCAATTTCAATCGCGCCGCCCGGAGAAGAAGTTCCCGCCGTGTCACACTCATGTGACCCCGCCCCCCTCTGACGCACATGACCTTCTAAGGAGTTTACTTGTGGCGTCAGAGGGGGGCGGGGTCACATGAGTGTGACACGGCGGGAACTTCTTCTCCGGGCGGCGCGATTGAAATTGAATTCCCCCGCTGTGTGACGCTCTGCGACCCCGCCCCCTCTGACGCACATGACCTTCTAAGGAGTTTACTTGTGGCGTCAGAGGGGGGCGGGTCCCAGGAGCGGGAAAACGGCGGCCAAATCAAATTCAAACGCAGGGGACGAGAAGGCGGCGGACCGAGAAGAAGACCGCAGAAGACCCAAGATGCGGACGAGGAGGCGGACGGAGAAGACAACGGGCAAGATGCGGGACCAGAAGGCGGAAGGACGGACGGAGAAGATAGAAGAAGACGTCGGGCAAGATGTGGACTAGAAGAAAGAAGCAGCGGAAGAAACCCGAAGGAAAGAAGAAAAGAAGATTTTATTAAAAGATTTGTCAAAAACCGGCTACTGTCATTTTTATCACTTTGACATTTTTTTGGGGGTGAAATGGTAGAGGTACAATGTACCCCATTACCATTTCACACAGGGGGGGGGGCAGGATCTGGGGGTCCCCTTTGTTAAAGGGGTCTTCCAGATTCTGATAAACCTCCCGCCCGCATACCCCCACAACCACCGGGCAAGGGTTGTGGGGATGAGACCCTTGTCCCCATCAACATGGGGACATCCTCCCCATGTTGAGGGCATGTGGCCTGGTGCGGTTCAGGAGAGGGGGGGGGCCGCACTCTGTCCCCCCCTCTTTTCTGCGGCCGGCCAGGTCAACGTGCTCGGATAAGGGTCTGGTGTGGATTTTTAGGGGGACTCCACGCCATTTTTTTTTTCAATTTGGGGTGGAGTTCCCCTTAAAATCCACACCAGACCTGAAGGGTCTGGAATGGATATTTGCCGGGAACCGCACGTCTTTTTTTTTTTGGGTTTTTACGGCGGGGTTCCCCTTAATATCCATTCCAGACCTGAAGGGCCTGGTAATTTAATTTGGAGGGACCCCCTTTTTTTTTTTTTTTTTTTAATGAGCAATGACTCTATTCTTTATAGCCATGAGTACTTTAACCACTTGCCCACCGGGTTAATTCTGGCACTTCTCTCCTTCATGTGAAAATCACAATTTTTTGGCTAGAAAATTAATCAGAACCCCCAAACATTATATATTTTTTTTTAGCAGACATCCTAGGGAATAAAATGGCAGTCATTGCAATACTTTTTGTCACACCGTATTTGCGCAGCGGTCTTACAAGCGCACTTTTTTTGGATAAAAATCACTTTTTTGAATTAAAAAATAAGACAACAATACATTTTGCCCAATTTTTTTCTATATTGTGAAAGATAATGTTACGCCGAGTAAAATGATACCCAACATGTCACGCTTAAAAATTGCGCCCGCTCGTGGCATGGCGTCAAACTTTTACCCTTTAAAAAACTCGATAGGCGACGTTTAAAAAATTCTACAGGTTGCATTTTTTGAGTTGCAGAGTAGGTCTAGGGCTAGAATTATTGCTCTCACTCTAACGATCGCGGCGATACCTCACTTGTGTGGTTTGAATATTGTTTTCATATGCGGGCGCTACTCGCGTATGCGTTTGCTTCTGTGCGCGAGCTCGTCGCGACGGGGCGCTTTAAAAAATTTTTTTGGGGTTTTCTTATTTATTTTTATTTAGTTTTATAATGTTTTACACTGAAATAAAAAAATAAAAAAAAAATGATCAGTTTTCTTCCTATTACAAGGAATGTAAACATCCCTTGTAATAGGACTAGTGTGTGACAGGTCCTCTTTATGGAGAGAGGCGGGGTCAATAAGGCTGGAAAGCATGGTATTGAAAAAAAAAAAAAAAGATCTCATGCTTTCAGCTGCAATCATGTTCGTTCACCACAGTGGTGTAGTGTATAGCACTTTGACCTAGCAGCAAAAGAGTCGTTGGTTCGAATCCCGCCCGTGACAGCATCTGCATGGAGTTTGCATGTTCTCCCTGTGCCTGCGTGGGTTTCCTCCCACAATATAAAAACACGCTGTAAATCGGTTCCGGTCTAAATAAGCCCTAATATGCAGTAGTATATTAAGGTTTGGTTCTGCCCTAGGCCTGACTACATATCTGCACCTCCTAATAGAAAAATGACCCACCCCTTCCTGTCAAGGTCACACCCTGTTTTTGTATAACCCCGCCCAGTAATTTTCAGGGGACCCACACACTAGTTCTGGGGGGGCACTGGATTCCCTTAACCACTTCCATACCAGGCACTTACGCACCTTCCCGCCAAGCCAATTTTCAGCTTTCAACACTGTCGCACTTTGAATGGCAATTGCGCGGTCATACAACACTGTACCCAAACAAAATTGGCGTCCTTTTTTCCCCACAAATAGAGCTTTCTTTTGTTGTTATTTGATCACCTCTGCGTTTTTTTTTTTGCGCAACAACTAAAAAAAGACTGCAAATTTTGAAACAAAAAAACCTTTTTCTTTTTTTAGGTTAATTTTTTTGTAAATAAGTTTTTCTCTTTCAATTACGGGCACTGATATGGCGGCACTGATGGGCACCGATGAGATGGCACTGATGGACATCGATGAGGTAGTACTGACGGCACAGATGAGGTGGCATTGATTGGCGGCGCTGCTATGCGGCACTGATGGGCACTCATGGGCGGCACAGATGGGCGGCACTTATGGGTGGCACTGATGGATACTTATGGGCGGCACTTATGGGTGGCACTGATGGATACTTATGGGTGGCACAGGTGGGCACTGATAGGTGGGCACTGTGCATGGATGGGCACTGTGGGGTGGCACTGATTTTCCCAGTCAGTGCCCATTTGTGGGCACTGATTGGCATCTTTTTTCTTATTTTTTAATGCTTTTTGTTTTTTTGTTCTATATTTTTTTTGTTTTTGCACACCCTGGTGGTCCAGGGTGGGCATCCCTGGTGGTCCAGTGTGGTGATCCGAGGGGGGGCTGCGCTGATAAACAATCAGCGCGAACGCCCCCTGTCAGGAGAGCCGCCGATCGGCTCTCCTATACTCGCGTCTGTAAGACGCGAGTGAGGAAGAGCCATCGATGGCTCTTCCTGTTTACATCGTGATCAGCCGTGATTGGACACGGCTGATCACGTGGTAAAGAGTCTCCGTCTCCGTGAGAGACTCTTTACCGAGATCGGAGATGCAGGGTGTCAGACTGACACCCCGCATCACCGATCGCCGCGCTGCGTGCCCCCACAGGCGCGTGCGGCATGAAATCCTGCAGGACGTCCTGTCAGGATTGTGTAACCACTTCCCGGACGTAAATCGGCCATAGGCTGGGCGGGAAGTGGTTAATTTGCATAGTTTTTCTCTCACTTCCTGTTTGGCTATGGGGCAGGAAGTGAAGGCAAATCTCCCCAATTGGACACAGATAATACAAAATAAACTGACAGGGCCTATAACCCTCCCTCACTCTATCCAAAATGAAAGAAAATAAAACTTGTTGATTATAGTTCTTGTCAGGGGCGGACTGACCATTGAGTCACTCGGGCACTGCCCGAGGGCCCCATGCCACTAGGGGGCCCCATCCGGGTTGCCAGGCTCAGTAAAACCAGGGACAGTATGTAAAAATCTGTGTTTTTTTTAGATCTGTCCCTGATATGTCCGAAAATGACATGCTTTTAATGTGAATATCCCAAGATTTTAGCTGCCCGCCTCTGCACTACCTCCTGGCGTGGTGGTCATCTGTAAGCCAGAGGGGCCCCATAATCTTCTATTGCCCAGGGGCCCCATGAGTTGTCAGTCCGCCCCTGGTTCTAGTTTAAGCACAAATTTTATATAGAGTTTTATTGAGAGCCCCAAAAAATATAACCATGCCAATAGGCCAGGATAGAGCGTTGCTAATATGTAGGAATGTGTGTGTTAGAGCACCCCACCCAATGTTAACTAAAAAATTATTAATTTGCAAATAAGTATTATCTGCTCATTTTTTTGGGGATGTCTGCACCCCTGATAGTGACAACATTTGTGAGGTGTCTTCACCCTTTCTAATTCATTCACTTCCTGTCACATAGCCAAACAGGAAGTGAGGGTAAAACCTTACTAATATATTTTCTTGTGGACACAGAGATCAATCTAAATAGTTTCCCATTATGTAAATTGCACTCTAGCATTTTGCTGTGTACACCCCAAATTATTAGGGATCTTGGACTTTGGGGTCCATTTACTAAAGGCAAATCCACTCCTACAAGTGCAAAGCAAGGAAGAAAACAAAACAACTTTGCTTCTACAGGATTGGATGTTAAAACCATCAGTGCTTCCTCTCTGATTTTCAGCAACTATGCTTGTACTGCAGAGTGGCTTTGCCTTTACTAAACCCCAAACTAAATAATCATTTGGGGCAGGGATCCTCAAACTACGGCCCTCCAGCTGTTGTAGAACTACACATCCCATGAGGCCTTGTAATGCACTGACATTCACAGACATGACTAGGCATGATGGGAATTGTAGTTCCTGAACAACTGGAGGGCCGTAGTTTGAAGACCCATGATTTGGGGTGTACACAGCAGTGCTGGAGTGCAATTTGCTTAATGGGGACACTAGTTAGATTGACCGGTGTCCCCAAGAAATGACACTGGTAGGGTTTTAACCTCACTTCCTGTTCAGCTGTGTGACAGGAAGTGAAGCCAATTTTAAGAAAAGGGACACAAAGCTCAACACAAAAATAAAAAAACACAAAGCAGGGGTTCTAACACTCACTTGGCTTCCCTCAAACACCCACAATTTGAATAGGATTGCCTTGCGCTAGATTTAAGCACAGTGCTGTAAATCAGCACGTCAAGCCTGTCCACCAATAGCAAACCCCCCCCCCCCCCACAGGCCATGTTTGCAGGTTTTCCTTCATCTTGCACATGTGCTTTAAAATAGTCTGGACAGCAATTCTTGATAAGAGAAATCCCCAAAACATGTCCTGTCGGGGGTACTTGAGGGCTGAGGACCACTGCAGAATAAATAAAATACTTACCAGTTTTTGTCTTTAAAGTCAGGGAGAATAAACATGGCAAACATTTCATGATTACACACCAGGAAAGAAGCTTAGACAAAAATCACACATAATTTGTTAGGCCCAAACCTAGTTCAGCTGCAGCTGTCAACATATGTAGCATGAAAAAGTAACAAAAGACAAACTTAACAATTTTAAAGTAATTTTTATTGGTCAACAAAACAAGGAAAGCAAAAAAAGACAAACAAACAAAAATACATTTCAAAATTCTAATTAACCATAGCTTTACACATTTTTCATAAAATAAGGCCACATAGACAAATACATCAAAGTGAACATCATTTAAAAATAAACCAAAACCATTGGCAAAATAAAACAAAACCCATGCAACAAACCACATTTGTGTTTAGCAACAGCATTTCTGCCAGCCTGCCCCTTCTGAGGGCAGCTGAGGACTGATCGATCCAAGCTTTTTATAACAGTGCTAGTAATGAAGCAATTGGAATCACATGAACAAATTGCAGTCTCTAGTTTGGGTGAGCTTGTAATTGGGCACACCTGCAATTAATCCAAACCACGCTCTATGAGCATCCAATGAGTGTTTTTCACCTTTTAAAAAGAAAGGATATTTTTTTTCTAAGTGTTTGAGCATGCTCAGTTCATCACACATGTAGGAACCAAGCTGCAATGGAATGAGAGCTTTTTTTTTTTGGTTTCCCCTGATCTGATGCTTTCCAGCCTGAAGGGGAGGTGTTAAAGACAGAAGTAAACACGCACATTTAATAATCTATTTGTGTGAAAAAAAAGGTTGCCAATTTTGTTTGGGAGCCACGTCGCACGACTGCGCAATTGTCAGTTAAAGCGACGCCGCGCCGAATCACAAAAACTTGCCCGGTCATTGACCAGAAATATGGTCCGGGCTCAAGTGGTTAAAAATTAACAAAACACAAAAGTGAGCCCAATTTTTGGGGATAATGTGAAAGATGATGTTACACTGAGTAAATAGATACCTTACATGTCACGCTTTACTATTGGAAACACTCCTGCAATGGGGCCAAAATGAATTCCGTGAATATCCCCATAGGCGACCTTTTTCTTTTTTTTCCAGGTTACCAGTTTATAGTTACAAAGAAGGTCTAGTGGTAAAAGTATTGCTCTCGCTCTAATGCACGCGTCAATACCTCACATGTGTGGTTTGAACGATGTTTATATATGTGGGCGGGACTTGCGTAAGTCCCGCCCACATATGTAAAAATTATTTTTACTTTTTGCTATAATAAATATCCCCAAAAATATATATTCAAAAAACTAAAAAAACCCTCAGTTTAGGCCGATACGTATTCTACATCTTTTTGGTTCCAAAAAATCGCAAATAGCGTTTAGTGTTTGGTTTTTGCAAAAGTTATAGCGTCTACAAATTTTTTTTTTTTTTTGTTTTAACTAGTTATTGGGGCGATCAGCGATTTTTATCGGTACTGCGACATTATGGTGGACACATCGAACACTTTTTTGGAACCATTGGCATTTTTCTAGCGATCAGTGCTGTAAAAAATGCATTGCTTACTCAAAAAATGCCACTGGCAGGGAAGGGGTTAACACTAGGTGCGAGGGAGGGGTTAAATATGTTCCCTGGGTGTGTTCTAACTGTAGGGGGGGGGTGGGACTGACATGTGTAAATGACAGATCGCTGTTCATGAAGGGGAACTCCAGACCCCCCCAAAAAAAAATAAGGTGGGTTCCCTCCAGGTGCATACCAGGCTCTTAGGCTTGGTCTGGAACATAAGGGGTTAAACCCGCGCAAAAAAAAATAGCGTGGGGTCCCCCCCAAGATCCAAACCAAGCCCTTATCCCAGGCACGCAGTCTGGTCAGACAGGAATGGGGGTGGGGACGAGCGAGCGCCCCCCTCCCTCCTGAGCCATACCAGACCACATGCCCTCAACATGGGGGAGTGTGTGCTGTGGGGGAGGGGGGCACTGCCCCCCCACCCCAAAGCACTCTTGCCCCCATGTCGATAGGGACAAGAGCCTCTTCCCGACAACCCTGGCCGTTGGTTGTCGGGGTATGCGGGCGGAGAGCTTATCAGAATCTGAGAGACCCCTTTAATAAAGGGGTCCCCAGATTCCGGCCCCCCACCCTATGTGAATGAGTATGGGGTACATCGTACCTCTACCCATTCACATGGGGGAAATGTAAAGTAAAAAAAACACACCACACAGAATAAAATATTTTATTAATCTGCTCCGGAGCCCCCCCCTTTCTTCTTTAGCTCTCTTAGAAGGGGGGGTTTCTTCTCTCCCGATCTTCCGCCGGGACCCTGGGCTTCGGTGATTTCTGCCGGGGGAGGGCGCCATCCCTCGGTCCTCTCCGGAGCCTTCCGCCGGATGCCCCCACCCCATTTAAGCTCTTTTTCATTAGGGAGGGGCATCCGGACTTCGGGGTCTTCTGCCGGGGGATGGCGCCTATCCCCCGGTCTTTCCGGTGCCTTCCGCCAGGGTTCCGGTCTTCCTGGTCTTCTGCCGGGGGTGCGCCAACTCCCCGGTCTTTTCTCTTCTGTCTTCTCTGCTCCCTCTTCTGCCTGGCTCCCCCGCGGAGCCAGGGCTTTCTTCCATCTTCTTTCTTCTCTCTTCCTTCTTCTGCCTGTCTCCTCCGGGAGCCCAGGGCTTGTCTCCGCTGTCTTCTTCCTTCTCTTCCATTCGATGTTGACACGACGAGGTTCCGCGCTGACATGCCGTGTCAGCGGCGGGCATGGACTTATATAGGGCAATGCCACCATGTGACCTCAACCCATGTGACATCACATTCCCTGGGCATGATGGGAATGTGATGTCACATGGGTTGAGGTCACATGGTGGCATTGCCCTATATAAGTCCATGCCCACTGCTCAGACGGCATTCCAGCGCCGGACCTCGTCGTGTCAACATCCAATGGAAGAGAAGGAAGAAGACAGCGGAGACAAGCCCTGTGCTCCCGGAGGAGACAGGCAGAAGAAGGAAGAGAGAAGAAAGAAGACGGAAGAAAGAAGACGGAAGAAAGCCCTGGCTCCGCGGGGGAGCCAGGCAGAAGAGGGAGCAGAGAAGACAGAAGAGAAAAGACCGGGGAGTTGGCGCACCCCCGGCAGAAGACCAGGAAGACCGGAACCCTGGCGGAAGGCACCGGAAAGACCGGGGGATAGGCGCCATCCCCCGGCAGAAGACCCCGAAGTCCGGATGCCCCTCCCTAATGAAAAAGAGCTTAAATGGGGTGGGGGCATCCGGCGGAAGGCTCCGGAGAGGACCGAGGGATGGCGCCCTCCCCCGGCAGAAATCACCGAAGCCCAGGGTCCCGGCAGAAGATCGGGAGAGAAGAAACCCCCCCTTCTAAGAGAGCTAAAGAAGAAAGGGGGGGCTCCGGAGCAGATTAATAAAATATTTTATTCTGTGTGGTGTGTTTTTTTTACTTTACATTTCCCCCATGTGAATGGGTAGAGGTACGATGTACCCCATACTCATTCACATAGGGTGGGGGGCCGGCATCTGGGGGCCCCCCTTATTAAAGGGAGCTCGCAGATTCCGATTAGCCCCGCCCGCATACCCCGACAACCAATGGCAAGGGTTGTCGGGAAGAGGCTCTTGTCCCTATCGACATGGGGGCAAGAGTGCTGTGGGGTGGGGGGGCAGTGCCCCCCTCCCCCACAGCACACACTCCCCCATGTTGAGGGCATGCGGTCTGGTACGGCTCAGGAGGGGGGGGGCCGCTCGCTCGTCCCCTCCCCCATTCCTGTCCGGGCCAGACTGCATGCTTGGGATGAGGGCTTGGTTTGGATCTGGGGGGGGACCCCCGCGCCGAAGCGGCGCGGGTTTAACCCCTCACGTTCCGGACCAAGCCTAAGAGCCTAATGTAGCCCTGAAGGGGGACCCGCGCCGATTTCAAGTTTGAAATTTGGCGCCGAGTTCCCCTTCAGGGCTGAAAACAGCTCGGAGATTCCCGTGCGCCGCGTCACGCAGCGCAATCACGGGTACGCCGCTTGGTATTTACCAAGATTTTCACGGCGTACTGACAAGGCGCACGGGAATCCCTGACTTTTCTCTCTGCGCATGCCCAGTATGCAAATGAACCTCCCGAGGTTCAGGCGCACTGTGCAAGCGTACGGGGATCTGTTTTCAAAAAACACTTTCCCTTTCAATTCGGCCCGCCAAACACTTTAAAACACATGTCACTTCACTTCCCCTGCATCCCCCCACCTCCCCCCCTAATAAACTCCCGCCCAAACCCCCGCAATTTACACTTCAATGTGCCGTGCGCCAGGTCTGTACTGGTGCACAATGCACCCTCTCCTGGGCGCACGGAGCACATTAGTAACTAGGGAAATACACTGCACTAGCAGCGTATTTCTTTAGTAAATGGCCAAACGGCTGCTACTCCTGCTTTTACTCCATGAGTCATGGAGTAAAGGCTTGGTAAATCAGGCCCTGTGTGTTCAGTCAACTATAGTGTCTCTATTTTTTAGACTGTGCAGGGACCAGTGGCGTATCTATGGTATGGCAGCCATGGCAAGTGCCATGGGGTGGCATCCAAAAAGCCCCCCCTACCCACGAAAAAAAAAAACACCTGTCCTCCCGCGGCCGCCTCCCAGACTAATATGGCCCCCGGCTGGAGCGCAGCGCTGATTTTCTGTCAGATAGCTGCCAGAGCTCTTGGGCTTGGCTAGGCTGAAGGAAGCTCTGTCAGCAGGGAGGAGTGGGGCCAGGAGCTCCACTGACGCTCTGTCCATGCCCCGCCCCATGTAGTGTATGTGCTGTTGTGCTCGGAGCAGAGTGGGAGTGCAAAGATCGCCTCTCCTGGACTACTGAGAGCCCCGCCCTGGACTGCAAAAATCCCTGCCCCCTAGTGCCGGAAAGCTTCGCCCCGGGACCTCTGAGAGCGGGAGGTGAGCCCAGCCAGGTGGTCTTTCTGCAAATATACACTGTCTGCAGACCCACTGTTAAAGATTTAGGCTAAACCTTTCCTGACAATGTTGTTTACCCCCCTCTGCTGAAAGTTAGAATTTTAAAAATATGTACTTGATCATCTTCTGTAGTCGCATTCACATTCTTTGGTTATTTTTTTGTAGTCGCATCCGCAGTCTGGTCTTCTTCTGTAGTTGCATCCACAGTCTGGTCATCTTCTGTAGTTGCATCCGCAGTCTAATCATCTTCCGTAGTTGCATCCGCAGTCTGGTCATCTTCTGTAGTCACATTCACAGTCTCTGATTATTTTTTGTAGTCGCATCCACAGTCTGGTCATCTCCTGTAGTCGCATTCACAGTCTCTGGTTATTTTTTGTAGTCGCATCCGCAGTCTGGTCATCTTCTGTAGTCGCATTCACAGTCTTTGGTTATTTTTTGTAGTCACATCCGCAGTCTACTTAAAAGTAGTACCTGCTGTTGCACTGCACAAATCACTGTATTACACTTTATTCATGATATCTATAGATATGCAGATTTATTGAATCCATATTGAGCACTATATTTGATTGTGCATGTACCAGGCCCAAGCAGAAGCAAGCAGTCAATCACACATGATGATGACTTAAGTCATCATCATGTGCGATTGTGCGTGTGTGCCAAGCAGAAGCTGCAAATTAAATATAGTGCTCAATATGGAATAAATAAATATAAATAAAGTGCAATTAAGTGATTTGTGTAACAAGCTCATTAAACAGTCCACATTCAGTGAAAGTTCATGTACTGCAAACTTAAAGTAGCAATACATGAACTTTAACCGCTTCAGCCCCGAACCATTTTGCTGGCCAAAGACCAGGCCACTTTTTGTGATTCGGCACTGCAAATTTAAAGGGATGTACAGGTACGCCCATTTGCCTGCCCGTGCCATTGTGTCAACATATGTGGGTGTGCAGCGGTCGGCAAGAGGTTAAAGCGGAGTTCCACCTAAAAGTGGAACTTCCACTTTTTGGAAACCCCCCCCCCCCTCCGGTGTCTATTTGGCACCTTTCAGGGGGGAGGAGGTATTTGCTCCCACTTCCAGGCATAGATCACATCCGGCGTATGTCCCTTTTTCATCCGTAAACGGATGGATGAAAAAAAGGCAGGCCACACAATTTTCAAATTTCTTTCCGTAAACCATGGGTTGAAAGAAAGAAAATTGCTTGATTCCCCTATTAGCACAGTCAGTGTTTATGGGGGAATCCCTCCCGCTGATCTATTGTATTCTGATAGTGGGAAGTTTCCACACGGTCAGAATACAACAATCACTGCTGAAGACTATAGCTGCCGGTAGTGATTGAAAAAAAAACCTGACAGGTTGTTTGTACTGAAGTTGATCAATAGATCAACTTCGGTACAACCTGCCTGCCCATAGACAGATCGAAATTTGTCCAGTTCCTGCTGAAACAACTGAATTTTGATTTCTCTGTGGCCAGCGTTAAACTTCAACTCAACTGTCTTATGACTGACTTCATTCATGACTTATGACTTTTATTCACTGATTTTAAGCACACAAACCTCCAACTAACATGCAGCTGTTTTAAGTGTATTAGCTTTTATCAGTTCAAGATATTGAGCAATGGGCCTCATTTGTCAAAAGGTCGGAAATAAGTAAGAATTGTCTGTATAACCCTATGATTACCAGCTTAGATTGCGGCTATGGGTATCACACTGTCCTTGTTTGCTGGCATAAGTCCTTAACTGTTGGCATAAAATTTAGATTAGGGGAAAAGATCTACAGAATAATTTATAGGCAATCTGTAAAGATGTTTTTTTTATGCAAAGAACAAATGAGTTCAGGTGAATAGGTATAAGTGGTATGCATGACACTGAGATCATTGGAACAAAAGTAAAACAATAAAAACTGGGTCAGTGTCCCCACAAATCGCAGTGACATTTTTGTTTCTGACCGCAATAAACCTCTCCCTTTAATGTGAAGAGGAGGACTACATCTAAACTGTTAAAGCTGCCAAGGCACTTTCTGCTGATGAGAAAATAAAAGATTAGTGGAAAAATAAAATGTGAGTTGAGCCACAACAGCTCACAGGATATAACATTGAAGTCTGCACCATTAATAGGTGTCAAGTAAAAGAAATACCAGATAAGTGACACATTTTCCAGTTGTATTCTGGATGTCTCATGTGCAAATGCAGCATCATAAAGCTGAACTCCAGCCTTACCTTCAGTATCACACAGTTGCAAAGGCTCCTCTCCTGTACTGAAAATGGTAGCTGATTTACCTGCACACTGAACAGTGTGTAATAGAATTTGCAGCATGCCAGATAGGGCACATCTCATTTCCTGACTAGAGGACATCCAGCATAATTTAGCCCTTCCTCCCCAGCCTTACTATCCCTTCTCTTCCCCATACATTCTTTGGATTTTAGTCTTTTCAAGCATAGAACCTCAGCTTAACATGTGAGCGTGTCCTAGGGAAGTACCGTATGTCTCAGAATCCCCACTATGCCTATGAACGTCCACTCCTTCAGACTGAAGTCCAAACAGCAAGGCAGAAAAAAAAACTCCATCCAAGAGAAGTCTGAGCGACCCTCTAAAAAATATGGACCAGGGTGCTGTGATGATTACCCTGCCAGCACCAGCCATATTATTTCTGCATTGCATTGAGCAGTGTTTCTCAACTCCAGTCCTCAAGGCACCCAACAGGTCATGTTTTCAGGGTTTCCATTATTTTGCACAGATGACTTGATCAGTTTTACTTAATAATTACCACAGCCATTTCATCTGAGGGAAATCCTGAAAACATGAGATGTTGGGGCACCTCGAGGACTGGAGTTGAGATACACCGGCATAGAGTATCACGTGAACAAATAAGGTATGTAAAATTTCATCTTGGCATCTTGATGAGGGAAGAAGGGCGCCACTAGGGAAAGCAACATTTAAACCGACTCAATTACAGTTCACACTAAATCTATCTACTTGTGAGTCAGCATTATTTTTAGCTTGACTAGCAGGCCTTTTGCCCAGTTAAGAAAGCAGTACATATTTGTGAGGGTGGGCAGATAAAAAATAGTGGATAAGACCTTGCAAGTTATCTTCTAGCGCTAGCATAGCTCAAAATACAATGAATGGATGCTTTTTACACAAAGATAGTCTTGAGCTGGCCATAGATGGAGTGATTTTCTTTCCTGCAACTCTTGAGTTGCAGATAAAAAAAAAAAAGTTGGATTCCCCCATCAACACAATGATTACCCATGGAGTCAACACTGTGATTACTGCAAGCCGCTAGCGTTAACCACATGTAAAAGACGACAGGCTGGTTGTACCCAAGTTGATCAATCTATCAACTTGGATACATTCAGCCTGCCTATACATAGATTGAATCTTGGGCGGTCCTACTGAACCGACCATCTATGGTTAGCTTTAGTCAATCTCTTCCTTAGAAAAGGGAAAGAAACCTTTTTTTTTTCTTTTTTTTGGAAGTGCTTGTTATTATTCAACAAGTACAAACAATGAATTGTGCTATGTATGTTCATTAACATGACACTCACTTAGTCCTAATCATTATTTGTTTAGTGATATCCGTGATTATAATGCTGTGGAATAGGTTGACACAGACACTTGCCTATTTCATAAATGTAAAAAAAAAAATACATTCCTTACGCCATTTTGACCATGAACTGATAATTGCATATAGCAAGTACCAATTATTTTGTAGCCTAAAACAGTGCAGGCTTGGCATATAAAATGCTATTACAGTGCATCCAGAAAGTATTCACATCGCTTCACTTTTTCCACATTTTGTTATGTTACAGCCTTATTGCAGAATTTATTAAATTAATTATTTTCCTCTAAATTCTACAAACAAAACCCCATTATGACAATGTGAAAGAAGTTTTTTTAAATCTTTGCAAATGTATTAAAATTAAAAGAAACAACCAAAATCAGATGTACACAAGTATTGACAGCTTTTGCTTTTGCTCAAACCTTTCGAAAAACACCTTTGGCGCCAATTACAGCCTTAAGTCTATTTGAGTATGATGTTACAAGCTATTTTTGAGCAGTTTCTCCCATTTTTCTTTGCAGGACCTCTCAAGCTCCATCTGGTTGGATGGGGAGCATCAGTGCACAGCCATTTTCAAATCTCTCCAGAAATGTTCAATCAGGTTCAAGTCTGGACTTTGGCTGGGCCACTCAAGGACATTCACAGCGTTTACCCATAGCTGCCTCTTTTGTGATTGAGTGCTCAGGGTTGTTGTCCTGTTGGAAGATGAACCTTCACCCCAGTCTAAGGTCCAGTGCGCTGTGGATCAGGTTTTAATCAATTATGTCTCTGTACATTGCTGCATTTATCTTTCCCTCGATCCTGACTAGAGTACTCGTACTCATTCTGAGACGAAAAGAGGCCGACTTCCTGCACAAACATATGTTTAAAGTTTAGTTCATTAGTTATGGAGGTAAAGGGGTTAGCAGGTTTTTCATAGGTGGATCGGTCATTTAATTGCCTTTTTATCTCGTTTTCATAGTATTCTGTTGAGAGCAGTACCACATTGCCCCCCTTGTCGCTTTTCTTGATCACCAAATTTGGTGCCTCCTTCAGCTCTTGTAAGGCCCGGCATTGCTCGGGGTCCAGGTTGTCGTTTCTTCCTCTTTGCCAATTCACCGTAGTAAGGTCATCTTGAATGAGGTCTAAGAAAATCCCCAACCATCTAATTTTTCGGAAAGGGGGAATTTTCGTTGATTTTATAAGTAGGTTGGCGTCTCGTTTCCATGGGCTAGAGGGAGTAGGGATAGGTTGGTCATCATCCTTACTTTACATTAATAAGGCGGTGAGTATATCTAAAGCTTCATCATCTTGGGATTCAGCTGGGGGGGGGGGGGGGTTTCCATCTTCCTCTTGGGTAGATCTTTGATGTAACTGTCTCAGGTACACTTTTCGTAAAAATAGAGTGATATCTTTATATACCTCAAACTTGTTCATTGACCCGATAGGTGAGTAGGAGAGTCATTTTTCAAGTACATTTATATGCCTCTCTCCTAATTTGAATTCTGAGATGTTAATAGTCTTGGAGTGTTGGTCAAGATGAGGGTTTAGGGAAGTAGTGTCTAATGATAATAGGGAGATTATCACTGTCATCTCCGCTGGCTCCGGGGGTATTGGTTCTGATCGTTTCTCCTCTGTCCCCAGCACTCTTGTATTTTTCTTTTCCTGTTCCTCTTCTGGGCTTTAGGATCCCTTTGGTGTGGTAGTTGTCGCTTCCAAAGATGACCGTTCTTGTCCTAAAAAAAACACCATTCTTTCTGTGTCTTCCTCACTTTGAGGTATTTGGTGCTCCTCTGGTTGGCACTGCGTGCTGCATTCTACTACTCAACCATCTCTATGACTGATAGTGCTACAACAAGAAACTAAACCTGCCTTGTTCACTAACTGGCAGGGATACCTTCCAGCCAAAATAGCATTTATTTGTCTGTGATGATTAATGCCTTTTTCAATACTGTAAATACCGAATGCAGCAGCTCTATAGGCATATAGGGAGTCTGGAGGTCGTTGGTTTAGCAAAATACGGATATCGGTATGTGCTACCAAGGTTTCCCAGAGCTCACCTCCCCTAACGTACGTAAACATTATATGTTAAGTCACACTACATAACTTCAGGTGATTGACACGTGTGGATGAATTGGATATGGCTGAGCTCATGTTTTTAAGTGACAACGTCATTTTTTACCATGTGCAATTTCCTATTGTTTATGCTTTCTTTTCAATGATAAACATTTTTTTTCTACTAATTGTTCTAATAAAGTTATATCGGGTTAAACCACAGTTTGTTCCTTTTCCTTCATTGAAGGCAAGGACCCCTTGGGTCCTATTCCCACTCCCATTTTATTCGTTCTAGAATCTGGCTGAGAGTAGATTAAGGCTGGGTTCACCCGCATCCATTTTGCATGAAAGAATATTGTGTGCGACTCTCAATAGAGCCAGTTCACACATCTCCGGAGCAAATTGCACAGAGGCCCTGTGCGTCTTTGGCTCTGTTTCAGGTCCGAATTCAGACACAAATTTGTGCCTGATTTGTCCCTGAAATGGAGAATAGGGACGCACTGGACCCCTGCTGTCAGCCGTGTCCGTCTGAAGTCTGAACCCAGCCTTGACGTTAGAATGTTTTTGGCTGAACTTTCACTTTAAGAATGCTAAAAACATTGCACTTGAATTCCTATGTTTCTCCCAGCTGGTGGACTGAATTTTATCTTGCATCCCAGAAACGTTTTTCAATCTAGTCCATGTTCCTCCATTTTGCTTCCTGTGTTAAGTAACGAGTCTGGCCAGTCATATGTTAAGTGAGCACTGTTGTTAATTGCTCTGTATACAAGAGGATGCCCATGGAAACCTGCATGATTTGCTGTTTTTAAGGGACTGTTGGAACAATTAGTCAGCAAGACTGTACATTGTGACATCACAAGCAGAAGTTGTTTTCCTGGTCCTAATAGACTCTCGCAGATTGACATTTTTTTCCAGTTTTGGAACTGCAGAACTGCATCATGTGACCTAAACTTTGAAAAGCTAATTAATCCACTAAATCACAGTTTAATTTACATTTTCTATTACTGCCTGGTGCCATTAAGCTGGGAGTTTTAAAAGTAGACTGGGGCTCTTGGTTACAACAGATTAAAAACTTGAGTTTCAAGTTTTGTGATGTTGGAAGCTGCTCCTATATTTTCATGCTGTACACATTTTGATCTATATCCCTTCTTTGTGAGATAGTTTAGCAGTGGACTGTTTTTTTCCTGTGCTCCTCAATGTATATAACAGTTTTAGTCCATCTGTATTGGTGCAGACTCTATTGCTTGCAAATATTTTCCACTGCTATACCCTACAGACCTTTTAATCAGAGCCTTAATGATTGTGGAGAACTGAACCCACCAGTGCTATGCATGAACAAGTTATTGTAATGTGCTGTATCTTTATATAGATCTCTGTACAGTACCAAAACATGTACTGTTTTAGATAAACACTGTAAAAGAGTATTTCGCAAGCCTATATCCAGGGGAATGTACACAGGAGATGTATGGATGGAAGGATGATATGGTCGTGTCCTCAAAGATAGAGTGTTCCTGTTGATGGAAAGAGTTCTCGGCATGATGACATTTCAATTAAAATAACATTGTTGATCCCAAAGGGTAGGGTTAGAGAAGGAGATCTCTGTGCTGCATACATTCTTGGTTTTATAGCTTATATTACAGTATGTGTCAGTAATGTATGTGCGTGCAGACGTTTGCCTGCTGACTTTCACTTCTCCTCAAATAGCCTCATGTACTGTCCTAAACTGATGTCTAAGGGAGTTTATTTGCTTGATTGCTCGAGCTTCCTGTCCTTTATGTTTGTGCTGACTGGCTTACCCTGTGTGAACTGTAATTACCAGCCTGTCACAAGATATGGCTGATGTATGTATATTAGATACAGTACCATTTATTGTATAGCACATGTTTTTCAGACTGAAATCACTGGGAAGAAATACAGCCTTGACATAAACCTGATGTTTGCACAGAAATCTACCATAGCTGTAAAGTAAAAAGCTGCAAATATTATTTTTAGGCTTGAAAGTTTTGTACACACTTTAAGTGCTGAGTAGTCAGTTTTCAATATTCGCCCTTCACCATCTTCCTCTTTTGAGACAGGGTAACCACTTGCACCTATTCTTAAAATATGTAGAAGTTTCCAGGCTTGTTCCTTGTTGGTTTCCTTTTTTTGGTGTGCATTATTGTATTGCTTTCCTGAGGTTTCATTGTTTTGGTCTCTTGTGCAACTTGTCCACATTTGATCCTACTTGCACATACATCAGCACGACCACACTCTTTTTTGGGGGAGGTCGTAAAGTTTGTATTTCCTAGATCACATTTTCTTTGAGCTGTGCAGTTTTTCCTAGATCCCGTGCCCTGGTGGCTATTTTCCATGCTTTTCTTCCATTTGTTATTGTTCACTTTCTTTGGATATTTCACTACTTACATTTGTAGGGTCTGCATTTTCCCTTTTTGACACTTACTCCTGATCCCTTTTAGCAAAATATGCAACTCGTTTTTTTCCTTTTCTTGTTGGCAACTTTACTTCTCAAGTCATAACATAACCTACATTTATTTTTACCAGCCGTGTGTCCTGTTCTGCAACAGTGCACATTTGCCTTGTTTCTAGGGTTGCACCGATACTGGTATCGGTGCTGATACTAAGAATTTGCACAAGTACTTGTATTCGTGCAAATGCTGATACCTAAACCCAAAACCTTTGCAGTGCGATTGAGCCCATACAAAATGAATGAGCTCAAATCACACCGCAATAAAGCACTTGTGATTTGAACATGAATGCATGTGATTCCTGTCCAAATCACATGCAGTTTCCTACTCCATTCCTGAGTAAACCCAAGCTTGTCATAGTGATTTCAGCCTGGGTTGACACAGGAGCGGTGCAGGAAACCGTATGTGATTCGGACGGGAACCATACCACATTTCTGTTAAAATCACATGTGATTCTTTGTGCGATTTGAGCTAATTCATTCTGCATAAGCTCAAATTGCATCTCATTACACGGGATTGGTGAGTACTTGAGCACAAGTATTGGTACTCATACTTGTTCTTAAAAAATTGGTATCGGTGTATCCCTACGTGCTTCCTGTAATTTTAGTTGACATCACTGCATTGCAGTACTTGTTTTCAGCGCAGTGGGTGAAACCGTCACATCCCAACACTGTTGTGTGATATGAACTTTGAAGTGTTTGTAAACCTCAGACATTAAATATGAACAAAGCATATCTATCTATAGTGTGTATTTGTCTTAGTTAAGAGCACCAAGTGCTATTTCTGTCTGCTGCTTTGTTCCTCTGCTATCAGCATGAATCACTTCTGACAAGATTCCTGAGACCAAGAGAAAAAAAGGTGACAGGAGGGAGCTCCATCACACAGCTGATTTACAGCCTCAGCTCTGTTCCTGTGTGCTGTGTCCCTTCCCTCCAATCAGCTCTCAGAGCTTTCCTCACTGAGCTCTTCAGTGGGTAAAGTCAGCTCTTCACTCCCCGTTTTCTGAAAGCTGTGACAAACATAAAAGGATGGGCTTCAAACCGATGTAGAGAAGAGAAGTCTACAGATAAAACAGGTAAAACTTATGTAGGAGGATTTGTTTTAATCTCAGTATTTCACATAAAGGCCAATCACTTTATATATATATATATATATATATATATATATATATATATATATATGTTTACAACCACTTTAAAGTGGTTCTAAGGCCAAAAAGTTTAAATGCATTGAAGTAAAAAAAAAAAATTTTACATCTCGCTGTCCTACTCCACCTCCCTAAGTACTTTCCTGAATCTGCAATCAATCCAGTGCTCTGCACAAAAAAAACAAGCATAAATCTGCGCTATCTGTGTGAAAAGCTGCCACAAACAATCTAGTGAAACAAGAAAGTGATGAAATATACAAAAACAATAAAGTGGCGCTAGAAAATGATGATATAAAAAATGTTATAACAAACTGAATCATATAACAGTGTGAACAAATAAAAAGTCCATATATAATAAATCCAAAAGCAGTGGGTCGCTGGAAAGATGCACCGCCAGTGAATAATCTCCTATGATGGACAATTGTGAACACCACGGTGGAATGAAAATAAATGAATGTGTGAAGAGATGACCACCACCAGGAGGGGAGGCTTACCAGAGATATTGAACCCTGTTAAGCATACGCCTAGAGGGTCAATGTAGGCTGTTATGTGAGTTGGTGGAACCACATCAATCGGATCCGGATACACAGAGAAAACGATGGCTTGAACGCATCACTCCTCCATGTGCTCTGCACAGCTTCAGTCTTCTCTCCCCTCTCTTTCTCTTGACACAGGGACTCAGGAGGCAGCAGAGGCCATTGGCTCCCGCTCCTGTCAATCAAATGCTGTGAGGAGAAAGTGGGGGCAGGGCCAACCCTCAATGTGTGTGTGTGTGTGTGTGTAGATGGAGCGTGGCTCCATAGGCACACACAGAGTGAGCATGCTTTGTGTGCCGCTTGCTATGGGCACCCACAGAGAAGATGAGGAGCCAAGATCGCCAGCAGGGGACCCCAGAAGAAGAGGTTCAGGGCCGCTGTGTGCAAAACCATTACACAGAGGATGTGAGTATACCTTTTTTTGTTGTTTTAATAAAAAAAAAAAATTTCTTTAGTATTACTTTAAGAAATGTCACTCATAATTTCTATGTGTGATGCATCAAGATCAGTGCATCAGCATTGTGTGCTCCCAGCCCACACCGGCAGATGTGCATTTATTGCAGCTGCTAGTGCGATTCAGCTTTTGTCATTTTTTCTTGCATCCTCCCAGTTCTGAAACACTTACCCATAAATTTACCAGTCTGCTTTGCTGCAGATTATAAAAGCTTGATTCTAAACTCTATCTTTTGGTACATTTCATCATACAATACAGAAACTTTTCACTATCCTTCCCCTTACATTTCAATGCTACTCCAGTTAAAATCAAAATCCATCTGCAGCTTTTGCTTGCTTTCATTCATCATACCTTTAAAGCTCATTCCATCACAAACCTTTTTTACATTTTTTAGTTATTGAGAGTGGTTATATAATGTTCTCATAATTGTCTGCATCTTCATTAGGGAGATTTCTGTTCAATTATTCTCTTGAACAAGAAATGAGGGGCTGTGCGTGTCACAGAGACAGAAAGCAATAATAACCTGGCAGAGGTTTTAGGCTTTTTCTTTTCTTTCAAAAGGGGCTTTGTTTGCGGTCTCTGTGCCTGTTAGAGAGCAATCCCATCACATCCTGCTCCTTCTGCCACTTGTTACCTGGACAGGAAGTGAGAGTTACCCCTTTCACACTGAAGCGTATTAAGTGTTTTAGCATTAAAAATAGCGCTGTTAAAACGCTCATTAAACGCTCTCCATGCATCTCAATGGAGCAAGAGAACAGCAAGAAAAGTGTTATGGATGTTTTAACTTTTACTCTCTGTGCAAAACAAAACTTTTTTACTGTAGTTATGTTTTTACAATAAGATTCAGTTTACAGTGTGTCTAGCGCAGTTTCCTGGGTCAGGACTTTCTCAAGTCCTATTTGTTGATACAGCAATTTTTGTTTCATTTCTGAAGCCTGTGGGTTATGTGTTAGTCATTCTGCAGTTCCTCATTTTCTCTTCTAGGGCAAGAAGATTGTTGATTCTGTTTTCTAGGTCTGTAGCCCTTAAGACAGGTGCACCTATTTTACTCACTAATTTCTGTAGAATACCCGCTCCTTAGGCTGGGTTCACACTGGTGCGACAAATGCTCCAACATTGGGAACTTGTGTCGCATGACATGTGAAAACCAATGTTTCCCTATGGGAGCCGTCTTAACTGGTCCGACACAAGTCAGTCCGACTTTGAAAATGCTCCCTGTACTACTTTGGTCTGACTTTGATCCTACTTCAGCCCATTGAATATCATTGAAGTCGGATCAAAGTCGGAACGCCGTCTTGCATGCTCGGCCTTTGGCATGCAGCATGTGCTCTGATGATCTTGAGGGGGAACGCCGTGCCAAATTTTAAATAAAAAAAAACGGCATGGGTCCCCCCTCCAAGAGCATACCAGGCCCTTGGGTCTGGTATGGATTTTAAGGGGAACCCCCTACGGCAAGTAAACAGCGTGGGGGTCCCCCCAAAATCCATACCAGACCCTTATCCAAGCACGTAGCCCGGCCGGTCAGGAAAAGGAGGTGGGGACGAGCGAGCACCCCTCTCCCGAACCCATGCCCTCAACATGGGGAGGTGGGTGCTTTGGGGCACCCTGTCCCCATGTTGATGAGGACAAGGGCCTCTTTCCGACAACCCAGGCCGTTGGTTGTCGGGGTCTGCGGGCGGGGGGGATTATCGGAATCCGGGAGCTCCATCAAGGGCGGACATGACGCGCCAGGTGCTGTGTTATGGGCGGAAGTGACAGACGCTATGTGCTGTGCTGGGGGCGGAAATGACATGCAACGTGCCCCGCCTGGACGCTTGGGCAACCAATGGTGGTTCACTATAGTCATACAGGAAACAGCTCTGCACACTGCATAACGTCCTTTGCTGACAGCAGTGGGCGGTATTAGATGAAGAGGTCTGTGATTGGTTACACCCCCCCCAGCTGTCTCAGCTGTTCCAGGCATGGTGTCATCATTGCTTCATTTTGTAAGGCATAAATAGATGGCGTTGGGCACATGTATGGGATATGCCCCAGTTGAAGAGCTCTTTTGCTCGAAACATGTCGGGTACATAGCCCATACGCTACCTGCTCAAGACGCCATTTTTTAAATACGTGATCACTTGTACTTGTCCTTGACCCGGCTTGTACTATTTTTTATCTACCAATTTTTATATGTTTTGTATCCAGTTTTCTGTTTTATTTGCTTGCCTTCCATGCCTAAATAAAAGGCTTTTTTAAGGATTTACCGCACCACGTGAGTCACTTTTTTCTTTACATGATTCCGTGACGGCTTCGCTCACTGCATATTTATGCTTGTGAACTTCTCCTGCAAGATTTGTTTGTGAATCTCTCCTGCAAGATTTGTTTTCTGCCGCTTGGATTCTACCGACTCCCGGGGATTAAAGTTTGACATATTGGAACGTTTCCCATCAACACCATCTTTGCCTAGGAGTTCGTGCATGCCTGATCGACATACCGTCGCTGACGTGTATGTCCACATATTCTGGTAAGAGTATCCATTTATTTATCTTTTTGGATATCACTGTGAATCGTTGCTGAGTTTTTTACCATCTACACTGATCGTTTGATCGGCATACCAGAGAGGACAATCTTACATCAGTTCTTTTTGAGTGGCCGTTTTGTTTTTCCTTCATAAGAATTTCCGACCAATTCCATCTCTCAAAGACTGTACATATCAGTCCGATATCGGATTGCCATATATATACATTTTTTGCTTGGGCTTTGTGATTGGTTCACCCCATTTGTTATCACCTACTGGTGTCACATCACCCACTTTAGTGTGTTGCACACATTTCCTACAGGAACACCACCTCCTAGTGGCTTTCCACACTATTACATTGTTTCAGTTATTTTTTTTTTTTTCCTTTTTTTTTTTTTCACTCACCATATCATCTGGTGAGTGTCTCCTGGGTCCAATTCTATTGGAATTGTTTCATCGAATTGTACTACTTACCGTATTGTTTGAATCCCTTCACTCAATATTTAGCGCTGCACTTTTTCTTTCTCGCCTTTCGTACACAACATTGTTTTTTGTTGGTGCTGGCCGCTACAGGTTTCACATTATTTATGTTTAGCGCAATTTTTCCACCAATTTTCCCTTTAATAAGGGGGCCCCCAGATCCCAACCCCCCCACCCTATGTGAATGAGTATGGGGTACATCGTACACCTACCCTTTCACCTGGGGAAAAAGTGTCAATAAAAAACACACACTAGACAGGTTTTTAAAGTAATTTATTAGGCAGCTCCGGGGGTCTTTTTCCAACTTAGGGTGTCTCTTCCGACTTCTCCGCTCTCTCCAGCCTCTTCTCCCACTCTCCAGTGTCTTCTCCGTGCTCTCCGGAATTGTTTTAATTGGTCAAAGGACAATTCAGACTATCATAAAGTTGGATCAAAGTAGTATCCTGTTCATTCAAGTCGGATGGATGTAGGACAGTGTAGGACTGATGTCACAGAGCAAAGAAGGATGAAAGTCATATGACTGTCGTGTAGTATCAGTGTGAACCCAGCCTGATCGGACTTTGTGATAGTCTGACTTGTTTTTTGACCAATCAGAGCAATCCCAGTGTGAGATAAATTCCCTTTTCTGCTGCTGTGATCACCATGTTGGCTTTCACAAGTCGGATGGTTAGGACGGCAAACCTAATTTGAGCCGACTTCAATGACATTCAGTGCGCTGAAGTAGGATCAAAGTCGGACCCAAGTAGTACAGGGAGCATTTTCAATGTGTTGGACCAGTTAAGACAGCTCTCATTGATTTACACACTTCATGCGACATGAGCTCCCAATGTCGGAGCGTTTGTACCAGTGTGAACCCGGCCATATACCAGAATTTTGTTTGAAATTTCATCCAGACCTGCTACTTGAATGGAATCCTGGATGTATTAAACAGGCTTCTTTTGTGCCTAGAACATACATATTACAATATGTAAAATGTGTCAGGAACGAAAGTCACATTCACAATTATAATTTTGCTTAACCCCCCCTTGCGCTTAAGGGTAAAACAAATCTAAATCTAACCACTTCCATACCAGGCCTTTTATTTTTTTTATTTTTTATTTTTATTGTTTATAGCGAGAGTCAGGTCCACATTGACAGAACAAAGATAAAAAACTTGGCAACATGTTACATACAGCAAAATTATACATAGATGGCATAGGCGGTAACTAACGGCTATGGTGGCGTCCCTTCAAAAACACGTGACTCACATCGTTGTTCCAGGTGAAATCAACCGGACTGTTCCACCCATTATATATCGTTGAGGGTTTCTGTAACCCTCCGGTTGCACCAGACGGCCAACCACTACTAGGCAGGGGTCTGTATCCCTGTGGGACCAACTCCCATTCTTTTTTTAAAGTTATTAAACAGTGGAAAGAGAAATAGTAGTAGAGAGGTGGGCAGTGCCCTGGAATATGGAGAGCCCTTCACTGGTTGCCAGTAAAAGACAGAATCACTTTCAAAGCACTTTGTTTTACGCATAAGAGTATTCTAGGAAATGCCCCCCAATATCTATGCGAAAAACTAAAAGCCCACAACCCCAATCGCGTTCTGCGATCCACCAACCAAAATCTACTCCAGATACCCATAGCCAAATACAAATCCAAAGGAGAAAGAAGATTTGCGGTCCAAGGACCTAGACGCTTTACCAACCAGCATTCGGCTGGAGGAGAACCATTTGGCCTTCAGGAGAAAGATCTCTTCTGAGGACTAAAAAAGGAATGGACACCAAGCGCCCAGAGGCGATTCAGTTTGCATATGCAGCGCTATATGTTACTCACTCACTCAAAGAAAGCGGGGAAAAGGGGCTAGTGCAAAGGGACATAAGGGGGAGGGATAGGGAGGGGGGGTTATCTCGAGCATGGAGCTCCGTACTTTGCCAGCAAGTGGTGTTGGTCTCTTGGGTTCCCCACTCTTAATTTGAGTGGGGATTTTCTCCTCTCATGCAGTGTCTAAAAAGGTGTTTAAGGCAGCGGGTCTCTTCTCCTGAGGGCTTGTCCTTTATCGGAATACTTAAACGTATTCCACAATTGCCATGTTTTGGTGTAAGTTTCTCCTCTGTTTTGGGTAGTGAGGATTAGGTCTTCCATGCGGTTGAACTCATCTATTTTCTTAAGCCATAGATCAATGGTCGGCGGGTGCAGGGATTTCCAACAAAGTGGAATACAAGCTTGGGCTGCGTCGAGCAGGTGGCGGACCACCGACTTTTTGTATATGCGTGCGGGGGTATACCAGGCCTTTTCTTACCCCCTTCCTTTCCAGGCCAATTTTCAGCTTTCAGCGCTTTCACATTTTGAATGACAATTGCGCAGTCGTGCGACGTTGTACCCAAATACATTTTGATAATTTTTTTCCCCAAAAATCGAGCTTTCTTTTGGTGGTATTTGATTACTTCTGCGGTTTTTATTTTTTGCGCTATAAACAAAAAAAGAGGGCGACAATTTTGAAATAAACACAATATTTTGTACTTTTTGCTATAATAATTATCCAATTTTTTTCATAAAAAAAATAATTTCTTTCCTCAGTTTAGACCGATACGTATTCTTCTACATATTTTTGCAAAAAAAAATGCAATAAGCGTAAATTGATTGGTTTGTGCAAAAGTTATAGCGTCTACAAAATAGGGGATAGATTTGTGGCATTTTTTATTTTTATTACTAATGGCGGTGATCATCGATTTTTTTATCGCGACTGCGCCATTATAGCAGACACATCGGACACTTTTGACACTATTTTGGGACCATTCACAATTATACAGCGATCAGTGCTATAAAGATGCATTGATTACTGTTTAAATGTGACTAGCAGGGAAGGGGTTAACACTAGGGGGCGATCAAGGGGTTAATATGTTCCCTAGTGAGTGCTTCTAACTGTAGGGGAGGGGACTGATGAGAGGAGGAAACCGATCGTTGTTCCTATATACAAGGAACTTGCGATCAGTTCTCCTCTCTCCTGACAGGACGTGAAGCTGTGTGCCTCCGGTGGCGCACGCGCTCTTGCTAGAACCCCCGGGAATACAAGGACGTCATATGACGTCCAGCCGGAGGGAGGCAGGGTGCCTGCCGCCGTCATTTTACTATACTGCGGTGGGCAAGTGGTTAAATCAGGCTTTTTAGAGGCATGGGAGGGGCTAGTTTACTAAGAATATCATAAAGCACTTGGGTATGAAAAAAATGGGTAGATTATGTACATCGACGAGGGTGTTTAGGGGCGGGGCGGGCTGGGTGTAGCAACTGGTGGCGAGTAACCATTGAGGCCTGGCTAGAATCTCAGGACTTGAAATTTTGAGCCCTGCTTTACATGTTTCATGTTTGCCTGGGGTCCTGGTATGTGCAGCGTGTTTTTTTGCCTGTCAAAAATCCATGAGGGGTTTTATCGTGCTTCATGTACCAGGTGTTTGTCTGTTTCCATTTGGATTTGACAGACCAACTTTTGTCATACACATACTGATCCCTCCAATCCAATTTTCGCTTATCTTGGGGTTTGCTGCCCCCTATAACTTTTAAAGACATTTATCTTATTTTGCATATATAGAGCTTTTCTGTGTTTTTCTAGTTGTATCTGCTATGACAATTAATGTCATATATATTATTTCATTTTTTTGATATCTACTTATATTTAGTTTTTACTTTATTGGGGGCTTCTTGGTGTTTTTCATCCTCGCCACTGACATGGTGGGATTTTTGGCGGAAGATTGGGATGCACTGATGTTCAAGTCCCTAAGACCCCTTTCACACTGGAGCGGTTTGCAGGCGCTATTGCACTAAAAATAGCGCCTGAAAACTGACTCTAAACAGCTGCTGCTGTCTCTCCCGAAGGGCTTTCACACTGGAGCTAGCAGGACGGTAAAAAAAAAAGTCCTGCTCGCCGCATCTTTGGAGCGGTGAAAGAGTTGCTATACCGCCGGCAATGCACCTCTGCCAAGGCGCTTTGCGGTGTTTTTTAACCCTTTTTCGGCCACTAGCAGGGGTAAAACCGCCCAGCTATCGGTCGAATAGCGCAGCGAAATTGGCGGTAAAGTGCCACTAAAAATAGCGGCGCTTTACCGCCGACACTGCTCCTGCCCCAGTGTGAAAGGGGCCTAAAGGGATTTGATACCAATAAATCAATAGAGTCAGAGATTACTTTTGTTTTCTCCAATCTTAATCAACTGGTGGAGAAAAAAGCCTCCCTATTTTGGTATATCAAGTCTTTTGAGGATTACAACAGGGAGGGCATAAATCACTTTGGACTACGGGTTCAGATCTTTCCTTCATTTGAAAAGATTGAACCAGATTTCAAAATGGCATTGGAAAAAAAACTTTAATGCAATGTTCCATTGATCTAATGATATTATTGATACAGGAATATTGTAAAAGGATTTCGGATCTTGATATTAACAGATTCAGCCCCGGAAGATTTTTCCCCCTTCCTGACCAGAGCACTTTTTACAATTTGGCACTGTGTTGCTGTAACTGACAATTGCGCTATTGTGCGACGTTGTACCCAATAAAAAATTTCATCCTTTTTTTCCCTCACAAATGGAGCTTTATTTTGGTGGTATTTGATCGTCTCTGCGTTGTTTTATTTTTTTTGCGCTATAAACAAAAAAAATATTTTGAAAACCAAAAAACAATTTTTTTTTTTACTTTTTAATATTTTTTTTTACTTTTTAATATTTTTTTTTACTATAATAAATAGCCACCAAATAAACAAAAATTGTATTCATCAGTTTAGGCCAATAAGTATTCTACATATTTTTAGAAAAAAAAATCGCAATAAGCGTATATTGATTGATTTGCACAAAAGTTATACAAAATAGGGGACAGATTTATGCCATTTTTATTATTTATGTTTACTAGTAATTGCACTGGCAGGGAAGGGGTTAACACTTGGGGGTGATCAAGGGGTTAAATGTGTTCCCTTGTTAGTGTTTTTAACTGTATGGGAATAGGACTGACTGGGGGAGGAGACATATCATTGTTCCTACTTAGTAGGAACAAACAATGTCTTCTCTCCCCTGGCAGAACAGGGACTTGTGTGTTTTCTCACACAAATCCCAGTGCTGATGCTTGTGCACGCGATCGCGGGTAGCCGGCGGCGATCACGCCCGCCAGCCATGCACAGCAGGCTTGCGCACGCACTCCTAAAGGGTACAACATACCCATACAGGGTTTCGTCCAGCGGTGCCATTCTGCAGCAGTAAATGGAGGTGAGCCGGTTGGAAACCAGTTAAGATCAATATCCTAATAACCAACTGATTAAATTTAAATAACGCGGTGGGGATATGAGGGTTTAGAAAGGGAGCTCAATAGTCATCTTCAGAAATTCAATAAAGATTTGGTGTGACAAAAAAAAATGCCTTCCAAGAGGAAAGGGCATACAAGTGACATGATGACCAAAATCCGACTAGAATAAAAAATAATAATCCTGGAGCACAAAACTACACAGCAAACAACTCTGATATGTCCAAATATCCATCCATGTCCTCCATCTCCTCCCAATCAGTGGCTACACAACCCAATGGCTGAAGACACCATAAACATCGCCATCATGGGAATGCATCCAATAATAACACCTCTGACATGGAAGTTTCGTCTTCCATGCACACTATCAGACAGAAAAATACTCCACACCATATTCATCATTACAGTCAGGCCTCTGGCAACAATACAAGAGCATCACAGCACACTAGCACTACTTTATCCACTCCACAACCGGGAACCTCACACCAGGGTGATTTTTTTTTTTAGATCAAATGCAAGCCCAGACATTGAAACATCAGGACAGTATAAAAAAACACTCTCAAGACACCTCACTAAATATCATTAATTTGTCATCTCATCATCTTACACAGGATAAAATTTGCGTCCTTGGGAAAAGGGCTCACCTTTTGTCCTGTGGCACCAATTAACAAATTTGAAGTCATCAAGGACACACCTCTTTTTATACGAAACGTATTGCTAAAAAGCCTATTTTCCAAAAAACATAACGATCTAGGACCCACAAACACTCAAAACGATCTAGAAGTCATTGATAACTTAACAGTACTACTTGAAGAGAATGATCCAGAGAACCTAATTATATCTCTGGATCTAGAAACTATTTTGGCCAATGTAGACGGTATTATTTCTCCTCATCTGCCACCTAAATCCCTTGTAGGCAGGGCCGCCATCAGGAATTATGGGGCCCCTTACACAGCTTCAGTCATGGGCCTCCTGGAGCAGAGAACCAGGGGGGGTGCTGCCGTCTGAAATTGAGAAGCGGGAGGGGGGGGCTGCCGCAAATTTAGAAGCGGAGGGGGGCCCTTTACTTTTTTTTTTTTTATAAAAATAAATTGCAAAAAAGGGGGGTTGCCACCTGGGACCTCTGGGCCCTTTAATAAAAAAAATTATAAAAATTAATAAAAAAAATATATAAAAAAAACATTTATAAAAAAAAGGGGGGGTTGCCATCCAGGGCCCTGTGGGACCTCTGGGCCCTTTAATAATAATAATAATAATATATATATATATATATATATATATATATATATATATAAAAAATAAAAAAAATATATCTTCTTTTTTTTTTTATAAAAAAAAGGGTGTTTTCATCCCGGGCCCTGGGGATCTCCGGGCCCCTGGGGACCCCCGTACCCCTAAGAAAAAAAAATTGGCTCTTTAATAATAAAAAATATATATATATATATATATATATATATATATATATATATATTAGAAAAAATATATATTTTTTATAAAAAATAAATAAAAGGGGGGTTCCTCCGGACCTCTAAAAAATAAAAAAAAATGTCCCTTAAATAAAATAAAAATATATTAAAAACAATATATATTTTTTTTTATAAAAAAAAAGGGGAATTGCCATCTGGGGCCCTGTGGGCCTCCGGACCCCTAAAAAAAATTAAACATTTTTTAAAGGGGGTTGCCATCCGGGCCCCTGCTGGCCGGGGCCCGCTACAACAGGGCCAGTTGTACTGGCTTATCAGCGGCCCTGCTTGTAGGTGACCTCAGAAATAAATCAACACTTTACCCTGCACCAATTTCGAATTACAATGCAGCCACCTTTCTTAAATTGGTTATCAAAGATATACAAGAGCTTTAAATATCCCACAGGTTTAAGGGTAATTTGACACACAGCGAAACAAAGGCCCTACAATCCCTTACACAGAATTAATCCATAACAAGGGATTTATTGTTAATAATAAATAGTCTTTTTAGCAATACGTTTCGTATAAAAAGAGGTGTGTCCTTGATGACTTCAAATTTGTTAATTGGTGCCACAGGACAAAAGGTGAGCCCTTACCATCTTTCACATATTTTCCATGCACAGTTTCCACAGGATACCTTAATGAGGATACAATCTACCTTGGAGTTAGTACTTAGGTCTGGATAAGCCTACCTCAGGACTTTATTCCCATCTTATTTTAATTTATATCCTGCCATTAGAGAGTCTTCAAGCTAGGTGGATGCATGATATACCAGACCTGAATATGGAGGACTAGAGTTGTGTGTGGGATTTCCCTTTTGAGATCTCTTGTTTCCCTGAGGGATCGTGTTATCCAATTTAAACTGGTACACAGAGCATATATTACGCCCTATAGTCTTCAAAAGATAAATCCTGCTTGTTGCTCTAAGTCAGGGATATGCAATTAGCGGACCTCCAGCTGTTGCAGAACTACAAGTCCCATGAGGCATAGCAAGACTCTGACAGCCACAAGCATGACACCCAGAGGCAGAGGCATGATGGGAATTGTAGTTTTGCAACATCTGGAGGTCCGCTAATTGCATATCCCTGCTCTAAGTGTTGGAGGTGTGGAGCATCTCAAGGGGATTTCACACACATCTTCTGGTCCTGCCCATATATAGTTAAATTCTAGGGTGGAGGTAGTGGATCTATTAAATTCTATAACCTCTGCTTCTTTGCCGTTTTTAATGTCAGTTTGTCTGTTGTGCTTGGTAGAGGATATTACCCCTATAGTGACCGAGCAAATATTTATTAATACATTATTCTACGCAAGGAAGGCTATTGCGTTACATTGGAAGAAATCTCATCCTCCTACACTTATATATTGGAAACAATTGATAAATAATAATCTTCAATTGTATAGAGATACTTATAGGAATAGGGGTCATCCTAGTAAATATAAAGTTTGGGCAAAGTGGTTGGACAAATCGTACACGACATCTAATATAGATGGAGGTAATGATGCATAGAAGGGATGCTCCCTATATGGGATATCTGGGCTAAGAAATTATGGTAATAGTGATAACCATTATAATTTTCCTTTATTTTGTTTGCTATGCAAGGTGATGGGATAGTGGTATTGTATTAATATATTTTAGATTTAATGTGTATGATGTGTTTCGTCTTGTTTTGTTTTTGTTTAAGAAATCCAATAAAAAGATTTATTAAAAAAAAAAAATCTTGTATATAGTATAGGGCCAAAACAACTAATCGATTAATTGACAATCAATTAATTTCACATTTAATTACTATTTTCATAATCGATTAATCGCCAGTGACATAATGGGGTTAACAAACTAAAATTAGCCCTCTATAGTACAAAATTTGCAAATAATCACTACTGTTAATATTATATTAATACCAAAAAGCTTTTAACATTCAGTTTTAAAATGAATATAATTTCTGAACAAAAACCACATACACTGTCTGAAAATTCCTTTCACCAAGAAGTTTTCTATTTCTAAATTTTCCCATCACTGTGGTTGAAAAGGAACGTGGATTTCACCCCACTAATGATTAGAAAATCAAACAAACGTTCTTAAAATGTATTTATTGTGAAGGAAGACATTGTTGTATGGCCACCATATGATATATTAGAGTTCTGTTTGAAAATTTGCAAAACAGTCTAACTTTTCTTTTCTTTAAATAAAAAAATGTGATCTCTGAGTCTGATGATATTTACCAAGTTCACCCTCTAATAGTATATACAGTATAAAAAAAAGGAGAACAATTATGGGAGAGAGAAACCCTCTTACAAATGTAGGGATTTTTAAGTGAGAAATGTCAATTGTTGTAATAAGGTAAGTACACCAAACAAAGAAGGTTTACAAATTTATCAAAAGTTTTACTATATATAGTTCATAAAAACAATTGTAAACATGAATTGAACCACAATAGTTACAAAAAGCGGAATAAAATATAGTATGCAGGCTGCCAACAAGTTTCACACTTTGGTGCTTCGTCAGGGCTTTGCAACTTTTTCTTTTTGAGTTAAGTCAGTGGTTCTCAACCTGGGGGTCGGGACCCCTTTGGGGGTCGAATTACAATTTGCCAGGGGTCACCAAATCCTGGGCTGTTCCTGAAGCCGGTGTATTGTCACATTCTGCTGCCTATCGTAGAATGCTCCGGAAGTCACGTGGCGGCCAACTGCGCATGCATTCCAAACGCAAATGCAATGCGTTCCAATGGATTCACGACAGTACACACCAGTGAAACCTCGGTCGGCATCCAGGCTCTTTCCTTAACATCCCCGTGGATTGGAGGATGTTAAAAAAAGAGCCAGGAGGCCGAGCGAGCGGAGCCACTTTCCTCTAAATCCACGTCGCCCTGAATGCCGGGTTCGCTGGTGTGTACTGTCGTAAATCTATTGGAACTCATCGCACTTGCGTTTGGAACGCATATCGCATGCGCAGTTGGCCGCCACGTGACTTCCGCAGCATTCTACGATAGGCAGCAGACTGTGACACTACACCGCCACCTCTTTCCCAGCCTTTTTGCGTGCCCATTCAGTTCACGGCATGGCTGGGGGACAGAGACTAGAGGTCAGCTGACTGGTGATAAATGTGAAGTGGGAGGGGCTGGAGGAGACCCTCCTGATTTCAGTAGAGGTGTCACTGCTACGAGACACCACAAAGTCGGAGACACAGTGAGTAACACTTAGGCCCCGTACACACGACCAAACATGTATGCTGAAACTGGTCCGCGGACCAGTTTCAGCATACATGTTTGGTCGTGTGTAGGCGCGAGCGGGCTGAATTCCAGCAAACATTTGCCCGCCGGGCCTTTTCCCAGCAGACAAATATTCCTGGACGTGTTTTAAAACCGTCCGCTGGAATCCTGCCCGCTCGGACATGTACGATCGTCAGTACAGACCTACCGTACATGTCCGAGCGCCCGCCGTCCCTCGCATGCGTCGAATGACTTAGACGCATGCGTGGAAGCCTTTAAATGGCAGGCCCGCCCACGTCGCCGCGTCATCGTCGCGGCGACGACGCGGACACGCCCCGCGTATTGTTTACGCGCGGACTTCTGTACGATGGTTAGTACAGCCATCGTACAGAAGCCCTCTGGCAGACATGTACGGTGAAAACGGTCCGACGGACCGGTTTCATCGTACATGTTTGCTCGTTAGTACCCGGCCTAACTGTGAATATAGTCCCCATTAAAAGTCCCCACTACAGTTCTCAGATCAGCAGATGACCTGGATCAAGAGCACCTAAGTTGGCTGATCAGAACTCCCCCCAGCAAATTACTTATTAGGGGCGCAAATTACTTGTCTTGCCTTGGGTGCTGACAACCCACGCTACGAAAATAATTTTACTGTTAGGGGTCCCCACAACTTGGGAAATTTTATCAAGGCGTCACGGCACCTGAAAGGTTGAGAACCACTGAGTTAAGTGGTCTGTGTGTGACATAAATATACGCCATTAATACACAATTAGTTAATACATTACGTTACATTATACCATTTTTGTCAAGAAGAACAGATCTGTGTGCTCACCAATTCTGTTAGTGACATGTTTGGTTCAGTCACTAACAGAATTGGTGAGCACACAGATATCATGTTCTTCTTGACAAAAATTGTATAATGTAACGTAATGTATCAATTGTGTATTAATGGCGTATCTTTATGTCACACACAGACCACTTAACTCAAAAAGAAAAAGTTGCAAAGCCCTGACGAAGCACCAAAGTGCGAAACTTGTTGGCAACCTGCATACTATATTTTATTCCGCTTTTTGTAACTATTGTGGTTCAATTCATGTCTACAATTGTTTTTATGAACTATATATATTAAAACTTTTGATAAATTTGTAAACCTTCTGTGTTTGGTGTACTTGCCTTATTACAACAATTGACATTTCTCACTTAAAAATCCCTAAATTTGGAAGAGTGTTTCTCTCTCCCATAATTGTTCTCCTTTTTTTTATTTGTCTCTATTCATGGGATTGTGAGTCATTTTCAATTGGATCTGGAAACAATCCCACCATTCTTTTATTTTTTAGTATATACAGTATATCTCTTCTGTCTGTTATTCCCAGAGTGGATTAGAGATTTTACTCCCTAACCATATAATTGGTTATTTATATTTACCACTTCGTAGAGATATTTAAGAATAAATTGCCTTTTTTTAAACTTGATATATTAACTAAATTATACACCACACATTTTAAGGTTATTAACCAATTAATTATTCAAAACAATAATCGGCCAACTAATCGATTATGAAAATAATTGTTGGTTGCAGCCTTAATATAGTCCCTTATCATCCCTCCAAGAGCTTGCAAACTATTAAGGTTAGGCTAACTGGTCTGTAATTCCCAGGTATATATATTGGTCCTTTTTTAAATATAGGTGCTACATTGGCTTTTCTCCAATCTGCTGGTACCATACCAGTCAGTAGACTGTTCTTAAAAATTAGGAACAATGGTCTGGCAATTACTTGACTGAGTTCTAAAAGGACCTTCGGGTGCAAGCCATCTGGTCTCAGTGACTTATTAATGCACCCCCTGTTAGCCATGAGTGTGCTTCCTTTGACGTGTCATGAGGATAAACATTGCAGTTTTGGTTACTAAAGCCCCTGGTTTCTCTCATGAAGACTCAGGAGAAGAATAACATGACTACCTTTGCCATGTCTCCATCCTTGGTAACCATATTTCCTTCATCATTCTTAATGGGACCAATATTATCTGACCACCCCTCTTTTACAATTTTTATACTATAAATTCCTTGGGATTTGTTTTTTTACTCTGCTCATTGTCATTTGTGTTCTATCTTAGCTGCCCTGATTGTACCCTTACATTTCTTGTTGCATTCTTTGTAAAGTTGGAATGCTGATGAGGATCCTTCTGCCTTGTATTTTTTGAAGGCCTTCTCTTTTGCTTTTATATAAATTTTTACATTGGAGTTAAGCCACCCAGGACTTTTATTAGCTCTTTTAAATTTATTTCACATTGGGATCCTTTTGTTTCCTATTTGTGTGATTTATACTGAAACTAATTGACCCATGGTCGCTGTTTCCTAAATTGCCCTGTATTTCTACATCCGCAATCAGGTCTGTATTTTTAGTAACCGGTAGCTCTAGTAATGCATTGTTTCTTGTTGGTGCAATTACCATCTGACTCATAAAATTGTCCTGTACGACATTTAGGAAATAGCGAGCCTTAGCCAAATGTGCGGTTCTGTCCGCCCAGTCTATTTCTGGATAATTGAAATCCCCCCATTATAATGATGCTTCTCATCCTTGCCATTACAAACTGTGATAGGAGGTCCGCCCCCCCTCCTCCCTTGGTTAGGTGGCCTATAGCATACTCCCAGTATTACTTTCAACCTTGGTTTCCTCCCCTTGTAGCTGTACCCATAAGTATTTCTCCTCTTCCCTTGCTCCATTAGTGATGTTGTCCATCACATTCACTTGTACATAATTTCTGATATACAGGAATACCCCCCCCCCTTTTTTCACCCTTTGTATCTCTGCGATATAGGGAATGCCCTTGAATCGTTGCCAGCCAATCATGAGAGCTATTGAACCAAGTCTCTGAAATTACCACAAAATCAAAGGCTCATTGCGCACTGCATCTCAAAGAAGCTCATAGAAGTTGCTCCTACAGAGCTTTTTTGAGCTACATTTTTTTCTGCCCGAAAACAATCCTTCATGTTAGCCAATTTGTCCATGCACAGTATGGCTTTTTCAAGAGTTTACAGGAATATTCTCTTGCAGGCAGTAAAAACCACCCACTAAACTCATGTTTTTGAGAGGAGCTTTCGAGCAGAAAAAATGACCCAAGTGCCCAAAAAGCGTGAAAAAGCTCAAAGATGCTCAAAAATGCACAAAAAATAGGAAAAATTTGCTGAGGAGAGGGTTTTAAAAAGAAAAACAATCTTATGCTCAAAGAAGCTCAATAAAAACGTGCTGCGTAAGAGCACAAGAAAGCACAGGCTTCTTCAAGCTGAAATAAAACTCAGATGCCTGTAAAATCATTTTTTTTATAGCTGCAGTGTGTATGAGCCCCAAATGTTATCAGGCAACGTCTTGTGGAAGTAATTCAGGTGGCTGTAAAGCTGCCCGATCACTTCCATGCATGTGGTAATGCACCATTTCCCCAGCTTGACATACCCAATATCCTCAGGGCTCATTCCGATCTCCCGTAAGTAGAATCCTCACAGAAGTGACAAGCTCTGATCACTACCGGGTTCAGAGTTGTCGAGAAGTTAATCAAGCTTGACCTCTGCTTTCAGAAAATATGTAATGTTTTGAGAATTTTAAGTAATCCTCAGGCCTAAGGCCTCATGTGCACTGCTGCTGCTAAACAGACGTTTAGGAGCAGTTGGGTGGGTTTTTTTTTCAGTTGCCCCTGAATGCTCCTCTATGTTATCTTATCTGTCCATGTACGCAGGGTAGTTTACAGTAGTTTCTAGGCAGTTGAGTTTAGAGGCATTTTTTAGAATGCTAAAAAATGCGTTCAGAAGCTGAGTTTACAGGCATTTTAAGCGCCAAACGCATCTAAATGCAGTAACTCGCATTAAGCCACGTTTTGTTTACACACATTTTTCATTTTCGCCCATTTAAACAAAACTTTTAAACACAGCATGTAAACATGGCAACACGGATATTTTAAACATTGGTTACTATCTGTCGAGTTAAATTAATTAGGAGAGGGTGTAAAAAGGTCCCTTGTACATGAAGCCGAAGGGCTCTTTCACACGGGCAGACCGTATGTCCGCTTTGTCATCCATCCGTGTACGGATGAAAAAGGGACATACATTGGTCCCTATTAGATTGCGGGTGTCAGCGGATAAACATCCGCTGACACCCGATCTCACCCGGTTCTGCAATCCTCCGATTCTGCAGACGGAGGAAAACCCTGTGATCCTGGGACCGCCCTGTGATCTGCCAGCAAGCAGAGGTTCACGGGGCGGATCATCACTGATCCCCCCCGTGTGAAAGAGCCCTAAAATGTGCGCTCATGTGAAAAAAAAATGCACAAACAGGTCCGTAAGGTAAGCAAATGGGTTAAAGGTGGATCTATGTTGTTTTTTTTTTACACTCTTTATGACAGGCAGATCATAACTTTATAGCATACATTGGAAATATTAAAAGCAAGCATACTTTTCAGAAGACAAATTTAAAGTGAGGTGGGAGTGATATCAGTGTAGAGTCATTTTTATTGTTCCCTGTAACTGTAAATTGCAGATGTCTGTGCCTCAAAAGGAGTCTTCATAATGTATGTAATTTTCTACAGATGTTTAACCACTTCCATACTGGGCACTTATACACCTTCCTGCCCAGACCAATTTTTAGATTTCAGCGCTGTTGCACTTTGAATGACAATTGCGCGGTCATGCTACACTGTACCCAAACAACATTTTTATCATTTTGTACCCACAAATAGAGCTTTCTTTTGGTGGTATTTGATCACCTCTGGGATTTTTATTTTCTGCAAAAAAATAAGAAAATGACCAAAATTTTGGAAAAACATTTTTTTTTGTTTCTGTTATAAAACATTGTAAATTAGTACGTTTTCTCCTTCACTGATGGGCACTGATGGTACTGCACTGACGGGCACTGATAAGGCGGCACTGATGGGCACCAATGAGGTGGCACTGATGTGATGGCATTGATGGGCACTAATATGCGGCACTGATGGGCGGCACAGATGGGCACTGATAGGCGGCACGGATAGGCGGCATGGATGGGCTTGGATAGGCGACACGGATAGGTGGCACAGATGAGCACAGATAGGCGGCACGGATGGGCACTGATAGGTGGCACGGGTGGGCACTATCGTATGTGTTGTACTAATGGATGCCAATCAGTGCCAAACAATGCCTGCCAATCAGTGATGCCCATTGTGGGCACTGATTGGCATCCATTGCGGCACTGATTGGCATCCATTTTTTGTGTCCTTCTCATCCCTGGTGGTCTAGGGTGGCATACTTTTTTTTTGCATCCCTGGTGGTCTAGTGGGCATCCCTGGTGGTCTAGTGGGCATCCCTGGTGGTCTAGTGGGCATCCCTGGTGGTCTAGTGGGCATCCCTGGTGGTCTAGTGGGCAACCCTGGTGGTCCAGTGGGCATCCTCGGGGGGCTGTGCTTATAATCGAACAGCACAAACCCCCCCCTGTCACAGGAGCAGCCGATCGGCTCTCCTCTACTCGCGTCTGACAGACGCGAGTGAGGAAAAGCCGATTACTGGCTTTTCCTGTTTACATCGTGATCAGCCATGATTGGACACGGCTGATCACGTGGTAAAGAGTCTCCGTGAGAGACTCTTTACCTTGATCGGTGTTGCGGGGTGTCAGACTGACACCCTGCAACGATCGTCGCGATGCGCGCCCCCGGGGGCGCACAGTGGCTCAAAATCCTGAGGACGTCATATGACGTCCAGTCAGGATTCTACAACCACTTTGTCAACGTCAATTTGTCATTGGTGGGCGGCAAGTGGTTAAATTACAGCACTTATTCACAAGAGCTGGTAGTACAACTATATTTTTTGAGTTGTAAATATTTTAACCTTCATAGATTTTGACCTACAAACATATACCCTGCACTTTCTGTAGCCTTTGGTCTCATCGAATACTACAATACCTTTTAATTGCATACATAAGGAGAGCAGTGCACTTGACTTATGAGACACCGTTGCACTCTGAAAATGCTCAAAAATCCTGAGTTATGGGACTTGATTGCCTTCAATGAGTATAGTAATAGACAATACTTTATAATTTTCATGTAATATCACCTAAATGTTCTTTTGTGGTAAAAGATAAGAAATGTATTTGATTTAATTTTTTTTATAAAAATTGGTTGCTGGGGTATTGGGACAGGTTCTTTGACATAAATATCATTTACACAAATAATTTATTCCAGTTTATCAAGATATTGGTGTATGTTTGTGTTTTGTTACATAGCAGATCATTGAGAGTTGGTGGAGTAGTAAATTATACATACACGGAACCCTCCTGAAAGATTATGCAGGGCCAACCTGTAATGTTGTTTTCAGCCCTAGATCCTATGTACAGGCACTTACCTTGGCACATAGTGCAACTTCGCTAGCAGGTTGCTATACAGGTACTGTACTATACCATTGCTATCTGGCTTGACCATGACCCTGACGATCCATTAGGGAACATTGGGGTTGGTGAAGATCTGTTGGGGTTTTGTCTCCCTCAAAATCCCTTCTACTCGGCTACAGAACATGCTGTTTGGTAAGTGAGGGCTGTGACATGTTTAAACCCCACATTGCTGAGCACTGGTAACTGATGGAGCATCATCAGCTGCCACGTTTCCAGTCGCAGCCGGTGGTAGGAGCAGATCAACCCACTACTTATGTTTATCCAGGGGGGAACTCGGCTCTACCATAGTACTTTGCTTGCACTTCAGTCCAACCACTGGAGTCTGCTTCAGGGCTTCTTTTGACAATTTTTATTAAAACATTTATGTTCCTTGCTACTTAATCAGAATTACCACAAAGGGTTTTAAGCTTTTTATAGCATAAAAAAAAAAAGACAGCCTCCTGGGTATACAACAGCTCACCTCGGACTGCACAGCTCTTAGCCTAGAATGCAGACCCTCAATCCAGAACACATTGGTGTTCATGCAGCTTCTGCGGCAAATGTAATGTCAGGTTTTGGTCGGGGTACTTGTCCAGGCATCTGCTGCTACCTGGGAGCACAATGGCCTCCTTGGGAGTGTGGAACCCTGAAACATAGTTGGCTCCTATGCTAGAATGCTGGTTACCCCCAAAATCTGGACCCCGGGTTAAAGGCTTCATCCCTGCCTCTACAAAGCCCCCAGACTTTCTAGACCCAGCCTAAAAGTTATTAATCCTGTATAAAACTGCAAATTTTTAGTTTTCTCCACTCGAAAAAGATCCAGATGCCAGAGCCTCTCAACCTGCATGGGTGAGAACCCTAGATTGCATTATATTTTTTTGGACTCTGTGGCAAAGTGCAGTACAGCCACATATCCCCCCTCCCCTATTTTAAGCCAGAGGTTGAAACACATAAGCACATACCCCTTTCTGTGGCACCTCTGTGCCAACCATTACTTAAAGTGGTTGTTAATATAAAAAACACTGGCATCCCCTCTGTTTTATGAAGATTTAAAGCACAGTATGTCAGGTTTCTTTTTAAATTACAATTCTAAATACTTTCTTGCAGGGCTTTGCTGTGTGGTCAAATAATACCCCTCCACTCTCCTTCCCCGATCTAAGGAGAACAGCGGGAGAAGCTGAGATTACCTTCTGACATTAGGCGGTCAGCAGAGGGAGGTCAGATGACCACACAGCATCGCCGCCCAAGAAGGTATTTAGGATTATAATTTAAAGAAAAACTGACATACTGTACTTTATATCTTCAGAAAACAGAGGGGATGCAAGTGTTCTATATACATTACTTTACTGGAATAGCGGCAGAGAGGAGATCGGCTCTCACTACACAGACTACAGAGATGACAGGGGGGGGGGTGACAGAAGGAAGTAAATTGACCACGGTATCCTGGATCAACAGCCATGATTATTGTGGTCAGTACACAGGAACAGGCAGGACCAACCAAGTATTTTACAACGTAGAAATGGATAAATTACATGGAACAAGCAGGATTGCTATAGATCATGCTTTAATGGAACAGAAGCATTTTTTTAGGGTTATAACCACTTTAAATATGGGCACACTCCTACCTACCTCCATATTTTCCTTTAACCTTTTCTGGAGTTCTAAACAAACCTACCCAAATCTTTTTCCCGGTTGCACTTCACAAGCACCTTTTAAGACTGTCAAGGACCCACCAATCATTTTACCTTTACCTCTTGTACCTTTCTTTTGCTCATTAGCTCCCTCTGATGTCAGTCACAGCCAGTGAGAAGGGACCGGCTGTGTGTCAATAAAGTGGGGCTCGGGAGCGAGCAAGCACAAGTGGCCCCATAGCAAGCCGCTTGCTATGGAGGCACTTTGCAGGGGGAAGAGCTAGGAGTGCCAGCAGGGGATGGAAGAAAAGAAGGATCGGGGCTGGTCTGTGCAAACCATTGCACCTGAGCAAATACATATAGCGTGTTTTTGTTATTTTATTTTAAATCGTTAAGGTATCACTTTGGACCCCGCACAAGCAACTCCATTCACTTAAATGGGTCATGATCGGCGGACGTACAGGATTATAATTCCTGTAGAAATATTTGCCAGCACACCATGGAACGACATAAATAGTGTCCAAACGGATGTTTTATTGCATGATCACAACACAAAGAGAGTGCAACGTTTCGGAGCCGCGCAGGACCCCTTCATCAGGCATGTGACGAAGGGGCCCTGCGCGGCTCCGAAATGTTGCATTCTCTTTGTGTTGTGATTATGCAATAAAACATCAGTTTGGACGCTATTTACATTGTTCCATGGTGTGCTGGCAAATATTTCTACTGTAACGTGTTACAGTATCCAGCTGGTTGTTGCTACAAGCACCCAAACCCAAGAGCAGACCCAGGAAAGTGTGCGATGGTAATATGAAGTATGGATTATAACTCCTGCCACAGCTGCAAAGCCAAACTTCTCTGTCATGGCAGGTTGTACACCCTCAGTTGTTGCCTCTGCAGTTGAAGGGGGTAGCGATTGAGGGTTGATAAAGCCGTGGCTCAAAAGCAAGGCTTTATTGCCCCCCCCCCAAACCTCATGTTTGAACTAGCCAGACACAGTTCTCCAATTACCACTACACCAGCCACAGTGTTGCCAGACCAGTGTAGCTATAATTGGTGTACCTGATTGCCACCACACCAGACCAGAGCCACAAGCAACAGTTTTCCTGACCACCACTACACCAGTCCCAGTGTCTTCAGAAGATTGTATTCCTGCCCGCCTGGCCGATTTACCCCCCAATCTGCACATTACCTAGTGCTTTAACTGCCGTTCAGACGACTGGCTGGCTTGACTTCAAGTCCTCACTCCTCCGAGGACACCCACCTTTATTCAGAGGAGGGAAGTTAGGAGAGACTCCCCCCTCCCCCCTTTCTGTTTTTCTGCTATGATGTTTTCTTTGTTTTGTAAGAAAGGGGAGACCCCACCTCCGGCTCGCTACCTGGTTTCCGAGTCTAATTTATGCCCATTAGGACATTGAGTGATGATGTGATTGTCTGTTTATTTGTTCTCTGTGTTCTATCTGTTTTTATATTATTTAGAAAAATGATTGGCATACTGTTTGCTGTAAATGCGTATGACAACTTGTGTTGTGATGTACTACTTTGCCGTTCACAAATAAAGATTTTACAAAAAAATTGTGTATTCCAGCAACAGTGTTCCTTAGAACCACTGCAGTGTTGCCTCTGCCTGCCGCCTGTGCTAATCCTGGCCTGTTTATTGACCACATTTCTGCCTGTTGCCTGGACCGATCCTTTGACTGTGTGCTGACCATGTCTCTGCCTGCCCCTGAACTGACCCATTTGCACATTCTGCTGACTACGTTTCTGTGAGACACCAGTCCCAACCATCCCCTGTGGACAACTGCACTCCTGGAACCACAGGAATTTTTTGTTTAGCCTTATGTATTTCCTGGCCAGTGAACATGGCGTTCCTGGGGCAACCACATACGAGTAGGCTAGGCTTGCTTGATTTATAGGAATGGGGACTGCTATAGGTGACACTACACTAAGCTATATTTCCTGAAAGTGTCCGGTACTTGGGTGGTTAATGAAAAATAATAGGTTCAGGTTTGATTGTGCATATTATAGGATGTTACAGAAAAAAATTCTTGGCAAAAATAAAACCCCAAATTATGTAAATATTACAGTATAACTTGTAACATGTTGTAAAGGGTTCACTCGCTGCTTTTGTTTACATTATAATGTTCAAGAATGTGGTTAGTAAAACACTGCCAAAACAGTACATTTTATGTTGTAAGATATTCACAAGATTCCTCAGCTATTTTGCACTCTATCTTTTATCGAGGTAGCAAGCTAAATTCTGATAACTAACACATTCTTTTGGAATTGGATTCCACAGCTTTACAGCATGATAAAAATTGCACACACTGACACTGATCCTCATTGCATATGTACTCCAGCCTGTGTTAATTGAGCAAGTCTAAACTCACATTAGCATGAGGTAGCACAAAGCGTCCTAATGTCTCCGTAAAAATATGTTTTATTTTGTGAACAAACCATTTTTTTTTTTGTTTTTGTTTTTTTTGTTTTTTTACAGTTCTTCCAATCGGGGATCTTAATATGCAACTTTTTTCTGGTATTTTTGCTGTTTCAAAATAAAAAGCAGTAATAATTTAAGATTTTCATATGGCTGCATTGCCTTTTTTAAAGCCCCCATGAAAATCCTACAGTATGGCTCGGATTCACATACATCGGCGCATATTTATGCCGTTGTAGCGTATCTTTTTTTACGCTACGCCGGCGCAGCACAGAGAGGCAAGCACTGGATTCACAAAGCCAGTGCTGCCAAATCTGCGCTGGGTTTCTTAGGCGTAAGTCGTCGTAAGTGGAAGTGGGCGTGAGCCATGCTAATGAGGCGTGACCCCATCAAATGATGGGCCAAGCGCCAGATAGATATGAATAACGAACGGCGCATGCGCCGTCCCGTGGACCATCCCAGTGCGCATGCTCAGAATCATGTCGGAACGAATGCCTAAGATACGACGGATCACTGCCTACGGCGTGAACGTAACCTACGCCCAGCCATATTCACGTACAACGTAAACAACGTTAAATACAACGGCTTGTGTTCCCTGGTCCATACCTTTGCATGGGTTGCGCCTCATATATGGGGAATAACTTTACGCCGGACGTACGACTTATGCAAACCGCGTATATTATGCGCCGGGCGCATCTCCCTCATTTGCATATGTGCCTAGAAAATCAATGGGAGCGGCAAATGCGCCCAGCCTAAATATGCGCCCACGATACGCCGGCGAAGACAAGTTACGTCGGTCGGATGAAGCCTATTTTCAGGCGTATCTAGTTTTGTGGGCACGGCGCACAGATACGACAGCGCATATTTGCACTTACGTGGCGTATCTCGAGATACGTCGGTGCAAGTGCTTTGTGAATCCGGGCCTATGTGTATATTTAAATCTTATGTTTTGACCTGAACAGGGTATAAACACAGAGGGCCGGATTCAGATACCTGAGCGTATCTGTCCGGCCGGCGTAGCGTATCTCCGATACGTTACGCCGCTCTAACTTTGGGCGTGAGTTCTTTATTCAGAAAGAACTTGTGCCATTAGTTACGGCGGCGTAACGTATGTGTTGTGGCGTAAGGCCGCGTAATTCAAATGGGGATGTAGGGGGCGTGTTTTACTTAAATTTGCCTTGACCCCGCGTATTTGACGTTTTTTTTTACGGCGCATGCGCCGTTCGTGAAAACATCCCAGTGCGCATGCTCGAAAATCCGCCGCAAAACGCCATTGCTTTTCGACGTGAACGTAAATTACGTCCAGCCGTATTCGCAAACGACTTACGCAAACGACGTAAAAAATTCAAAACTCGGCGCGGGAACGACGGCCATACTTAACATGGGATACGCCGCATATACCCCTCATATAGCAGGGGTAACTTTACGCCGGAAAAAGCCGAACGCAAACAACGTAAAAAAAAGCGCCGGGCGGTCGTTCGTTTCTGAATCAACGTAAATACTAATTTGCAAATGGAAGCGCCACCTAGCGGCCAGCGTGAAATTGCAGCCTAAGATACGACGGTGTAAGACACTTACACTGGTCGGATCTTAGGGATTTCTATGCGTAACTGATTCTATGAATCAGGCGCATAGATACGACCGAGCGCACTCAGAGATACGACGGCGTATCAGGAGATACGCCGTCGTATCTCTTTCTGAATCTGGCCCAGAGTTTTTATTTTTTTTTGTTCTTTAATGAAAAAAAACTCGGATCCACGCTTTCACACAAGTTATGTGGATGCAGGGATCTCCCCAGCGTGCTATTTCTTAAATCCCTAACATCTTTTAGATCTGAATGCTTCCAGGACTATATTACATTTGTGTGTATATATATATATATATATATATATATATATATATATATATATATATATATATATATATATATACACACAGACACACAGCAGATATAAAAAGTCTACACACCCCTGTTAAAATGTCAGTTTTTCTGTGATGTCAGAACATTTTCCACCTTTAATGTGACCTATAAACTGTACAACTTTTAATTTTATTACAACACTTTTTGGGTATGAGTCTATCAGCATGGCAAATCTTGATTTGGCAATATTTTCTCACTCTTTGCAAAAACACTCTAAAGAATATGATTGGGAATCTGTGGGGTGATCTGAAGAGGGCTGTGCACAGGAGATGCCCTTGACATATTTAATCTTCTAGTGAAGCCATTCCTTGATTTGGATGTATGCTTTGGGTCATTGTGATGCTGAAATATGAAGTTCATGTTCAGCTTTCTAGCAGAAGCCTGAGGCCCCGTACACACGACCGAGTTTCTCGGCAGAATTCAGCCAGAAACTCGATCGGAGCTGAATTCTGCCGAGAAACTCGGCCGTGTGTACACTTTCGGCCGAGGAAGCCGACGAGTTCCTCGTTGAGCCAAATGGAGAACATGTTCTCTATTTCTTCGTTGTTCAATGAGAAAAGTTGTCTCGCCGAGATCCTCGGCGGCTTCACACAGAACTCGACGAGCAAAACGATGAGTTTTGCCCGTCGAGTTCCTCGGACATGTGTACGAGGCCTGACGGTTTTGTGCCAATATTGACTGGTAATTTGAACTGTTCATAAACCCTCTACCTTAAATAATGCCTGGCCATACACGGGTCGAATTTTTAAATAATTTTCGTTCGAAAAACGTATCTAAGGCCTCGTACACACGACCGAACATGTCTGCTGAAACTGGTCCGCTGACCAGTTTCAGCAGACATGTTCGGTCGTGTGTACGGCCGACCGGACAAATGTCCGGCGGATCGGACAGGTTTCCAGCGGACAAATGTTTCTTAGCATGCTAAGAAACCTGTCCGCTGGAAGCCTGTCCATCGGACATGTTCGGTCACGGCGCGGCCACGTCACCGCGCTGTCTGTCCGCGCGGATTTCGGTTTGATGGTGTGTACAACCATCAGACCGAAATCTCCGAGCAGACATGTCCGATGAAAACGGTCTGGCGGACCGTTTTCATCGGACTGTCCGCTCGTCAGTACGGGGCCTAAGAATTTTCGTTCGAATTTTGTACCATTAGTGGGCTGCAGCAACAGCCGATTTTCGTGCGGCAATCAAATTTGAATAATCATACATGATTTTCTAATCGATGGGAGAATCGTGTGAGAGAGGTTATAGAAAAAGGAATGCACATGTTCAAGAAAAGAAAATTCCCGTAAAGAAAAGAAGATTCCCAGCCACGAAAAAAAGGCTTGGTTGGCCTAATTTCGAAAAATCAACAGTGGCGTCATCGGATCACAAAAAAGATAAGGAAAAGGCTTCCGTCTTGCCACTCTACCCCATAGCCCAGACATATGAAGAATACAGGAGATTGTTGTCACATGTACCACACAGCCAGTACTTGCCAGATATTCCTGCAGCTCCTTTAATGTTGCTGTGGGCCTCTTGGCCTCCCTGATCAGTTTTCTTCTTGTCTTTTTATCATTTTTGGAGAGACGTCCATTTCTTGGTAATGTCACTGTTGTGCCATATTTTATTCACTTGATGATGTCTTTCTTCACTGTGTTCCATCATATAGCTAATGCCTTGGAAATTCTTTTGTACTCTTCTCCTGACTGATACCATTTAACAGTGAGATCCCGCTGATGCTTTGGAAACTTTCTGTGGACTATGGCTTTTGCTGTAGGATGTGACTAAGAAAATGTCAGGAAAGACCTACTAGAACAGCAGAACTTTATTTGGGGTTAATCAGAGGCACTTTAAATATTGACAGGTGTGTACTGACTCCTATTTAGCATAGTTTGAATGTGATTGCTTAATTTTGAACACAACTACATGCCTAGTTATAAGAGGGTGTGCATAATACCACAATATTTTAGTTCTTTATTTTTACTACTTTACCCCTCTTCTTCTGAGGTAATTTACAAATACCCTTTAAAATGTTTATTTGTGCTCTTCACAGAATTCTCTTTGTGAAGCGTTTGCTAGAAGAATTGTATGATATGATAATTGCCAACAAAATGGAAAGTAAATGAACAGAAGAAAAATCAAAATCACATCAGTATTTTGTGTGACCCCCCTTTTGGCTTCAAACCAACATCAGTTCTTCTAGGTACACATGCACACACTTTTTAAAGGAACTCGTCATGTAGGTTGTTCCAAACATCTTGGAGAACTAACCACAGATCTTCTGTGGATGTAGACTGCCTCAAATCCTTATGTCTTTTCATGCAATCCCAGACCGGCTCAATGATGTTAAGATCAGGGCTCTGACGCCAAGAGTCACTTCCAGGACTCTTTGTTCTTTACGCTGAAGATAGTGCCTAATGACATTGTCAGTATGTTTGGCTGTATTTCTCAGCATTGAGGACAAGTTGATCCTGACCAAATCTCCAACTTTGCAGAAATGCAGCCCCAAACCTGTAAGGAACCACCAACATGCTTCACTGTTGCCTGCAGACAGTCATTCTTGTACTATTCTCCAGCCCTTCAGCGGAAAAACTGCCTCCTGCTACAGACAAATATTTCAAATTTTGACTCATCAGTCCAGATCACCTGCTGTCATTTTTCTGCACACCAGTTCCTAGGTTTTTGTGCATATTTTAGTTGCTTAGCCTTGTTTCCGTGTCAGAGGTATGGCTTTTTGGCCAAAATTCTTCCATGAAGAACTATTCGGTTCTCTGGACAGTAGATGGGAGTACCTGGGTTCTACCAGTTATGCGCTTATGGCACTGCAGGATATTTTCCAATGTTAAAGGGAAGTGAGCATGGTGTATCTTTCATCGGCTGCATGCTTCCTATAATCAGATTGCAATGTATTAGGGCCAGCTTTAGCTACTGTATACACCTACATTTTTTTTTTTTCATCAGGCACTGTTGTAGAATACCAGTCAACTCAGAGTAGGCCCTGACATCTAGAAAGCCTGAAGTTACATTGTCACTGCTAATACGTTTTTTACACACACCAATCTGTTTCAAACCTTTATTAGAATTCTGGAATTGAAAACATCAAAGAAATATAAAAAATGTACATACGGTAGTTCATAGACCCTGTAAGGCCCCCTAGATTCTGACTGCGTTGTAGTAAAAGAAAATTCAGGTTATGAATAAGGTGAGTGCAGTGTCTGATATTAAAGCTGGCCATACACAGATCAAAATCTGGCCAGTCCAGCAGGAACTGGCTAAATGTCGATCAATGTATGGCTGTTCCTGTTCATGAAAAGTGGATTTTACAAACCACTTTTCATGAATGGGTTGTTGGTATATTTTTGCTCAATCAGTGCATGCAGCCAATCAGCTGCAGTGCTAATCAGTGTATTTTGCCGGCGGGGGAGTCCTGCTGTCAGATTACAATGGCACACTGTGGAGGATTTCACAATTTCAAATGTAAGAATGGGGAAATGAGTTCAGTTTTTCCATTCAGCTGCCTGGCTGAACAAAAAAAAAAAAATGAAGCCACATATGGCTAGCTTAAGGTCTCTTTTCAAAAGCTTTTGGTGAAAATCAGTCACTTCCATTTAAAACACTTGCACCTGAATGATTCTCCATCAAAGAACGTTTGAAAGTAACATTATCTGCTATATAAAAATTTGTTTAGCAGCAATCACAGCAGGTTACCACTGGTTGTTTGGACAGTCATGGATAGTTACAGCTGCTGATGAGCTGTCATTGAAGTGTACAGGGCTCAGCATCTGCAGCTAGCCACTCGCAGGTGACAAATATAGCTGCAGGAATGTGAGATTGCGGTACAATGCAGTATGCCATACCAACACATAGGTCATGCAAGGGGCGTACCTATACGATTCATTCAACTCATCCATTTGCGCTACACTGTTGATCAATCTACAAGAGATTGTTCGAGAAAATTGTAAAGTCTCTTGCAAGCTTAAAGTGGGATTAAATCCAAAATGTATTATAATGCAGATTACCAATCATTAGATGTGGTGGCAGCATCGGTTTTCTTTTGGCTTTTTTTCCCTCTGTTGTCACCTAATAATCTGCCCAGTAACACACATCCTGTATTAGTAAGAGACTGTACTGGGGGAATGAGATTTAAATACACTGACAAATTGTAGCCAAACTCCAGCTCACAGTTTTACACCAAACTGTTTTTTTCCCCCTTTTGGGATAAAGGTTTTGCATTAACAAACAAAAGCTGATCATTTTAATCACCCCTGACTGTCTTAAGTGGCTTGTCTCATCCATGTAAACTGATGCATTTTGCTAAAGAGCTTGAGCTTGTACAGCACAACAGACTTGCTGGCTGGATCACTAAGGGAAGATTGAAGAAAGAAAGCCTAAAAAAGGAAACTAATGCAGCCATTAGAAGAATTGGTACGCTGCAATATAATGTTTGCTCTTGGGTTTAATACTGCTTTAGCCACTTGACTGCCGGGCACTTTCACCTCCTTCCTGCCTAGGCCAATTTTCAGATTTCAGTGCTGTTGCTCTTCGACAATTGAGCATTTAAAAAAAAAAACAAAAAAAAAAACATATTTTTTGAGATAGAGCTTTATTTAGGTGGTAATTAATCAACACTTTTTTAATCTTTTGCTAAACTGGAAAAAAAAAAGTACTAGTTTTTGTTATCACTGATGTGCACTGATGAGGCGGCATTGATGAGGCTGCACTGATGGGCACTGATAAGCTACACTGATGAACAGTGCCCTGATTATCAGTGTAAACAATGTACTGACAGCCTTGCCAATTATCGGCTCTCCTATGCTCATACAAACACAGCATGTGGGCAAAGGACTGCCAATAACTGGCAAGTCTGTTTACCTGTGACCAGCTGTGATTGGACACAGCTGATCACATGGCCCTTTACCATGTTCTACGATCTGCTCTGTCAAAGGACACAGTGCGAGGCAGCATGAGGTGAGGTTGTGGGAGGACATCCATAGACACCCTCCCAAAACTGAAGAACTGTGCTGTAGCTGTCTTTTGGCTATAGCATGGTCGGGAAGTGGTAAAAAAAAACTAACTGCGAGTTTTAGAAAAGTTAGAGTTTGTGTGGACCAAGCTGATCCAAGCAGCTACTTACTTCACTAACAGCTTCAGCTATATGCAGTATACAGCGCTGTGTTCCAGCGGCAAGATGGGAACTTCCCGTTCCTATGCCAAAACAAAATCAAGTCGGGCTGGGCACTGCTTAGTCATTCACAGAAAGTTATGCATTCTATGAGAAAAATACAAAGCTGCTTCTGATTGGCTTAGGCGCTAATCATGATGACATCTTTACATCAGCCAATCAGAGGAATCTTTGTTTTGATTCAGAAAATACAAAGCCCCCTGTGAATGGCTGAGCAGAGCTTTTCTTGACTTGATTTTGTTCTGGGAAGAGGAAAGTAAGTAAAATAAACCATTATGGCCATTTCTTGAGGGTTGTATGTAAACAAAGCAAGTAAGTTTGAGTACATCTAGGTTATATCAAGGACAAGTAGCAATCAGTAAAATGTATCTGATCAATCTGTCGATCAATTGGGTAGTGTTTTCTTCTGGTGGCCACATACATGTATTTGCTACTCAGTCTGGTCAAAATGAGCTTGCTTGTACAATGTGATCATCTCTTGTTTATGGACAGCTGATTGTCAGAGGTATATCATTTAATATACTGTATATTGAAAAAACTTCTTTGGAGAGTGGTTTATAAACTTTGACATTTAGAACCCGTAGTTATTTATTAATCTGCAGGGGTTAACTTTGTTTTGTCTTTAAAACAAAAGTTTGCTATAAGCCAGATATGAAACTTGCTTTCTATCAACTGCAGCAGAAGAGAAAGATAAACACAAGGATTAACTGTTTATTTAGGACTGGGAAAAGTCTAGTTGTTTTTCAGTCAAAGAAGAACAAAATGTACTGTTGTATCTTGTTTCAAGAGAACGCTGTTTATCACGGTCCCCTGTGCTGTGGTTGGTAGGATTGAAGAGCTACAGCTCTCCACCCACTCGAGTCTTGTCAGCTCTCCTACAGAGGCCTCCCTGCCGTAGAACTCTGTGAGGAAAATAGGGAGAGGGAGGCATGACCTGTGTGATCTTTTATTGCCTGTCACGAGCTGACATATTGACCTAGAGAAAGGAGAGCAAGAGAAAAGAGATAGGGGGGGGGGGGGGGGGGGTGTAAAAAAAAATCTAATCTGTATTCCTGGAATTGTGCTGGAACTTCTGCCACACTGCTTGTAAACACTCCCCATGTGCTCAGCCACACACTCCGGCTCATACACTCCTGCTCAGCCCAGCCAATGAATGAGAGACAAGAACATAAACAAGGGGGTGGGGAGCGGAATGAGAGTGTGACACATCCTAGTGATCACTATTCCTGTCATCCCAGCTAGGTTTACATTTTGTTTTCCTGTACTAAGCTATAAAACTTGCAGGTTTGTTTTTACTATTTTTTCAGTCATTCACCGTATATACCCAGCTGGTGATATCTATGTTTTATTTGCATTTTTTTTTATGAATATGATTACCTGAAATAATAATAATAAATACCACTTCCCAGATTATGATGCATGTTGCTTTCCCTACACATAAAGAGCTGTGTTGCTTCTAGTGTGTACAATATGAATGAACAGACATCACTTTTTCTATGAGCAGATGCGATGCTTGCAGTCATTGCCAGGTTTCTTTTGAAAGGAAATATGACATTAAAGACAGGGCCACTTTAATGGCATCCCAGTTTTAGTCCATAGGGTTCAATATTGAGTTGCCCCACCCTTTGCAGCTATAACAGCTTCAACTCTTCTTGGAAGGCTGTCCACAAGGTTTAGGAGTGTGTCTATGGGAATGTTTGACCATTCTTCCAGAAGTATATTTGTGAGTTCAGGCACTGATGTGGACAAGAAGGTCTGGCTCGCAGTCTCCACTCTAATTTATCCTAAAGGTGTTCTATCGGTTTGAGGTCAGGACTCTGCAGGCCAGTCAAGTTCCTCCACCCTAAAGCAAAATCATTTGGTGTAGAGGGGATTATGGTGTGGGGTTGCTTTTCATGGGGGGTTGGGCTTGGCCCCTTAGTTCCAGTTTAGAGAACTCTTAAGGCATCAGCATACCAAGACATTGTGGACAATTTTCATGCTTCCAACTTTGTGGAAACAGTTTGGGGATGGCCCAAAATGACTGCGCACCAGTGCACAAGTCAAGGTCCATAAAGACATGGATGAGAGAGTTTGAGGAATTTGACTGGCCTGCACAGAGCCCTAACCTCAACCTGAAAAAAATACCTTTGGGATAAATTAGAGCAGAGACTGCGAGCCAGGCCTTCTCGTCCAACATCAGTGCCTGACCTCACAAATGCACTTCTGGAAGAATGTTCAAACATTCCCATGGACACACTCCTTAACCTTGTGGGCAGCCTTCCCAGAAGAGATGAATCCATTATAGCTGCAAAGGGTGGGCCAACTCAATAATGAACCCTATGGACGAAGACTGAGATGCCATTAAAGTGCATGTAAAGGCAGGTGTCCCAATTCTTTTGGTAATATAGTGTATTTGCCATTTACCTTCCAAGGTATATGGCATCAAGGTTTGTGTCTTACGTTTAGTACGATTATATATTAACATGTTGTAAAGCACTTTGCAAACTATTGGCGCTATATAAATCTTGTATAATAATAACAGCCTCGGTGCCATGCCCATCCTCCAAATTCAGCAAAGTCATTAAAAAGTGAAGCAGAAAAAGAAGGTGAGTTGATGCCAATAGCTACCACTGAAAGTTGTTGTAAATCCTGTTAAACTACTTTTACCAACAGGCAAACCTATAAACATTGCTTACCTGTAGAAAACTTGAATATCTCCTAAACTTACAAAAAAAAAACATTTATGTTCAGAAATCAACCACTTTAGCCCCGGGAGGATTTGCCCCCTTCCTGACCAGGCTATTTTTTGCGATACAGCACTGCATCACTTTAACTGACTATTGCTTGGTCGTGCAACATGGTACCCAAACACAATTTGTCCTCTCCCCCCCCCCCCCCCCCCCCCCCACAGAAATGGTGGTATTTGTCACTTTGTCACTTTAGAAAAAAACAAAACACTATTTTGTACTTTTTGCTATAATATAAAAAAATCGAATTTCTTCATCAGTTTAGGCCGATATGTATTCTTCTATATATTGTTGGTTAAAAAAAATCGCAATACGCGTATATTGATTGATTCGTTCAAAAGTCATAGCGTCTACACAATAGTGAATGGATTTATGTAATTTTTATTTTATTTTTTTACTAGTAACGGCGGCAATCTGCAATTTTTATTGGGACTCTGACATTGCGTCGGATAGATCAGGCACTTTTTTGGGACCATTGACATTTATACAGAGATCAAAGCTAAAAATAGCCACTGATTACTGTATAAATGTCACTGGCAGGGAAGGAGTTAACACTAGGGGCAATCAAGGGGTCAAATGTGTTCCCTCACTGTGTGTTATAACTGTGAGGGGATGGGAGTGACTAGATCGTAGGAACACACAATCTGTCTCCTCTCCCCTGACAGAACTGAGATTTGTGTGTTTACAGTATAATTGCAGCGGCTGGTTGGCTAGTGGTTAAGTTATGTGTAATAAAATGGGATGACACTATTTATTGAACACCTGAAGAAAGGGAGGTGGAAAAAAGGCATGGAAATTCAAGACACCAGTTGAAATCTATAAGTAATTGGAAAACAATTCTGCCCCCTTGTCAGTGCAAATTAATATCGGCTGGTTCAGTCTCAACTGATGGTCTAGAAAAAGGTCTCTCATTATCAAGGTGTGACACAAGAAACATCTCATGATGAGTAAAAGCAAAAGCTCTCTTAAGACCTTCGCAACCTTATTGTTGAAAAACATACTTATGGCATTGGTTACAGAAGGATTTCTAAACTTCTGAATGTTCCAGTGAGCACTGTTGGGGCCATAATCTGGAAGTGGACATAACATAATTTCACCGTAATACCGGTCACGATTAGGTGCTGTTAGCAAAATTTCTGATTTCTGACAGAGGATTGAAAAGGATTATCAGAAGAGTTGTCCAAGAGCCAAGGACCACTTCTGGACAGCTTCAGAAAGACCTGGAATTGGTAGATACAGTTGTTTGAAATAAAACAATAAGTAATGCATGCAACCTTATTAGCTTGTATGCACACTCAATGCAAGACTCCATTGCTGAAGAAAAAGCATGTTGAAGCTCAGATGAGACCAAATTTAAACCCTTTTGGATGCCATAATACACACCATGTTTGGATGACAAATGGCACTGCACATCACCCTAAAAACACCATACCAACAGTGAAGTTTGGAGGTGGGAACATGGTGTGGGGCTGTTTTTCAGCATACGGTACTGGCAAACTTCATATCATTGACGAAAGGATGAATGGAAAAATGTACCAAGACATTCTTGATAAAAAACTTCTGCCATCTACCAGGATGATGAAGATGAAATGAGGGTGGACATTTCAGGAAGGCAATGATCCCAAACGCAAAGCCAAGGAAACCCTCAATTGGTTTCAAAGTAAGAAAATAAAGCTGCTAGAATGGCCCAACCAATCATCTGACTTAAATCCAAAATAAAATCTATGAAAAGAACTAAAGATTAGCGTTCATAGAAAAAGCCCACAGAACTATAAAGATTTGAAGACTATGTGAAAAATTGGGCCAAAATCACACCTGGGGAATCCATGCGACTAGTATCTCCATACAGGAGGCGTCCTAAAGCTATAATTATTAACACAGGATTTTGTATGAAGTACTAAATACATTTCAGTTAGCGTGTTCAATAATTTTTTCTTGTATTATTCCATTTTATTACACATAACTTATTTTCTGAACGTATTTGTTTTGGTTTCTTCATATGTATCTATTGAATGGGCTGTGATGAAAATTTCATGTCCATAGCACCTTTAGGCCCCTTTCACACGGGCAGATCTGTTTTCAGACATCTGCTTGCTCAGTAGGGATCTATCCGTTGATCCCCGCTGAGATGGCGGATTACAAAGTCTGTCTGCACACTGTGCAGAAATGGACCTGTCAGATCTCCGCTCTTCTCTATGGGGGGATCAGAGGAAAACTGACCGTCTATCTGTTTTCATCTGATCTGATATGCCAGACTAATGGAAAGTAGGGTTTCCATCCGTCTGGATTTAGCAGATCTGATGTTGGCAAACATGTCACTGCTGACATCTATCGATCAATAGGGATGTACAGTAGGTGTTTGTGATATTGTGCTTTTAGCACGTCAGCATCGCGCTGATTCTCGGCGACATGGTGCCGAGATCTCGCCGACACCTCGCACTCACTGGAATAGTGACAGCACATCCCAGCAAGCGCGTCATAGAAGCGACGGGAGATCAGACTTGGATTCCCGCCAATTCTACACGTGTGCGGCGTTTGTTATGAATCCTGAGGGGGAAGTCCCCGCCGGATTTTAAATAAAAATCCGGCATGGGTCCCCCCTCAGGAGCATACCGGGCCCTTAGGTCTGTTATGGGTTGTAAGGAGAGCCCCCCCTACGCCGAAAAAAACGGCGTAGGGGGTCCCCCTACAATCCATACCAGACCCGTATCCAAAGCACGCTACCCGGCCAGCCAGGAAGGGAGTGGGGACGAGCGAGCGCCCCCCCCCCTCCTGAGCCGTACCAGGCTGCATGCCCTCAACATGGGGGGGTTGGGTGCTCTGGGGCAGGGGGGCGCACTGCGGCCCCCCCACCTCAGAGCACCCTGTCCCCATGTTGATGAGGACAGGGCCCCTTCCCGACAACCCTGGCCGTTGGTTGTCGGGGTATGCGGGCGGGAGGCTTATCGGAATCTGGGAGCCCCCTTTAATAAGGGGGCCCCCAGATACCGGCCCCCCACCCTAAGTGAATGAGTATGGGGTACATCGTACCCCTACCCATTCACCTGCAAGAAAAGTGGTAAAAACACAAATAAACCACACAGTGTATTAAAATATTTTATTTTTCTGCTCCGGAGGCCTCCCCTGTCTTCTTTATTAGCTCTTTTACCAGGGGGGGCTTCTTCTTTGACGTCTTCGGGTGGGTGGGGGCCGCCATCTGGTTCTCTTCCACCGCCGGGGGGGGGGTGGCTTTTAAAAAAGCCCCCACCCCCCCGGCGGGTTTCCTCCGGCGTCTTCGGCGGGGCTCTTCTTCTTCCGCTATCCCGACGGGTCTTCTCCGCTATCCGGGGGGTCTTCTCAACTCTCCGGGGTTCTCCTTCTGTCTTCGCCGCTCTCCGTTGTTGACTCGTCGCACCCCGGTTCTTCGTCTCGCAGTCCGGTCCCTTCTTCCGTGCTGTACGTCTTCTTCTCCTTCCGTGCTGTGATGAGTTCTTCTTCCGCGCTGTGACGTCATGTTCTTCACGTCTCTCCTTCTCCCGATGTTGACACGTCGCCTTTCCTCTCTGCAATGACGGGTGCGCGGGTGCATCGGACCTATATAGGCCTCACAGTCCCATCATGCTCTGTACCTACCCATGTGATACCTACCCACGTGGGTAGGTATCACATGGGTAGGTACAGAGCATGATGGGACTGTGAGGCCTATATAGGTCCGATGCAAGGCGCGCATCCGTCATTTCAGCGAGAAGGACCGGCGTGTCAACATCGGGAGAAGAAGAGAAGTGAAGAACATGACGTCACAGCACGGAAGAAGAACTCATCACAGCACGGAAGAAGACGTACAGCACGGAAGAAGGGACCGGACTGCGAGACGAAGAACCGGGGTGCGACGAGTCAACAGCGGAGAGCGGCGAATATAGGAGACCCCCCGGATAGCGGAGAAGACCCGTCGGGATAGCGGAAGAAGAAGAGCCCCGCCGAAGACGCCGGAGGAAACCCGCCGGGGGGGTGGGGGCTTTTTTACCCCATACTCATTCACTTAGGGTGGGGGGCCGGTATCTGGGGGCCCCCTTATTAAAGGGGGCTCCCAGATTCCGATAAGCCTCCCGCATACCCCGACAACCAACGGCTAGGGTTGTCGGGAAGGGGCCCTGTCCTCATCAACATGGGGACAGGGTGCTCTGAGGTGGGGGGGCCGCAGTGCGCCCCCCTGCCCCAGAGCACCCAACCCCCCCCATGTTGAGGGCATGCAGCCTGGTACGGCTCAGGAGGGGGGGGGGCGCTCGCTCGTCCCCACTCCCTTCCTGGCTGGCCGGGTAGCGTGCTTTGGATACGGGTCTGGTATGGATTGTAGGGGGACCCCCTACGCCGTTTTTTTCGGCGTAGGGGGACCCCCTACGCCGTTTTTTTCGGCGTAGGGGGGGCTCTCCTTACAACCCATAACAGACCTAAGGGCCCGGTATGCTCCTGAGGGGGAACCCATGCCGGATTTTTATTTAAAATCCGGCGGGGACTTCCCCCTCAGGATTCATAACAAACGCCGCACACGTGTAGAATTGGCGGGAATCCAAGTCGGATCTCCCGTCGCTTCTATGACGGCTCTGTCTCCATCGCGGCAAGCCATCTCGGCGCTGGCTCCCGCGATGGGGCTCGTAGGTGCTCAATCTCGCCGAGAAAGAGAGCGAGATTGACACAAAATCGGGTTCACCTACTGTATAGAGCATCTGTTCAGGTCTGCCTGAAAAAACTGACCGGCGGATCTGAACGGTCCGCCCATATGAAAGGGGCCTTAGAAATATATTTACCTAGCAAATTGGTGACATATTTAATACTTATTTTACTCACTGTATATACACATTGTATATAGCCATACACACTGAGCAATGCAGAATTCAAACCATTTGGTTTATGAAGGAGTGAATAAAGGCTGAGGTGACATCATGTAACTTTAACCTAACCCCTACGAAACACTGCACACTTGCAGATTACAACCTGCAAGTCCAAAGTGTACAGATATTATTTGAGATCAATTAATTGTGCTGCTTATTCATAGGTATTTTTGTAAATCATTAACAGCATTTTCAATCAACTTTACAGTTATCTATTTTTTACTTAAATAGCACTGTCATATTACCTTAGTCACACTCCCTCCTGACCATGGCCCGTGACCTAATTTATCTTATTTGGAGTAGCTGATGTGATAACATTTTCAACATCGACAATACTTTATTAAAGCAGACTCATTTGGATGTCAGGCTAAGGTTGGAACTGTAAAATTATGAAAATAATGCATTGTGCTTGTGTTTTGTAGTAACATGGTAATACGCATGGTTAATGCATGAGTATATGTGTGTTGCAGTGTAATTAATTCTAAATGCACACGTACAACTTGGGAAAAAACTAGCACTATAGTGCACCACAATGTAAATAGTCTGTATGGTGTGATGTGTGGTGTAATGTCCTGCATTGTCATAAATTGACAGCAAAAAGAGAAAACTGGTTTTGTCAATTTTACCAGGACCTATATAACTTATGGGACATATAGGCCTCTAAGTCAGATCGTAGGTCTCTCATTAAAGCGGGGGTTCACCCTAAAAAAAAAATTAACATTACATTCAGGCGAGTTGTGATGATGACAATCGGCTGTTTTTTTTAAATCCTTTCCATACATACCGTTTATATATATATATATATATATATATATATATATATATATATATATATATATATGTGTGTGTGGGTTCACCGCGGCTTCTGGGTATAATCTGCGGGACTGGACTTCCTAATTGATTGACATGCTTCCGACCGGTGCATACAACGCGTCACGAGTTCCCGAAAGAAGCCGAACTGCGAGTCGGCTCTATACGTCGCCTGCGCACTGACGTTCGGCTTCTTTCGGCAACTCGTGACACGCTGTATGCGCCGGTCGGAAGCATGTCAATCAATTAGGAATGCCCAGTCCCGCAGATTATACACGGAAGCCGCGGTGAACATATATATATAAAGCGGTATGTACGGCAAGGATTTAAAAAAAAACAGCCGAGTGTGAAAACATTTTTTTTTGGGTGAACCCCCGCTTTAAGCAATTTTCAGGTAAATGTTAAATACTCAATGCTGTCTCGAACCATGATAGAAGATGTGGAAATCTTCATCTCCACCAAAGAAATTTAATTGGTCATTAAAGGTCTTCCCAACAGGAAGAGTCCAGGCCTTGATGGATATGCTAAAAGATTTTATAGTACATATATACCAATACTACATTCTGCCATAAGCAGATATTTCAACACTCTCACTTCTACCACCTCAATATTACCAGAAGTCCTTTAGGTTTAAATACAACCCCTGCCTCCACTCTGCTAAACAAACCTACTACACTACTCTCATCAAAACCCTCTCATTCAAACCTCATCAAATCTACCCTTAGTTTCTTACCCCCCCCCCCCCAACTGCCTCTATCCACCAACTTGCTTACTGCCCAGGAGATTACCAATCACTTTGAAAACCAAATCAATGCAATTTTGTGATGAGATATCCAGCATCCATCTTCCTCCACCAACCAACACATCATGTCCAACACCAAAGGCAACAATTTCCTTCTTCAACCCTTTTACAACTAAGGAAATTGCCAAACTACTTTCCACAGCCCACCTCACTACCTGGACACTGTTCCCTGAACCCTCGCAACTACTGTGACCACCTTCCTGCTGTATTCTAAACTCTCCATCCCACATCTTCAACCTCTCCCTCTCTTCCATCACCTTTGCCTTGCTGCTTAAACATGCACTGGTTACCCCCATACTAAAATTAAAACTCACTGGACCCCACCTGTTTGAATAATTTAAGACCCATTTCCCAGCTCCTGTTTGCCTCCAATGTTCTTGAATGCCTTTTCCACAACCTACGAGTTGCTACCTCACTGGCAACAACCTTCTCGATTCCCTACAGTCCAGCTTCCATCCACAACATTCCACAGAAACTGCCATACTAAAACTTACCAACAACCTACTAACTGCTAAAACAAATGGGCAATACTCCATACTCATACTTTTAGATCTTTCTGCTGCCTTTAACACAGTTGACCACCCACTCCACAATAAACACATACAACATTTCCTCTGCTCCTCTTCCTCTTTCTGTTGGGGTACCACAAGGCTGTGTCCTAGGGCCCCTCCTATTCTCTCTATACCTCTTCCCTGGGTCAGTTGATAACCTCCCATGGCTTCCGTTACGCTGATGACACCCAGATCTATCTCTCGACTCCTCAACTCACTGCCTCAATCTTCTCGCACATTACAAACCTACTGAGTGACATATCAGTATAGATGTCATACCACTTCTTTCTAAGACTGAGCTTGTAATATTTCCTCCTCCCCTATCCCCTCCCCATGACTTTACCATTGGGATCAACGGAACAACCATTGGTCCCTCCCACCTCCTCCGCCAGGGTGCTGGGTGTACTTCTAGACTCTCCTTCAGCCCCCACATCCAGTCACTGGCTAAATCGTGCCACCTTAACCTCTGCAACATCTCCAGAATTGCCCCCTTCCTAACTATGACACCACAAAACAACTTATTCATGCCTTGATAATTTCTTGCCTTGCCTTGACTACTGCAACTCCCTCCTCACTGGCCTACCTTACACAGGCTATCCCCCCTTCAGTCTATCGTGAATGCTGCTGCTGCCAGACTAATACATCTTACTAACCGATCTGTGACTGCTGCCCCTCTTGTCCAATCTCTCCACTGGCTTCCCCTACCCCGCTGTATAACATACTAGGCCACCTATATCATGACCCCCAGCTACATCACCAACCTCCCCTGCTGATATCACCCAAACCGTCCTTGCCACTTTTCCCAGGACCTCCTGCTTGCTAGATCCCTTGTTACCTCCTTCCATGCTTGCCTCCAGGACTACTTCAGAGCCCCTCCCATCCTCGAACTCCCTGCCCCAGTATGTCTGATCAGCTCTTACCCTGTCCACCTTTAGGTGATTCTTGAAAACACACTTATTCAGGGAAGCCTACCCCCACCAAAGAATTGTGCCTGAGTTCCCTCCATCAGATCATCCCCTGCAGCCACTACCTTTTTTTACAGAAAGCCCCCCCCCCCCCCGCCTTTAAATTGTAAGCTCCATGAGCTTTTCCTTTTGTATTGTAAATTGTACTGTCCCCTTTTATTTTAAGTGTTGCATAAACTGTTGGCGCTATATAAATCCTGTATAATAATATTCGGGAGCGGGTACCTAGTTTTGATAGGTATTGACTGCTACTTCAGCTTGGATCACTTAAGATACACAATAGATCTTACAGTGAACCTGGTCAATCTGTGTTTACTATGACTGTTGTAATGCAATTGTTCTTTGGTCTTTCATCGTGGTATACCTGAATATTTTACCCGTAAGTTGACAGATTAAGATATTGTGATATATACCCCTACATGGTTTCATGTACTTTGTTGTCTATTTCTTGTTATTTATATTTTTCTGTCTGTGACATATCATGATATCATATACAAAGAAATTAAAGATTGACAGTGCGTGTGTGGCCTGGTCTGGCCAATCCAATGAAAAAACAAACAAATCTAGGCACAGCATAACCCCTCAGGATTTTTAGAGTTGAGTATTTAAAAATATTATTTATTTGAAATTTTTTGGATCTATACAGTTGAAAATTAAAATCAATCAAAAATACAGGCATATCTGTAAATGCCCTCTAGTGTGGAGGGCTGTTGCAAGTAGCTGTTGAAGATGATGCCTGACATGTTTTAGACTCCTAGGTCCTTCTTCATGGGCTGAATGTCATCTAAAGCATACATATTCTATAAGCATTTTCTATATCATGATAGCATTTTTTTTTAACAATAATTTGTATTGGATTTTAAATGAGAACAGAAAATGAGACATGTTACGTGAAATTGTCCAATAAGACAAATGATTAATAAAAACATCTTCACAATAAGGTAACAGATCCATAAATCAGATGCAATGCATTGCAAACGATCAACAAAATAAGCAACTTTTGAGAACCCAACCATTCCCCTTCCCAGGTCACCCCCTTGGGCACTAGCTGTGACCCGCGGAATTGGGCTAGGTAAACACATTTTAAATACAGTGACAAAGTATCAAAAACAATCTGACAACCTATACATTTTGCGTATACATGTACATTCAATTGTATAATGTGGAATCCATTCCAAGTGTAAACAAGGGTATCTAAACTCGGAAGATGGGTAAAAATAACATGAACAAAAGGAAAAGAAAAAGAAGGAACTAACACCTTACCTGCCCATTTCAGATAAATGATATGCAGGATTCAGTAAGTTGAGTAAGTAATGTTTCTCTACTATTATCGATGGTGATGGGCTTTATAATCTCCATGAATGGTGAATTTCCTAAAAGGAGATGGTATGTCTTCGATGCCCAAATGTAAAATGGCTAAAGATGGAGAGGGTTGTATACGTAGGCCTGTGACCTGTTGGAGAATTGAAAAAGTATTGACCCAAAATTTAGCTAAGCTCCCACAAGACCACAAGATATGGAGTAGTGTACCTGGTTGAGAGCATTGCCTCCAACACAAAGGAGACACTTTGTGGTCAAATTTTGCAATCCTAGATGGCGTGAGGTACCACTGTTGTGTGACTTTATGAGAGAGCTCCCAAAGATTGGCACTTTTGGTGGCTGAGTGAGTAAATTGTAAAGCTTTAATCCATTGCTCGTCTGAGTAAGAGATTTCCAAATCTCTCTCCCACGCCAACAATGAATTGGATTTTTCAAAAATAGATTTATTATTACGAAAATATTATACCCTTCCTGCGACTATCAATCGGGGTAAGGAATTTATGTATTTTCCAGAACACTTTATAGGGTCTGTACTGTTTGCTTTTGAGAAATGACCGTACTCTAATAAAATGTATTTGTTCAGAGCTCGGGATATCAGTCTGACCGTACTTGCTCAAAAGATTTCAAGGCGCTACCGATATATAGATCAGAAACCCATTTTATTCCCCATGAAACCCATTTCTGTAAATTTAGTTCCGGTATCATGAATGTCAGAGGTAATGGGCACATCCAAGTTGACAGTCGGAGTTGAGGATGATTCAACCAATATCAATTTCTTCCATGCTTCTAGAATTGCTCTCAAGGGAGGGGAATAATTTGTAAGCGGGATTTTAAGGAAAGGGTATGCTAATAAAAAATCTCTCAGATCCTGGCCTGGTATCTGGATTTGTTCAAGGAGTCCCCATAATGGGATAGGCTGGTTTGGAAACCAGCCGAGTCTGCGTCAATACCGCATCTATATGGTAATCAGAAAAAACTGGCAGGCCTACTCCTCCCGCTATCTTAAGTTTCCTAAGTTTAGTAAAAGCACTCCGTGCCTTTTTGCCCTCCCATAGAAATCCCGATAATATTCTTTGCAAGTCCCCAAAAAACTTTTTGGGAATTGGGATGGGAACCGTCCTAAATATATATAATATTTGCGGCAATATCTGCATCTTAAATGCAGCCAATTTACCTGTCCATGACAATATATGCTTGCTCAATTTTTTTGTTCCTTCTTTGACTTTACCCTCTAGTGGTAAATAATTGGCCTTAAACAAATGCTCAGGACAGGAAGCAAGACAAATCCCTAAATAGTCAATCGCATAATCACTCAACACATATGGAAAGGTAGCTTGTATGTGCAATTTATCCTTATACGCCACTCCTAGGTCAAGAATAAAGGATTTTGTATCATTCACCTTATAATACAAAATGTTACCATATTCTCGAAGTAGACCTGAAACCATGTCCAAGGAAGCCACCGATTTTGTGAGTATTAACATGACGTCATCGGCAAAGAGATTAATGGCGTGTTTTCTGTTATTGATTATAAAGCCCTGTACTTTAGGCGTTTGTCTAATATTTGGAGCTAATGGCTCCATTAATAAATTAAAAATAAGGGGAGATAGTGGGCACCCCTGCCTCGTGCCATTCGTAATCCCAAAGGGCTTAGATAACATCCCAGATGTGTACACTCTGGCTGATGGGGCTGTGTATTGGGCCAGGATAGCCGAAAGCAAATGATCAGTAAATCCAAATTTTTCCAGTGTACATTTCAAGTACAGCCAGTGCACTCTATCGAACGCCTTCTCTGCATCCAAAGCTAGGAGCAGAGAAGGCGTTCGAGTCCCCCTAGCTACATCAGTGATATTGATCAGGCGTCTTGTGGCATCCGACGCCTGCCTGCCCTTCGTAAAACCCGATTGATCAGGGTCAATCAATGTGGGTAAAATGTTAACTAATCTTAAAGCTATCAACTTGGCATAGATCTTAAGGTCATTGTTCAGTAGGGATAAAGGCCTAAAATTTTAAAGGCGCATCCGGTGGCTTCCCAGGTTTGGGCAATGTAACTATTAATGCCTCCAGCATTTCGGGCGGAAAAGAGGCAGATGCAGCGGCAAAATCAAATACCTTGAGCAGATGAGGACCCAAAATTGTTTGATAGGTCTTATAGTAGTTCCCAATGAGTCCATCCGGACCTGGGGTTTTATTGCATGGAAGAGTCTTTATAGCTTATAACAATTCTGTAAGTGTAAAGGGAGAGTTTAACTCTTGGAGTTGTTCAGGAGAGAGACTAGGTAACTTGACTTTAGAGAGAAAACCTTCTACCCTGTTTCCCCGAAAATAAGCCCTACCCCAAAAATAAGACCTAGTGTTATTTATGGGGCTGGCTGCAATATAAGCCCTACCCCAAAAATAAACCCTAGTTAAAGTCGTCGTAAAAACATGTAATCCGTTTTGTAAAAAGATTATATAATGTCCAGTGTGTCTCCTTTTTGTAACTTTGTTTTGGAAAATACCTTACTTACAGTGCCGCTGGGCGCTCACGTGACCGGCTGGATATCTTCTTCTCTCCAACGTCAGAGGTCCCTTCCTCTGCAGTGCTCAGAGTGGAGAAGAAGAGCTACGGCGGGTCACTGTGCTGGCGATCATGCTTTAAAGGATCAGGATTTATTTTTTTTATTTTTGGGGTTACAACCACTCTAAGATTGTCATGATGACATCACTGTATTTGAAAAAAGTAGATTATTGTACATACCGTAAATAAATAAGACATCCCCTGAAAATAAGCCCTAGTGTGATTTTTGTAGCCAAAATTAATATAAGACCCGGTATTATTTTCGGGGAAACACGGTATATCAGTCAGGGATGGTTGACAAGTCGTGTCGTCCTGATTTAAATTATAAAGGGAACTATAATAATCGCTGAACGCTTCAGCTATACCTTGGGGGTCATATACTGGTTCCTTGCTTGTAGGATGAGTCAGTCGGGTGATTTTAGTCTTAAAGCGTTGCCCCTGTACATATCGTGCTAACGCCTTCCCTGCTTTATTGTTGGTAGAGTAAAAGGACATTCTCATCCAACGCTCTTTCTGTTCAAAATTTTGGAGGAGAATAAGTCTAAGATCATGTCTTAGAGCAGTAAGTTTGTTACTAGTGGTGGAGGAGGGGCGTTTTTTATTCAGGTCCTCTAAAGAATTAATTTCTGCCAAAAGAGTGGAGATGCGCAGCTGCCTCTGCCTCTTCTTTTTTTTTTTTTTCTTTTTTTTTTTTTAAAGTGTATTTTGTGCGTGTACTCGAGAGAGGAGCTGGACTGCAGGAGTTGGGAGTAGGCAGGCCTCCCCCAGAGGCAATCTGCCACCTTTCTCCATGCCCCGGGTGGCAATGGCGGGTGTGTGAGGGGGTCCTCCCACACAGCCCGCCCTACCTGCTCCAACGGGGCAGAGGGACTCCCTATAAGGGAGTGAGAGGATCTAGCCCGCTCAACCAGCCCCGTTAGTCCTTCGCCTCTTTTTTTTTTATTTAGAGACCGCGTGGTCAAAGTGCGTGCATGTTAACCCAATTTCGAGTGCGTGTGTAAGTGTGGTGCCGGTCTGAGACCACCAAACTCAATTCACATGTAGCCGAGACCAGGATCCGAACCCCTAGCTGCAGAGGTGAATGGCTTATCAGCGCAGTGCCAATCGCGTTGAGCCACCGCAGCTCCCTTCTGCCTCTGCCTCTTAATCCTAGCACCTAGTTGGATAAAAATGTCTCTAATGTAGGCCTTATGAGCATTCCATAAAGTAAAAACATTATCTGTAGATGAGGAATTGATCTGAAAATACTCCGACAAGTGGTCTCTGATTGTGTCCTTGGTAGCTGGATTTTGAATAATTCAAGAACTGGCGCGCCATACAGTACATGTTGCCGATTTAGTATGCATTCCTGAGAGGGAGAACTCCACGCCAATTTTTAAATAAAAAACCGACATGGGTTCCCCCCCCAGGAGCATACCAGGCCCTTAGGTCTGGTATGGGTTCTAAGGAGACCCCCCCTACGCCGAAAAACCGACGTAGCGGGTCCCCCTACAATCCATTCCAGACCCTTACCCAAAGCACGCTACCTGGCCGGCCAGGAAAGGAGTGGGGACTAGCGAGCGCGCCCCCCTCCTGAGCCGTACCAGGCCGCATGCCCTCAACATGGGGGGGGGGGTTGGGCGCTCTGGGGCAGGGGGCGCACTGCGGGGCCCCCCCACCCCAGAGCACCCTGTCCCCATGTTGATAAGGACAGGGCCTCTTCCCAACAACCCTGGCTGTTGGTTGTCGGGGTCTGCAGGCGGGGGGCTTATCGGAATCTGGGAGCCCCCTCAAATAAGGGGGCCCCCAGATACCGGCTGTAACGGTCACCACCGTTTACGACTTTCCATCCCAGTCACCACAGCTTATCGACACTCCAACCGACAGGACCCGATCAATATCAATTTCCCAGAATCAAGACGAGACACGCAGCTCTGTACTTGTTCCAAATGTAATGATTTCTTTAATGATTTCTTCTCAGCTTTTTATATAGTACAACAGGTCATAGAATTTACAGGAACAATCAAACTGCCCCCCCCCCCTCATCACACACTAAGGCTAATTACTAAACATTCTTTAATTAATAACAACAAAACCTTCACCCACTCCATCTCCTAGGCAGACGTTTCGTCTCCGCATACAGAGACAGTGTTATCACACATAAACAGTTTTTAGCGTGCATAATTATAGTTCTGAGAGCAGACCTGGGATTAACACCTGTCCATTACAACACCTTTATACAAGGACAATGGACTGTCTCCCAGGCCCTGACGCAATTAGCATGTCACTAGACTGAGTCATAGAATATTGACTGGTTGGGGTCACAATTAACCAACATCGTGTAGTCTCTCAAGATCCTGCAATATGAACTGTCCGTGATGTCAAATCTCATGTAATACATGAATTATGATTCACTTGCCACTCCATGCCCAAAGGGCACAGAGTGGACTCAGACCCAAGAGTTATCAGTGACGCTGACACAGGAGTATCCCCCATCCTCACAAAGTCTTTGGGTGTCACGGGTCATTCCGTTACATCTCTCCCCTTTCGGTGGGAGACTGACAGGAGGAGACCCCGAACGGGTTGACTCCGAAGTCAGTCAGTAGATCCAGTCCTCCAATGCTGGTATCCATACCGTACCCCAAATAAATTGCTCCAAACAGAGCATTACTCACCCAGCCAACCTCTGTCTCTCTAAGAGAATCTGCCTGCCGCTGGGGAGAGGCCTGGACTGGCCCTTCTCCCTGGAGTCCTTTCAGCCGCTGGAGAGAAGACAGGATGACTGGGCTCAGTCCATCATGTGGTTGGGGATCTGGGCCAACTGGCCACCATTCCTGGGGTATTCCAGTGGAGACTGAAGTCCCATCCACTGGTAGTAGAAAATCCACTGATGCTTGCAAAGCAAAGCCGACATCCCCCTGTCTCTGTGACGCACCATTTTCTGGGGTTGTGTCAGTGGAGACCACAGTCCCATCCACTGCCCCAGGAACTCCCTCTTCTGCTAGGTGAGAGCAGAGGCTTGTGGCACTCTGCTCCGTTGCCAGCCCTTCTGCTGGGTCGCTTTGAGTGGAGACCACAGTCCCATCCACTCCCACAGGAACTCCCTCTCCTGCTAGGTGAGAGCAGAGGCTGGTGGCGCTCTGCTCTGTTGCCAGCTCTTCTGCTGGGTCGCTTTGGGGGGAGACCACAGTCCCATCCCCCGATGTCAGCTCAAGCTGCAGCCATGTGCCGCAGCCAGTATCATCCTGCCCTGCTGCCAGGGATTCAGCTGGGGGTAAATGCTTTACCACCACAGCTTGTTGCTGGGGAGAGGGGCCAATTGCCCCGGCTCCCTGGAACTCCACTTCCATGGTGACTGGCATCTGTACCTCTCCCCTCTCTTCAGTTGGTGCTGCTGTGACTTCTGCTGCTGCAGCACCTCTTTGCTCTAGCCAAGTGGCATCCACAGCCGCTATAACCCGGTCTATGATCTCCGGTGGAGGATTAGGTCCATACTGTGCCAGTCCACGTCTAACAGCCCGGTCCCAAAACTCTTCATCGGGTGTCCTGTCTGTTATGCTGGGCCTCTCAGCTCTATCCATTTCGACAAGTTGTTGCGATAATGTCCCTTCTCTTACGGTTGCTGGCCGATCTGCCCCGGCTCTCCAGTAAGTCCTTGAGGGAAGAGAGCTTCAGCCGCTCATACAGCGTCTCCATCGTCCTGTGTCCTTGTCGCCGTCCTTTAAGCGATGGAATTATCCCACTGCTGTGCCACCACTGTAACGGTCACCACCGTTTACGACTTTCCATCCCAGTCACGACAGCTTATCGACACTCCAACCGACAGGACCCGATCAATATCAATTTCCCAGAATCAAGACGAGACACGCAGCTCTGTACTTGTTCCAAATGTAATGATTTCTTTAATGATTTCTTCTCAGCTTTTTATATAGTACAACAGGTCATAGAATTTACAGGAACAATCAAACTGCCCCCCCCCCCCTCATCACACACTAAGGCTAATTACTAAACATTCTTTAATTAATAACAACAAAACCTTCACCCACTCCGTCTCCTAGGCAGACGTTTCGTCTCCGCATACAGAGACAGTGTTATCACACATAAACAGTTTTTAGCGTGCATAATTATAGTTCTGAGAGCAGACCTGGGATTAACACCTGTCTCATGTAATACATGAATTATGATTCACTTGCCACTCCATGCCCAAAGGGCACAGAGTGGACTCAGACCCAAGAGTTATCAGTGACGCTGACACAGGAGTATCCCCCATCCTCACAAAGTCTTTGGGTGTCACGGGTCATTCCGTTACACCGGCCCCCCACCCTAAGTGAATGGATATGGGGTACATCGTACCCCTACCCATTCACCTGGAGGCAAAGTGTTACAGTTAATAAACACACGACACAGGGTTTTTAAAATAATTTATTAGTCTGCTCCGGGGGCCCCCCTGTCTTCTTAGCTCTTTTAGCAGGGGGGGCTTCTTCTTCCGCTCTCCAGGGGGGTCTTCTGCTCTCCGGGGGGTCTTCTCCGCTCTCGGGGGTCTTCTCCGCTCTCCGGGGGGTCTATTATCTTCGCCGCTCTCCGCTGTTGACTCGGCGCACCCCGGTTCTTCTCCCGCTGTCCGGTGCCTTCTCCTTCAGGGCTGGCCACCGCTATCTTCGTGTGTTAGCTCAATTACTAGCAGGCGGCCAGCCCGGATCTTCTGTGACGTCTTCTTCTCTTCTCTTCTTCTCCCTTCTTCCGATGTTGACCCGACGCCTCTTCTCGCTGCAATGACGGGTGCGCGGTTTGCATCCGATTTATATAGGCCTCTCTTATGATGTCACAGTCCCATCATGCTCCGGTACCTACCCACGTGGGTAGGTACCGGAGCATGATGGGACTGTGAGGCATATATAAGTCGGATGCAAACCGCGCACCTGTCATTGCAGCGAGAAGATGCGTCGGGTCAACATTGGAAGAAGGGAGGAGAAGAGAAGACGACGACGTCACAGAAGAGCCGGGCTGGCCACCTGCTAGTAATTGAGCTAACACACGAAGATAGCGGCGGCCAGCCCTGAAGTAGAAGGCACCGGACAGCGGGAGAAGAACCGGGGTGCCCCGAGTTAACAGCGGAGAGCGGCGAAGATAGAAGAAGCCCCCCCGGAGAGCGGAGAAGCCCCCCAGGAGAGAGAAGACCCCCCCGAGAGCAGAAGACCCCCCCGGAAAGTGGAAGAAGCCCCCCCTGATAAAAGAGCTAAAGAAGACAGGGGGGCCCCCGGAGCAGACTAATAAATTATTTTAAAAACCCTGTGTCATGTGTTTATTAACTTTAACACTTTGCTCCAGGTGAATGGGTATGGGTACGATGTACCCCATATCCATTCACTTAGGGTGGGGGGCCGGTATCTGGGGGCCCCCTTATTTGAGGGGGCTCCCAGATTCCGATAAGCCCCCCGCCCGCAGACCCAGACAACCAACAGCCAGGGTTGTCGGGAAGAGGCCCTGTCCTTATCAACATGGGGACAGGGTGCTCTGGGGTGGGGGGCCCTGCAGTGTGCCCCCCTGCCCCAGAGCACCCAACCCCCCCATGTTGAGGGCATGCGGCCTGGTACAGCTCAGGAGGGGGGGGGCACTCGCTTGTCCCCACTCCTTTCCTAGCCGGCCTGGTAGCATGCTTTGGATACGGGTCTGGTATGGATTGTAGGGGGACCCCCCTACGTCGGTTTTTCCGCGTGGGGGGGTCTCCTTACAACCCATACCAGACCTAAGGGCCTGGTATGCTCCTGGGGGGGGGACCCATGTCGGTTTTTTTATTTAAAAATTGGCGTGGAGTTCTCCCTCTCAGGAATGCATACCAAATGCCGCACCTAGAATTGGCGGGAATCCAAGTCGCTTCTATGACGGCTTTGTCTCCATCGTGGCAAGCCAGCTCGGCGCTGGCTCCCGCGATGGGGCTCGTAGGTGGTCAATCTCGCCGAGAAAGGGAGCGAGATTGACACAATATCGCGGTCACCTACTGTACATAGGTAGTGGTGTCAAGGTATGTGTCCCTTAATACCAGGAAAATAGAAGCGTGGTCAGACCACGCAATTGTATTAATTTTGGCCTGAGTTACCTTTTGGAGCAACCACTTGTCTAATAAGAACAGATCAATCCTAGAGTATGAGCAGTGCCTATGAGAAAAAAAGAATAATCCCTTTTACTGGCATGTGTACAACGCCATGCATCATACAAATCATAGGAACGTAAAAAATTTGTCAAAGAAGGAATCGTCTTGGACAGGGTCGCAGTGGAGTCCAACGAAGGGTTAAAATCCCCGCACATTATAAGGGATCCTTGTCGATATTTCCTTACTCTGCGCATAAGCCCATTTAACAAATAATTTGACGCTTATTGGGAAAAAAATACATTCACCAAGGTATAACGAACATTGTTAATATCCCATACTATAATCAAAAAACGACCCAATGGATCAGAAAGTTCCGACAACAATTTGAAGGAAATTGTATCCTTAATAGCAATCAAAACACCTCTCTTCTTAGCTTCCATACTAAAGGTAAAATAATGCTGGAATGATTTGTGGGTACATTTAGGTGGGGCTCTATTATGAAAATGAGTCTCCTGGACACAAAGAATATCACATTGTGAAGAGTCAGCTTCTCGCCATAGCGATGCCCTCTTGACTGGGTGATTTAAACCATGGGCATTAACTGAGAGAACGTTAACCGGCATTGTAAACAGTGATGCTGCGATTAGCAAGGGGCAAACGTACTTACAACCAGGCCCAATGGAGAACGTCCTGAGGAAGCAAGAAGTCCGACGGATGTGGATGGTAGAGTCTATACGGATATCATGGCAGTCCATCATAACTAGACCATCATAGGCATTTCGACTCGCATGTCTTGGTAGGTGCAGTTCCTGATAATAAAACTGGTTAACAGAAAATTGAAAACAGAAAACAAACTTTAAAAGGAGGGTCATTGTGACCCAAGTGCAGATAATTCCTGCTAAAGTAAGTGGGAGCTTATATTGTGGGGAAGCTCCAAAAAGCGGGTCCCTATATTAGGGCATATGACAAAAGATAACAGGGCATAGAGCTAAAGGCAGAATGGTCATCAGGATTTAAAAACTTGTTTCCACTCTGGGGATACCCTGCCGGGAGTTTCATAGATAGCCGAAGGAGCTTGATCTTCTGGTAAAATCTTCAATTTTTGGAGTAGCCGGAAGCCCTTGGTCGGGGAGGTGATCATGTGGGTAGCTCCATCTTTAGTCACCAAAAGCTTTGTTGGAAATCCCCATTTGTAGACAATGTTATGATTCCTTAAGGCCTTAGTGACATTATTTAAATTCTTCCTGAGTTGCAGAGTAAATTGCGATAGATCAGCGTAAAATTGCAGCAAAGAATAGTCTGTGTCGTGGTGTTCCCCTTTACGTGTTATTGACATCAGTTTCTGCTTTTATTGATATAAATGCATTCGAAACAGAACATCTCTGGGTGCAGTTTCTGGAATAAAAGAGGGTTTCGGCAAACGGTGGATCCTGTCAATAGACAGCTCAATGGCAGGAAGATCAGGCATGAGGGTAGCAAGCATTGCTGTGGCATATGAACGCAGATCAGAAGACTGAACCGTTTATGGGATACCTCTGACTTTGACATTATTTCTTCGAGATCTGTCCTCTAAATCTGCTCATTTTGCCTTAATCCACATTTGTTCTTTCTCTGCTGTGTCATGGGCGTCCACCAGGTCATTAATTGTGGTAGCATATTCCCCCATTTTAGTTTCAATGTGGTCTATTCTGTCCCCCACCGCAGAAAGTTCTGTGTTAAACTTCCTCATGCATGCCATCATATCACTGTGAATAGTGCTCCTAAGAGAAATAAGCATGTCTTTAAGCGTAGTATCCATAACTGGTTGGTGCAGCGTGGGAAAGGAGACTATAGAATCAGGTGTTGGATCTTACCTCGCAGTGCTGCAGGTCGGAGTTATCTGCTCTGAATCGAGCCTTTTCTGGGCTTCTGCTAAGTGGGGAGGAAGCCTGGGATGCCTCCCCAGTTCCAGGGGTCTCTCGTGTGCTGGCAGCTTGCCACACTGAAGGTGTCCATTGTGGGATCAAGACGAGGAGGAAGCGCCGGCGCCATCTTGCCCACGAGGCAGCGGAGATGCAGAGTAAAAATCTGTCGGCTTTTTCGGCCGATGCTCCGCTTGCCGTTTCCTTGTCTTGCTGCCCAGACATAGGGAAGGTGTTCCGCTGCTTGCAGGGCTTAATTTAGTGCCTCTGGCCACTGTGAGCCTCTCCGTTGTCCCGCTGGTAGCCGGAGCTCAGGAGTCACACCGCCATCTCGGTGGAGTCCAAGCCACGCCCCCTATATCATAATGGCATTGATCATATATCTGTGCAGGTGAACGTTGTAATGATATTTTAGAGGCCATGAAGGAATTACATGTGCCGATCATGTTGCAATGTTTTTTCCTATCGCCTATGAATATCTCCAAAGTATAACTTTAACTAAAGATTATATAAAATGAATGGATTGACTTAAAGCAGCACAGCTAAAAATACAAAAATGCAATTTTGAATGGGCGCTTAAAACACAAGATCTTTACCAGTACTGTATGTCCTGATAGTATGTTTCTCTCAGGAATGTTTTACTGTTGTTGATGGCTACAAAAACTTGCTGTATATTTTCTGCCTCTAAACACTGATCTTACAATATGCCTCTAAAGGTCATAATGTGCATGGGCACATAGAATCACATTGAGCTGCTACAAAACTCCTTTTAGAAGTAGCATATTTTTAAGCCCAGTGGGCAAAAACCCTTATGGTGAATGTTGTCTAATAGGTTCTAAAAAATATATATTTTTTAAAGTCACATAAAGAGAAGCTTATCTGAGAGTATGATTGTCCATTTAAAATGGAAGAATCAGATTGATCAATGTATGTGCACATTAGAAAAAAAATGGCAACCCCAGCCTATTTATTGAATGGTAGGAAACCATATGATATGAATGTTGTCTGAGAAAAAGTGAAAACCCATCAGTGATTTGAACAGCAGAGGCTCCCATTGGGATGTGTGATGTGTCTAGAGATGGATTGGAGTCATCATATTTGACAAACATCAAATATCTTTATTTCACCAATAAGAGATATGCTTAGTTATACAAAAAAAAAACATTTGTAGACACTTATTTCAGATGTTCTCAGTGTACTTTGTATTCATTTTTACATTATTATATTCCTTTTAAATATGATTTTTTTTTTATAACTGAATTCCTATGTAATAAAACAGGCACAGTCACTGCTTACTGTGTTATGTATTTTCACATTTTATTGCAGAATTGGTTTTAAATTATACAAAATGACATTCTATAAAATCTTCTGTGTACATAGTAAAGAGTGTTGAATGTTGTCAGTGTACTCTTGTACAATCTCTCTTTCCTCTATACTCCTACTACAAACTCTGCTATGTTGGATTATGCAACATCCTTGCTTTCAAAATCTTAACTGAGATGTAAATATTTATCAATTAACGCCAACACGAGACAGGCAAGATTTGAGACTAAGTAGGAAACATATCCTGTGGATCCGTCCAGAAGCATATGTTACAAGCAGAAAATAACTTTTATTTGTGGTTGGAAGAAGTTCCTCTATTTTCCAGAACAAGGATGTTCCCTTGCAGACAAGATTATATCAGAGATGCCAATCCTGTGTCTCCAGCTCTGATGGTATATTAGATATGACTTGCATACCACAAGGAAGTTGGAGAGGGAAATTGGCTTTGAGCAGGGAAGATTGCTCCTTGAAGTTCACCGCTTCCAGTAAAGCTGTCAATACAGTGATGATGATAGGTTATTGAGCTGCACCTTGAAACTTGACCTGACAAGTTAGTGTAGTGGTGTCTGTGCATGTGTGTGTGTGCTGATTGAGACGGGAGTGTCAGCAGTGCGTGTGTCTGTGTGCCCTTGCCTCTGTAGGAATACACTTCAGTACAAGATAAGAGAAACCCCCTCAGGGTCAGAGAGTATCAGTCCAACCCCAGTGAACCTTGCTTGTGTCTGATAAAAGCGTAGGCAAACACTATACGGACATGTGGGCCCATTCCGGTTTTACAGCATGTGTAAACCAGAAGTAAACCTATCCCTTACACGCACAGCAGCTCATGATCACAAGTGTGTCTGTAGTCCTTTCTACATTGTATAATGCTGCTACAAACCCATATTGCCCATGTGTGTAACAAACCACCAGATGGATTTTGGAATGCATCTATATATTTTAGAGGTTCTTTTGTGCTAGTGTTTTGCAGCTGCAAAATAAGTACAAAAATATGTCCATGTGATGTTTTATTCAATGTTCATAACGGTTTAATTTGTCTGATGAATTGATTGTGGTGTCCATACAGCATGTGTGTAGGCTTCTGGCAGAATTCTTTTCAGTCACATTGGCACTTAACAAGTGGAAGATCAAAGTAAGATAGATAGTTATACTTCTAGTACTGGTATGGTACTAGTAACAAATTGCTTAATCCATACCTATTCATTACATACATATTATTAGATACCTATACATATTATATACCTGAACAAAAGGTGTATAATAGTATGGTTGATAAGGAATCATTTCCTCTCGTCATTTAAATAAGTACAATTTTAATTTGTTTTGTTGTATTTTGTGCACAGGCAAAATCAAATTCTCTCTGACTCCACAAGCACAATCTGTCCAATACCCTGGTTAATTTTTTTTTTTTTTTTTTTTTATAATCTGAGGTATGATTAAGTGTGTTAAAAGCATCAAGCCTGCTTTTAAATCTTTTTTTTTTTTTTTATTTTTTTTTTTTTTTGTAATTGCTAATTCATGTGGCTTGGGGCATCCCACAACATAAAGTACATCTGCAAGGATAGAAATATGACAGCTGCCATCACTGGATAAGCGGGGTTAGGACATCCAACATACTTTAAAGTGTGTCATATGCAGGCAATTGTTTGGCAGCAGTAGAGAGCAAGATCAGCAATGCTGGCAGCAGGACAGGTAAGTATTAACTGTGTTCTTTAACAGATACTGCTTAGTTTAATGTTTTCCAGAAGTGACAGAGTAATTTAAAGTGGATCAAAATCTTAACTGAATGACTTGCAGTTTTCTAAAACATCATAAACAAGTACCACCTTTTTTCATCCTTTTTTTGGGGGGAGGGAATTTTAGTATATTCGGGGTATAACATGTTACTGCTGAAGCAGTCCCCACCCCCTTATCCCCCATTGTGACAGTGAGCAGGGGAATCTTCTCTCCGTACTCGCTGTCACAATAAAAAATAAAGTCTCTGGCTGCGTTGGGCTTCCCTTCACCCCGGCCACATCATTCATTCACTGAGTTCTCTGAATCCGAGAACTACAAGTACTGTTAGCCTTTGCGGCTGTTGGCTTGTAGTTCTCAATTAACTACCAGGACACCGTTGAGTGCTCTAGGTAGTTCATTGATGCTTCATGTCTGTGTGTAAAAAACAAATAAATTAAAAAATTAACCTGCAGACATATGTGCATTTAAATTTTTGTTGTCCTTTTTTAAAGTGTAGATTATTCTTGTTTGTTTTTTAGAATGAGCAAACGTTAGACCTTCCATCAGCTTTACTTGCTGTCTGTGTTGATGCCAGGAGGATTTAATGCCATACTGTGTCCTAGTAAAATTTGCCCTATTGCAAAGTAGCAGCATTTTAGGGTTGAAAGAAAGTTCCTGATCTGTACACAAACAAAAGTATTTTTAATTTATTTTTTTCAAAATTAGGCTATGTTCAGACATAAGTCGGTTGCCTCCGATTCTGCCCGCAATTCAAAATTGTGAAGTGTAAATGGGACCTAAGCCCTATAGTTGAGCAGATAATCAAATTTCACTTATGTGCTGCATGTTCAAACTGTGTGTACAGTGCAGGGGTGGGAGGCTGTTGGGCACAGTGTCAAGATAGAGTGGTTGTTGAAGGCTTGGGAGTTTTGGGGGGGGTGACACAACTGAAATCTGAAGGGGGCCACAGCCCACCCCAACACCCTTGTAGACTCTGTGGCACTTAGCTGGCGCTAGCTAACGGGAGTACCTGCATGTGCTGCCGGTGCTACTGCAAGTCCTGCATCCCTGGGATCCCTTCAGGCATTCCTGGACCCTGCTTGTTCGTTGGTTCTTTGCCGATGGTGTTGGTTCTTTGCTGCATTGTTACTCAAGGCCTGTTTTTAACACTCCCTTTGTGAGTATTATGATTTGTTTTTACTATTTTAATAAAATCCACCAATCAGTATCACACTAGGTCGGTGCGCCCTCCGTTTTTCTCTTTTTGTCTCTTTTAGTTCTATGAATTCCAACAATTCAGAGGAGGGCTGCAAGACTTTGGAAGATACTTTTTAATTGAGTTGCAATTGAGTTTCACCTTTTCTTCAAACACTTTTCCAAAAAATACCGGAGCGCAGGAGATTTGTCTTTGCCCTGCTTGTTCGTGCCAGTCACCTCCTCAGGTGCTATGCCAAACACAGCATCCCTTCAGATGTAAACATTCATAGCCACAAGTTTTAAGATTTTGTGTTGGCATGTGGGCTGCGTGTTGGATACCCCTGCACTATATATTTGTAACTAGCTGTACTCCTTGTTGAATGTGAACTGTTTGGCTACTATGTTACAAACTGACCCCTAATGGATCTAAAACAGATATTGAAGACTATACTTGTTTTCCTTGCTAATTACTTCTCACCATGTTGTTGCTTGATGAGCACCACTACATACTCAAACTGTTTGTGCTTTACCATACACATTTGTGACCGTATTGTATTTGGTAGTTTCCTCCCATCCCTTCCCATTCACACTCTTCCTCCCCCTTTGCCTTTTTGGTGGGCTTATTAACTGCTTGCCGACCAGCCGCCACATTTATACGGCAGCAGGTCGGCTCTCCTGGGCGAGATCACGTAGATATACGTCATTTCGGCGTTCAGCCAATAGGGGCGCGCGCCGTCCGCTCGCCCCTGATGCCGAAGCCCGTGCCCGGCTGGCACGATCACCGCCGGGCACCCGCAATCGCTCGTTACAGAGCGAAAACCAGGGAGCTGTGTGTGTAAACACACAGCTCCCTTTCCTGTCAGGGGGAGAAATTACTTATCGTCTGTTCATACAATGTATGAAAAGCGATCAGTCATTTCCCCATGTGATTCCCACCCCCCCCCCTTCAGTTAGAACACACCCATGGAACATAATTAACCCCTTCCTCGCCCCCTGGTGTTAACCCCTTCCCTGCCAGTGGCATTTTTATAGTAATCAATGTATTTTTATAGCACTGATCGCTATAAAAATGCCAATGGTCCCAAAAATGTGTCCGAAGTGTCCGCCATAATGTCGCAGTACCGATAAAAATCGGTGATCACCGCCATTATTAGTAAAAAAAAATATATTAATAAAAATACCATAAAACGCTATAACTTTTGCGCAAACCAATCAAACGCTTATTGCGATTTTTTTTTTTTTTTTTTTTTTTTTACAAAAAATATGTAGAAAAATGTATCGGCCTAAACTGAGGGAAAAAAAAATGTATATATATTTTTGGGGGATATTTATTATAGCAAAAAGTAAAAAATATAATTTTTTTTCAAAATTGTAGCTCTATTTTTATTTATAGCGCAAAAACTAAAAACCGCAGAGGTAATCAAATACCACCAAAATAAAGCTCTATTTGTGGGGAAAAAAGGAAGCCAATTTTGTTTGGAAGCCACGTTGCACGACTGCGCAATTGTCAGTTAAAGCGACGCAGTGCCAAATCGCAAAAAGTGGCCCGGTCATTGACCAGCAATATGGTACGGGGCTTAAGTGGTTAAATGTAATAGCCCTTTTTTGTGTATACGCTCAATTGCTACATCTGTGTTATTTGGGAAATTCCCAGGTTTGTACAAGTTGGCATACTGGCATAATGATGCTATCATCACACTGAAGACTAGTATGAAATAGAACAATACTCCTGAGCAACAGTATATGTTTGATCTACAAGGCTTTTAGACCTTGTGTTCTAGATGCAAGTGTTGATTATCCCTGCAGTGTGGATTAGGAAATTCCAGAGACAGGGAATTCCAGGAGCAGGACAGCATGGCTTTCACCTAAAATGAGATCACATGTGTTAAGTTGCCCACACTTCTAATACCCAAATGTGTGCCTATGCTAGCTACACACAGGAGGGCAGTGGGTTTTCTGAAACAAGAGAATGCGAGTTTACAAATGTTATCAAAATGATATATAATAAAGCAGATGTTTATCTACTAGAATGCAAGATCATGCCACTTGACAAAAAAATGCATAAAGATGTAACCGACCTACATTGCACTCCCAGCAAATTTTGATTTAAATACAATAAAACCTTGGTTTGAGAGCATTTTGCAAGACAAGCAAAATGTTCTAATAAATTCTGCTTTGATATACAAGCAATGTCTTGATATACAAGTAGCGTCATGTCACAACTGAGTATACAAAAGAAGAGAGGAGCCTATAAGTGTAGCAATATGGTTACATTTAATGAAGGTACAACAATTAGCAAAGTATTGCTACACTTAGAGGTGCCTCACTTCTCTTTTATACCCTGTAAAAAAAATGTTTGATATACAAGTGCTTTGGATTACAAGCATGTTTCTGGAACAAATTATGCTCGCAAACCAAGGTTTTACTGTACATGGCTTTGAAGTCATAAAGGTGATAATACAAATTCACCTGTAGTAAACACTAAAGCACATTGCTACTATTACTATATTAACAATGATGACAGGATTTGTAGCCACAGTAAAGAAAGTTATTATAGCTAAAATGAAATGCATACAGACAGTGCTGTTCTGTTACATATTTACAGATAATAGGCTCATTTAGATGGACAGCAGAGATAAACAGTTGAGCCAGGTTTTTACTGCCCTCAACCACCCACCTAAAAGGTAACGTGGAGCCGGAGGGGGGCTGTACACATGCTGCAGCAAATTTTAGCTGCAGCTTTGCCCAAATTAACTATTTGATATTATTATTATTATTATACAGGATTTATATAGCGGCAACCGTACAATTCAAAACAAAAGGTTTAGAGAAGCCCTGCTCCTGGAAGCTTACAATCTAAAAATGAGCGTAAACCTTTAAGGCTTTATTTTCCTTGCAAATACCAACATGTACCAAACCATTGCTGTCCAAACTATGCACATGGCTTGAGTCCTTAGGTCCATTTTAACAGATCCCCCCCCCCCCCATTCATCACTACCTAGAGTTTTTACCTGTGGCCTTGCATCACTGCTCAGATAGCTTCACTGTTACATCTCACCAGATGTCCAGGTTAACCATCCATATGCAGAGGATACTTTGACTTGAATGTTGGTCAGTGGAATTCCCAAGCAAGGAAAACCTCAAGTGGCTGCCATTTTGAAGGAGAATACTTGTTTGGTCCCTTCTTGGATAGGTACATCAAGGAGATCACAGAGGTAAAATTACTCTCCTTTCAGAAAAAAAAAAAGGCTTTTACTTCTAAGAGTAGATCATCAAATTTTCTGCAGATTTTTGTCTTCAGATTTACCAAAACCATATAATATAAGGTGAAACCTTAAAAGAGTTGTAAAGGAAAAAAATGTTTTGCCTAAAATTAATGTCTGCAAGGTAGACAGACAGAATAGTGTAATGATTCTGTTAAAAAACGAGTAAATACCTATTAAATTTCTTCATCTATATCACCTCCGGCTTTTTACTTTCTGTTCTCTCATTTCCTGGTTTGCGGCGCTCGTTCATGTAAGAACTTCATTTCCCAGTATGTATTGCGGCACACACAGTAATTCACACCTCCTTGAAGTCTCTAACACGTAGAGAGCATCCTGCCGCACAGATGTCACTGGCCACCGCAGTAAAGCCTCCCTTCACGGTGGTGAGTAACAATCAGACAAGCAGGAAGTGAACAGAACAGAGAAGAAATAGAGCAACTAACTTCTGAGCAAAAACGAACAATGAGGAAGTGAAAAAAGGAATGTCTGCAGGTAAAGGATGCTTATTATGAAAAAAAAAAAAAAAATTCCTTTACAACCCCTTTAAGCGTTTCAATTTGTATGCAATCAGGCAGGCCCTTGCACTACATGGTTTTGGTAAATCTGAAGACAAAATGCTGCAGAAAATCTGATGGTGTATATGGGGCTTTAGGCATCCAGCTCCAAGTCTAAGTCTGGTAAACACTTTTATCAAGATGCAGATCAGCCAGCCAAGTCTGGCTCCAAACCCTATTCTCAGAGGATTCGCCCCAATCAACTTGTTTCTGCTGGTTTAAAAGTTCAGTCAGACTGGCAATTGCCACTCTTCTAGAGGATTGTCTGGTTTCAGTAGAAATCCAGAATGCCTACTCACACATTCCCAATTTTCCTCCTCATCAGTACTGTCTGCATTCTGCTCATGGCCCCCTGGGTTTTAACCAGAATACTTTCCCCAGTGCCAGCTCTGCTATGTTCTCAGAGTATACGTGGTGTGAGATACGTGGATGATCTCCTGCTAAAGGATCAGTGCTTCCTTTCCATGTCACCCATTGTTCAACGGACAGTGCAGAATCTGCAAAGATTTGGTTGGATCCTCAACCTACAAAAACTGGCTTATCGTATTTTCTACCCTGACTCCCAAGTAAATTTCTTGCTACTGTCTAGATGTAGCGAACGTTTTGAGAGTCTATCTCTTGGCTAAACCTTTGTTAAGAAATGGGTTCCCTCTTTGTCCTTCCCAAGTGTTCCCCCAGGGGCATCCTGCACCCCATTCCACCATTAATCGCTAGATTAGAAAAGTAATTTTTCGAGCCTATGGTCCAAAAGATTAGGTTCTGCCTTTCCTTTTAAGACATTCTCTACCAGATCCATTAGTGCTTCATGTACTTCAGCACTGGGCATCTGTTTCTCAGATTTGCAAGGCTGCCACCTTCTCATGTTTAAGATTTACCGGATGGATGTTCAAGTCTCCTCGGTTGCCAGTTTTGAGCATCAGGTGCTCTAATATCTGTCAGGTTATTCTTCACCTGTTTATTTTCTGTGTTGCCCACCCCTCAGCTGAACAACAGCTTTTTGGCGACTGAAGATTGCAGGGCTAGCCTGAAATGTAGCTGCTGGAACCCACCGATTGTCAGGCAGAGACACAGAAAGCCAAAAACAAAATGGTGCAATGTTCAATTTAAATACATGCGACAATCAACTGTGAATTAATTCTGTTAATCATAAAAACAGAGCAATAAAGTGACATAGGGCACTGTTCCTTTAAATTGTACTTTAAGTTTCCATGCACACTGGGCTTAAAAACAAGTCTGTACCCATGACCGTAAAAAACGCTCATATAGAGAATTTTTGGTTCAAAGTTTAGTAGAGTTTTATTTTTTTCTGCCAGTAAGCTCCAATCAAAAACGCAAACCAGATGTTTTTTTTTTTTTCCCTGCCTCTAAACATTGAGCTCAAAATATACCTGTCATCATCCTAACGTGCATAACATCATTGAAGTGCTTCTACAGACAGAACACACAACTCCTGTAGAAGCAAAGTTTTTTTAAACCAGTGTGCATAGAGCCTAAGACCCCTTTCACACTGGTGCGGTCGGCCAGTTGGCAGTAAAGCGCCGCTAGTTTTAGCAGGGCTTTACCGCTGTTATATCAACACTTTTTGTCCACTAGCAGGGCACTTTTAACCCCCGCAATCGGCTGAGGAAAGGGTTAATAGCGCCTATTTTGCGGTGCTGCCAAATCGCTTTGCAGGCACTTCGGCAGTGCTGCCCATTCATTTCAATGGGCAGGGGTGGTGGAGGAGAAGTGCATACACCGCTTCTTCACTGCCCCAAAGATCCTGCAAGGTGCTTTACAGGTGCTATTTTTTGTGCTAAAATGCCTGAAAAGCACCCCAGTGTGAAAGGGGTCTAAAGGAACCATGCACTAAGTCACTTTATTGCTCTGTTATTTTTTCTATTTGGTTCATTCAGTTGATTGTCATAGTTAAAAGAACAACACAACCGTTTTTTTTTTTTTTTTTTATGTATTCACTTTACAGGATCTATAGGAGTCTAGCACAACTTTTTTTTTTTTTTTTTTTTTTATAAACACAAAAATTAAATGTATGTAAACAAGACAGATCTCTGTTCTGACAGAGGAAGGGATGGATTTTGTGTCCCTGCAAAGCAGGGAATAAAATTCATCACTTACCTAAGTAAAATCAGCACACATAGTACAATAACACACTGGCTAGGCACACAGTTAACCCTTCGATCACCCTAGATGTTTAACCCCTTTCCAGCCAGTGACATTAGTATAGCGATGGTGCATATTTTTAGCACTGATCACTGTATTAGTGTCACTGGTTCCGACCATGTGTCAGTCTCAGACTATCCACTGTAATATCGCAGTCCCACTAGAAGTCGCTGATTGCACTATTACTAATATAAAACTAAATAAATAAAAATTTCAGTGTATATATACCATAGTTTGGTTTGCGCAAAAGTTATAGCATCTACAATCAATATGCTCTTCTTGAGATTTTTTCCCCCAAAAAATATGTAGCAGAATACATATTGGCCTAAATTTATGAATAATTTTTTTTTTTTTTTGGATATGTTGTATAGCAGAATGTAAAAATATTGTATTTTTCTCTTATCGTCCATGGACGGACACAGCTCCTTAAATCTTGACAAGTGGGTTATGTTCCCTGTTTACAGGAGAGGACTAGGCAGAAACATGTTAAATAGTTAAATACATGTTACATTAACAGAGTTGAAAAGCCCCGCCCAGGGGGCGGTCCCTCCAGACATAACCCTCCTCACTGCAGCTTGCAGCCTCAGTTTCGTTCTGCCTAGCAAAGGAGAAGGACGTATGGCTCTCTTTGGGCCCAGCGCCCTGAGGAGAAATTTTATTTTATTTTACTTTACTTTTTCTTGAAGAATCTTCTTTCAACTGTTGGCTGAGAGACAGGCTGGATAATATAGATCCTTGTAGTCTACTCAGTCTGACCAGCAAGCGTGGGCACACCTTTGCAAAGAGGCTTGGTCTGCCACGCCATACCTCATGATTCCTGAGGTGGCCGGTGAGCTTTGCTCCGAGGTCCACATATGACTGGGCTGTGGTGTTGTCTCACTCACAGTTGTTGCTTTAAATAATAATTATTATTATATTTAATATTTAATATCTCGCATATACGATATATGGTTAAAATAAGGGTTCTGTGATTAGAGTGAAAAGCTTTAACATAACACATTTATTTAGAGAAAAAGACATTAGCTATCTAACATACTGCATACATTTACAGTTTTAAAGTAAGGGAAATAAAAGTTAGTTTCAAATACAAGATAAGCACATCACACTAAAAGTATTAAGAAAACAAATTATGGCGCATGCGCGGCGCTGATCGGGATGGACGCTTGAGGTTGTAGCTCCGCTCCACTCGGGACCTAGATCACCGCTGGAGGGCTAATAACGATCAGCTTTTTGCTCCAATTTAACACCCCTCTAGCCGCAACTCAGTAGTGCATGCCGCCGAAGAAAAAAAAGTCCCAGGGCCCGGCTCAGCACACCTTGACACACTATCTCCTCCGTGCCCGGGAGCAGGACAGCATGTCACAAGATGGCGCCGACGCGGATCCAGGCCTGCCAGGCACACCGCAACGGACCTCACCAGTCCTCTCTCCCTCAGTGTGGCAGATGGAAGCAAACCGTGAGTACCAATCGGGGTTATCCAAGGCTGACCTGGATGCTAGTCTGGAATCAATGTATGAAAAACTAGCCACGAAGTTCCAGACAGAACTTCACAAAACCTCACATACGCTCTCCCAGGAGATCGCGGCCCTTGGCTCCAGGACTGACCTCCTTGAAACCAAACATGACGAGCTGGCACTAGCTTACGGGGACCTCAGTAGAGAATATGATTCTCTGTCTGCAGCATTTGTCCAGATGCAATCCCAAATTGAGGACCTGGACAATAGAAACAGGCGCCATAACCTACGCCTACGTGGGGTCCCTGAAACAGAACTAGAACTCATTCCCACGGTCATCAAGCTATTTAAATCACTGCTGCCAAATTGTGACTCTGCTGCATTTAAATGCGATCGCATTCACAGAGCTCTTAGACCAAAGCCACCCCCGGATAAGCCTCCAAGGGATATAGTTCTTTGTATGAAGGACTTCCTTATCAAAGAAGAGATCCTAAGAGCAGCTCGCATGAAACAAAGGATTGTGTTGGATGAAAATGTAATTCAAATCTATCCGGACATTTCACCTGCTACCCTTGATAGACGCAGAGGCCTGAAGGAAGTTACAACGATCCTTCAAACTGCCAGGATTCGCTACAAGTGGGGATTTCCCTTCAAGCTTACTATCCCCCACAATGGCACGACATACACCGCAATGTCCCTGCTGGAAGGACAAGAGATCCTCGTGAAGCTAGGCCTCCTGGATGCTGCAATGATCCGTCGTCCCCCTTCCACACCTAGACCTGCTCCAATCTGGCAAACACCTCCACCTCGTAGGGATAGAAGGAGGATCAGATACGACCCTGGTGACAGAAATCTTAACTAGCCAACTACAGACGCCCTAAACTGGGTTTCTCTACGTTTATTCTACGGCAACTACTACATTGAAGATGGAACTATTTTTTCTTTTCGGATATTTTTTTTTGTTGTTTGGTTTTTTTTTTCCATTTAATTGAAAAGATTTCCATCATTCCAAAGGCTCCCCCTCTGGTGTTCGTCCCTTGGAGCCGCGTCATGCTCTCCCCACCCAGCTAAATTGTGACCGTTCACCCCTTGAACTAGTGATTGCACATTTCTCTTTCGCTAGTTAGGACCTGCTGGGTTCGAGACCTAGCTGTCTCGTTTGGTTTTGATTTTCTTATTATCAGGTTGTGTTCTTATCTACCTGATCCGATGCATATGTTCTGCACTCTATCTTTCTATGATTTCTTTTGTTTTATGTTTTTACGATGTTATTTTTCAGGCAAGTCTTACTTTTATTCAGGTCAATGGTTTACTATGAATATGATGGGTGTCCCTTATCAACAAGGTTTGCGTAATGTACTAATGTATACTCTAATAGATGTTCCCTGCCTTTTTTTCACTGTGATTCTGCTGGTGGGTGGGGTGACTCCCCTGTCAGTTGGTAATTTGGGACAGAAACTAGTTAGATCTTCTACCTTAGGCCACTTATCCCTGCTTATAGACCACACTCCCCTTTCTCATGCCAGTTACATGTGTGTCACATAATGTGAAGGGCTTTAACTCCCCGGTAAAGCGCCGTAAGGCCTTTGATATGTACAAATCCTTAGGAGCCAAAATTCTCCTTATTCAGGAGACTCACTTTGCCCAATCCTCCCATCCTAGGTTCTTCCACAGACAATTCCCACAGGCCTTTTACTCGCTTCACTCCTCTAAGTCTAGGGGCGCTGCCATTCTCTTGCACTCTTCCTTTCCGATGGAGGTTGGGCAGATTGTTAGAGACCCGGAGAGTAGATATGTAATAATTAAAGGGCGGGTAAATAACAAAGAATTAACTATCGCATGTGTTTATGCCCCTAATGATGCCCCCGTTTCTTTTTTCAACTCCTTTTTTGCAGTCCTGACACAACACCAGTCCCCACACATGATAGTAGGAGGAGATTTCAACATGGTTGCCAATGCTAACATGGACAGGTGCACCACCGCGAGCCATGCTAAGGCTTTTCCTAAGACCTTGGTAAGACGCCTTTTTGACCACCAATTGGTGGACGCATGGAGAGCGCATAATGTGGGGGTTAAAGAGTTCACTTTTTACTCTCATCCCCACAATAGCTCTGCCAGGTTGGACTATGTCTATGCTTCACCGGTTCTCTTGGCCAACTCCTCATCCTCCTCGATTCACCCCTGCGTTTGGTCAGACCACCAAGTGGTTTCGTTTACCATGAAGTTCATCGGCTTAGCCCCGGCCCCATACACCTGGAGGCTTAATGAAGCACTCCCGTGGAGCTGCGGTGGCTCAACGCGATTGGCACTGTGCTGACAAGCCATTCACCTCTGCAGCTAGAGGTTCGGATCCCGGTCTCGGCTTCATGTGAATTGAGTTCGGTGGTCTCAGCCCGGCTCCCGGTGGGTGTGCTATGCAAGGTAAGCCTGTGCTTAGTACGCCCACCCCCCTCCCACAAAAACCACCACACCTACACACGCACTCTAAATTGGGTTAACACACGCACTTTGACCACGCGGTCTCTAAAAGAGAGGCGAAGGACTAATGGGGCTGGTTGAGCGGGCTAATCCTCTCACTCCCTTATAGGGAGTCCCTCTGCCCCGTTGGGCTTCAAAGCGGAGCAGGTAGGGCGGGCTGTGTGGGAGGACCCCCTCACACACCCGCCATTGCCACCCGGGGCATGGAGAAAGATGGCAGATTGCCTCTGGGGGAGGCCTGCCTACTCCCAACTCCTGCAGTCCGGCTCCTCTCTCGAGTTCACGCACAAAATACACTTATAAAAAAAAAAAAAAAAAAAAAAAAAAAAAAAAATGAAGCACTCCTATCAGATGTGGTTGTTGAGTCTGATGTTCAGGGGGCCATAATAGAATATTTTGCTCAGAATGCCATTCCCGACACGCCATTTCCTACAGTCTGGACAGCCCATAAAGCTGTAATCAGGGGGAAACTCATAGGTATTGCCTCAGCACGCAACAAACAGAATAGACACAAAATCCTATCACTTTCGGCGGAATTAGACCTTCTTTATAAGAGGGCTGATTTGTTACACTTAGACTCTACCCGACAGATAATAGATCAAAAGCGCCTGGAACTAGATGTTTTGCTCTCTGATAAAGTGGAGAAGGCTTTGAGATGGTCTAGGGCGCGTTTTCTGCTTCATAGTAACACGGCCTCTTCCATGTTTGCTAGAAAATTGAATCAGCAGACGCGCCCCCCACATGTCTATAAGCTAGATATTGGGTCGGGTCAGACCTCTTCTCACCCGCAAGAAGTGCTTAGACACTTCACACAGTTTTATTCTTCTCTCTTAGCAGCAAGGCCCTCAGAGCCCTCAGTCACAGACGATCCCTGGTTCAACTCCATCCCAATCCCCTCCCTATCTTCGGCTCAACGTGATAAACTAAATGTGCCGGTTACAGTCGAAGAGGTCCTCGGGGTTATTAAGTCTCTAAAGTCAGGTTCCGCCCCAGGTCCCGACGGTTTTTCGTCAATATACTATAAAAAATTTGCGGAACCACTTTCCCCCAGATTGGTCCATCTTTTTAATTTGATTCTGCAAGGTGGTAATTTCCCTGAAGAAATGTTGCTTGCCAACATGTCCCTGATCCCCAAGCCAAACAAAAACCATGCTCTCCCCCAAAACTATAGGCCTATCTCAGTTATAAATAACGACCTAAAAATTTTTTCTAGAATCATGGCAGATAGGCTTGCAGGAGTAATTTCGTCCCTTATCTCACCTTTCCAATCAGGTTTTATCCCCCATAGGCTTATCACGGATAATATACGCCTAGCAACGAATGTTATCCAGGATGCTAACCTGTTTTCCCGGAGGCTTTTTCTGTTGGGCCTGGACATACATAAGGCCTTCGATAGTGTCTCCTGGAACTATCTAGCCACACTTTTGCCCCGTATGGGTTTTCAAGGGGAGTTTTTTCACGCTTTCCAGGCACTATACCAAAGTCCAAAAACACGTATACGCATCCCAGGGTGCAGCTCGGAATTTTTTGGCTTGGGTAGAGGTACACGACAGGGGTGTCCGCTTTCCCCCCTTATTTTTGCGCTGGCCCTCGAACCCCTCGCTATAGCCATTCTAAATAATCCAGATATACGGGGGTATACAAAAGGAACTGCCAATTATAAATTCTGCATGTATGCAGATGACGTCCTAATGTTTGTCACCAACCCCCTACTTACCTTGCCCCCTTTGTTGTCCACTTTGTCGGACTTTGCGAGGGTCTCCGGTCTCTCAGTCAATGTTGCAAAATCAGTGGTCTTACCAGTTGGCTTCTCCCCTGAGGAGATAGACCATTTAAAGCGTAGTTTTGCGTTCTCCTGGAGGACAGACTCTATTTCATATCTGGGCATCGAACTGACCGGAGATCACCGCAAACTCTTCCACGCAAATTACCCTAAGATGTTTACTAAACTAAAGGCTCTGTTGAAGCTCTGGTCCCCTTTACACATCTCTTTTCTTGGCAGAATCACAGCCCTAAAGATGACAATCTTACCCAAGCTCCTTTATCTGTTCCGCTCCCTTCCAGTTAGGCTTTCTAAATCCCTTTTATTAGATTTCCAGTCCCACTTGAATAAATTTATATGGCAGGGCAAACCCCCAAGATTCTCCAGGGAAGTTCTTTATCGGCCAATGGCTGGGGGAGGTCTGGGAGTACCTCAGGTTTGGCTATACTATCTATCTAGCAGGTTCACTCAACAGGCGCAGTGGAATATAGCCAATTCCAGAGTCCCCTGGGTCAGATTTGAGGAAGAGTCAATTTCCCCCTATTTCCTCCCGGGCCTACTATGGTCCTCTAATAGATCATGGCCAGGGCTGCTCTCAAAAAATTCCATTGTGGAGGAGGGTTTGAGACTTTGGCTTGATTATAGGGATAAGTTCAAGCTGTGTTCGAACGGACCTCAGGGTGCTTCATTTTTTGGTGACCCGAGATTCCCTTCGGCTTTTGACCATCCTGAAGTGTTTGAGATCTGGAGAGACTGTGGCCTGACTCGGCTGAAGGACTTTCTGATAGGATCCGCCTTTGTCTCTTTCTCTCAACTACAATTGCTCTACCCCTTGCCCACTAGGGAATTCTACCATTTCCTACAGATAAGACATTTTTTCCAGCAGAATTACCCCCTTCAAGATTCGACCATGAGCTCCCTTTTTGAAGACATTTGTTATGCATCTCCCAGACAAAAAGGCCTTATAGCAATGGTTTATCGATTCTTGGAGTCAGTGTCAGAACCAAATCTAGTGAAATACAGGGAGGACTGGCAGCAAGAACTCAAACTAGATAGGGATGCTTTGGACTGGGTCAGAGGCTGGCAAAATATGCGCAAATGTACTAAGTCCCTAACAGTTAGGGAAACAGCAATTAAGCTCATGACGAGATGGTATTACACCCCTCTCCGCCTTAGCAGAATCTTTCCCCAAGCTCCATCTACCTGCTTCAGGGGCTGTCCCCAGCAAGGCTCATTTTTCCATCTATTCTGGGAGTGTGAACAGTTGTTGCCTACATGGAAGGCCGTATTAGAAATGATTGATAAGCTGGTAGGGGAACATGTAGTTCTGACATTCAAACACTGTTTATTGTTCCAGGACATTGAAGACACCCCCAAGCATATGGTTAGGTTGATCCACGCTATCTGTATAGCTGTCCACTGGGCAATTGCCCTTAATTGGAAAAAACCAATAGTCCCCTTCTCACCCATAGTGTCTAGAGTTGATCAGATGATGCTCTCTGAAAAGATTTTCCACACATTGCACGATACAATCCCAATCTATGATGCTAAGTGGAACCCTTGGTTTCTTTATAGGCTCCAGACGTAAGTGACCCTGAAATGTTCCTTGTTTTGCCTTTTTATTTTCTTTAATTGACTGTTTTGTTTTTCTTTTCTATGATCGGTATATTTTCATACTCACGTCTTGTTTGGCTGAAGCCATATTGGTTGAAGAGGTATGATGTATATTGCTCTTAATTGCTAAACCTCCTCCCAGGGACCTGGGATGGACCATGTGTAAATCTCTTTATCTGTCATTAAGGATGTGTACTTCTTATCCTGTATGTATGATTTCTACTACACGTACCGATTGCTGTATTAGCTTTTTCTATGCCTGTCGGTGTTTCACCGGTTTATATTTCAATAAATACTTTTTGAAAACAAAAGAAAACAAATTATGACAAAGTAAATAAGTGCAGGGGAGAAGATAGATTCTGATGTTACCTTGACATCCCGGGCCCGGGAAGTTCTCATCATCTCTCTCTAATTCTATTGATGAGACCCCCTGACTTTATAATCCTGATGTCACTTCTGATTGGCTGAAATAGCCTTTCCTTTTATGGTCACAGCTTCCTTCCACCTTAACTTTGTCCCTGAGGCCCACTCTGATTGGACATTACTATCCTTTCCAAATATGGGCAACATCCTAGTTCTATCTATTAGCTATGTATAGGTTTGAAGTTTAAACTAATTACCTCTAGCTAGTTAGACCTCCTGTCTATTCATGGAAGAGTACAGTCATTTCCAGGTGACACCATAAAGTGCAAACCTTTCCCACTGTGATTTCTTCCTGACTTGCTTTGTATGTCAAAAGATGTAGTAGATTGGTCGTCTCCGGCCACCTTCATACAAAGCAATCATGCATATCAAATACGGAGAGTGCTAATTAGATATATTCAATCCCTAACTGTCAGCCTATTTAAAGTATCAGAACTTCTCCACCACCACACATATACTGTTATCGTAATATATATTTATACCTATGTACAATAATGGCGATTAGACATTAACAATTCACCCAGGGCAACACAGTGGACCGGGCCGACAGCTACCTCCATTTCGGTTGTAGTTCTGTCAGGAATGCGTCAGCGAGTCCTCGCTTGGACGGGTAAGTACAGTCCCTCCTGCTTCGGTGGGTTGGTACGGCTGGGCATTCCTGGGGTTCGGGGGTCCCTTCCCCTTACTTCCCTGCTCCTTTCCCTTGCTGCATTGCTAACATTGCCGCTGTCAGGGGGGAGGGGGCCTTCCTGAGGGGACTGTGTTATCTGGCCTGTGCTTTTTCTTTTTTGTATTGGGCTTTCCTGTGAGGTAAAAAGCCCTGTGATGAGCACAGATGTTTGATTATTCTTCAGCAGACGCTGACTGATTGGTGACACCTGTAACGGTTTTGCTTTTTATGCTGTATCTGTGTCTTATCCTTAAATAAAACAGCCCTAGGAGGCTTTTCCTGTTTAAACACAGGTCCCTGCAAAAGTTACCTCACGGTTCTTTTCCTCACAGGCAGCGCTGGGCAGTCTCCTCCTGAGGGAGTCCCCTGGTTACCCCTGGTCAGCGCAGCAAGTGGGTGAGAGGCCCTGAATAGGGCTCTAGGAGCTTTTGTCTATTTGTATGGACAGGTGTGCATATTATAATACACACTATATGTAAATATTGGAGTCAGTATCTGGGTCCTTCCCCACATGCTGGTGGTGGCAGCAGGTGTTAGCACCTGGGATTCCCACAGAGTTTTTATTGTTAGTCCTGGACACAGTTTGTGCCAGGGTGGGGGTGGACTGCGGGCGGGCGGTAAAAGAGTGCCCCCTTCCCCCGTTATCCCCTGGGGAATGCTCTGTTATGGACTAGGTACCTAGTTAAAAAAAAAAAAGGCAGAATAAGGCATTTATGGGTGCGCTTTTTACTGCTGCAAGGGACTCTCCTAAGCTGCATAGTGCAGCTGGGTTTCCGCCGAGGGCTCGGTCTTTTTTGGATCACACAAATCAGACCGCTGTGTAGGTTTTTTCCTTCTGTGCCCTTCTTTGATAATTTCTGAGATGCGGAATGAGAAAAGCCACTGAGGGCTTTTGTAGTCCCTCACCGCCGTGCGGGAACCCCCGCTTGTATGGATCTGACTGATAGAAGATCCGAAGTACTGACCCGTTCCATGTTTACCATGCTGGGGTCTGGCTTGCGGCCTATTGTGGCCACTACACTGGGGTCTCAGTGGTCGCTGGCGCTATTTTTTGGGAGGTTTTTCAATTACATTGAAAACTCCCATTGGCGCCCATTTTGTCATAGCCCCGCTATGGCACTGCTTACATTGTGCTGGCCATTTTCCTGTGGCCGCGTTCTGAACGCTCGGCGGCCATCTTGGAGTAGTCCTGACCCCTAGTGCTGTATACAACTCAGAGTGAGCATTTTGCACCAGACAGTGGAGGAGCACCGACTCTCTCCTGAGGTTATTAGCCTAGCGGACCAGCTGGTCCAGGGCCTCATATAGGTCTGTGATGCTTCATTGAATGCTGCGCCCTTGTTATTCAGGGCGTCTGTTTCAGAATGGTTTTATGCACACGGTGGTGTAGTGCTTAACTCCATTACTTGGCAGCAAAAGAGTCATTGGTTCGAATCTGCACACTGACGCCAATCTGCACACTGACGCCAATCTGCCTGGAGCTTGCATTGTCGCTCCCTGTGTCTGCGTGGGTTTCCTCCGGGTACTCCGGTTTCCTCCAAAGACATGTGTGCATACACCTACATAATATACATACACACTATGTGTGTGTATTATTTAGGGGCAACCCTCCCAGGCCGTCAAAGGCCCAGCTGGGGGACTAATCTGTCCCTGGGTGCATAAGCCGATCACGCCGGCACCCAAATCCTGCCAATGTATATAGCCTTCCCTCCCTGTCTCTAGGTGGGAGGGGCGGCTTGCAGGTTCACAATTCAGTGAAACCTCCCTGCTCTCCGACTAGTGGGTCTGCGAGGTGGTCTCTTCGGAGTACTAGATAGGGTTTCCTCCTATCCACAGAACAAAGTTCTGTCCTTGTGTCTTCCCCTCCCGGCCCGTCGGTCTGCCTTGGGCAGTGTGGGATTTGCTAAGCTGCAAGGTAATTTTACCTTTCCTGCAGGACGAGAGTTTTGGGGTTTTCTATGGGCCTCAGGCCCTAAATACCTTTGTGAACGTCGGGTAGTTCCGCATGGAATCCATTTGTTCGGTGGTAGCTGCGCTTCATCCGCGGGATGTCCTGACGTCCTCGGACATCAGGGACGCATACATGCATGTCCCGTTTTGCACATGTCACAGTGTTTTTTTCTGTGCTTCGTGATGAGAGAAGGGTCTCTGTTAGCCTGTGGCCCTCCCTTTTGATCTGGCGTCAGCACCATGGGTTTTCAGCTAGGAGCTCGCACTTATTTGAATTTTGTTGGGACAGCGAGGCTTTGCCTCATTGACTACTTTGACGACTTTCTTCTGAGAGCAGCTTCTGTCTCCGACCTAGTGGATGGGTTATTCCCATTCAGACCCTCCGAAGATTCGGGTGGATGTTAAACGTTTAGGCCAGAAAGTGTAGCTCAGTGGCAGCAAGCCTGCCCTCCATGTGTGCGACCCAGGGTTCAAATTATGGGCATGCTAGGTTCCGACTCAGCGTTGGAGTATCTAGTGTTGATCCAGACTCCTCAGTGGCAAAGGTCCTTCTTCCCCTGGAGAAATTGCAGACTCTTCAGTCTGCGGAGAAGGTATTGGCATCACGCAATCGGTCTTCTCTCCGGGCGCCTGCTGGTTCGGGGTCTGTGGGTAGCCTCCTTCAAGGTGGTACTGTATGCCCAGTTCCACACCCTGGTTTTCCAGTGGAACTACTGTCCAGGTGGTAAAAATCTCTTGTCTCTGAAATCATTAGATTCCTGTGCGCCACCTAGTCAGAGTCTCTCTGAGAGATTCCCGACTCTTCGGTCCGGGAAGTTGTTCCTTCCTTCCAGTGGTCGGTGTTTACGACGGATGCCCGCTCACGGGTTGTGAACCTGGAGGTTCACAAAACTGGGGGGTCCAGTCGGCCCTGAGTCGCTGGACTTGCGTGGACCTATGACCACACCTCCTTTTTTTTTTTTTTTTTTAATTGTATTTTTATTGGGTTTTACAAAAACACATAGTACAAAGCAGGATCATAGAGTACAAAAGAATGATAACATCAACATAATGATATCAAAGAGATTTCTCAAAAGAGAGCATAGAAACAATTGACAAAAATACAGTGTCCAAATATGCAGATCACAATGGTAATCTGCACAAGAATATCAGAATAATGTAGAACAAACAACTCCAATGTAGAAATTAGCAACATAGGACAGAGAATAATGGTGAATATTAAGTGTCTTGTGGAAAATAAAATAAAGAATAGATAAAAATTAAAAGCTAAGGTGAGGCTAGTGGCACAGAAGTCCCGTATCTCGAGTGGTCCCAAGGCTCCCAAACCTTATCGAATTGTGGAATAGAATCATGGACAGACGCTGTTAAATACTCCATCCTCCGAATCTCAGTGACTAGGTGCAGAAATCTGGACCACGAAGGGGGAGCCGTGGATAACCAACACAGCGGTATAAGCCTCCTGGCCGCAAGTAATACATAGGCGGCCAAGCGGTTTACATTTTTGGTCAGGCCAGGGAACGGAAGTCCCAAAAGAAAATTTAAAGGGTCAAACGAAAGGGACAAATCTAATACCTCTTGTAACAACAGCCTCACCCTCAGCCAAAAGGGTTGGACCAGGGAACAATTCCAAAAGATATGGAATAAAGTACCAGTAATGCTTCCACAACGCCAGCAAAGTGGTGACACAGAGGGAGCGTACTTGTGGACAACATCAGGGGTTTTATACCAGAACATGAGGATTTTAATGGACGTTTCTCGATGAGTCACACATTTAGAAGACTTAAAAGTAGAGGACCAAATCTTGTCCCAAACCTGAACCGTAATGGGCTTACCCAATAAGTGTGACCATTTGCTCATGTAAAGGTGTGTGGTTTCAGAAATAGGATTCGACTCGTGGAGGATACGGTGGATAGAGGAGATTAAATGTAATTGATGAGGGCCCTGAGCACACAAAAACTCAAATGCTGTCGGTCTGTCGAGGGTCAAGGTGGGAGATTTGGATTGAAAGAAATGTCTAACTTGTAGATAGAAATAAAAAAGATGAGATGGTATATTAAATTTTCTACACAGGAAATCAAAAGAGTACAGCCTCCGCGTAATGGGATCAACTACATTCCGTAGCTGAAACAGAGGTACATTGAGCCATGGGGAAATCCTACCCAGGGACATGCTATCTGGAATAGTCAGATTGAACAGAACGTTTACAAGTGGTGGGCAGATCGAGGCAAGGGGATAGTTTTTGAGACATTTACGCCAGACGTTTAGAGTAAAGGCCATTGGAGCAGTACATTGACGCTTAAAGATAGGATCTAGAGAAGAAAGTGTATCCCAAACTAACGAGCAAGGGTGAACCGGGTATAGCACCCCCCTCTCAATGGTGGCCCATTGACTCGGAGCATGTAGGGAGGACCAGGACACAACAGCCCTTAAATGTGAAGCATAATAATACTTAGCGATGTCCGGAGCACCTAAACCACCCCTGGATCTAGGGGCAAACACCACTGAGCCTGCTATACGATGAGTCCCGCCGCCCCATATAAACTTTAAAAAACTCCTACGTATTGCTTTTAACTGGGAGGATGGTAGGGCAATCGGCAACGTTTCAAAGTGATAGAGCAATCTAGGCAGAATGGACATTTTTAGAACATTAATCCTACCAAGAAGGGAAAGAGGGTATTTCGTCCATGTCTGCAGGGACTTATTAATGTCCAAGACTAAGGGGGGAAAATTAACTGTATAAAGAGATGAATAAGAGGGAGTAAGCAGAATACCTAGATATTTGAGAGACTCAGTACACCATTTATAGGGAAAGGAATCCTTAAGTTGAGATAGTAGGGTTGGAGAAATATGGATGGGGAGAGCCTCAGTTTTGGAAGTATTTACCTTATATCCCGAGATGGCGCTAAAGGAGGACAATAGTTTGTGTAGTGAGGGGAGGGAAATTAGTGGCTTGGTAATAGTGAGCAAAATGTCGTCTGCAAAGAGCGACAACTTATATTCTCCCTGCCGCATCACCACCCCACAGATGTCCGGATGGGAACGAATAGACCCGGCCAGGGGCTCCAAGCACAAAATAAAGAGCAATGGAGATAAGGGACACCCCTGCCGAGTCCCGTTCGTCATGGGGAAGCGAGGCGACAAGAAGGACGACATCTGCACTTGGGCCGTGACTGTCGAATAAAGGGCCTCCAGGGCTTTTAAAAAAGGGCCTCTAAAACCATAAACTTTTAGGGTGGCAAACATATAAGGCCAACTTAGCCTATCAAAGGCCTTTTGAGCATCTAGACTTAATATCAGTGCCGGGCTGGCGGTTCTGTCCAAGAGGTCTATCAAGTCAATTGTACGGCGTGTATTGTCCCCCGCATGCCTGCCAGGGACAAAACCAACTTGGTCACTGTGGATTAATTTGGGGATCAGTCTGGACAATCTGGATGCGAGGATCTTGGTAAAAATTTTGTAGTCAGAATTTAAAAGAGATATGGGTCTGTAATTATCTGGTATAGAGGGATCCTTGCCGGGCTTCGGAATAACTGAAATGTGTGAGTGAGAGAAGTGAGGGTGTGGGGGAGTACCCTTGAACAGAGAGCTGTACAGGGTCAGCATATGGGGAGATAGAATGTCAATGAAAGTTTTATAGTAAAAGTAAGATAGACCGTCAGGACCAGGTGATTTATGTAGGGGAAGGCTTTTGATTATAACAGAGAGTTCCTCAGCACTAACCGACGCATTTAATCCGGCCAAATCCGCTGGAGACAATCTTGGGAGCTTTAAAGTAGAAAAAAAAGACTCGAACTTTTCTAGATTAAAAGAGAAATGATTTTCCGGAGTCAGGCAATTGTATAATTTTTGGTAGAACTTGCCAAAAATATCAACCATTTCTCGAGGGCAATGCGTCCTGGAACCATCCGATTTCACGAGGAAATCAGGAAAGGAGTGGAAAGGGCGTGGGCGCAACTTATTAACCAACATTCTGTGGGGTTTGTTTGAGAATTCGTAAAATTTTTGTTTCGACCACATCAAGGACCTGGCCGCCTTATCGAGATTCAACGATTTAATCTGTTCTCGAAGGGAGGTGACTCTACGGAGTTTCACCACCGTGGGGGCGCACAACAGCTTCCGCTCTGCGTCAACTAGAGCGGATGTCAAAGACTGAAGGAGTACATTTCTATCCCTCTTCAATCGAGAGCTTTCAGCAATGCAAATGCCACGAAATACGGCCTTGTGCGCCTCCCACAGTGTAGAAAAGTCGGAGACTGACCCCAAATTAAGTTGGAAAAAATCTTCCAAGCCCTTGGTTAAAATAGAACGGGAAATTTCGGATTGTAAGAGATGGTCGTTAAGACGCCAATGACATGACTTAGTGTGGGCCTGGGAAAGCATGATATCTAACATAATGGGGGCATGGTCTGACCAAGTAATGAGAGATATATCAGATTGAACCACATAAGGAATAATCGGGGCCGAAATAAAAAAGTGATCAAGGCGTGAATACATTTTATGAGCCGGAGAGTAAAATGTGAATTGTTTGGAGGTTGGATGTTTAATCCTCCACGAGTCGAAAAGTTGGTGGGACCTAATACATTTACGGAAGGCATTAGATTGGGACGCAATCCTTTTAGATGGGGAAGCATTAAGAAGGGTTTGTCTATCTCTGGTAGGGGACATTATCAAATTGAAATCTCCCCCGACGATCATAAAAGGTTGTGCATGATAATGGGGGGAGTCAAAAAGTTTTTGAAGGAAGTCTATCTGGCCTGTGTTTGGGGCATAAAGATTTACCAAGGTAAATGTAGTGGTCAGGAACTCAGTCTAAAATGAGAAATCTCCCATGTGGATCAGCATGCGAGCTTCTGACCTTGATAGGACAAGATTTTTTAATCAGGATAGCTACTCCCGCCTTGCCCGTGGAGTCAGAGGCAAGGAAGGAGGTGGGAAAAAACCTTGAAGCAAATTTAAACGATCCTCCCGCCCGAAAATGGGTCTCCTGGATCAGTATGACATCCGCGCCTGAGGCCCTGAAGTCCTTCAGGGCCATCCAGCGTTTGTTGACAGAACCTAGACCCTTCACATTATATGATAGAATTCTTAACGCCATGAGGTCTGGCTAGGTAAATAGGCTCGTGTACGAATAATGGGAATAAAAGATAATAATGAAACATAGGCAAGGTTAAAACCACAGAAAATGTAAAACGTGCATATAACATCTCTTGAAATAACGTCATCTCTGTATCTGAAAAATAGCAGACATATTCTGTAAAAGAACATCATTGAGTCAAGAAAATAAAAACATAGCAAATAAGACCAATAGAGTTGTTCAACAAAAATGGACACATCGGACAAAAACAACAGAAACCAAAAAAAAAAGAAAAAACATTTAAGACTTTGAAAGCCTGAGTTGCAATTACAACTCAGGAGGCCCTGGGCAGAGCCCAAGGCGTAGAAGGGGCGTCTACGGACTCTCATCAGGGGGTTCTGGATAAGGGGATGGGGAGGACCATCTGTTCACCTTATGAGAGTGGTAGCGACAAAAATGGACTTGACAGTCAGAGTTCCAAAAATAATGAAAAGAAGTCAATACATAAACATGGAAGACCGACAGCATATACATGACAACCTGTAAAAAAAAGAAACCATTAGCAAGAAACACATCCCATGGGTTGGGAAAAAATCCACCCTGAACCGGGAGCAGGGTGGAAACAAAACCTCAAAAAGAGGCCAATAAACTCAATTCCTTACAAAATTAGGAAAAATAAAAACAAAATGTAAGGAGCACTGAGGTGTGGATCCAGGGAGAAAAAACAAAAAGAGAAAACATGAAACAATTCAAGGAGGCTGTTTGGAGAAATGTGGACGTTGAGGTGTAGAGAAATTCTTCTTAGATCTGCTCCTGACCGGGGTCCAGATACGGCTTGGAGTGTTGGGAGGTAGACGAACCTGAGCAGTAGAAGGATTCAAGTCCTCATCCGGAAGAGGAGGTAGGCCAAGGCCTTTCAGGAAAGCCTCACCCTCTTGTACCTCACGCATGACATGTTGAACTCCATCTTTAGATACAACAAGGCGGAAAGGAAAACCCCAATAGTATGGGATCTTGTGGTGTTGTAGATGGGAGGTTATTGGCCGTAGAGATCTACGTTTAGCAAGGGTGATGGGAGACAAGTCACTGAAAATCTGTAGCTTTGCCCCTTTGTATGTGATTTGGGATTTGTTGCGTGTGGCCAAGGTTAGGGCCTCCTTGCTTTCAAAAAAGTGAAACTTCACTATGACATCTCTAGGTCTAGCTCCAGACGGAGGTTTAGGGCCCAGAGACCGATGAGCCCTATCCAATCGCCAGTCTATGTCTACTATAGTGGGGGCCATGGTGTTGAAAAGACCTAGAAGATAGGTACGTAGATCAGGGTCGCCTACTGTTTCGGGGATACCTCTAAAACGTAAGTTCTGTCGTCTTTCCCTGTTCTCCAGGTCCTCCTGTTGTATTTGGGGTTGAGAGACCGAAATGCGTAAGTTATGATTTTCCTCCTCTATAGCCTGTACATAGTTAATCATCTCATCAAACTTGTTTTCAAGAGTGTCTGTACGTTCTCCAAGTTGGTTAATTTCGCCCCTCAGTTCTGCAGCCAATTTGCTCACCTCAGCCGATACATTACTCGTAATCTGTCGGAGCAAGAGTTGCAACTTAGCGTCAAGTTTAGCATCCAGGATATCTGGGGTGAGGATTTCATGTGGAGAGGGAGATCTTATAGCCGAATCTTGAGCGGTGCTTGTCAGAGATCTTTCAGCAGTCTCCGAACCCAAAGATGGGTCTAGTGCAGCAAAGGGATCCACTGAGTGATTAGATGACACAGATTGTGACCTGGTTACAAAGCGCTCCATATTTAAATTCTTACAGTGTCCAAACAATGGCTTATAATAACGTTGTTGCTGGCCAACTTTTCCCATGGGGTGCAAAGAGGAATGGTAGGTCAAGGCTTACCCCCGAATTTTAAAAAGGCTAGAGTAGCATCACGGAGGTCTTGATGGACAGATGGAACCCCAAGCTCAATTAGAAGTCAGTTTACATAGTAGTTGTAACAGTTATCAAACCATCTGTATGGTCATCAGGTAGTGGCATAGGAAAGATTAGCAAAGTACTCAGTTTGGAAAAGAACAGTTGTGTGACAAAAAGGCTGGATGAGACAGGGAGAGCCTGGTGCAGTAAAGAGTAGCAAGAAGATGGCCGCCGAGAACCAGAGGTAGGCCGAAGCCGCGGTCTTTCCTGAGTAAGGCAGCCGACCGGGTGGACTACAAGTCCGTGCAGGTCTGTAAGACCTCCCACCCGCAGGATCCGGGGCCTCACAGAGCGGGCAGTTACAGGGAAGGGGAGGCCGATGTCTGGGTACTCACTGCGCTCTGGAGAAGCAGATGTCCCGGTCCGTAGGCCGCAAGATGGCGCCGCGAGGCTCCGAGAACCGCGGCAGAGCTGTTGAGGTCACACCGTCAGCGGACAGGCATCCAGGGATCCCCGAAGGCACGGCGATCAGCGGAGCAGGTGATGGTATGCGTCCGATGCCTGGGATGTGGGCCTCAGATACGAAGGGCTCCGATGGAGCCGCAGGCCTCAAGATGGCGCCGGCGTGGTGCGGGTCTTCAGCACAGGCCTAAAGAGATGCTTGGCCTGGGAAAAAAGTTCAAATAAGCAGCTGTGGCAGTAGCAGGGAACGTCCCAGGTCAGGAGCTGCAAAAATTGGGTGCCACAGAGGCAATCTGAAGCAGGGATGGCGATGGATTGTCTGCTTCTTTGCGGAGCTCTGTATCCACACGTCCTCCCTGTTTCTCGTCCGGACACGCCCCCCTGACCACACCTCCTTGAATGTGTCTGGTCTCGGTAGCTACCCAGGGTCGGGCCTGGCTAGTGCCTGGTGGGAGACCGCCTGGGAATACCAGGTGCTGTCTACTGTTCATTGTCCTACTATTTTAGGCGATCAGGCTATGATTCTCCTTGTGGTCGTCCGATCTGGTTTCAGCCGGACAACGCCATGGCCGTGGCTTCAGTCTACCATCAGGTATGCCGGCAGGCGGACTACTGGAGTCGCCAGATGCTGGACCAGGGCGACTGGTCTTTGTGCTTGGGGTGTTTCGGCTCCCTTGCAGGAGGTGAGCCTCACATGGCATGGATCTCCTGGCAGCTTGTCTCCGCCGCAAGGGTGTCAGTTAGTGGCCAGGTCTAGTGATCTTGTACAGACGCATCAGTCGCGCTGGTGGCCCTGTGTTGTCTGTATCGGTGATTTTTTGCCATTCCTCCATGGTAGTTGCTTCCTCGGCCGCTCCACAGAGTGGATGCTGAGGAGATCCCGATGATTCTAATCGCTCCAGATTAATCTTGGCATCCTTGGTACGCTGATATTGGGCGCCTGGTAGCGGAGGCACCCTGGCGATTGCCAGGGCAGGAGGTTCCTGTCTCAAGGTCCCATACTTCCTCCTGTTGTACAGTCACTGACTTGCTTAACATGGTTATTGGAAGCCAGACTTTAGGTGACCAGGGTCTGTCTGACTCGGTCATCTCAACAGGGCACCGTAGTCTTCTTCCGGAGGATCTACCGTCGCACCTCTCTTGGTGCGAAGGGATGGAGTGACGTCCACGGGCGTACTCTCGGTGTCCAGGGTCCTGCTGTTTTTAAAGCTTGGATTGGATCAAAAAATTGCTTAAAGCACCGTTTGGGGGCAGATTTCAGCCTTGGCTGTGTTCTTTTAGTGGCCTTTTTGCGGCCCGTTCCCTGGTGGGTCCCCTTTTTTTGTGTGCAAGGGGTTTGTCATATACTTTCCCCTCTTGGCCCATCTCTTCCCCCATGAGTTTGGCCTTTACCTCTGTTAGAGGGGTTTCTGAGTTGGCGTTCTTGTCTTGCAAGCCGCCATGCTTGATCCCCCATAAGGATTAGGTGATGGTGCGCCCGCGACCTTCCCTTCTTCCGAAGGAGGTTTCGGCCTTTCATACTTTAGGCGTGGTACGCGCTTTGCGGGTATACCAGCCAACTACGGCTCCATTTCGGAGCTTCTGACTCTCTTTTGTGTCGGTGTCTGGTCCACAAAAGGGCCTGGCGGTCTCGTCGACCACCATTTCTCGGTGGATCGGGCAGGCCGTCATACAGGCCTATGCTCCTAAGGGCGGGCCCCCCTTTCCGGTCACGGCACTTTCGACCAGGGCAATTGGTGCTTCCTGGGGGGGTTTTTTTCCGACATCATGCGTCGGTCTCACAGGTGTGCGAGGCGGCGATTTGCTCGTCCGTTCACGCTTTTTCCAGAATTTACATGGTTGCTGTGAGTGCATCTTATGATGTTTTTTTCAGCCGCTAGTTTTTGCCGGCGGCTGTTTAAAGTTGCACCTCCTCCGTTGAGGAGCTCTGCTTGTTTTGGGGTGAAGTTAAAATTGTTTTTACTGATATATTTCCCACCCCTCGTTTTTTGACACTGCTTGGGGACGTCCCACTTGTCAAGATTTAAGGAGCTGTGTCCGTCCATGGACGATAAGAGAAAATAGGATTTTTTGTACTCACCGTAAAATCCTTTTCTCTGAAGTCCATGGACGGACACAGCTCCCACCCCTCCTTTTTAGGTTTGTACTGCTTGTTACGAACTGAGGCTGCAAGCTGCAGTGAGGAGGGTTATGTCTGGAGGGACCGCCCCCTGGGCGGGGCTGTTCAACTCTGTTAATGTAACATGTATTTAACATGTTTCTGCCTAGTCCTCTCCTGTAAACAGGGAACATAACCCACTTGTCAAGATTTAAGGAGCTGTGTCCGTCCATGGACTTCAGAGAAAAGGATTTTACGGTGAGTACAAAAAATCCTATTTTTTCCCCAAAATTTTTTTTTTTTTTTGTTTGTAGCGCAAAACATAAAATTCAGTGCTGATCAAATACCACCAAAAGAAAGCTCTATTTGTAAAATAATATAAATTGTATTTGGGTACAATGTTTTTGAAAGCCTGCTAGCAGCTTGTTTAAAGTGACAATTAGCACTTGTATTAAGATCTGTATACAATCTTTCCAAACAGTAGCTGAAGGGTGCTTAAATGCTCTGAGAAAGCTGCCTGATGCTTGCCAAGTGCTTTGCAAACGCTTGCTGGACGTTTCATAAAAACTTGTTCACACTACCGTTATACAAGCTGAAGCCTGTGTGAGACAGACCATAGTGTGTATCGATGGTGAAGCACCAAGAGCTACCTCACAGTTCGGCACTATTTTTTACTATTCACTATATTCACTATTTCCTGCCTCTGCCATCTTCTCAGATAAGAGTTAAGGCTAAGGGGATGAGTGCTGTTGTCATCTGCTAGGTGGGGTGCTGTGCTCTGGGCTCCTTGCTGCTATTCAACCTAGTGGATGCACTACCCCACTGCTGCTTCTGCTTTTGAAGCACCAAGTGAATCTTTAGTTCCGTTTCACTTTTGCCTACAGTGATGCAGTCACCCTAAAACCCTCATTGGCATGAGCTGCCCAGGTTTATGAGTACATGAGGCCTTGCCTCATAAGGCCTAGGTGCTGACCACCACAGTGCATAATGTGTCTCTCCAAGACACACATTAGATAGCCTTTTTGCTACAGATGACTTCAGCCCATGCTCCCCAAATGGTTCTGAGGCCATTTACCCACCCAGTATCGTCAGATAGAACCAATGCCTGTAATCCTGGATCTTGTGACCCCTATCGGTTGAGTCTTAATCTGCTGTATTTATTTCGGCTCCCTATGATGAGGCTGAGGCCTTTTCCATAGTTACAGGGACTTCAATGTCCATTATTGACTTCCTAGCTGTCTATGCCCAGTTAGTGTATTATTCTGTCCATAGGGATACAAGAGTGCTCAAGCACCATCCACGGCAGAGTTGGTTTCTGACCCTCCTGAGACCATGAGTCGAACTGGGTCGGCAGCCCCGTTGTCATTCTCAATTGACATGGCAATCTTTATACCTACCTCACTTGCACGCTTAATGATACATCAAATAAGTGAGTACAACCATGTCTATATAATAAGCAACCAATGTGGTTGCAGCTATAACCTATAAACTCTGTAACAAATGAAAACTGGCAAAAAGGATATGAATCTAATTTATTTATACAGAAAAGAAATGTTAGAATAATTATAGATTACCAAATATAACTTAATGGTGTTACAAATGCAGTGTATTCAGTCTACAAAAATAATTAAGGCCAAAATCAGGCCATTGTTGGACTATCACGGTACTGGTAATGAATATAGGTAGTGTTCAAAAAAAGAGGTAAAAGATAATAAAAGAACAATTTTATTGTATAAAATGTCGGTAGCGACACAAGGGGGATACATAAATCAAAAAACAACACAAAATATATGACCAACAAATCGCCAGTATAGTAGTCCCCAGGAGGAGGAGTAGCATAGTGGGTAGCGGGTCATATCACGACATCTTAACTAGTTTCGTGGCTATATGCCACTTCATCAGAAGAGTCTAAAAGCCCCCCCACATATGACCGGCGGGGAAGGCGGCCGCCACCTCAGAGGGTCCCGTGTAACAACCATGGGGCACGTGAATGGACGAATGGACCTACTTGAGTACAGAAAATTGTAGTGCAAGTAGGGGGTCCCCGAGAACAGGAGCCCGGATAAGGGTAACTCAGGCCACTTGTGACCTCCACAGTAGGGGATCCATGGCACTGGACCCTAGAGGGAGGGGGACCAACATGGCGTCCCATGGTGGCGTCGGGGTAGAGACGCCTACCAGTGGTACTGTGAGCCTGGTAGGGCCACAGGAATCTCGAGGTCCGAAATGGATTTCGGACCTCGAGATTCCTGTCATGTGGGGGGGGCTTTTAGACTCTTCTGATGAAGTGGCATATAGCCACGAAACTAGTTAAGATGTCGTGATATGACCCGCTACCCACTATGCTTCTCCTGCTCCTGGGGACTACTATACTGGCGATTTGTTGGTCATATATTTTGTGTTGTTTTTTGATTTATGTATCCCCCTTGTGTCGCTATCGACATTTTATACAATAAAATTGTTCTTTTATTATCTTTTACCTCTTTTTTTGAACACTACCTATATTCATTACCAGTACCGTGATAGTCCAACAATGGCCCAATTACTCCCCCCATTTGGCTCTCTGGTTTCAGGGACCCTAGAGCCAACTTTTATATATCTAGAATCTGGATGATGGTACGCCCCCTTAAAGTGTTAAACTCTCATACCCTCAGAGGTTATATATCAATAAGGCCAAAATCAGATATGGTTACAATGGAGATACACATGCTATCAATACATTAAAGGGTCACTAAAGGAAACATTTTTTTTAGCTAAATAGCTTCCTTTACCTTACTGCAGTCCTGGTTTCATGTCCTCATTCGTTTTTGCTGTGATGTTGCTGTAATTCTTCTCTGTTCTGGACACATAACTATAGAATATTGAATCTGATTTGTTGTGAATTGGTGCATCTACCCTTTACTCTACAGAAATGGTCTAAATATGTAATGTACAGTGTTTTATATATAAATACAGTGAATATAAAAAGTCTACACACCCCTGTTAAAATGTTAGGTTTCCATGATGTAAAAAAATGAGACACAGATAAATGATTTCAGAACTTTTTCCACCTTTTAATGTGAACTATAAACTTTACAACTCAGTTGAACAACAAACTGAAATCTTTTGGGTGGAGCGAAGTAAAATGTTTTTATATATATATATATATATATATATATATATATATATATATATATATATATATATATATATATATATATATATATATAAAAATATAAACTAATACTTAGTTGAATGAAGCACTTTTTTATTTTTTTTACAACACTTAGTCTTTTTTGGGTATGAGTCTATCAGCATGGCACATCTTGACTTGGCAATATTTGCCCATTCTTTGCAAAAACACTCCAAATCTGTCAGATTGCGAGGGCATCTCCTGTGCACAGCCCTCTTCAGATCATTGGTTTTGAATCAAATTCAGGTCTGGGCTCTGGCTGGGCCATTCCAAAACTTTAATCTTCGTCTGGTGAAGCCATTCCTTTGTTGATTTAGATGTATGCTTTGGGTCATTGTTATGCGGATTTGAATGTATGCTTTGGGTCATTGTTATGCTGAAAGATGAAGTTCCTCTTCATGTTCAGCTTTCTAGCAGAAGCCTGAAGGTTTTGTGCCAATATTGACTGGTATTTGGCACTTTTCATAATTCCCTCTACCTTGACTAAAGCCCCTGTTCCAGATGAAGAAAAACAGCCCTGACACATTATGCTGCCACCACCATGCTTCACTGTGGGTATGGTGTTCTTTTAGTGAGTGCAGTGTTTTACGCCAAACATATCTTTTGGAATTATGACCAAAAAGTTCAACCTTGGCTTCATCAGACCATAACACATTGTCTAGATGCTTTTGGGAGACTTCAGATGTTTTTCCATGTTGCCACTCTACCCCATAGCCCAGACATATGAAGAATACAAGATACTGTTCTCGCATATACCACAAAGCCAGTACTTGCCAGATATTCTTGCAGCTCCTTTAATGTTGCTGTAGGCCTCTTGGCAGCCTTCCTGACCAGTTTTCTTCTAGTCTTTTCATCAATTTTGGAGGGATGTCCAATTCTTAGTAATGTCACTGTTGTAACAAAAGAAGAAATATTACCGCGCTAAAAAACAATAAATTGCTAACAAAGCTGCAACAACGGAGTGTCATACAAACACAACAACATAGAAAAAAAGGAGGAGATGTTGCGCTAAAAACTTAAATAAATCTAAACAATGAGATTGAGGTATGATAATTGATGAAGCCAGTAAACCCAAATCGATGGGGGACTACAAAAAGGAAGAACTCAGTCCCAATGTGTCCACAATAGTATAGTTCATATGAGAGTGAACAGATGTTGAGGAGCAAATATGAAAACCACCACCACGAACCAGTAAAAATTGGAGGCTTACCACATGGCAAGCAATGTATGCTTGCGGCTGCAAACCCCAGCCAGGGCCTTTAGGCGATCCTCACAGGGAAGGTAGCGTGCTGACGCAGGACGTGTTGTTCAGAGTGGACGGGCGTTTGTTCCGAGCCGGCCGGCTTTTCTCTGTTTTATCCCTATTGTGATATTGTAAGTGCAATTTTTATCTATTAAATGTATAGCGTTAAAACGTACTTCACTATATGGGCTCCATTACTCCCTTTATGTACCTATTGAACACGGAGGATACTTAGGACTACTATCACAGCCCAGGAGTTTAAAGGCCCAGGCTAGGGTTTTAGCCACCCGCTGATGTTCATACATGTTCTGGTAAGCCTCCTACTTATAGGGTGCTGGTGGTGGTGGTTCTCCAAGTCACTTTATACCTCATGTGTGTGCTGGTTAAACATACTTCACCATTGAGTGTTTTCTTTCTGTGACACGGTTCAAAAATCTTGTTTTCGCTGGAGGCTTCAAGAATCATCTTCCCCTCCCACCTCCCCCTGTGAGGATCGCCTAAAGGCCCTGGCTGGGGTTTGCAGCCGCAAGCATACATTGCTTGCCATGTGGTAAGCCTCCAATTTTTACTGGTTCGTGGTGGTGGTTTTCATATTTGCTCCTCAACGAATGTCACTGTTGTGCCATATTTTCTCCACTTGATGATGACTGTCTTCACTGTGTTTCATGGTATAATTAATGCTTTGGAAATTCCTTTGTACCCTTCTCCTGACTGATACCTTATAACAATGAGATCACTCTGATGCTTTGAAAGCTCTCTGCGGACCATGTCTTTTGCTGTAGCATGTAACTAAGAAAATGTCAGGAAAGACCTACTACATAGTTACATACAGTGCTACCTTGGATTACGAATATAATTAGTTCCAGAAGAATGCTTGTAATCCAAAGCACTCATATATCAAAGTGAGTTTCAGATAATGCGTTCCACAGTCACTGCTGGTATATACAGTACTGTATGTGGCCAGAGGTGCAGGGGCACCAGAGATGCTCAGGAACGGAGTGTCGCCGAGCTTCACCGGCGCCCCCACACCTCTGGCCACATGCGGTACTGCACACCCCAGAGGCTTGAATCTTGCTCGTCTTGCAAAATCAGATTTTTTTTTTTAAATAGTCTGTATTGTGAAACTCTCGTAAACAGCGTTACTTGCAATCCGAGGTATTACTGTAGTTACATAGTCAGGTTGAAAAAAAAAACAAGTCCATCTAGTTCAACCAAAAAATAATTCATACAATCCCATAGACACAATCTTTCACCCACAGTTGATCCAGAGCAATGCAAAAAAACCCTAGCAAAGCATGCTACAATTTGCTATAGCAGGGCTCCATGTGTGTCATCTGTGTAGCGCCTGTGTACTTTCATACAGGTGCTATGCTTAAATTTAGTGGGAGAATGAGAGAGTTATGTTGCTCTCATTCTGTAATTTGACAAATTTGGCTGTCGCCAAATCTGGATTGTCCTGTGGGTCAGTCTGTGCCCCAGAGATGCGGTCTCATCTCTGGGCGGCAGGTGGCGCCAGAGGGGTCCAGGCGGAGCCGCTTCTTCCCAGCAGCCAATTGGAGGAGTTTTCCCTCGCGGGGCATGCTGGGGAGGAGTATTTCTGTGGCGGAGGCCGTTGTTCTGGGTTCTTCGCGGGTTCCTGGTTCTTGGTGCGGCACCCACCTTTAGGGTGTGCGCACATCACGGTCCCCACCACTATGGCCTACCTGGCTGGGGTCACGTGCTACGCGGAGTTCCTGACTCAGGGCTCTCATGGCCCGGAGCAACTGAAGCTACAAAGGGGCCCCAGTGACTTACTGGGTCCCCACTTCTATTGAGAAGATCCCAAGCTGGGTGCTGAATCGGTGGGCGATCGGTCTGAGGAGAACCCGGAGGCAGGTGATCCAACAGGGCTTGAATGAACCACCGGGGATCTGGGCACCGGACACTGACAGGTCACATTCAAGCTGTCAGTCGGTGACCCCAAAGACATACTGGGAGGATTTGCTCTACCGTCCTAACTTCAAAGCACAAGGCCTGTGGCAGAGGTCTCATCTGGACATCCAGATCTAATTTAGAGCCAAGTCTGTGGCAGAGACTTGTTTCCTTTCCCAGAAGCTTTAAGTGGCGCTCTGGCTGCCAGGCCTGTGAGAGAGGTCTGTCCAGGGGCACTTCACCCACTCCGGCTGGAGTGGCGACGCATACAAATACTATTGCTAAAGGGCAGGACTGCCTTTACTATCCATAGCCTGATACTGTGAAGTTGCTCTACCTTCACCAACCTATCCTGTACATGTTGGTCGTGTTTGACCGGGAAAATAAAGCATTTGAAAAAACGTCAACCAACGGTCCTGGACATTCTGTTATTGCTCTCAGCACCACCATCACCCCTAGACACAGTGAAGAGGTAACTTAAATACGCCGGTCCCAAATCTAATCAGCGGCTCCTCCGGGGGTAGCACTACATCAGTGTGGTTGCCCTTCTCTCCACTTTCTCCAGTTCCCCCGATTATCCTTTTTGAGAACTGGTGCCCAAAACTGAACTGCATATTCCAAATGATGTCTTACTAATGATTTGTATAGGGGCAAAATTATATCTCTCTCTCTCTTTCTGGAGTCCATACCTCTCTTAATACAAGAAAGGACTTTGCTCGCTTTGGAAACCGCAGCTTGGCATTGCATGCTATTATTGAGTTTATGATCTACCAAAACCCCCAGATCCTTCTTCACTATGGATTCCCCTAGTTGTACTCCCCCTAGTATGTATGATGCATGCATATTCTTAGCCCCCAAGTGCATAACTTTACATTTATCAACATTAAACCTCATATGCCACTTAGTTGCCCAATTAGACAATGCATTGAGGTCAGCTTGTAAATTGGATACATCCTGTAAGGACGCTATTCCACGGCATAGCTTGGTGTCATCGGCAAATACAGAAATTATACTTTTAATCCCAGACCCTATATTATTTATAAAGATATGAAAAAGTAAGGGTCCCAACATTGAACCTTGGTGTACACCATCTGGTAACCTTAGACCATTCAGAGTAAGAATCATTAACCACTACTCTTTGAATTCAAGCCTGCAGACTTGCACATTAGCCGTGTGTAGGGAAGTGTCTCAATTGCTTTTGCAAAACCCAATTATACCACGTCCACAGCCACCCCTCTGTCCAAGGTTTTACTGACCTCCTAAACAGAAATCAGGTTTGTTTCACAACTTCTGTCGTTCACGAATCCATGCTGTCTGTTGCTTAAAATATTTTTTTCCTGCAAGAACTCGTCTATGTGGTCTTTTATTAAACCCTCCAGTATCTTTCCGACTATATAAGTTAAACAAACAGTTCTATAGTTACTTGGTAAAGACTTTGATCCCTTTTTTAAATATGGGCACCACATTGGCCCTACACCAATCCAATGTTACCATTCTAGTCATTAATGAGTCCCTAAAGATTTTAAACACTGGCTTTGAAATTACAGAGTTCAATTCTTGTACGATCCGTGGGTGGATGCCATCTTGTCCAGGTGCTTTATCCACCTTTATTTTGTCTAAATATTTCTGGACCATATCACTTTTTAATATAAAACACAAAATAGTTGCGCTACCACACAAATAATGAATCCACAAAACCAATTAGTGAACAAAATTAGGCGAATATAAATGTATATATCGTTGGGAACCATTTAATGTGACCTATAAACTGTAGAAAACAATTGAAAAACAAACTGAAATCTTTTTTGGAGGGGGGGTCCACTTTTTCAGATATCCAAATGCACTTTCCAGGTCTGGTTTTGGTTTTAAATGCGGCATGGTGCAGTAATCTTCGAAAAAGTGTTTCTATTTATAAAACACACATTCATGTTACTGTCAACCAGGAAAAAAAGAAACACAGTTTAAAAAAAACACAGCCGCGGCATACAACCAGACCGGCTCATGCGTGGTGACATATGAAGTAGTGACTCCAACCGACGCATTTCACCATACAAGGATTCTACTGGGAAAGGAGGTGTCAATACCATCCCCTTTTATGGACATGAGCTCCCCCATGCTCTTTTGTATGCACATAGCTGAGGAAAGTATTTAATAAATTTGCCTTCTCTTTGTCCCCAGTCACCCATTCTAGATTATTAGATTATTTTGTAAAGGGCCTACATGCTCAGACCTGACCATGTTTTACTGCCAAAAAAATATATCTATTTCAGTTTGTTTTTCAATTGAGTTTTACAGTTTATAGGTCACATTAAAGGTGGAAAAAGTTCTGAAATTCTATACCTTTTGTCTAATTTTTTTGACATGGCAGAAAACTGAAATTGTAACGGGGATGTGCAGATTTTTTATATTGACATTACATATTTAGACCATTTCTGTGCAGTAAAGGGTAGATAATATATGCACCAATTCACAACAACAAATCAGATTCAATATTTTATAGTTATGCCAGTGAATAATGAAACTATCAGAGGCCTCCCCTAGGCTGTGTTTCTGTTTTTGTGCCTAGTTTCCTAGTATGCTATTTTTAGACTTTGCATATTTATTAAGCGGCACATAATCACTTGAATGGGAAAAGTTCTTCTCCATAAGATGATACTTTTCCCAAATTTTAAAATATCCTAGATTTCCTCTGCTTTTTATGAATCCCTCTGGTTTTAATTGATAATTTTTTTGATAATAGCTGGACTGATCTGTGGAACTTGATCTGTTTTCAGGTCAATGACATGCTTTCTGTTTTGTTTTTCAGTCTATGTCTTCTTATCCAAGATACTTATGGGATATTTAGTGAACTTCAAGTACAGTTAACAGACACTGCTACAGAAGATATAGAAAAATATTGCCAAATGTTGGAAGGGAAATCGTGTTGCTTCTCTGGACTGAAGATTTTACAAAGAACAACAAGGGGAAGGTAAGAATTGTACCTGTTGTATTAAATTATATTTTGTCATATGGTTTCAAGACTAACCCATTATTGTATGCATACTCCTGACATCTGCACTGTAGTCACTATGTTGTATGTTATACCCCTGACCACTTCACTGCATTTACTATGTTGTGCATTATACTCCTGAACCCTGCTCTGACCCCTGCATGGTGTATGTTATACATGTGACCCCTTGCATTGCATGCACTATGTTGAACAAGATACTCCTGACGTCTACACTATGCTATGTTGTACTATACTCCTGAACCCTGCTCTGTATACACTTTGTTAAACATTAAGCTTGGTGACAGAGCCCAAATTGGTTTTAGTATACAGAATTTTTGCCACCTACACCTTCAACCCGTCAGCTGCCCAAAACTGGTTTTGCAGTACTCAGAATAGACAATGTCTAATGAGGTTTTCTAAATGTTTTATAGCAAACCTTGCAGTTGTCTAAACTTAGAAACTCACCAGTAGAGGTTTTCAGAGACATACTGTATTCAAGAAGATAAATAATCTACAGAAATAAACATCAGGTAGAGAATGTGAAAAAAGAATTGGCCTTAATTGCAATGGGGAAACTGCTTTCTATCAGGAGGGAGTAATGCAATCTTTTATATTTTAGCCAACCTGCAATGGCTGTTTGAGCCCTCCTGGTTCTGTCATTGCTCTGTGCAGCTTTTTTTGGCACTGATAAGGCATTACCTTAATAATAGTCAAATGCCTTCTGCTAGAGAAATTACACTGGCTTCTGTTCAAGTTCAAAATTTCCTGACAGCTCAAAATTCCTTTTCAGCTCAAGGAAAACCTCTAAAACATTTTCTGGCTTAAATCCACAGTATGACTGTCTAATTAACTTTTGATTGTCTTAATACACGCAATCCTATGAGAATAAACACATTCATTTATTCAATGATTTTTTCCCAACTAAGCACATATTTATGCAGAAGGCACTGACAGCCTTTGTACAGTTAATGCGCATATACACAAACTTTAAACTTTTTTTTTTCTTTGCTTCTGAATAGAACAGAGACTGTTAAAAACTGCTATCTGTTTTGTTTTTTCCCTGTTTTTACCATTAAGTGTTCCTTTGGGGAGATTTACCTTTACTTGCTGTCCTAAAGACAAATACATTTTCGTATGCCGCGTACACGTGACCGTTTTTTCCGTCGGAATACACTGACAGGTTTTTCAGACGGAATTCCTTGCAAGCTGCATACACATGGACACACCAAATTCTGACCGTCAAAAACGCGGTGACGTAGAACACTACGACGAGCCTAAAAAAATTAAGTTCAATGCTTCCGAGCATGCGTCAAAATGGTTTACGAGCATGCATGTTTTTTTTCTCTGTCGGAATTCCATACAGACAAACATAATTTCCGATAGAAATTTTCTCCGTCTGAAAAAAAGAGAACATGTTCTCGTTCTAAGTTGTCAGAATTTCCAATGGAAAAAGTCCGATGGGGCATACACACGGTCGGGATATCTGAGTTATAAAAATTTTTTTTTAGTTGTGCCCCTGTAATACTGGTTATCCTTAAAAGCAAAAAAAGCTAACTATAACCTTGCATGTAACTTATCCTCGTTTTACCTTTCTGCAGCTTTAGCTGGTTGGTGGTGGTTGAATGTTAAAAATAACTATGCTATTAACCACTTAAGGACCAAACCTCTTTCTGAGATTTGTTGTTTACAAGTTTTTTTTTTTGCTCGAAAATTACTACATTATACATTTTTTTCTAACACCCTAGAGAATAAAATGACGGCTGTTGCAATACTTTGTCACACCGTATTTGCGCAGCGGTCTTACAAGCGCACTTTTTTTGGAAAAAAAAAATATTTTTTAACAAAAATTTTGTGAAAGATAATGTTACGCTAAGTAAATTGTTACCCAACATGTCATGCTTCAAAATTGCTCCTGCTCGTGGAAGGGCTATAATTATTGCTCTCGCTCTACTAATCGCGGCGATACCTCACATGTATGGTTTCATATGCGGTAGCTGCTCACGTATGCGTTTGCTTCTGCACGCGAGCTCGGCGGGATGGGGTGCGTTTAATTTTTTATTTTACTTTTTTTTTTTTTTTTTACACTGTTCTTTTAAAAATAAAATTGTGTCACTTTTATTCTTATTACAAGGCATGTAAACATCCCCTGTAATAGAAAAAACATGCCAGGTCCACTTAAATATGAGATCTGGGGTCAAAAAGACCTTAAATCGCATATATAGGCTTAAATGCAATAAAAAATGTCATTTGAAAAAAAATGCCCCTTTAAGAACTATGGGCGGAAGTGACGTTTTGACGTCACTTCCGCCCTGCTATGGAATGGAGATGGGTGGGGGCCATCTTCCCTTCACTCGTCTCCATACCCAACCACAGGAAGGCTCCGGTAATCGGCGGAGGGCACTTGAGAGGGGGGCCCCTCTCCAACCGCAGATAATGGTGATCTTGTGGCGTGTCTGCTACAGAGACCACCGTTATTGTAAACTGGACCGCTGCTTGAAGACGAAGATACCTGGGTTATGGCAGCTAGCTGCTGCCATAACAGAGATATCCCTCTTCAAAGTGCCGACGTATATAGTCGTGCGGCGGCCCGGAAGTGGTTAATAGGCTGTGGTAAAGTAAATGTATTTTCCCCTAACTTGTTTTTCTATGTTGGCTAGTTATAAAAATATAAATAAAGGTACATTTTACTATGATAAACCTCATCAGGGCTTAAGAACAATGTTTACCTTACCTTGGGGGCTATTTACTAAAGGCAAATCCACTTTTCACTTGAAATTGCACTGAAAGTCGCTGTAGATCCGAGGGGGACATGCAAGGAAAATAAAAAAAAAAACATCATTTTAGCTTGTACATGATTGGATAATAAAATCAGCAGAACGTTCCCTCATTTCAGATCTACCCCTCAGATTTACAGCGACTGCACTTTTAGTGCAAAGTGGATTTGCCTTTCATAAATAACACCCCCTTGTGTTCATTAACTTCAAATACTTAATAAGTTTAGGGGGATAAAATACATAATATACACTGAATTATTAACAATCTTGGTAATAAAAAAAAGGATCTTAAAGTACTATGGCACTACCCTTTTGTATAATAAAAACATCTTGTTTTTTTGCTGTGAGGTAAAGTGAAAGCTTCTTAGCATGTGTGATGTAGAAGAAGCCAGAGTACCTCACAGGGTACACTGCACATGGCTAATTTACATACCGTCACAGAGTATGAGGAAATCCCCTGTCATGGTGTCAGAACAGGAATAGCACCAAAGTATAACAGCACATAATGACCTACAGACCGCTTAATGCTTTTCCCTTCTGCTTGGCATGCTCCAGACCTCTGACTGGGTTAAGGTAGACAGTGCAGCATTTGTAACATTGTGTAAGACTTCTCGACTGTGGCAAGAAACTTAAGAAACATAGGGCATTTTATAGCTTTGTTGCAAAAATCTTTTCATAAAACGCAGAGGAAAACACAATGTACTCAGTAGCTAGTGTATTAGTGATTACCGGTACATCCCAGGTATGAAAGAAGGTCCCTATCAGCCAGTGAATAAAAGTAAGCTTGTTGTACATATGTTCTCTTCAAACTATGCAAGATAAAAATAAAATGCATAAGCAAATGTAAGCAAAAACTGACTGTCAAAACACTCAGTTCCAAAGATGTATGCAGCTGAAATTGTAATAAATCCTCAATTTTGTTTATTTTTTGCAATCTCACATCATCCAGTACCCTGTGTTTTAGCATAGTTTTTAAAGCCACATAACCATCCTTTGATGTCTGGATGAATATTACAATAGGCACCACACAATGCAGTGCATATAAGAGCAGTAGCATTATGTTGTGTCGTTTTCATGAGGCATTGGCGCTTGTCAGCTGCCTACGTTATTTTCAGTGAAAATGTGCCACAACTGCACCTTAACCGCATCAATAGCATTTATGGCATGTTAGTGAAGCATTTATAAAGTTTTGGCTGGGCAAGAGGCAGTGGAGGTTCTTATATCCTAGCATGCACTGGGAAATAACAGAGAGCTAGAACAGAGGGGCTCCAGACACTTGTTGTTCGTACAGAGCAACCACATGGTAACTCTATTTACTTCTGTGTGCAGGCAGAAGCATCAAGCCAACCAGCAATACTGACATTGCTAAGCAAGAGGCAGTGGCAAAGCTGAGCGGGCCATGCCAAGTGTAAGGGATCAGAGTATATGAATTCATCTGGCAGAGAATTCACAAAAATGGCTCCTATCACACCACAACCTAAACACACCCCAAAGCAGATCATTTCCTCTATATTACTTCCCCTTTATACGCATCCCCCTAGAAAAACAACACTTTCGTGGGCATTTAACAAACATTATTGATGCCTTTTCAAGACATCATAAATGCTATAGGCGCATTAATGAACATTGCTTCATTCTTCATAATCAATAAATGAGGCTTTGCCCTTTTCATCCTGAATGTTTTCCCATTGGTCCTTTATTTTCATGAAACTCCAGCTTCCTATATAGCTTAGATGTTTTGATATGTTGTTTTAACAATAGGCGTGCTCTGCTCCATGTTTTTTTTTTTGGTGTGTATATACTGTATTTATCGGCGTATAACACACGCCAGCGTATAACATGCACCCCAATTTAAGAGGGAAGTTTCGGGAATTTTTTATTTATCTTTTAACCACTTAACCTGCGGGCCATATTGCTGGTCAAAGACCAGGCCGCTTTTTGAGATTCGGCACTGCGTCGCTTTAACTGAAAATTGCGCGGTCGTGCGACGTGGCTCCCAAACAAAATTGGCGTCCTTTTTTTCCCACAAATAGAGCTTTCTTTTGGTGGTATTTGATCACCTCTGCGGTTTTTCGTTTTTGCGCTATAAACAAAAATAGAGCGACAATTTTGAAAAAAATGAATATTTTTTGCTATAATAAATATCCCCCAAAAATATATAGAAAAAAATATTTTTCCTCAGTTTAGGCTGATACGTATTCTTCTACCTATTTTTTGTAAAACAAATCGCAATAAGCGTTTATTGATTGGTTTGCGCAAAAGTTATAGCATTTACAAAATAGGGGATATTTTTATGGCATTTTTATTAATATTTTTTTTTTTTACTAGTTTTTTTTCTGACTGGGAAAGTCAGGACACCCACAGCTCCTTTTTCTATCTGCAACTTAGAGAGAGTCCTGACTCTCCTGTAGTCCAAGGGAGGGGGTGAGCACTACACTCCACACCAGGGAGAAAGCCTTGCATTATTGTGTGGAGTTACAGACAGAAGAACAGGAAGTGAGGATTCCTCAGAAGAAATAAGGACATTTAAAAGCAAAATCGAAGGATGAGGTAAGTGAAGGAGGACTGCACTAAGGTAAAGGAAGCTATTTAGGAAAAACAAATTGTACCTTTACAACCCCTTTAAGTACCGTAAAGGGTCAGTTTGTACCTATCCATTTTTTTCCAGGGACCGTTTCTCACTCTCTGTTTCATACCTCATACAGCATGTAACTTGGACAGTCCCGCCTGTCAGGCCATTTTTGTGTCCTTGGGACTTGAATTGATCTTGACCATTCTTGCAGAGGCTGCTTTTTGAACCGTTCGGGAGATTTTGTTGGTCCTTTTATCTCAGAAGGTGGTTTCTTTGGTTGCTATCACTTCACCAAGTGGAGTGTCAGAGTTGGCGGCTTTTTCATGCAAGGAACCATTCTTGGTCTTGCATCATAAGATGATGTTGTGTCGTCACCCATTTTTATTGCCTAAAGTGGTTTCTAGTTTTTACTTGAATCAGGACAGTGTCTTGCCTTTTATTTTTCTCCTAATCCACAGTCGGTGGGAGAAAGATCGCTACCTTCTCTAGAGGTAGTTCAAATGCTCAGTGTCTACTTGAGGTGGCATCCAGGTTGAATATATAGCAGTAGATCTGACAGTTTATCAATGATGTATATGGTTTAAATGGGGAGAGATTCTCTACCAGGTGTGGGAGTATCTTGGACCACCCATCAAGTGTCAGTGGCTCAGGTGTACAAGACCACTAGTTGGTCTTTTGTTTATACATCTACAGGTCAATGTCTATCACATAGAAGATGCTGCCTTTGTATAGAAAAAAAAGAAGGGAAAAAAAAACACGCTGTCTACAAATAACAAACAATAGTAGCCAGCACAACAAAGGATCAATCTGTGTGTGAATAAACAAAGTGGTAAAGTGCAGCGCTAAATATGATAAATGTGAACACCTGCTGCTAAAACATGTATTGTGGTGCATACAACAAATTTACAATATGAATCAAATATTGTCATTCAATAAAATATATAGTGAACAGTGACACATTTACATATGAAAAGTGCTAGTACATAGTTTCTATATAAAAAAAAAAAAGATGCTGCCTTTGGCCTCTGCATATTACAGATGGCAGAGTAGGTCCTTCTTAAGTGGCAGTTTCTATGATGGGGTCTCCCTCCCCTCAGGGGCATTGCTATGGGATATCACAGATTGTAATTACTGTGGCTGCTCTGTGTCCTGTGATGTACGATAAAGAAAATGGGATTTTTCCTACAGCTTACCTGTGAAATCCTTTTCTTGGAGTACATCACGGGACACAGAGGTCCCTTCCCTCTTTACTGGGAATTGCTTGCTACAAAACTGAGGTACTTCCTGTATGGGAGGGGTTATATAGAGGGGAACTTCCTGTCTTTTGGGTGTGCCACTGTCCATTCACCTATAGGTGGCGTATAACCCATATAGTAATTACTATGGCTGCTCTGTGTCCGGTGATGTTCTCCAAGAAAATGATTTTACAGGTAAGCTGTAGGAAAACATATTTTTCCCCCTATTCCTTTGTATAAATATTATAAACACATGGACAACTTGTGCATTATGACTGAGTTTGGACCAGATGGATGGGTCTTGCCTGTACATCTGAGCAGCCTCTAAATATCTGTGGACAAGTATAATTTGTTAGTGTAAAGATGTGTTGATATAATATCTACAGATATTTGCAGGGCTCCGGGACTCTTCAGTTTGATTGACAGTCTGTGGCCTCCATTGGCTCCCATAAAAATCCATGGACAAAGTCAGGAGCAAGGACAGGTGAGAGAATTGATTTGGCTTTTCTTCTTATGAAGCGCTAAATTTCGGGGCATGACTACTTGAATTGCAAAATAATTATCCATAAAAATAGCTAGGTTTGTGTTACTCTATTTTTTACAATCTGTAAGTATTTACATATTTTTAATTGTACAACACTGTAAATGTATTACCATTGAGGTTTTCTTTCTCTTGCAAAGTGAATATGCAAAACAGCTCAGGGATATTTCAGATTTGGAACAATCAAAATTACTATTCTGCTGCACTACTTTGTTTTTATTTTTTGTTTGTTTTAGAAAATTTAATTTGTTCATCCAAAATATTCTTTTTACTTTTATTATAAGTACATTTGTTCCTATCGTAACCACATGTAGTAATCAAATACAACAGCTGACCAAAGCTTTTAAATTGTTAGACAAGAAACAAAGGAAATTTTCTGATGTAGTGATTCACAAACTTTGCTTAAATGTGTACCACTTTTTACAGTATTACCAGTATCTGAAAACCACCCGGCTATAACCATATGTTCTACTACATACATTGCCAGGTGTAATTTAGGACATGGTCATCTTCAAAAATAATTAGTGTAAGCTCATATAAACGGTTTCTCCATGTACTATGCAGTGTCTGCCACTAGTAGCTGACACTAGAGTGATCATATTCATCCAATAATATGTAGCAAAATATATAATAATCATATTTGTATTTATCCAAAGGTCTTTAGTATCCCACAATATTTTTTTTTAAATAGTGACAATGTTGCGCTGTCAAGTGTCCATTTTTAAATAATATGGAAATACAATGGGTGATATAAGATGAAGTAATTGTGTAATACTATACACTAAATGACATAATTGTGCACATAAAATAGATGCGCATAAGATAAAACAAGCACATATGAATTACTTCTGCAATGTCCACAAATAAAGTGCCAATATAAGTTGAGGGGGGGGGGTAAGTGGGTACGTTTATCTCCATGTCCAATAAGAGAGAATTTAATATTGACTAATTTTATAATTGTAATCTACCTAATTTCATGTAGCGCCTGTTGTGTCCAATATGTGGGGAGGACAACTAGACATCTACACGACAGGTTCTATGAACATGTCTATAGCATTGACAACAATAAATCTACAAATATAGCTAAACATTTTATTTCATGTCATGGAGGTAATAAATCCACCATGCAAGTTCAAGTCATAGACAAGATCAGAGTCCCAAAGAGATGGCAATGACTTTCACCTGTTGTGCCACAGAGAGGTATTCTGGATATTCCATCTTCAGACTTGCATCCGCTTGTGTTTGAACTTTAAATGGGATGTGGGTCATTTTTATGAATAGGTCCCGGCGCCTCCTTGCGGCCCAGCAGCATACATCTGTTATGGAGATCAGAGTCCCAAAGAGAGTTGGAGATACCTTTTGCCTGTTGTGCCACAGAGAGGTATTCTGGATATTCCATCTTCAGACTCGCATCCCCTTGGGTTTGAACTGTGAATGGGATGTTGGTCATCCAAAAAATATGTATTTATAAAAACAGCGTGGTTTTACTCACATTAAAAACAGTGATGTGGTAACCTCCCTGATGAAGTCACGTGGGCGTGACAATACACTTTTGGGATTGAGCGACAGATAGACCGGAAGTGACGTAGGAGTATAAGCTCGCCGCTCTTGGATTACATGCCTTGTTCACTGTTTTCATTGTGAGTAAAACCACACTGTTTTTTATAAATATTTTTTGGAACATTTTATCACACTATCAGAGCCCCTTTTGTTTATACACCACCAGGATACTAGGTGGAACCCTGGGATCACTTTGGAGGAGGCATTACCATCCATCCAGACCTAAGGGCTGTGCTCATTACAGAGAGATCCCCAGAGATGAGTGGAGACATAAGGATCCCTAAGGTGAGAGACACCAATCACGTTTATTCACTGTTTTGGAATGCAGAAGAATCAGAGCACCTAGTTGTAGCTGCACATTTGGCTTAGCATTATAATCACTGGGACTTTTTTTCACGATTTTATTATCAGTTACTAATATTGGCACTTGATTTTTGGACATTGCAGTAAATAATATTTGTCTGCTTGTTTTGTCTTATGAGCATCTATTTTATGTGCACCATTTTGTTATTTATTGTATAGTATTACACAATTTATTCATCTTATATCACGCATTCTATTTTCATATCAATTTATTATATTTTTTGACACTGCAACATCGTCACTATTATTTACATTTTTTTTTTAGCCACAAATTTGCTTATCTGTGTTTTGCGGCAGCTAAAGTCACCATTATATTTAAAGTGATAGCGCGGGAGTACCAATTTGTTATAGTCCACAATATTTTTTACTTTCTGCTATAATGCATCCAATAAAAAACTTAACAAATTATAAAATGTCTTCATCAATTTAGGCCAATATGTATTGTTGGCTACACAATCCCAATAAGCGTATGTTAATTGGTTTGTGTAAAAGATATAACATCTACAAACTATGGGATATGTTTATTTATTTAGTCTTTACTAGTAATGGCGGTGATCAGCGACTTAAAGCAGGACTGCGATATTGCTGTGGACAAATTGGACACTAACAGACACTTTTGAGGACCAGTGACACCAATACAGTGATCATTGGTAAAAAAATATGCACAGTCACTGTACTAATGACACTGGCTCGGAAGGGGTTAACATCAAGGGAGATCAAAGGATTAACTGTGTGCCTAGCTGTTGTTTTCTTAAAAATTGTTACAGATTTATATTAAGAATATCAGCTAACTATATATTAGTAACATTTCATGTGTCCTTAAAATCGATCAAGTAAATGCTCAAAACCTGGCTCCATCTCAATACAAGATTTTTGGAAATGGTTATATAAATTTTTCACCATAACTTTTCTACACATTACAAGTTCTCATTCTTTTAAAATATGTCCTCAAAAAACATTGTAAAGCATTTTAGGAGTTCATATGAACAAGAAAACAAGCCATATGCTACACCATTCACCAGCAAGGAATTGGCTGAAGTTCTAACAGTGGGTGGACCTGTCCACTTGAAAAAGAGTCTGGCTTAAAGTTGGTCTAAGAGCTGACTGTAGCGCATGTATACATATTATTATAATGAAGACACAAGAAATTATACCGAATTTAAATTTACTAAGTGTCATTCGTATGTACATACAGTGCCTTGAAAAAGTGTCCATATCCCTTGAAATTTTCCACATTTTGTCATGGTACAACCAAAAACTTAAATGTATTTTATTGGGATTTTAATACATAAAGTGGCACATAATTGTGATGTGGGAGGAAAATGATAAATCGTTTAAATTTTGTTTTACAAATAAATATGTGAAAAGTGGATTGCCTTCAGAAATCGCCTAATTAGTAAATAGAGACCACCTGTGTGTAATTAAATCTCAGTATAAATACAGTATGTTCTGTGAAGCCCTCAGAGGATTGTTAGAAAACCTTAGTAAACAAACAGCATCATGAAGGTCATGGAACACACGAGACAGGTCAGAGATAAAGTTGTGGAGAAGTTTAAAGCAGGGTTAGGTTATTAAAAAAAAATATCCCAAGCTTTGAACATCTCAGAGCACTGTTCAATCCATCATCCAAAAATGGAAAGAGTATAGCACAACTGCAAACCTACCAAGACATGGCCATCCACCTAAACTGACAGGCCGGGCAAGGTGATCATTAATCAGAGAAACAGCCAAAAGGCCCATGGTAACTCTGGAGGAGTTGCAGAGATCCACAGCTCAAGTGGGAGAATCTGTCCAAAGGACAACTATTAGTCGTGCTCTCCACAAATCTGGCCTTTGTGGAAGAGTGGCAAGAACAAAGCCATTGTTGAAAGAAATCCATCCAAAGTCTGTTTAAAGTTTGTGAAAACCATGTGGGGGGACACAGCAAACATGTGGGAATAAGGTTCTTTGGTCAAAATTGAACTTTTTGGCCTAAAAGCAAAACACTATGGGGCAGATCCTCAAAGAAACTACGCCGGCGTATCTCTTGATACGCCGCGTAATTTCAAATTTTGCACGTTGTATCATTGTTTTGGTGTCCACAAAACAAGATACGACGGCATCTGGGTTAGATCCGACAGGCGTACGCCTTAGTACGCGGTCGGATCTTAGATGCAATTTTTCGCCGGCCGCTAGGTGGCATTTCCAACGTATTCCGCGTCGAGTATGCAAATTAGCCATTTCCCAAGATCCACAAACGTACGAGCGGCCGTCACATTTTTTTACGTTGTTTCCGTTTTGCTTTTTCAACCGTATAGTTAAAGCTGCTATATGGTGGTGTACTCAATGTTAAGTATGGCCGTCGTTCCCGCGTCTAATTTTGAAAATTTTACGTCGTTTGCATAAGTCGTCCGTGAATGGGGCTGGACGCCATTTACGTTCACGTCGAAAACAATGACGTCATTTGGAGCACTGCACCCTGGGAGTTTTTACGGACGGCGCATGCGCAGTTCGTTCGGGGTGGGGACGCGCTTCATTTAAATGAAACACGCCCCCTACCCGCCGAATTTGCATTCCGCCCCTTACGCCGCGAGAGATACACTACGCCGCCGTAACTTGCAGCGCAAATTCGTTGAGGATTCAAACCAAATCAAAGTAAGTTACAGCGGCGTAGCGTATCTTACATACGCTGCGCCCGGCGCAGATGTATGTGGATCTGCCCCTATATGTGGCAGAAAACAAACACTGCACTTCACCCAGAAGGGACAGGGAAGCTGGTCAAAGTTGATGGGAAGATGGATGGAGCGAAATACAGGACAATCTTAGAAGAAAACCTGTAGGAGTCTGCAAAAGACTTGAGACTGGGGCGGAGGTTTACCATCCAGCAGGACAGTGACCCTAAACATACAGCCAGAGCTACAATGGGAAGATTTAGATCAAAGCATATTCATGTGTTAGAATGGTCCAGACCTAAATTCAATTGAGAATCTGTGGCACGACTTGAAAATTGCTGTTCAGATACCCTCCGTCCACTATGACAGAGTTTGAGCTATTTTGCAAAGAAGAATGGGCAAACATGTCACTCTCCTAGATGTGCAAAGCTGGTAGAGACATCCCCCAAAATACTTGCAGCTGTAATTGCAGTGAAAGGTGGTTCTACAAAGTATTGACTCAGGGGGGCTGAATACAAATGCATGCCACACTTTTCACATATTTGCACAAAATGTCATCATTTTCCTTCAACTAAACAATTATGTGCCATTTTGTGTTGGTCTATCACATAAAATCCTAATAAAACAAATTTCGATTTTTGGTTGGAACATGACAAAATGTGGAAACTTTCTCAAGGAACTGTAAATATCTCATAAAAACAATTCTAAACATGAATTGGACCACAATAGTTAAAAAGAGCGAAATAAGTTATAGTATGCAGGTTGCCAACAAGTTTCGCACTTTGGTGCTTCGTCAGGGCCTTGCAACTTTTTCTTTTTGATTTAAGTGGTCTGTGTGTGACATACAAATACGCCATTAATGCACATCAAATTAGTACATTATAATACATTATACATTTTTTGTCAAGAAAAACATAGGGCCAGATTCTCAAAAGAGATACGACGGCGTATCTCCGGATACGCCGTCGTATCTCTGAGTCTGGCCGGTCGTATCTATGCGCCTGATTCTTAGAATCAGTTACGCATAGATTTCCCTTAGATCCGACTGGCGTAAGTCTCTTACGCCGTCGGATCGTAACTGCATATTTACACTGGCCGCTAGGGGCGTGTGCGCTGATTTACACTTAGAAATATGTAAATCAGCTAGATACGCAAATTCACGAACGTACGCCCGTCCGATGCAGTACAGATACGCCGTTTACGCTAGGCTTTTCCCAAAGTAAAGTTACCCCTGCTATATGGTGGCGTAAGTGCGGCGTACCAATGTTAAGTATGGCCGTCGTTCCCGCGTCAAATTTTGAATTTTTTACGTCGTTTGCGCAACTCGTCCGTGAATGGGGCTGGACGTAATTTACATTCGCGTCAAAACCAATACGTCCTTGCGGCATATTGGGAGCAATGCACACTGGGAGATTTCCATGGACGGCGCATGCGCCGTTCGTGAAAAACGTCAATCACGTCGGGTCACAAGTTATTAACATAAAACACGCCCCCCTGTTCCAAATTTGAATTAGGCGGGCTTACGCCGGCCTTTTTACGCTACGCCGCCGCAACTTACGGAGCAAGTGCTTTGAGAATACAGCACTTGCCCTTCTAAGTTGCGGAGGCGTAACGTAAATCGGATACGTTGCGCCCGCACAAAGATATGCGGATCTACGTGAATCTGGCCCATAGTATCTGTGTGCTCACCAATTCTGTTAGTGACTGAACCAAAAATGTCAGAACGCGGCCCAAAGGGTCCCAGTGGTACGAGGAGCAAGGATAACCAAGGCAGTGACCAGTGGAAGCCAGATCCACTTAGTCGTAAGATGTGCAGATACTAAAATTGGTTTCAGATAGACAAGAAGGATGGCTTTTTTTTTCTTTGGATTTACTTATTAGCTATTCTGCGGCAATCTTGCAGTACAGCCTCCCCGGCTAATTATTATTATATTTTTATTTGGAGATATTATTATGGACATTTAATAAACCTGTTTGCGTATGTCTGCTAATGGATTACATATGTAAACATATACAGGGTAACTTACTATTACTTTGTATTTCTTAATAATTTACAGACTTCTGTCATGGTCTTACCTGTCTCCTTCGTTTGACATGTGCTGGCGGCCATCTTGGTTTCTGGGACTCTTGTAGCCTCCCACCCTGCGGCTCCTCCTTCCCACTAGGAGGAGCTGGATGCCTGGCTCACATATATAGGAGCTCTGTGGCTTCAGTTCCTTGCTTGGTCCTCCTGTGTTCACATGCTTCTAAGACTGCTGCTGCTTCTGGTTCCGATCCTGGCTTCGTCTGACTTCCCTGCTGGTTCCTGATCCTGGCTTCGTCTGACATCCCTGCTGGTTCCTGATCCTGGCTTCGTCTGACTACCCTTCTGGTTCCTGACCTTGGCTTCGCAAGACTCTGATTCGGGTTCACCATCTGTTTTGGACTTTTGCTTTACAGCTTGATTTTCAATAAAGCCTTCTTATTTTCACTTATCTCTTGTTGTACGTCTGGTTCATGGTTCCGTAACAACTTCTTATTGGTTATTGGGGTCTCCACTCACTTTAGAATCTGCATATCTTACGACTAAGTGGATCTGGCTTCCACTGGTCACTGCCTTCGTTATCCTTGCTCCTCGTATCGCTGGGACCCCTTGTGCCGCGTTCTGACATTTTTGGTTCAGTCACTAACAGAATTGGTGAGCACACAGATACTGGCCCAGATTCAGGTAGAGCCGCGCAATATTTGCGTGGGCAAAGGGCAACGATTTTTGCTCTGCGCCCACGCAAATATTTCGATTTGCCCGCGATTCACGGAGCAGTAGCTCCGTAAATTGCGCGGGCGCTATGCTAATTTGCCCTGCGTAAGGGCGCCTAATGTAAATGATCCCGCCGGGGCGGGAATCATTTAAATTAGGCGCGCTCCCGCGCCGAGCGAACAGCGCATGCTACGTCATTTGCTTCTAAGTGAACGTGAATGGCGTCCAGCGCCATTCACGAATCACTTACGTAAACGACGTGAAATTCAAATTTCACGAGCGGGAAGGGTGGCTATACTTTAGCATTGGCTGCGCCTACTATGAGTAGGAGCAGCCTTATGCTAAAGTCGCCGTACGGAAACTCCGTACCTTGCGTGCGCAGGGCCCACGCAACTTTTGTGAATCGGTGTTAGTATGCAATTTGCATACTATACACAGATCACAATGGCCGCGCCCCCTAGCGGCCAACGCAAGAATGCAGCCTAAGATATGAAGGCATAAGGAGGCTTATGCCTGTCATATCCTAGGCTGCAGTCCGCGTAGCGATGTTCCTGAATCAGGGGCATTCGCTATGCGGGAGCAAAACAGCTATTGCGCCGCGCAACCTATGGTTGCGCGGGCGCAATAGCTTCTTGAATCTGGGCCACTATGTTTTTCCTGACAACAAATGAATAATGTATTATAATGTACTAATTTGATGTGTATTAATGGCGCATTTTTATGTCACACACAGACCACTTAAATCAAAAAGAAAGGCCCTGACGAAGCACCAAAGTGCGAAACTTGTTGGCAACCTGCATACTATAACTTATTTCGCTCTTTGTAACTATTGTGGTCCAATTCATGTTTATAATTGTTTTTATGAACTATATATATTAAAACTTTTGATAAATTTGTAAACCTTCTCTGTTTGGTGTACTTACCTTTTTTACAAGAACTGTAAATATCATCTTCAATCGGAGGTACCCTGAATTTGTTCCTATATACAACCATGTTACCCTGGCACAAAAAAACTTGCTGATGCTCATTTCTTTCCTTCTTTTTTCTACCTATGTGGAAAACCCCTGATATCCCAGAATTCAGAAGCAACACCATCTACAAAGACTGGCAAAAATTGTTCTTGCAGAAAAAGAGAACCAGTTGACAGAACAGATAGTAGTTTAGGGTAGACTTTCATAGAGATAATAGTAATTAACTGACTACAGCCTTTTTAGATTCTAGCACCAGGGAAATTATTCATGCTGAAAACTGTCCATTTAGGAGTTAAGTGAAACAGTTGAGTAGGTGTGCATTAAAGATCTATACTTTTGATGCCCACATTTATTTTATACATAGGACAAGCCAAGAAAGCAAGGAAAAGGACTTTCCACATTTTAAACAATGGAAAGAGGAGCTAAAGCCCATTGGGTGTGATCAATGTGACAAAATAGAGGAATATATGATAGTTTGTAATTTCTTTGTAGGTTGTGGCTTCAAAGTGGATGTAAACCCACCACCCACCCAGTATAAACTGGGGATCAACGATTATTGGTGCGGCCAATAGTTACTTTTTTAGAAGTATTGCTCAAAAAACTGACCAATATTACCAATATTGCTTAAGGGGCTTTACCGGGGTATCACCCTGGTACCGTTCTTTAGAGCAGACTGTTGGCTTTATTGTAATAACAACCAATGCGGCTCAGCATCCGCTCTGGTGTTATTACAAGCAGCGGGAGGCGATATTCTCCCCCTGCTTGCCCAGGCTCTTCCATCCCACCGGGCCTGAGCAACCAGCCAGCACATCTACTGGCTGGCCAAAGACCCGATCAAAGCCGATGCTTTGTTCGGGTCTCGGATCTAGTAATCCAGAAAAAGTATTTTAAAACGCCAGTCTTGACGTTTTGAATACTTTGAAGTGCAGTGGATCTCCCCATAAAGAGTATCTCTTGCATGCCTATTACTGTCACAGGGGGTGTTTACATTCCTAAAAAACAAATGTAAAATGACGGTGTAAAAAAAGTTTTTTTTTATAATGTACAAAATATCAGCAGGAGAGGTAGCTGAAAAAACGATATCACTCGATCCCTAGTGTAAACAAATGGCACAATATTAATGTGTGTATATATACATGCAAGCTTCCTGCATGCATCCCTACCTTGCAAATGTCACCAGTTTCAGCAGTAGGAGCCCGCAAATCTCTGGAATTGGTGGGCGGGTCTCTTTGCCGGAGCTCGTGGGCAGAGTCGTAATGTCGCAAGACTCCTTTTTTTTTTATCTTACTAAAGAAAAGACGAGAGGATTTCTCAGAGCTGGATTAACTCTTTGTGGCAAGACTGGGCACAGATGAATTGGCATCCTCTACTGTACCAGGTAGAAGTCTTAGTTAAAAAAAAAAAAAAAAAATCAGTTTTACATCCACTTTAACTATTCACCAGGGTATTACACATTTTGTGCAGAAAGTTGTAAAGTTTGTATCTATCTGATGTCACCTGGATAAAGAGGGTCAAGGTTTTCTGGAACAAGGCACATACCATGAAGGTGTTTGAAGATATTACCCTGGAGATATTTTGTAGGATTTGAGACAACTGTTTAACAATAGAGTAGACATAAGATCTTGTTCTGAGAAAAATTGAATAAGCAATTTTATAGAGATGTTTTTCCATTGCAAGACTGAGCGTTGGGGGCTTTTGAGCAGTAGGATTAGTTACCGTTCTCGTTAATCAAATTCTGTTGTCCATTAAGGAACACAGGAATTCTTAGACTGTCATATATAATGCTGCATGCAGGAGAACATTGGCAACAAAAAAAAGTTGTCCAGCTCAGGAAAATTCCTCCTACAACCACCGTTTGGAAGGGATTGATTTTCTTCTTTTAACAGTTGCTGGTAGATTAATGCAAGATATGTTAAAGCGAAGTTCCACCCATAAGGCGTGCTTTTTTCTCCCCCCCTCCCGCCGCCATCCGGTGCTTTTCCGGGCACTCCCATGCCATCGGGGGCCCGGAGAGCGAATCGGCCGGCGCTGGCTGGGGAAGCATAGAGGTGACTGGTGACCAGATGGTCACCAGTCATCTCTATGACCGTCGGAGGACCGGGCGCGACGTTATGACGTCACGCTCGGTACCCAGAAGTAAACAAAGCTGCAATCGCGGCTGTCGGTGTGAGATCGGTGAATGTTTTTTCACCGATTTCATGCTTGTAAGCCTGGAGGAGAGATGTGGTGTCTTATTGACCCCACATCTCTCCATAAAGAGGACCTGTCACACTGATTCCTATTACAAGGGATGTTTACATTCCTTGTAATAGGAATAAAAGTGATCAAAAAAAATTAAAAATAAAAGTGTAAAAATAAAAAAAATAAGTAAAATAATAAAAAAATGTTTTTAAAACGCCCCTATCCCCGGTAGCTCTCGTGCAGAAGCGAACACGCATGCAAGTCCCGCCCACATATGTAAACGCCGTTCAAACCCCACATATGAGGTATTGTCACGTGCGTTAGAGCGCTAGACCTCCTCTGTAACTTGAAAATAGTAACCTGTAAAAAAAATTAAAGCGTCGCCTATGGAGATTTTGAAGTACCGAAGTTTGGCGCCATTCCATGAGTGTGTGCAGTTTTAGAGAGTGACATGTTAGGTATCTATTTACTCTGCGTAACATCATCTTTCACATTATACAAAAAAATTGGGCTAACTTTACTGTTTTGTTATTTTTTAATTCATGAAACCGTTTTTTTTTCCCCAAAAAAGGTGTTTTAAAAATGATTGCGCAAATACCGTGCAAGAAAAAAAGTTGCAATGACTGCCATTTTATTCCCTAGGATGTCTGCTAAAAATATATATATATATATATAATGTTTGGGGGTTCTGATTAATTTTCTATCAAAAAAATTTAGATTTTTACATGAAGGAGAGAAGTGCCAAAATAGGCCCGGTGGTCAAGTGGTTAAGTTACATGTGCAGACAGACAGGGATGAGCAGTGAGCATAACCTAAGCTGTACAATTGGATCACACTTGAGGTCTCTTCCATGTGTAAACCCGGTTCTAAGTGTGGAGTTGTGCTTTCATATGCTGGAACCTGAATTGGTGTGTTCCAAGTTTTGAAGAATCATACAACTTGGGTTTCTTTGGTAGAGAACGCTACACTCCATACGAAACTGAAAAAATTTGATTTTTGTAATAACAGTTAAATCCTCTAAAATCCTTTTTCTTGGAGAACATTGAGGAACTCAGGAATTCTTGGACTGTCAGTCATACTTCCACCCAGGGGCGTAACTAGAAATCACAGGGCCCCATAGCGAAATGTTGTATGGGGCCCCCCAGAGCCGCCCTAGTGTCAATGCAGCGTGACCTGTGCCCCATACAGCGTGACCTGTGCCCCATGCAGCGTGACCTGTGCCCCATGCAGCGTGACCTGTGCCCCATGCAGCGTGACCTGTGCCCCATGCAGCGTGACCTGTGCCCCATACAGCGTGACCTGTGCCCCATGCAGCGTGACCTGTGCCCCATGCAGCGTGACCTGTGCCCCATGCAGCGTGACCTGTGCCCCATACAGCGTGACCTGTGCCCCATACAGCGTGACCTGTGCCCCATGCAGCGTGACCTGTGCCCCATGCAGCGTGACCTGTGCCCAATACAGCCTGGCCTGCCTGTGCCCAATACAGCCTGGCCTACCTGTGCCCAATACAGCCTGGCCTGTGCCCAATACAGCATTGCCTGTGCCCAATACAGCATTGCCTGTGCCCAATGCGGCATGATCTGTGCCCAATACAGCGTGGCCTGTGCCCAATACAGCGTGGCCTGTGCCCAATACAGCCTGAACTGCCTGTGGCCCATACAGCATGACCTGTGCCCAATACAGCATTTCCTGTGCCCAATACAGCCTTGCCTGCCTGTGCCCAATACAGCCTCACCTGTACAGAGGAAGAAGCAAGCCGGCCGGATCAGCAGAGAGCGGGATTGCCCGCTGTAATAGCTTTCATTTGAATTTCCAGTCTTCCCGGGGCTCATCGTCACATAGCCCCACCTCTTAGCCCAACGCCTTTGATGATGTCACATGTCCCACACTGGACCGGCGTTCTGTCGATCAAAGGTGCCGGGCCAAGAGGTGGAGCCATGTGACATGAGCCCCGGGAACACTGGAAGTCCAAATGAAAGCTATTACAGCGGGCAATTCCGCTCTCTGCTGATACGGACAGCTCGCCTCTTACTCTCCTCTCTCTTCCCCTGGCTGGGAGACCATGCCGGCGATGCTCTTATCCAGTGCCGGCCCAAGACATTGTGCTGCCTGGTACCAAGAATGAAATGCTGCCACCCCCAAAAAAATAAATAAATAAATCACGCCCACCAAAATGCCCCCACATTCATTATTTTATATCAGGATAACTAAAGTGGACCTGTCATGGCTCTATACATGTATATAGAAGAATAAAGAGGACCTGTCATGGCCACACAGAGGCCCCCCTTACATCAGAGCCTGCACAGAGGCCCCCCTTACATCAGAGTCTGCACAGAGGCCCCCCTTACATCAGAGCCTGCACAGAGGCCCCCCTTACATCAGAGCCTGCACAGAGGCCCCCCTTACATCAGAGCCTGCACAGAGGCCCCCCTTACATCAGAGCCTGCACAGAGGCCCCCCTTACATCAGAGTCTGCACAGAGCCCCCCCTTACATCAGAGCCTGCACAGAGCCCCCCCTTACATCAGAGCCTGCACAGAGGCCCCCCCATATTACATCAGAGGTTGCACGGAGGCCCCCCATTACATCAAAGATTGCACAGAGGCCCCCCCCATTACATCAGAGGTTGCACAGAGGCCCCCCATTACATCAGAGGTTGCACGGAGGCCCCCCATTACATCAGAGATTGCACAGAGGCCCCCCCCATTACATCAGAGGTTGCACAGAGGCTCCCCCATTACATCAGAGGTTGCACAGAGGCCCCCCATTACATCAGAGGTTGCACAGAGGCCCCCCATTACATCAGAGGTTGCACGGAGGCCCCCACATTACATCAGAGGTTGCACAGAGGCCCCCCCATTACATGAGAGGTTGCACAGATTCCCCCACATTAAATCAGAGGTTGCACAGATTCCCCCACATTAAATCAGAGGTTGCAGAGAGGCCCCCACATTACATCAGAGGTTGCACAGAGGCCCCCCCATTACATCAGAGGTTGCACAGAGGCCCCCCCCATTACATCAGAGGTTGCACAGAGGCCCCCCCATTACATCAGAATCTGCAGAGAGGCCCCCCTATTACATCAGAGGTTGCACGGAGGCCCCCCATTACATCAGAGATTGCACAGAGGCCCCCCCATTACATCAGAGATTGCACAGAGGCCCCCCCCATTACATCAGAGGTTGCACAGAGGCTCCCCCATTACATCAGAGGTTGCACGGAGGCCCCCCATTACATCAGAGATTGCACAGAGGCCCCCCCCCCCATTACATCAGAGGTTGCACAGAGGCCCCCCATTACATCAGAGGTTGCACGGAGGCTCCCCCATTACATCAGAGATTGCACAGAGGCCCCCCCCCCATTACATCAGAGGTTGCACAGAGGCTCCCCCATTACATCAGAGGTTGCACAGAGGCCCCCCCCTATTACATCAGAGGTTGCACGGAGGCCCCCCATTACATCAGAGATTGCACAGAGGCCCCCCCATTACATCAGAGATTGCACAGAGGCCCCCCATTACATCAGAGGTTGCACAGAGGCTCCCCCATTACATCAGAGGTTGCACGGAGGCCCCCCATTACATCAGAGATTGCACAGAGGCCCGCCCCCATTACATCAGAGGTTGCACAGAGGCCCGCCCCCATTACATCAGAGGTTGCACGGAGGCCCCCCATTACATCAGAGGTTGCACGGAGGCCCCCCATTACATCAGAGATTGCACAGAGGCCCCCCCCCATTACATCAGAGATTGCACAGAGGCCCCCACATTACATCAGAGGTTGCACAGAGGCCCCCCCCCATTACATCAGAGATTGCACAGAGGCCCCCCCCCATTACATCAGAGGTTGCACAGAGGCTCCCCCATTACATCAGAGGTTGCACGGAGGCCCCCCATTACATCAGAGATTGCACAGAGGCCCCCCCCATTACATCAGAGGTTGCACAGAGGCCCCCCATTACATCAGAGGTTGCACGGAGGCCCCCCATTACATCAGAGATTGCACAGAGGCCCCCCCCCATTACATCAGAGGTTGCACAGAGGCTCCCCCATTACATCAGAGGTTGCACGGAGGCTCCCCCATTACATCAGAGGTTGCACAGAGGCCCCCCCCATTACATCAGAGGTTGCACAGAGGCCCCCCCATTACATCAGAATCTGCAGAGAGGCCCCCCTATTACATCAGAGGTTGCACGGAGGCCCCCTATTACATCAGAGATTGCACAGAGGCCCCCCCATTACATCAGAGATTGCACAGAGGCCCCCCATTACATCAGAGGTTGCACAGAGGCTCCCCCATTACATCAGAGGTTGCACGGAGGCCCCCCATTACATCAGAGATTGCACAGAGGCCCCCCCCATTACATCAGAGGTTGCACAGAGGCCCCCCATTACATCAGAGGTTGCACGGAGGCCCCCCATTACATCAGAGATTGCACAGAGGCCCCCCCCCATTACATCAGAGGTTGCACAGAGGCCCCCCATTACATCAGAGATTGCACAGAGGCCCCCCCCCATTACATCAGAGATTGCACAGAGGCCCCCCCCCCATTACATCAGAGGTTGCACAGAGGCTCCCCCATTACATCAGAGGTTGCACAGAGGCTCCCCCATTACATCAGAGGTTGCACAGAGGCTCCCCCATTACATCAGAGGTTGCACGGAGGCCCCCCATTACATCAGATGCTTGAGCAGACACATCTCTCTCCTCTCCCTCACCTCCTCTGCACCGCGCAGTGAGAAGCGAGTGGGGGGGAAGCTTGGTCAAGTGCTAGCAGTTCCAGCTACATGAGCAGACAGTGACACAGCTCTTCCTCCCCTCCTCTGCCCCGCGGAATGAGAAGCGGGGGGGGGGGGATGGCAAATGAAGCTTGGTGCTAGTGATGTGATATCCAGAAGCACCAAGCTTCATTAGCCCCTCCCCCCTCCTTCTCATTCCGCGGGGCAGAGGAGGGGAGGGAGAGCTGTGTCACTGTCTGCATGGGCAGACTCATCTCTCCTCTCCCCTGCAGATTGAGAAGGAGGGGGTGCTAGCAAGGACTCGAGACATGACTTGCCCTTACGGATTGAGATGCGGGGGGGGGGAGGGGGGGTTCTAGCAGCGACTCGAGACATCTCATTTCACCGCTCCCTCCACTCTCTGCAGCGGGGAAGAAGGGGGGGGGGCCCGGAGAGTGCCGCGTTGCTGCCATTCTCACTGGCAATTAGCCTCACAGTGGAGCAGCGGGCCCCCCTGATCCTCACTCGGCTGCGGGCCCCATAGCGCCCGCGTGGGTCGCTATGGCGGTAGTTCCGCCACTGCTTCCACCTAGGACAAATGGACACTGACAACACAAAAAAATATGTGGCCAGCACAAGATAAATCCATTAACAAACATTATGCCTCAAATAATACAGAGGGGAAAGACTGGGACCCATATCCCTCATTAGACTCCAAGAAAAAGAGTTGATTGTGAGTACAACAATTCGCTTTTCTATCTTGCTCATGATTGACATCTGGGGACTGCCTGCAGCTCAAAAAGCCACTTGAAGGATTTAACGCCTGAAGCTGTCATCAGAAGAGGCCTAAAAATTCACCTGGAAGAACCTAGAATAAAACAGAAGACTAGGTGGTAGGCTTGCAAACTGGGAAATGTTGCTTGATGTCAAAAAGAGCAAGAAGCACTAGAATGACCTATACCAACTTTACTTGCATAAGCATTTTTTTTTTGTAAAGGTGAAATATGCCTGAAACCTATTCATTCAATGGAAGGATTTTTTCTTATAGTGAATTGGGATGAGGGTGAATCCAGATGGTAGAACAATGTATTGGTTGAGGTGAAAGGCAGATCTACCTTAGTTCTGGGCTTTGTCCACCACTCTGTACCTAACCAAAAAGGATTCCTTGCAGCCAATTATAGACCTGCGTTTTACAGGTCTAAAAGTCCAGGACTCTCATGCAAAATAGGTGAATCCTGGGGTTATAATGTTGAATCTGAGACCAAAAAGTCTTCAGCAGAAGAAGAAACACTGATTTGAGCTGTGTCCAAGACTAGACCAAGATACTCCAAATGACAAGTATAGGTTCCAACAATAGCTTCTGAATATTTAGGATCCATCAAACTGCTTAAACTTTTGGACAATCAATGTCACCTTGTCCAACTCTAGAACCAGACTAAAGAATCTGGGGTCTCTTACTCAAGATCCATTGGCATAGGGTACCATTTGACTGTGATCCATTAAGTGCCATACACACGGGCAGAATATCGGCTGGGTCGGCTGGTTCAATAGAAACTGGCTGACATTCTGCCCATGTGTACGGCCAGCTTCTGTCGGAGCATGACCGAAAAAAGTCTCCCAATTGGCACCCGATCAGCACTCTTACAATACAATGTGGAATGCATTACCGACTAACAAATGGAAATTGATCACCTGGCCTTCAGAAAAAAACTCAAGACCCACCTATTCTGAGGGATAAACAGAAGGAAAATGGATGCCAAGTGCCTTGAGGCGATTCAGTTAGCAATTGTAGCGCTATACAAGTTATTCACTCACTCACTTACAATACAATAGCTCAGCAGCGGAGATCACTGTACTAACATTGGATCGTTGGTACAGCTGCTCCTCCTGAGGGCTTTCACACGGAGGTGATGCGCTGGCGGGAGAAAAAAAATCTCCTGCAAGCAGCATCTTTGGAGCGGTGAGAGGAGTGGTGTGTATACCGCTTCTTCCCATTGAAAACAATGGGGCACCATTAACCCTTTTTAGCAGGGGGTTAATGCCGCACTGCTAGAGGCCGAACATCGCCGCAATTCTGCGGCAATACCAATGGTATAGCGCCGCTAAAAATATATACTGCCACCACACATACTGCCCCAGTGTGAAAGGGGCCTTAGCGTAAAAGACAATCTAACAATGCTCAGATTACAAAACAGAAAATGTACACTAGTTGATAAGGTATCAAACAGTCACACTTGTGTTTACAATGTGAAAATCCTCTATATAACGAGCACTAAAAACTTTAAAATAAGTCATTCAGGACCACTGCTTGTATTGTGAACTAATAGGATCTCAAAGATCACAACAGACTCTAAAGTCCAGTTTCAGTTGGTTTGTAGTTTAGAAACACCTCAAGTTTGTTTAGATAAGAAGACTGGCAGGCTGCCAAGATTCTCTGCTCCATAAAAAAATAGATGAGATTAAGGCCTCATTCACACTGTGTATTAGAAAAAACTAGCTGCAAAGCCTCTACCAACGGCAGGAAAAAGTGGCTGTAAAAATGTGCTTTTAGTTTTTGCATTGGTTTTAATGCATGTTTAGCTGTGTTGGCATTTAGCAGCATTTCTCTGCCTCTATTTAAAGTCAATGGTTCTCTGAGAGCCGTCTTAACTGATCCGACTTTCATCCCATTGATTTGAATAGAAGTCGCATCCCAAGTCGAATTATCATGATTCGACTTGTGGTGCGACTTGTGCTCTGAGGATCTTAAAGGGGAACCCCATTCAAAACATAAGACAGTATTGGCGACCCCCCCCCCCCCCCCCCCAAGATCCATACCCAGTCCTTTGAGTCTGGTATGGATCTTAAAGGAAAACCCCACACCAAAAAAAAAAAAACTGGGTGGCCCCCATGCCAGGACCATACTAAACCCTTCGGTCTGGTATGGATTTTGAGGGGAGATTCCATGCCAAAAAAAAAAATCCATACCAGACCCTTATTTAAGCATGCAGCCTGACAGGTCAGGAAGGGGGGGACGAGCACCCCCAACCCCCTCCTGGACCATGCCAGACCACACGCCCTCAACATGGGGGGAACATGGAGACAAGGTAGGCTGTGGCCTGGTATGGTCCCCTTTCCTGACCTGCTAGGCTGCATGCTCAGATAAGGGTTTGGTATGGATTTTGGGGGGCCTACGCATTTTATTTTTTGCCTTGGGTTTTCCCTCAAGATCCATACCAGACTCAAAGGGCCTGGTATGGATATTGGGGGGAACCGTATGCCATTTTTTTTTTTTTTTTGACGTGGGGTTCACCTTCAAGATCCTCAGAGCACCACAAGTCAAGATCCTTAGAGCACCACAAGTCAAATTATCATGTTCCAACTTGGATGCGACCTCCATTCAAATCAATGGGCTGAATGCCGGATCACTTAAGACGGCTCTCATAGGGAATTATTGATTTTGACATGTCAAAAAAAAAAAGTGTTAAGCCACGTTTAGCAGTCTTTATCAGCGTTGGACGTATTTAGAGCTGTAACGCTGGTCTTCGAAGCACGCTGACCCTGAGGTTTTGTTTTTTTTGCAGCCTATGCCACTTACAGCTCCTAAAAGCCTGTGTGTGTGTGACGCCAAAGAGAACAACATGAAGAGGCGTTTTAAAGTTGCAAAAAAAGTCTTAGCACGTACACACAGCCGGAATTTCCGACAACAAATGTTCGATGTGAGCTTGTTGTCGGAAAATCCGATCGTGTGTATGCGCCATCGGACATTTGCTGTCGCAATTCTCTGAATCATTGAACTTCATTTTTCTTGGCTCGTCGTAGTGTTGTACGTGACCGCGTTGTTGGCGATTGGAATGTCTGACATTTGTGTGACCGTGTGTATGCAAGACAAGTTTGAGCCAACATTCCGTCGGAAAAAGAATCCACGGTTTTGTTGGAATGCCTGATCACGTATACGCAGCATTATGCTGGTAAAAGCAGCTGTAAAAACGCCCTGTGTGCATGAGGCCTTAAATGCCTCTGTTGTCAACTTTGAGAATAATTTTCTCCACAATCTCAAAAATACATCATCACAGCGATATACAGTACATATAAAAAAACAAAAATCTGTGATAAATATATACACATAAGTCCATTTTGAACATGAGTTGCACAGTTCTCAGGTAATGTACTCCAAAAAAGTATCTATTGTGAAGTGCTCCATGCTCTGCATTCATAAAGTGATTTTTTGCTCACCTGAAAGGATGGACCCTCTGCAAAACAGTATGAGAGTCAGAGAAGCTTTTTATAGAAAGATGGTGTTCCTCTTTGTCCTACTCACCTTACTCCTCCACACTCCTTTTTTCCACTCCCAGAAATATCAGCGTTTGTAGATAATAGACAATGGGTAAATACCAACCTATAGTGTGCACCAGCCAGGATCCAGGAGTCCTCACAAACAATGTCTCACACCCTCCTATTTGGGGGGGACTGTCTGGGGCTGAGTCTGGCACTATGCAGGAAGAAGGACTTACACAGTCCCTGCTAGCTTCCAATACTGTTATCTGCACAGGAAAACAGTCGGCTGCACTGACCTGACTGAAGTCTTTCAGGAACTGTTGGCACTTGAGAAACAAATGGAGGTGTTTGTAGTGCCTGTCCTGACTGCAGCCCCAATGTGTACAAACCCCACTCCCGTATCTCAGCCGTAGTGTTTTGTTTGTGTATAATTCTCTGCACAATGCCTGGTAACAGAGGTGATTTTTTCAAGTATTTTAATTGTTTGTTCACAATAATAAATACTTTAGAGTGCTGTGCATACTCTGGGCACAGGCATCTAATATATGAAGGACCTCAGCTACTCCCTATGAAATAGGAGGTTTGGTTGGTTGCCACCCATCAGCTGATACTCCTCTGACTTTCATTATTTTTTGGTAATTTTTCATGGATTTGTTCTCTAATATTACCATGTATATCTAAGATATCTACAAACTGATAGCCAGATTCAGAAAGACTGGCTTAACTTTGAGGCGGCATAGCGTATCGCATATACGCTACGCCGCCGTAAGTCAGAGAGGCAAGTGCTGTATTCACAAAGCACTTGCCTCCTAAGTTACGGCGGCGTAGCGTAAATGGGCTGGCGTAAGCGCGCCTAATTCAAATGAGGAACAGGGGGGCGTGTTTTATGTTAATGACTAGTGACCCGACGTGATTGGCGTTTTAAACGAACGGCGCATGCGCCGTCCGTGGACGTATCCCAGTGCGTGTGCGTCGGATAGAATGCCTTAGATATGTCGAACACTGCCTACTACGTGAACGTAACTTACGCACCGCCCTATTCGCGTACGACTTACGCAAACGACGTATAAAGTTACGCTCGTTCCAACGTCCATACTTTGCATGGGCTGCGCCACCTAGAGACCAGCTTTATCTTTACACCGGCGTACGTCTTCCGTAAATGGCGTAACTAATTGCAACGGGCGTACGTACGTTCGAGAATCGGCGTATCTAGCTCATTTACATATTCGACGCAGAAAACAACGGAAGCGCCACCTAGCGGCCAGCCTAAATTTGCACCCCCTCTTAGCCTAATTTAAGCGTATCTGGTTTCCAGAATACGCTTAAATTTACGACGGCGTAGATTCAGAGTTACGACGGCGTATCTACTGATACGCCTGCTTAACTCTACGTGAATCTAGCTATTAAAGTGGAAGAACACAGTAACTACTTCTAAAAACACTTCCTTCATTTCCTATTGTTAATCCACTCTGGGTCGGTCACATGATCCTTGTGTCAGCGAGTGGTTCAGGGCAGAGAAGGGCAGAACAAGTCAAGTAAAAGACTGCAAAACTGACAATGTCCCCTGTTTTTTTTAGCTCCTTGGAAATTACCTTTGCAGTGGGCTCTCCACACTTCAAAGGTTTAAATGCTTGTTGAGTTCAGGGGCAGAGGATAAAGGTGTAATATCTTGTTCTGAGCTCCTTCCATATGTGCGATTGATCCCCCAAAGCCTCTTCGCTAAGGTTCAATTCACATCTATGTATTTTTAGTGCTTTTTGCATTTTGCAGATTTGCACTACAGTATGTGTTCCAAAGAAAACCATGTTAAATGGACTGTAGTGCAAATCTGCAAAATGCACTAAAAATGCATAGGTGTGAATGGAACCTTCGACATGAAAGCCGGTGGTTGCTCACTGAGGACATCAAGTACAGTGCCCAAGACTAATAGCCTTGCATTGTACATGAGAATGATGAGGGATCGTCCACAGCCCAGAGGCAGAAAAGGAGAGCGCTGAGGCGAGGTTTAAAGCTAGTATTACACCTTACCTCTCTATCGCCTTTACCTCCTGATATTTAAAACAAGCTATTAACACTTAGGGCCACACTACTTTTGTTTTTTATTATTATTTACTTGCGTGCATTTTAATGGCAACTGAAAAAAAAATAAGGCATGCTTGCTTTTTTTTGCGCATCAAGCAGGTCTACAATAAAAAGCATAATGGAATATTGTTGTACCATCTGTATTATGGAAGACAAACTATGCATATTAACAGGCATCAAGAGATGCAAGTCACTGCATATGAAATATGTGAAAGGGCCCATACCCTAATGTGGTTTTAAACCCAAAAAGTAAAATTTGATATATTGCAGCTTACCGATGTGATGGCTGCATTCAACTTTTTGGGGACTTTTTTTTTAATACTTTATTTTAACCTGATCTGGCCAGTAAATCTGTTATTCATCAACTTAGAAGACCAAGCTGTCCAGAGAACGTAGCTGGGGGTTGAGACAAACCCTTTACCACTGATGTGTGCTTACCCTGGTCAGCATTTATTCATTTTTTTCCAGTGTATTTAAATGTGCTAGTGCATCTTAAAGGGGTGGTTTCCCCGAAATTCATTTTTTTTTTTTAAATCCTTTCTCCCGCTTAGTACATGTACAATAATGTACTCACCCGTCCCAAGAATCTAGGCGCCAGCATTCTTAATTCATCAGAAAGTAAACTTTATAAAATACAGCGATGGACGTTTCCATCTTAGCTCCTGGCATTCTGAAGCCCTATGCTGGAAAGAAATAGACACGCCCAGCCCCACTCAGACAGACCAGGAAGTGCCTGCTTCACAGACCATAAAGAAAGGTAAACAAACGTTTTAACATTTTTTGTTTGGCAAACGTTTTTTAGGCTAACTATGCTCTTGTGTTTAAGGTTAATTTGTTAGATAGGTGGAACCTCCACTTTAAGCCCCCATACACACATGCCAAATATCAGACGGTCTGTTAAAAGGGGCATGACCGAAAAAAGGTCTGCTGATCGCCATCTGATCAGCACTCTAAACCAATGACTGAGAGTGCTGACTGGTGTCTTCTGGTGGGGTGGCCATCCCCCTGTCAGAACACAACAGCTCAGCAGGGAGATTGCTGTACCAACATTAGATTGTTAGTACATGGTCTCCCGCTGAGCCCTTCTGTTTTTTGTTTAGCCCACTGGGTTAAACAGAAAAAAAAACGTATTGTGTACTAGGCTTAACACTACTCTCTTCCCAGACTGACAAATGTTGCTGTCCATAAGTGTCTCTGATGATCCTTCAGTGGAGTGGGGACACCCCAAGACCAGAAATGTATTACTAGCTGAATCTCCAGGTGAAAATAAAGGACAAACAAAACCTGTGGAAAATCTTACCATATGAGAAAAGATCAAATTGGGAGAATGTGATGACCTGTTGGTGTGTATGTAAACATCCTTCACACAAACTGCTTTAGGAAATATAATTTGTATTGTTCCAGAATATTTCTGTTACCATGTTGAGACCTCAGATTTATTATCAGGGCAAATATATGCTCTTAAAATGGGCACACTGTTGCAGGTTAATACCTCATAGTTCTCGGTACGGTAACAATTAGCGCAACAAAAATCACTTATTAACCTTCCAAAGGAATGTTCTTTCCTGCAGGGCAATTTCCACCACACAGCAGCAAGGTTCTGTGCTTAGTTCAGCAACATGTTAATTTATGCATATTACAATTTTTTTATAAAAGTATTTTGTCAACATTTATGGGCGTCACAATTTTGCCTGTTAGAGCACTCATTCTAGTATGTATAATCATTAACACAAACATTCCAAATTGACCTTTTTACCACTGCTAATAGTATATCTACTGCTCATGATATATTAGCATGGAAGTTTAAGTAAGTTGTAAAAGATAAAGCAGGCAGGAAAGCCTACCAAGAAAGTCAGAAATCCTAATCTGCTTGATGTAGATCAGCATAACAACCAAAGATTTGTATTTTTAAAAGAAGAGGTCAGCAGTAGTAGCCTCCATTCTTCCCTGCATCACCTCCTTAAAGCGGTAGTTCACCCTCACTTGCATCATTTTTCCATCGAGACAGGCATTGTAGCGTGAGCTACAGTATGCCTGTCCCGATTTTTTTACCCCCGTACTCACTGTGTACCTGTACGATAAAGATTTCGGCTCCCGCGGGGAATGGGCGTGCCTAGGGAGAGGGAGGATGATTGACGGCCGGCCCTGGCACGTCACTCTCCCCGAAGACAGCCGGAGTAGGTCTCGGCTCTTCACGGCGCCTGCGCACAGGCTATGCGCAGGCGCTGTGAAGAGCCAAGCCTATTTCGGCTATTTCCGGAGAAGCGTGACGCGCCAGAGCCGGCCGTCAATCATCCTCCGTCTCCATAGGCACGCCCATTCCCCGGTATCTTCGATCTACGAGTACAAGGTGAGTACGGCGGTAAAAAAATCGGGACAGGCATACTGTAGCTCGCGCTACAATGCCTGATTTTATGGTACAATAAAATTTTTTTTTTTTTTTTCGTTCATAGGGTGAACCCCCGCTTTAAAGTGTTAGTTCACCTTTACAGAAAATCTATAAACATGACCTCACACAGGCAGGGCCGGTGCAAGGATTTTTGCAAACTCAGGCGAAGGTGCATTTTGACGCCCCCCCGGCGCGCACGCACAGGTGTACACACACACCAACACTATACAGAGATACCACATAATATATCTAGATAGTACTAGCATTGTTCTCTATCTATCTGTCTCCTATTGTGCCCACACTGCCCAGTGAAACTGACCTGCTCTCTCTGGTGGTCCTGGACAGCGTTGCTCTCTCTCTCTCTGGTGGTAGTGCGGGTACAGCGTGGCTCTCTCTCTCTGGTGGTGCGGTACAGCGTGGCTCTCTCTCTCTGGTGGTGCGGTGCAGCGTGGTTCTCTCTCTGGTGGTGCAGTACAGCATGTTTCTCTCTCTGGTGGTGCGGTACAGCTTGGCTCTCTCTCTCTGGTGGTGCGGGTACAGCGTGGCTCTCATGGCGCTCTCTGGTGGTTCGGGTACAGCGTGGCTCTCATGGCTCTTTCTGGTGGTGCGGGTACAGCGTGGCTCTTTCTGGTGGTGCGGGTACAGCGTGGCTCTTTCTGGTGGTGCGGGTGCAGCGTGGCACTCTGGTGGTGCGGGTACAGTGTGGCACTCTGGTGGTGCGGCCCCTCCCCACCCTGGTCCCCACTGTACTTACCGCTCACGATCCTAAGCTTGTCAAGGCTCCCACATGTCTCTCCAATTGACCAGAGATTTGAAATCCCTGCTGCTGTCTCTCTTCTCTGTCCAGCGCTGCCAATACAGGCCACATGGATTTTAACTGGTCAGAACCGTCACATGCAACTATAGTACAGAATGTGTCAATGAACTACCAGAGCGCTCATCAATCCCCCCACAGTTCATTGAGATCTGCAAGCCATCTGTTGCGGTGGAAGATGGGACCTGTAGTTTATTCATTCATTCCTTCACAGATCACTGTTTTTAAATTGTGACAGCATGTGCGGAGAGAAGAACAACCCCCGCATGCTGTTGGGAAGAGAGGGGGGGGTTGGATGAGAAATGGGGAGCACGGGCACCCTAAATATGGGTGTAACATATAAGATGTTACAAAGAGTGAACTTATCCTTTATATACTATAAGCATAGGCACAATGGAAGCAAATGCAAATGAGAAACGCTTTGCATTCCATCAAATCATTATCTTTGGAAACGTACAATTTAGAAAAGAAAAATGAAGCTATTCTGGACAGTTTTTAAACAGGAAAACAATCCAAGTGATCAAGGCAACCTACCAACAATAGTTTTATTTTGATAGAATTTGAACATAACTTTTTTTTTACTTAATATTTTTATATTGCTAACCTTCAAAAGTCTTCCCTTACATATGACATGAAATATGAAAGCCATGTTTCTCTGAGTATGTCGGAAGCATGACATTACCTTTTTGTAATTTATAGTTTGTGAAATTACATTATGACTGGAAGTAGCTCATCTCTGACATTCTTTTAAGTTTATCGGACCTACATTTTGTAAATACACTGGAAAAGTTTATAAAAGCGAACATATTTTTATACTTAAATAATTTCCCATGCAAAGGACATTGTATTAATGGCCAAGCAGCTGTTTCTATTAATCCAGAGCAATTTGATGCACCAGACTTTAATTAAGTCCTGTTGTTTAGATCAAGTATAGGGGTTCTTGTGAAGATTGATGTAATGCCAAGCATACCCCATAGAGCAGTGTGTTAATGATTAAAACACAGAATTACAGTATAAAGAGGTAGAAGCGTTCAGCCTTGACATTTTATTCACCATATTTTTTTAAATGGTGGTGTTTTCTTGCGTTTGTGAGTTCTGATTGCCTGAACAGTGATTCTTAAAGTGTACCTGTCACATTCTCCACAACACCCTCTTCCTAAAATGGTTGTAAACCCAACCACACATCTTGCACCTACAAGTAAGCCTAGATTAAGCCTACATGGTTAAGGAGATATTTGCTGAAAACACAGCAGCGATGTCTACGGCGCATGCACTCTGAGAGTGCCGTTTTTGAGCCTGGAAAATTTGGGGTTAATGACAAATTTTTGCGCATGCGTGGGGATCAGCCGGTCCCGCGCGCATGCGTGGGAGTGATGTCATCGCCGCTCCGGCCAATCACAGAGCCGGAGCGGTGATTACAGGAAGAAGATCGCCGGAGACATGGCGGCAGAGGAGAACTTTGGGGGCTTTGTTCTCGATCATAATGAGCTAGTATGCTGTGCATACTAGCTCATTATGACTTTATCTTGCAGGGTATTTAAAAAAAGAGCAAGGGTTTACTTCCTCTTTAAAGCAGAACTTCACCCTAAAGAGGAAGGTCCTCTTTATGCCCTTCTCCTCCCTCCTCTTCTGTTTTTGGCACTTTTTGGGTGGGATGGGGAACAGGTACCTGGTTTTGACAGGTACCAACTCTCACTTCCGACCAGATCACCACAGCGATCCACTGGAAGTTTTCTTTGCCCTACAACCTTCTAAGACATGTCACAGGTCTCAGAAGGCTGCTGGACAGCGTGGCTCTTGTATGCACAGTGGGCAGCCTGCTGTAAAGCTGCAAAGAATCAAAGCTTCCTGCCCACAGTAAACATGCTGGCACCAGGGACCCAAAGACTGTTGAGGAACCAGTTTGGGTGAGCACAGCAATGGACCCCTAGACAGGCGAGTGTCATTTTATTTAAATTCAGCAGCTGCGGTTTTTGTAGCTGTTGACTGTTTTTTTTCCAAACAGGCCAAGAACTGCAGTCCCTACTTTTTCCTATGTTGCATTACCTTTTTTTGGTATTACACACTGCCTATCATCTGCACCGTTTTAATGCATTTATTTCATGAACCACATTCTAACCATAGTTTTCCAAAGTCTTCATGTTAACTGCCAATCTGCTAGGTTTTATGACTAGGTATGCATTCTAAGGCCTCATACAGACGAGGGGATCTCCGCTGGAAACGGTCCGCCGGACCGTTTCCAGCGGAGATTCCTCCTCCGGATTTTGATCCGATGGCTTGTACACACCATCGGATCAAAATCCGCGCGGAATACATCCGTGGTGACGTGCGTGACGCTGGAAGGTAAGTACTTCCATGCATGCGTCGAATCATTACGACGCATGCGAGGGAGGGGAGCGGACGGATTATGTACAAACGACCGGATCAATCCGCTGGACACGATTCAAGCGGATAGATTTCTTGGCATGCTAAGAAATTTCTATCCGCTTGAAATCGATCGGCCGGACAGACGACCGGATTTGTCCGCTGGAACTGATCCGCGGATCAATCCCAGCGGATAGATCCGGTCGTGTGTACGAGGCCTAAAAGTGATGTAGCGTGTGAACTTGTACTTCAATTTGACACATGCTGCACCACTTTTAAAATCTGTCTGCTCCAGTGTCTCTCGATCTGTACTTCAAAAGAAAGTTGGTCCTAAAGTGGTTCTAAAGGCTTAAGGTTTTTTTCCTTCATGCATTCTATGATTTATGTGTGCAGCAGTTCCCCCAGCCCTCCAATACTTACCTGAGCCCCATCTAGATCCAGCGATGTGTACAAGATCCTGGGCTCTCTGGGAACTCTCCCTCCTCATTGGCTAAAAGAACAGTGGGTGCCATTGGCTCCCGGTGCTGTCAATACCAACCAGTGAGGAAAGAGAGGGGGCAGGGCCAAGCCACGGCTCTGTGTATACTGTGGGAGCACTCAACGGGGGGAGGGGCTAGGAGCGCCGGTGGGGGGCCTGAGAAGAGGAGGATTGGGGCATCTCTGTGCAAAAGCAACACATAGAGTAGGCAAGTATACCATGTTTATTTTTATTTTATTTTTTTATATATATATATATATCTACCTTTTTAATACCACTTTAATTAGCTTCACTTTCATAAGATATGAACTGTTGGTATTTTATTTTACATTTTCATTTCATTAACTGGAACATAATGTAAAAGTGGTACATTATAGAATGTAAAATTGGTACACTATAGAACTACCTGAATTTGGCACACGATTCACTGTCAGAACCAAAAGTGTCATGTATTTTTGGCACAATAGATTAACAAATGGGATTGATGGCAGAAAAGTGGCACATCAGCTTTATTGAATTTCCCCATCCCGGTATAACACAGTATTGACTGCAAATGTATAGCACTTTGCGATTGTAGACAATAAATAGAATGGGCATGTGTCTTCTTATCAACTAACACTTAATTCCAATAAATACAATTCTGAAAAGAGGAAATTGATCAAATTAACTCTTCCAATTTGGTGTTTCTAAGGCCCCTTTCACACTGAGGAGTTTTTCAGGCGGTACAGCGCTAAAAATAGCGCCTAAATACCACCTGAATAACTCCTGCCCCAGCCTTCTCAATGTGAAAGCCCGAGGAGAGGAGAGAAAAAAATCTCCTGCAAGCAGCATCTTTGGAGCGGTGTGTATACTGCTCCTTCACCGCGCCTTCCCATTTAAAACAATGGGAAGCCGCGGAGGCGCATTGTGGGCGGTATTAACCCTTTTACAGCCGCTTGCAGGGGTTAATACCGCACTGCTAGCGGCTGAATCCCGCGGCAGTTCCAACGGTATAGCGCCGCTATTTTTAGCGGCGCTATACCGCCCCCACGCCTCCCGCCCCAGTGTGAAAGGGGTCTAATTGTTGATTTTTTTTTTTATAGTATGTACTTTTGTAGTTGCATTCAAAAGGTTGGTTTTTACAAACGCACACATTTTTTTCAAATATTCCCATGTCTATTGTCCCATTTAACATTAGAAAAACCACGGACTAACTTAGTGCATTCTTTTTATTTCCCACAATTCATATATCGATTCTTCACACGTGTGTTTATATGTACCAAGGATTCATTTTCAGAGTATTTTCATAATTTTCATTATATGCAATTCCAGTTCTGACCACAGATAAATGTGACCAGATGTACAGTGTATAAAAACATACTTTCAATGCATTAATAAATAAATAAACCCTGCAAGACAAAGGCATAATGCGCTAGTATGCATAGTATACTAGCTCATTATGTATTACCTCAGATCGAAGCCCCCGCAGCGGTCCACATCTTCCCCTCTGGCCGCCGACGTCTCTCCCGGGGCTTACTTTCAGGTAACGAGGCTCCGGTGCTGTGATTGGCCGTAGCCGCGACGACGTCACTCCCGTGCATGCGCGCTGGAGCTGCCGGTAACAGCACATGGACTGAAGCAATGGCACATATATACCATTGCTTCAGTTTGCCCCAGGGCACATGTAACAATGACATCAGCACATCAAGGGGACACAGGATATCTCCTAAACCGTGCAGGTTTAGGAGATATCCTGTGTAGCTACAGGTAAACCATAATATAGGCTTACCTGTAGCATAACGTGGTTTTAAAGGGTTTACAACCACTTTAAATGCATGTCCTTTTTTTATTTTGACTCAAATGTTCAAAAACTACTCAAACTATGCAGCACCCAGTGCCTGCCAACCATTGGATTAAGAATAGGACCTGTGAGATCATGTGATCAGTCTGAAAATAGCTGAAAATAAAAGCATGTATGTTTTGTTTTTGTTTGTTTTTTTCGGTTGAGGTGCTCAAATGGTGGCATGGGGTGGCCCAGCCTGGAGTTGGACTTACAGCCTTGCCCAGGACCCACTGAAGCCTGTGATTAGAGAATGAAGGCGCTGTTTTTGTATGTATCTGTGTGTGTATATGTATATATATATATATATATATATATATATATATATATATATATATATATAATACAATGTGTGTGTGCTCTGTAAATACTGACCACTTGTACCTTTGCAGTAAGCAGCTGACACTGAGATAACAACAAAGTGCAGTTATATAATATAGTGCAGTGGTCTGGGCTAGGCAACTAGAACTGCCATATAAATAGGTACTCTTGTATATTTTACGAATTGTACTTTAATCTGTTGTTGTATACTTTACTCAGTTCCGCTTTGTACAGTAGTTATTGATTTGTTTGAAGTGATTAGTAAGTTATAAAACGGCGATCATTTTGCTAATCAAACTGTATGGAAACAATCAATGATGTAATTAAAGAACAATTACCTGCTTCTCTGTGTCAGTTTACTTTGGGGATTACATTTCTGTAAACCAGAGATTTGGGTAGCTGACCTAATCTTTAACTGTGTGCTCCTAATTTACACCCAGAGGGGACTTCTAAATCTAATTACCCCCTGCTGGTAAATTAATATGATTATTCATGCTCACAGTTTACATTAGGTCTCATGATGGATATAGCTAAGACAGGTTTTGAGAGTGTGCATTAATTCTGCTTTTTTAGTAAGTTATTATAATTGGACATCGTATTAGTAATATTTAAATGTAAGGTAGTAATGTAATGATTAAAATTAAATCCTAAAATGAGTTTGTGCTGTATTTGTTTTGACCAATTAACAGGCCTAGAGCAAATATGAAATTGAATGTGACATTGTATTTATAAATATAAGAGAAAAGTCTATAATCAACTCTGTGTAGAGTTTTACCAGGACAAATTGCTAACACTATTTTCTCTTTATTTTCCTTAATACTGGATGGGACATTCTATGTATGTGATATTTTCCTCAATGAGGTTGGTCAGAGTTCATCAGTGCAAACACAATACTCAGAGCTTTGTTTTAAGTTTGACTCGCTTTGTTTTTGTTTTAGTGGCTAAAATGTTATTAGTGACAAAATGTACAGAACCACAGTGATAATGAAGTGTTGTGTGCAGTGGGTTCAGCCAAGGAGGAGAGTGAGATATAAAGCCAGTGAGTTGTCATCACTTACCCTCCATAAGACGTTGTGCAAGTGTAAGAATTGATGCTAGTTTGAAGCCAAAGGGTAGTCACACCAAATATTGATTTGATTTAGATTGTTCTCCCCTTCGCTCACTTTGCATTTTGTAAATTGATAAAAATAAACACAATATATATTTTTGAAAGCATTCTTACTTTACAACATTTCTTTACACCTGCTGACAACTTTGTACAGTGCTGTATAAGCTGCTACCTTACAGTGCTGCTCCTTACCCACAGACTTCACTGGAAGTCTGTGGGTAAGGCCTGGGTCAGACACATCAAGCTGTGTTGGGTTACTTTTCACCTGTCAATGTCTCATTGCTTCTTGTTTAGAGCCCTTTTACGCTGAAAGCGTGGGGGCGGCGGTGGTAAAGTGGAGTTCGTTTTAGCTGTGCTTTACTGTCGTTTTAGAGGTGATTTTTGGCTGCTAGCGGGGTGCATTAAACCCCTGGTAGCGGCCAAATAAAGAGTTAAGGTGGCGCTGCCATGGCGCTTTGCAGGTGTTTTGGCCGCACTGCCCATTGATTTCCGTCAGCAGGGGTGCTTTAGGAGCGGTGTATACACCACTCCTAAAGCACCTCAAAGAAGCTGCTTGCAGGACTTTTTTTGACATTTTGCCAGCGCATCGCCCCAGTGTGAAAGCACTCAAGCTTTCACATTGGGATTGCAGATGAGGCATTTTTCAGGCGCTTTACATGTGCTATTTTTAGCGCTAAAGCACCTGAAAAGGCTTCCAGTCTTAGTGTTTGTGCTCGCTGTATAATTTGCTCACCTGATTTTTGCAGTTCCCTGTCAAATCAGCCGCTCTGCTTTCCTGATTGGTTACCAGGTATACCCACTATACTGTGAGTGGTTAAGGACCCATTGTTTTGGTCACCTTTTTATATATATATATATATATATATATATATATATATATATATATATATATATATATATATATATATAGTACAGACCATAGGTGTGCGCAGCCTATTACATTAGGGTGTGCACCCCAAAGCTCAAACACGAGTGTAGGTATGAGTATATAATATATCTCTATCTCATCTCCCCACCCGCATAGTGAAAGAGGGGGATCTTTCCCATCACCCCACCAGCACACAGAACGACAGGGCCACTGTCAGAAATCATGGGCCTGATACAGTCTACCTGACAAAGCTCCCTCCGCCTGACAGAGCTAGGGCCTAAGCCTGAGAGGGGCGCAGTGTTGTATGGGGTGGGTGCAGGGAGTATAATGACAGACGCAAGGTGTATAGTGAGGGGCGCAGTGCTCTATGAAGTGGGTGCAGGGTGCTGTGGGATGGGTGCATAGTGGGGGGTGCAGGGTGCTGTGGGATGGGTGCATAGTGGGGGTGCTGTGGGTGCAGGGTTCATAGTAAGGGGTGTAGGGTGGGTGCATAGTGAAGGGTGCATAGTTCTGTGGGGTGGGTGTAGGGTGCTGTGGGGTGGGTTCAGGATGCATAGTGAGGGGTGCTGTGGGGGTGGGTGCAGGGTGCATAGTGAGGGGTGCAGGGTGCTGTGAGGTGGGTGTAGGGTGCATAGTGAGGGGTGCAGGGTGCTGTAGGGTGGGTGCAGGGTGCATAGTGAGGTGGGTGCAGGGTGCATAGTGAGGTGGGTGCAGGGTGCTTAGTGAGGTGGGTGCAGTGTGCTTAGTGAGGTGGGTGCAGGGTGCTGTGAGGTGGGTGCAGGGTGCTGTGAGGTGGGTGCAGGGTGCTGTGAGGTGGGTGCAGGGTGCATAGTGAGGGGTGCAGGGTGCATAGTGAGGGGTGCAGGGTGCATAGTGAGGGGTGCAGGGTGCATAGTAAGGGGTGCAGGGTGAGGTGGAGTAGGTCAGTATATGCTGAGGGGTGCAGGGCAGATGGAAGGCACAATTTCAGAAGAGGAGCAGAGGACAGTGTCAAAGGGGAACCCAGACAGCCTGGCAGGGTTAGAGGGGTCTAGCAGGGAGGGGGCAGCTGGTACTCACAATTTGGGCAGCCACTCTCTTCCTGCAGCACATCCACTTGAGGGAGGGGATGAGTCAGCATCGCGAGGGAGGGACCCGGGACACACTGGAGGGAGCCACACAGCCAGGCCAGCCATCCTCTGCACTTGTGTCTGCTGCTCTGTAACTTGTCATCGAGAGCCAGGCACAACATCGATCATTGGGATTCACCATCCCAGACTCACCACTCCATCCACTGAGCTGGACACCGGAGCCTGGTGCTGAAGAAGGACTATTTACCCACGTTCAGGAGGAGCTGGAGTAATCTTCCACAGCCTTTGCTTCCAATTAGATTAAAGCCCCGCAAATTATTTTAGAAGAAGGCGGGACTTTAATTTTATTGTCGGGAACCACAGTGCAGTAGATCACTCCGCCTGCACCTGAAAGTGGTTAAATGGTCCCCTTTTCCCCCGCCAGGCAGATTAACAATGGGGCTGTTTTTTTTTTTTTTTATAAATAGCTGCAGAGCATGGTTTGTGAGTTGGGCACTTCTCTCTGCTGCCGGGAACCCATACGAAATTGCCAGGGCCAGTGATGCGCATGGGGGATGATTAGGGTGTGCCCAGGCACACCCGGCACACCCCGTGCACACGTCTATGGTACAGACCAAAAGTTTGGACACACCTTCTCATTCAAAGAGTTTTCTTTATTTTCATGACTATGAAAATTGTAGATTCACACTGAAGGCATCAAAACTATGAATTATCACATGTGGAATTATTCATAACAAAAAAGTGTGAAACAACTGAAAATATATTTCATATTCTAGGTTCTTCAAAGTAGCCACCTTTTGCTTTGATTACTGCTTTGCACACTGTTGGCATTCTCTTGATGAGCTTCAAGAGGTAGTCACCTTGCGCAGCACCCCATCACTCTCCTTCTTGGTCAAATAGCCCTTACACAGCCTGGAGGTGTGTTTGGGGTCATTGTCCTGTTGAAAAATAAATGATGGTCCAACTAAACGCAAACCGGATGGAACAGTATGCCGCTGCAAGATGCTGTGGTAGCCATGCTGGTTCAGTATGCCTTCAATTTTGAATAAATCCCCAACAGTGTCACCAGCAAAGCACCCCCACACCATCACACCTCCTCCTCCATGCTTCACGGTGGGAACCAGGCATGTAGAGTCCATCCGTTCACCTTTTCTGCGTCGCACAAAGACAAGGGGGTTGGAACCAAAGATCTCAAGTTTGGACTCATCAGACCAAAGCACAGATTTCCACTGGTCTAATGTCCATCCCTTGTGTTCTTTACCCCAAACAAGTCACTTCTGCTTGTTGCCTTTCTTTAGCAGTGGTTTCCTAGCAGATATTGTACCATGAAGGCCTGATTCACACAGTCTCCTCTTAACAGTTCTAGAGATGTCTGCTGCAAAAGGTGGCTACTTTGAAGAACCTAGAATATGAAATATATTTTCAGTTGTTTCACACTTTTTTGTTATGTATAATTCCACATGTGTTAATTCATAGTTTTGATGCCTTCAGTGTGAATCTACAATTTTCATAGTCGTGAAAATAAAGAAAACTCTTTGAATGAGAAGGTGTGTCCAAACTTTTGGTCTGTACTGTATATATATATAAACTTTAAGAGTGTAAGGTCTATATATTCGGGTTTCATGTATCAGGATATTGAACACTCAGGGATGTGTCACTTCAGAACATGCATGTAAAAGTAGGTATTCTACCCTTTTTGCAAGCTACAGCTTGTGAAGTTTTGACAACTGACAAAACTATCCCATGTTCTGCGTTATTGTGTCTGTTTGTATAAGCTGGCATTTTGATAAAGCTCACATTGTCAATTTTGACGTACACTTGGGGGTAAGAGAATGGAAATATTTGTCGGGAGGGCAAGGCTGAGAGTTAGTCATCTTATGACATGTAGCCTTGAGGTCTCCATATATAAACCATAGTCTGATTTATTTCACATGGCAGCTAAAGAAGGTTACAATGTTTTTCAGCATGCAGAATCTGATAAGATTTTTAAAACATTCTATGCTGAATAATAAATAAAAGTTTGTGTGACAGTGAAATAATATCTGCTCATATAGTAAGCATTTTTAAATTTCAATGACCAATAAATTTAAACTGCAAGCTGTGGTCTATAAATGTATAATAAAAAAAAACTAATATTTACTTATGTTTTACTCATCAAAAGCTCGCCATAGATCTTTAAAAAAAAAAAAAAAAAAAACATGTGAGCACAATTGACTTCCTGTCCTAGAATCCCACTAAAGGACAGCACAGCTAAACAACTAGTATTTTCTAGTTGTCCCAGGAAGTACTGAAATCAGAAACAGGCAGGCAACTTGAAATTGCAGAAGAAATCGGCAACATACATAAAGCTCACTGCACACTTTACAATCTGACTGTACAATTTCCTTTGGATTTACCAGCAACTATGTAGTGCAATGACCTGCCTGATTGGATACAAATTAAATGGATCGTTTAGGTAGATCTTTTTTTATAGTTTTGGTAAATTTATTTTTTAAAATTGTACAATCATATTGTAAAATGGTGGAATTTTGCATCATGGGTTTCCTGTAAATTATGCATAATGTGTTTTGGTATGTCTTCTTTGTTATTGCATGATATGTGCTGCGATATTGAAAAATACTGTTTTTTTTTCTCTCAGATATCCTGTGCTCTGCCTTCTCCCAGCTTCTGTTATGTCCTTGCTTTAAGATATGAGGAAGGTAGTGAAAGCATTAAACCAGGAGATATTGTGTCAGATCTATACCTGCCTCCTGTCATCCACAGTCTTGATGAAATTCTGCAGGTAACCATCTACGCGTCCATAATAACTCCTATAGAGTTTGGGTTTTGAAAACATTAAAGCAAAGCTTCACCCAAAAGGGAAGCTATGATCTCCTCCTCTTCAACTTTTGGCTTATCTTTTATTTTTATTTTTTTGGGGGGAGTGGGTACCTAGTTTTGACAGGTACCCACTCCCACTTCCATTCGGATTGCCTATGTTACATAGCCAGAAGGCTGTGGGACCATTCACAAAGCTCAGCACGACAGGCAGCTGGCTGTGAAGCCACAAGGAGTCACAGCGGACTCCCCACAATTAACATACCAGTGCCAGGGACCCAAAGACCGGTAAAGAACCTGACTGTGAGAAAGGCACTGGATCCTTGGACAAGAGAGTGTCTGTCTCTTGTCCAAAAGTCAGCAGCTACAGTTTTTGTAGCTGCTGATTTAAACATTTTTGCAGATCTGACTGAAGAACCGCTTTTAAGGTTGTGGCATATAGTCAAGTAAATATTTACTAAAACAGATTAGTCATAAACTATTAAGCTATATGCTGCCTTCTTCAGATGATTGGGCACTGACAAGCACAGTTGTTAGGACAGTCCCATATAACTTCTCCCACCCCCAGCACTTCTCTTGCTACTGCCCTTAGGTGATAGGTGCCTTCTCTCTAATAAGAGAATGCAATGACTTCACTACCTGTAGAAATGTTGTCACTGACTCTTCTGTCAAGATTTTGACTGCACTGTTACGTGCCACATGGCTGAGACTCTGGGAGCATACATGGACCCTACTGGATCCTGCATTAGGCTCATACCTTGGCACATTGTACAAGGGGTTGAGTCAGCTGCAGGGTACTACAAATGTCTAGGACTGAGGTCCATAAGCTAGTAGTAAGGCCCTGTTTCTGAAGACCTCCTTGGGGGTATGTCTGCCTGAAAAGTGCAAAGACTAAGGGATGTCCTCCTTTTTTCCCCTGATCCTCTTGATCTGTGATGCCCTCACTAAACAGAGCCAAACAAAGGGATCATTGTGTAGTATTTTTATTGTAAAACATAGATAATCTAGCAGAATGACAGCATGTGAAAGTTCAATCAGATGAGAAAGATTGTACACTAATAGAAGAAAATTACAATATGATGCCATCTTGTTGAAGCCTAAGGAACAGCCCGGCAAGGCAGCCATATTATTGAAATTCCCATAACTTCTGGTACTAACATTGCTGAAACCTCATCTGCAAACAGCCATCTTCGTATAGCCCAAAGCCATGTTTTTATTATAAATTGAGCAATATAACATATTATGTAAACACAGAAACAAAGATGGCCCTGAAATCCGGACTTCTAAATAAAAAATATGTAAAATGTTTAATATATGGCTAAAATACATGACCGCTGTAGATATATAAGACACACATACAGTATATCTATGCATGATGCTGCAGAACAGACATTACCTTTTGCTTTTATTTTTTGCTGCTATAATCCTCTGTTGGAATCTCCTTTCAATTCCAATGTTTGTTTTAAGGAAATTTCTACTTTTTAAGAATGTTTAAACTTGTTCAGGGCTAAGTAAGCTGGCCAAGTGTTAAGGCTTGGCTGCACAGGCCCATCCAACTGCAGCACAAGCTGTTCATACCACTCAGTGGTGCTTGTTGTTTTGGTGGTTATGGCAGTGGATCATGGCAGTTGGGTGCAAGGTAATGGTGGGAGCAGGCACTTTAAAGCAGAACTCCAACCTTAAAAAGATAGCTTATCAAATTTGCTGTAGCTTCAGACCAGAGATCCCCTTCAGTACATTTCTGCCTTAGATCTTCTCAGTCTGATAGCCAGCATCATTAAGGGCCAGTTCACACTGGTGCAATGCCAGACATTTCATGTGATTTACACTGATTTGCTGCGCACATCACATGTTCTGTCTGTGTGATGCAAATTCAGCCATACAAACTGTATGGCTGAATTTGCATCGCATTCGTACCAAACTCATGCAGGACCCGTTTTTTGTCCGCACCAGAATCGGATCGCATGGGTGTTCTCACAGTTTGCACTGCGATCTGCATACCGATCTGGATTCACATGGTTTCGAGCATCAAGAACCAGTGTGAACCGAACCTCAACCCACTTCTCTGACCCCTCTTGTCGGTACGCATCTCTTTGTACTGCTTCCTCTCACTCTCCAGCTATGATGCACAAGAAGCAGATACCAGGTTAAATGCAGGTACTTACACTGTAACTACACTGTACACTTATAAATAAAAATAGAGCGACAATTTTGGAAAAAAATATATATATATTTTTTACTTTTTGCTATAATACCCCCAAAAAATATATAAAAAAACATTTTTTTGTTCTCAGTTTAGGTTGATATGTATTCTTCTACATATTTTTGGTAAAAAAAATCGCAATAAGCGTTTAACGATTGTTTTGCGCAAAATGTATATAGTTTACAAAATAGGGGATAGTTTTATGGCATTCTTATTCTTATTTTTTTTTTTTTTTACTACTAATAGCGGCGATCAGTGATTTTTTTCATGACTGCGACATTATGGCGGACACATCAGACAATTTTGACACATTTTTGGGACAATTGTCATTTTCACAGCAAAAAATGCTATAAAAATGCATTGTTTACTGTGAAAATGCCAGTGCTGTTTAGGTGTTAACCACTAGGGGGCGCTGTAGGGGTTATGTGTGACCTCATATGTGTTTCTAACTGTAGGGGGGTGGGGCTGGACATGTGATGTCACTGATCACCTTTCCCTATATCAGGGAACAGACGATCAGTGACATTGCCACTGTGAAGAACGGGAAAGGTGTGCTTACACCCACCTCTCCCCGTTCTTCAGCTCCTGTGACCGATCGCGGGACTTAAAGGGGACGTACAGGTACGTGCCTGTTCCCAGCCGTGCCGTTCTGCCAACGTAAATGTGCAGGAGGTGGTCCTTAAGTGGTTAACATACATATTTCCTAGTTTTCCCCTTTTCCATATCCCCTCCCCTTCCCATCTTCCTTACCCTCCCCCTCCCCCTACTCCCCTTCCCACTCCGATCTGTCATCCTTCCTTCTTGCTCTTTATTATTCCCTATCGTTTTCTGTCATTCCCTGTACATATTTATCTGATAATTTAAAATCTCTCCATTTTTCCCATATTACTCTATAGCTTCCCCCCCCTTCCCTGCTCTTCATGGTATTCCATCTCAGAGTCCACCCGCAGGATCCACTCTTTTATAGTCAGCTTTGTTGTTGATAGCCAGTTTTTTGGGATTAACCCTTTTGCCGCGTTGAGCAGGGGTGGGACCAACATTTTTCCATATTTCTTTTTTGTATTATTTGTGCCATTTGTAAAATGTTTTACTCCTGTTACTACCTCCATGTATTCCAGGATCTCCTCCCAGTACTCTTATTATTTGGCATTCCCACCACATCATACACCATGTCTTAGATGTGATACAAGTTACATTAAAAATATAACACCAATATAGAAATGTTGCCATCTATTTGCATTTTGTGAATTATGTGGTGAATTTTAGCTTTCTAGTTTACCTAGCTGACTTATTTCTCTGTGATGTTTCATTGTAGGTGGTTGTTCTCAGTCAGCGGTGCAGCTTTTGGGCAACAGTGATATATGTGAGGCCTGAGGTAAAGTTTTACATTTGTGCTCCAGAGAGTTGATGGTTTAGATTTAAGTGTCGACTATTGTTGAGCACATATAGAAATGAGCGACGAATGACACTGCAGCTACTCACAAAGCTAGCTTTGGGAAATGTCTTACATTTACTATTAATTGTCTGCACCTTGATTTAATTAACTCCAGCTAAAGCAGTATTGTAATTACATGCAGTTAAAGTGATCATTTAGGAAATAACTTGCATGTACAAATGAAAGGGATGTAATGTTTTTAAGTGGTTTGTTTTGAATATGGGGATTTAAATATTTAATGTAGTTGATATTTCTTTATAGTGTTGCATAACAATTTATTTGTATGTTGCATAAAAAAGAGAAGGAACCATGTTCAATCACACGAGCAGGACCCAGCTAAGATAATATATATATATTTTTATTATTATTTCATTTGTGCCCTATTTTTATAATAATAATAATAATAATAACAACAATAATATAATCTCCAAAATAGAATTCTGTTGTTGCACTTTTTGGAGATTGGTGGTGGTAATAGAAAAACCACATCCATCAGACCGTTCAAAGAAAGCATTACCAACTGGACATTGGTCACCTGGACAATTAGAGTGAATCCCTCTAATGGGCGTACAGTCAGCAATAAAAACTTGAGAGGGGTCCTAACTTCTCACCACCCAATTGAAGGTAGTGATACAGATACCGTGCCCATGTTCTACACTGTAGTACCCCCAGATCAGCTCACATTAACTGGCCAAATCCAGTCCTGGAGCAGAGCATGATACAATTCTTCACCCTGGAAACCTACAGTTCCCGCCACCTCAGCTCCATGGTTATCTTCAGTGCGCATATCGGTTGATTTTGAAAGGACAATGGTATATTGAGCATAGCCAGCCTGTTCAGTGGCAGCCACTCCAGCTCTTTGGAGCTGGCTGACATCCCCAGGAACAGGATGCCATTGTATCGGTGGATGTTGCGTTCAGGGTCAATCTGTTGTGGTTAGGCCAGACAGCGTCATAGAGAGAGAACACTAGCTTGCCAGCTGAGGCGGAGCAGGACTTATCTTTGCGGTCAGTCAATGGCATGGTGGCAGGTGAAATGTTAGTTGGTAAGGGTTTTGTGGTGTCTGGGTGAAAGAAGGTATGGTAGGGAGGGTGCTGAGGGGGGCAGAGGGTGTGATGGTTGCATAGGTTGAAAAAAGATGCCATCTAGTTCAACCCAAAAAAATAAGTATAATAAATAGAAAACTTTAATATACAGAACCCTATACCCAGTAGATCCAAAAGAAGGCAAAAAAAAAAAGCATGGTCAAATTTGCTCCAGTAAGGGAAAACATTCCTTTATGATCCCCTGATCCCATGTTATATTTTGTGTATTTGATCCCCTGTTATATTTTGTGTATTTAGGAATGCATCCAGCTATTTTTATAAAACAATACTAAGCTGACCAGAACTAGTTCTCAAGGGAGCCTGTTCCACATTTTCACAGCTCTTACTCTGAAGTAGCCTTCCTATACAAGAAGATGAAAGTGGTTCTAAAGCCTTAAGGTTTTTTACGTTAATGCACTCTTTGATTCATGTAAAAAAAAAAAAAAAAAAATTCTGGAACCAGGATCTTCCCTATACTTATATGAGCTGGATCTCAAACAAGTGTTGTCCCGGAGAGCAGCAGCTCTATCCCTTCACACAGAGTAGATTGATAGCAGCAGGAGTCATTGCAGGGGGTCTAGCTGAGCTGTCGATCAAGCTGGGGGAGTAGCTGTGCTGCCTGTGTCTATAGATGCAGGCAGTGCGACTAGGGATTAAACCTACATAAGTGCCTCCCTAGGAAGGGTATAACATGTTTCATTATTTTAAAAAGAGTAAGGTTTGGAATCACTTTAGGTCTCTCTTCGTCGAGATTTAAAGCGTGCCCCTTGTCATTTGTAATGGCCTTAAAGCTAATTTCTAGCTTTCAGTGAAGTTTTAATAGTTTCAATCAAACCATTACCTTCGCTAACAGATGCAGCAGCTGATATTGTATTGTTTATACAGCATGTAGGCTCTGCTACATTACAGTATAGAGCACGTGTTCGAGCATAGGGAGGGGAACTTCCCATATCGCTCCTGGAACAAAATCAAGTCGACCTGAGTGCTGCTCAGCCATGCTATGAATGAAGTCGGAGGTTGTGACATCATCCACCCACATCTTCACCTCAGCCAATCACAGAAAGTTTTCTATTTATTCATAGAATAAAAAGCTAGCTGTGAAAGGCTGAGCAGCAGCCAGCCCAACTCTATTTTGTTCCGAGAATGAGACAAGAAGTTCCCATCCCTCTGCTGGAACACAGCGCTGTATACTGTATGAGGCTACATACAGTTTATACCGCGCTCTCAGCTGCTGCAGCTGTTAGTAATGGACTGTTTATGTAATTGTACATAGTGATCATGTTCCCTCTTAATCACTGCTTCTAAAGATAAAATGAATTAATTTCAGCCAATCTTTAATCATAGCTGAGGTCCTCAATACCTCTCATCAGTTTATCTCTGCAATTTCTCCAGTTCCCCAACTTTTTTTTTAACTTGTCCACAAAACTGAACTGCATATTCCAAATGGGGTATTTTTGGTTTCAATGGTGTTTATTAATGAGTTTTCAAGTTTACAAGGTTATACATTACATTAACAAAATTTGTTTAACAATATGACTGTACCAAATGGGGTATTTTTGAACCAATAAAGTATTTTGCTGGTGATGCTGAGAGGAGCAGCAGTGGCATCCAGAGAGGAGGGACAGTTCACCAGCCGAAATGACAAAAATAAGTGAGTGTGTGCGGTGGGAAGAGAAAGCAGGGCATTGTATGCCATAAGGGTTTAGAGGAGTGTTGTGGTGGAAGGGAGAGCATAATGAGAAAGGGGATAGTACAGTGACAGGGGGGTGCAAGGCCAGAAAAGGAGGGTGCAAAGTAATGGGACAGATAGAAGTGCTAAAATAACTGGTGGATTGCGATAAAGGGTAACAGAAGGGAGAACATACAGCATAAGGTGTAGGGGGGTACAGAGTAATAGGAGGGGTGGTGGCATTTTTGACAGTTGATGGAGGAGTACAACTGGAAACACAGCCACTGTGTACCAAGGTTGCCAAGAGGGTCAGCATGACATCACAAGATCTAACATTTTGAGAATGAAAAATCAGCAATGGCAGCCTCTGTTTCTCTCGAGAAAGGTTGTCTTTAAATTATTTGAAATGTCATATTTAACATAAAATACCCCCTTGTCCAGTATAATATGACACCATGACAGCATATTATTGCTGATTAGCACTGCTTAATAGGGGTTCTGCCAGTATATGTATTGGGATCTTGTACAAAATATATTTTTTAACCCAAACAATCTGTCAGCTTTCTGCTGTTTTTTTTTTTTTTTTGCAGCCTAGGTGTAGGTTAAGCATAAATTTATAGGTCAGATTATGGCCATTATACATGGTGAAGTTGGCATGCAGTCAGTCCACTTGGACTCAACTGACAATTTTTGTACAGAATTATCATTAAATAAAACTTTGATGAAATATGAGAAAGTAATGCAAGGCATTTCTAGGCTAAAATTTTGAATTGATGTGAATTTTTGGTTACATAATTAGATGTAAACTGCTCATCAGTCATGCTGTCAGATAGTCAATTAATCTGCACACTTTAGCCACCAGAAGTAATTTTATCTTTTTCTTATCTTGTTGATGTGATACAAGTTACCACTGCTGCTACTGTCCAGTGTCTGGAAGAGAAGACGCTGACATCTGATGTCCACATAGCGTCCAGCTCTTATCTCTTGGTTAGGTCAGTCTGCACCTACATCAGTCTTCCTGTCTGTGTAGCTGGAGCCATGAGGCATGCAGGCTGAATCTTGCTGATTAGTCCTAGCCAAGATCATCCTGGCATGTGGCAACACTGCCTGTTACTGATGAAAGGCTATTAGCATCCACTTGTTACTAGCTGATACAGTCAAGTGCTAAAGGGATCCAAAAAGATGCAGCTGAGCAGCACTACTAACAAAAACAGAGAAGCTCAACATTGCTTGCAGATGAATATTGGTATTTTCTGTTCCGTTGGCTCAGTAGAATGGGAGCTTCATAGCAGTGTCTTAAAGTGAAAATTCCTCAACAGTCTTTCTAGGGTCAGGCGGAAATTTCTCTCACTTCCTTGTAATTTGATTCAGTGGGAAAAATGTGTGGAGGTTTTGTGAATCTCGAGGTAAAAAAACATTAATACACCATGCAACATGTCTATAAAGCAAAAAAATCTGACATCCACCACACATATACTGCAAGAGAATATTCCTAGTACATGTTTCAAATTGCAGGGATTGAGTCGTCACCATAAAAATATGCCATGCTGTGTATTTGGAAAATAATAGCATTTGGAAGATGGTGCTTTTTTTTTATTTTATTTTTTATAGGTGGCATGCATCGTGCCACATTCGCAATATCATGTTAATTGTGTAAGACAGGGTTTGACAAATTGGCTTGGAATCTAGGAGCCAGCTAAAAAAAGTTAGGAGCCAGAAAACGGGCCCCGTCCCACCGAGCTTGCGCACAGAAGCGAACGCATACGTGAGTAGCGCCCGCATATGTAAATGGAGTTAAAAGCACACATGTGAGGTATCGCCGCAATTGGTAGCGCAAGAGCAATAATTCTAGCCCTAGACCTCCTCTGTAACTCAAAACATGCAATCTGTAGAATGTGTTAAACGTCACCTATGGAGATTTTAAAGGGTAAAAGTTTGTCGCCATTCCACGAGCGGACGCAATTTTGAAGCAAAACATGTTGGGTATCAATTTTCTCGGCATAACACTATCTTTCACATTATAAAAAAAAAATGGGCTAACTTTACTGTTGTCTTATTTTTTAATGAAAAAAAGTGTTTTCCCCCAAAAAAGTGCGCTTGTAAGACTGCTGCGCAAATACGGTGTGACAAAGTATTGCAACGACCGCCATTTTATTCTCTAGGGTGTTAGAATAAAAAATATATATAATGTTTAGGGGCTCTAATTAGAGGGAAGGAGATGGCCGTGAACACACTGGGGATGGATTGGAGGCAATAGTAACAATAGTAACCGGCTGACATTTGGCCCCAGTGTAATGGAGTGCGTGGCCGGCTTCCATTGAAGGTGCATGGCCCAAAAAAGGTTTGACGATCCGCTCCTGATCAGCTCTCTCAGCCAATGGTTGAGAGCGCTGACTGTAATGTTCTCGCGCGGGGGGGGCACAGCAGGAGAGATAGCTGTACTAACATTACATAGTTAGTACAACGTTTCCTCCTGAGCCGTCAGGTTTTTTTGTTAAGCCTTGCTGGGTTTAAATAAAAAAAATTAAATAAAACACTACTAGTGTGTACCAGACCTAATACAAAAATAAGGCAGAACAGAGGCTGACATGATGTCATATAAATACAGAAAACTGCAGGAATAGCTGAGGGGTTCCCTCTGAATTCCATCAACCAATTAATATCCAGTATCCATTTTTTTATTCAATATTCCAGTAATAACATTTTCCTCTTACACCAGAGTTAGTCAAAATCCGGGCGCCCGGTCGCAATTGAGACTTGAATTAGCGACCTGGCGCCCGGGGACGGAAGCTTAGGCCTGTGGTGCGGCCGACGCGATCGCACAATGGGGAAGGTGGGGGCGCACGGAGACACAGGATGGGGTATGCTGTGTCTCCGTGCGCCCTTCTGAAGGCCTAAGCTTCCTTCCCCGGGTTGCTAATTCCAGTCGCAATTGCGACCTGACGCCCATGTTTAGTCGAACCCTGGTGTAAGAGGAACATTTTATTACTGGAATATTGAATTTAAAAAAAATGGATACTGGATATTAATTGGTTAATGGAATTCAGAGGGAACCCCTAAGCCATTCCTGCAGTTCTCTGTATTTATATGGCATCATGTCAGCCTCTGTTCTGCCTAATTTTTGTTTTAGGCCTGGTACACACTAGTAGTGTTTTATTTTGATTTTGTTATTTAAACCCAGCAAGGCTGAACAAAAAAACCTGATGGCTCAGGAGGGACCGTTGTACTAACTATTTAATGTTAGTACAGCTATCTCCCCTGTTGTGCTATTGTGTTTTGACAGTCAAACCTTTTTTGGGCCATGCCCCTTCAATGGAAGCCGGCCACGCGCTCCATTACACTGGGGCCAAATGTCAGCCGGTTACTATTGAACTGGCCAATGCCGCCCCACATTCAGCCCGTGTATACTAAGCTTTTTTTTTTTTAAAACACCTTGACCTCTTTTTTTTTTTTTTTGCCAATTAAAGTACTTCTATATGTGCCTCTGTGTCCATACACACAAAGACGTTTACTGACTTATTAGAAAGAGGAGTTTTTTTTACAAAAAAACTCTAAAAGCACATTCAGGAAAGAAGCTGAAGAACAGAAAAAAATGCTAGATGTGCCTAAACACTAGACGTGTTTAGTGTTTTGCGCATTCATGCATGGCATTTTGTGCAATGGAATGCATTACTGTGCAAACTCTTGACACACCTAAAAGCTTGTGTAATATATGGCTTTTAATGCAGTTTTTTAAGCGTAATTTCCCCCGTTCTGACAGAGAAGATGAACAGACGTCCCATGTGCATATGAGGACTTATACAGAACATAAGTGTGTCAATACCCTGACCGCAACTTCTTTATTCTAAATTTTAGGCTTCTCCTTTTGGGCAAATTCACACCAGGATTTCACAGGAAAGCAGCAAGCGTGTGGTGCATTTTGACAGCCCATTCATTTGAAAACACACTAGGCCGTGGGGAAAAGCACTATTTTTAAAGACCTAATGAGCCACATAGCCTGGCACTGCGGTACTATGCGATTTGGTGTCTGCAAATACACTGCATTTGCAATCTGCATTTGGAGTGGCAGTAACATTGCATTCTAATCTGTATCGCTCTGATCCCCTGCAGTGCAGGAAACGCATACTGTACAAGCTTTTCCCGTACTACAGTCTGGTGTGAACAGGACCTAAAAAAATAAGTCAATTAAAAATGAATGATATCCGTCATTTGGCATGTAAGTGATATCTGTAACCGTCTACATATAGCTAGAAATAATGCTGTTTTTAAATTCACAGTAAGGCTTAATGAGACGTTTTAAAACCTCTCCTGAACTATTTAACTTGACAGACAGTAACTGACATTTAACAACGTCTATTTTACCGTATTGAGCCGCGTTTGCGTTTTAGAAGTGTTTTTTTTTTGCAAATAGTCATAAATGTATCTCCATTAAACATGCCTGTAAATGAAACGTGGCTAAATGCAAGGTACCACATTTACAAGCTGTTACAGGCATTTGGTGTCTCAAATGCCTCTGAACATCCGTCCTGAAAGCATATTTTTGCTTTACAAAAAATGCTTCTAAACTCGACTGCCTAGAAATGATTATAAATGACTTGGTGTACATGTACTGATAAGATAACATAGAGGAGAGTTCAGAGTCAGCTGAAAAAAACGCCCAACTGCTCCTAAGCGTCCGTTTACCAACAGAAGCCTGGTAAAGTACATGAAGCCTTAAGCCTCGTACACATGATCGGACTTCCATTGGACTTTTCCGTGGATTTTTGTGCAAAGGGGCGTTGGCCGTGAACTTGGTATGCATACACACAGCAGAGCATTTTCAGACAACATACACCAAACCACGTGGTTTTTCAGCTCTTTACCGCCACCCTTTGAGCAACTTCTGATATTCTGATTCTCTGGTTTGGAGACCTCAGAATCAATATCTCTATATATCCAACTTCTGCTATTGTTGTCTGATGTTTAGCATTGGTTCAGAGCATGCGTATTTGTACTTTGAATTTTAGTCCGACGGATTTGTGTACACACAATCGGATAATCCATCAGAAAACAGTTGTCCGATGGATCATACAGACGGTCGGATTGTCCGACAAAACACGTCCGTCCGACAATTGTCAGAATATTTGATCGTGTGTACGGGCCTATAGAACTCATGTTCACAGAACATTTTTACAACCTCTCCTGAACGATTTAACTTGACAGATGGTAACCCACGTTTAAAACATCCATTTTACCGCGGTAACATGCCACATTTAGCTGCGTTTAAAAGCATTTACAGGCATTTTTTATTTTTTGCTATTTTTTTTAAACAAAACACGGCTAAACACAAGTTACCTGGTTTAGCCATGTTTAGAAGCGCTTGGCGCTTGAAATGCCTTTAAACTCAGCTTCTGAACCCATTTTTTTGCGTTCCAAAAATAGCCTCTAAACTCAACTGCCTAGAAATGACTGTAAATGACCATGTTTACATGTACTGATAAGATAACATGGAGGAGTGTTTAAGGGCAGTTGAAAAAAATGCCCAACTGCTCCTAAACGTCAGTTTAGCAGCAGCAGTGTACATAAGGCCTTAGGTGTCCCCTGGGATATTCTTTTAACACTTGCTTATTTAAAAAATAAATGAATACATGTCTCCTGCCATAGCTGTAAAAATTGTATATAGTATTTCCATGTTGTAAAGATGAAGAACAGCAAAGGACTGAATGGCACTGTTTGATCATAGATGGGACTGTGCAGAGGACAAGAAGAAAATGCTAAAAAGCTGCATGCACAGACTGAACTGATTTTATTCCTCCCCTCCCAATGTGCAGCCCAACACATGGCTCACATATTTCACTAGCACTGCTAAACATGCAGTTCAATAGAAACAATTTCTCACTGTATTAAGACATTTTTTAAACCTAAAATAAACAATTTTTCCATGGTTCTGTTTTCACAAACTGACAGTATTTATCTGGAAAGTAGTGAGTTTGTTGTAAAAAAGCATATATTAATGTGTAAGCGTCGTCATGCCTTTTTAGATGTTACATCACACACATCATGCGTTGCATCATACCCATTTTTAAGGGCCTCTTTGAACTGGCTGGCATTGAAGAGCATAGGTCACTGCAACCAAACTGTAGCATGTAAGGCCAGCACAGTATATGTATTGCAAGCTGATGTGAATGAACTATTTAAGAACTCTCTTAAATCTAAGAACATTTGTTTGTCAAAATGATATGAAAGTCACAGCCTTTCAAACCTGACAGTGTTGGGATTATGGGTTCCATAACATGCTGAATGATCTCTTTGTAACCAAAAATCTAATCATTCCTTCCTCTAAGGGTAAATGGAAAAGGGGCTTTTACCCAAATGTGCATCACATTCATACAATGGTTGAATCAGGAAAAATATAAAGATTGCAATGGATGCCAATAGCACAGGAATCGTTAGAAGATAGACAAGCGTCTCTGTGGTGGCATACCTAGTGAGATGTCTGCTGTCTATGAGTTGTTTGTAGGATGTTGCAGATGGCAGAAGTAGAAATCTGTAGAAAGGCCTTTCAGCTAGACTGGAAAATGTGGAGCAATAGGATATCTCTCCCCAATGAATTTCCAACAAGTGAACCTAATCTGATCTATACAGTCAGCATATTCATACACATCTGTAAAGTACAGTACAGGAATGCATGTACATTTAAGGGATTGGTCAGACCAGATGCAATTGAAAATACATGAAGAATGTAATGAAAGTTAACACATATTACCATACGTTTTATATTTCAGAAATTCGGGTACACACACCCATTACTGCAGCATACAGGGAAAATCAGTCCCAATTACATAATTCGATTTAGTACAATGCAGTTTGCTGCTTTGCAAAATACACTGCAAACTGCATGTCACATAGGAAATGTATAGCATTTTTATTCAACTTTTGATGACATATATAGCAAAAAAAAGATTAGGACAATTTACCAACAATAGGTTCTGTCAACACCACAATAAGGAAACTGTTAGTAATATGCTACCTTGGTCCGCTCAATTGTTTGCATATAGATGTCCATATATTGCATCATTATTGTCCAAATCGGTTCTAAAAGAAAATGTTGTCAGATCAGACATCTTGTTTTAATTCATGTGGCCATGTAACCAAAAAGAATGCGAAAAAAAAATATATATATATATACGCACACTTACATACATACATGGAGTACATCTGCACAGCCTGTTCACCAACACACATACTAATAGTCTGTCAGATCTAAAGGCTGGCATGTCATCAGCACTGCACAGAAAAAGAGAGTGCTGTTCTCTGCAGGGGGGATGATGCTTGAAGTACAATTTGACCTCCTCTGAAGTCTTTAGGGATCACAGCTTGAGATCGCCTGCTTTATATGTCATTGTATCTTTACTGTATTATCTTACAAAACACATACAGCAACATGTAAAAAAAAAAAAGCGTTACTCAGGCAGCCTGCTTTTGCTGGCAATCTGAAGAAAAAAGTAGGGGGTCCAATATGATTGGGTCCCCTGACTGTGCGTTAATTGTAGATGAAAGCTTACAAAGTTTCCATCTCTCAGGGATACAGTCACAGTAATAACTTGCACTGCTGTGATTACTGTCCTCTTATATCTGCACAGCTGTCTTTATAATCAGTTTGCTTGGTTTCTTTTCTTTCTTTTTTTTTTCTTTTTTTTTTGGGGGGGGGGGGGGGGTTGAAAAAACTGAATTGGCTATTTTTATTTGGGAAGGACTCCTATCCACCCATAATATCTACTATATTTCCAAGTCAAGGAGGCAATGTTGTGTCACTTGACAAGAATAATCGCTACATTGGCTTCATTATTTGTACATGAAAGAGCTATTGTTTTATGGGCTGTTGGCACTTGTGTTTTGAAAGCTAAACAGGGAAATTAGAACATTTTGTGATTGGTCACAGCAGCAAGTTCCGGTTTAGCTCAGATTTTGCTGTGTATCAGGATTTTGTACACTACATTTTTGGCCATTTCGAGTATACCAATTAATACATGTCAATTGGATATGTTATCGTTTCAAGCGTAATTACCAAAAAAAAAAAAAAATTGTTTAGCTAAAGACAAATCAACAAGCCAGCCTGAAAACTGAAAATGCTATACAGGAAATGTTACAACTGTGCTGTAAGCTGAAAAGAAAACTCAGTTTACCTACATCTGCATTTATGAAAGTCTCTTGCAAGGCTTCTGTACTGACTACAGCCTCTTGAAACACAACTTACTACTGCATAGCAGCCTTCTTGTTGCCCATTTTGTGTAGCAAAGCAAACACACTGATTTGCATAAGAACAGGTTGAGGATTATTCAGAAGTTTAGAATATTGGCAAATATAGGGATTAGGCTCTCAAGGCAACTGGCAATACAAGAGTACATTTTGTAAAATGATTTTCCTTATTTTATGTAGCACCTACATTAAATAGCTTACACCAGTCAGCTAAAGGAGCTTACAATATAATGCCTCTACCACACACATTACCATCTGTACAATTTTCCTTAGATCAGCACAGTGATTGGCACTTCTGCCCAGCAGCACTAGGGTCATTTGTTTGAATCCCAACCATGGAACTACCTGCCTGGAGTTTGCATGTTCTCCCTGTGCCTGCATGGCTTTCCTCCAGGTACTCTCGTTTCCTCTCACACTCCAGAGACGGTTAGGTTAATTGGCTCCTGTCTAAATTGTAGTATGTGTATGTCTGTAAGTTAGGGACCTGACTGTGAGCTCCTTGAGGGACTGATGTTAATGTACAATATATATGTAAAGCACTGCATAAATTGTTGGCGCTATATAAGTACCTGTAATAAATACGGTAGATCTACTGTGGTGCAAGGCCCTGTGTGATTGCACACAAATTGATTGAATTGTTAAGAAGGCTGGCAAAAAAATGGTCAAACACCAGTAAAAGATTTTTTTTTTTTTTTTTTTTTGCATGAGGCCTAAAGCATAGTACACATGGGCCGAATGTCGAGCGTCATTGACCGGTTTAGTAGAAACCGACTGACATTCAGTCCATGTGTACTGAAGTCTGTCTGAACAGCCAATGGCTAAGAGCGATGACCAGTGTGTAGATATAGAAAGTCAGATAATGTCTCTATCTGAAACCCACAGTTTTTAAGTAGGATGGTCAAAGTATGTCATGTCTTTCTTATTTTGGATTTCTTGTTAGCTATAATTAAGTAATTTGTGTAGCTGAAACTTGAACTTACAGAGGAAACCTACATAATCCAATATTTAATAACAATGGCAGTCTGCAAAACGTCAACTGGATAAGGTTATTTATGACACTTGTTTTTTAGTTAATCAGTTCCTAACATTTTCATTACCTGTATTATACCATTATCAAAAGAAGGCATTGATATAGTAGGTATTAGATGAAGACAACATGCCTGATTTGGGTTTTTACTATGAAGCAAACAGGAATATACTAGAACAGCTTTTGAATATCTACTGTCTGCTTATTTTTAACCTACCAATCTAAAGTTGGTATGTTTGTATTTTTTTGTCAGGGAGAAGATCAGACTTTCTTATGGTAAAAATAAAGGGGGAATGCTTTTCATCAACAAGACACATGCTGAACCCTACACATGCTACACACGCTGCCAAAGTTTTGGCTGGACTGGTAGAAATCCAGAACTTGAATGTCTTAGAAAAAGCCCAGTCAAAGTTAAAGGGGGTGGTTCCCCCTAAAACAAATTTCTAACAATACATTTGTAAGACCCGTTACACTGCGGGTAGGCTGGCTTTTGTTTTTTTAGTACATACCTCGATCTCTGCGTTTCGTCCCTTGGCGGTGGGCGTTCCTAGTTGATTGACGTTCCTCCGACGGGCACATACGTGACGTCACGACTTTCCGAAAGAAGCCGAACGTCGCTGCGCAGGCGCCGTATAGAGCCGACTCTATACAGCGCCTGCGCAATGACGTTCGGCTTCTGTCGGAAAGTCGTGACGCGCAGTATGCGCCCGTCGGAGGAACGTCAATCAACTAGGAACGCCCACCGCCAAGGGACGAAACGCCGAGATCGAGGTATGTACTAAAAAAACAAAACAAAAGCCAGCCTACCCGCAGTGTAACGGGTCTTACGAATGTATTGTTAGAAATTTGTTTTAGGGGGAACCACCGCTTTAAGACCTTAACTTCTTCCCGACCGCCTTACAACTATTTACGGCGGCACTTTAAAGATGGATATCTCGGTAACGGCAGCAGCTGCTGCCACAACCGAGATATCCATCTTTAGTGTGAGCGGTCCTGTAAAAGATAACGGTGGTCTCCGCGGCGGATTCGCCGCGAGATCACCGTTATCGGTGGCGGGAGAGGGACCCCCCTCCCGCCGCTCTCCCGCTCGTTGGGACGGGGCGCGAGTGCCCCGTCCCGACGAGCTCGCGCGCAGAAGCGAACACATACGTGAGTAGCGTCCGCATATGAAAACGGTGTTCAAACCACACAAGTGAGGTATCGCCGCGATCGTTGGAGCGAGAGCAATAATAACCCTAGACCTCCTCTGTAGCTCAAAAAATGCAACCTATAGAATTTTTTAAACGTCGCCTATCGAGATTTTTATCGTGACATGTTGGGTATCATTTTACTCGGCGTAACATTATCTTTCACAATATATAAAAAAATTGGGCCAAATTTATTGCTGTCTTATTTTTTAATTAAAAAAAGTGAATTTTTTCCCAAAAAAGTGTGCTTGTAAGACCGCTGCGCAAATATGGTGTGACAAAAAGTATTGCAATGATCGCCATTTTATTCTCTAGGGTGTTAGAAAAAAAAAATATATAATGTTTGGGGGTTTTAAGTAATTTTCTAGCAAAAAAAAATGTTTTAGTCTTGTAAACACCAAATCTGAAAAACACCCACGGTACTGAAGTGGTTAATCCAATTAAATTGTTGTTATAAGACTTGAAAATTGCTGTTGAATAGTACACATCCAGGTGAAAGCGCACATGGATCGAAATGTGTCCAGTTCAGCAGAGACCAGACAAATTTTGATCCATGTATGGGCAGGCTGGCTGTACAAAAGCCGATCTACTGATCGATTTCTATACAACCAGCTTCAGTGTACAAGGCTGAGGGGGCGTGATTCCCCATTCCACATGAGTGTGTGGATGGGGGAATTGAGTAATTTTCATTCAACCCACTGGTTGAATAGGAAAACAATGACTCCCCTATAGGCTGCTTAAAGGGGTTGTAAAGGTAACAAAAAAAACTAAATAGCTTCCTTTACCTCAGTGCAGTCCTCCTTCACTTACCTCATCCTTCGATTTTGCTTTTAAATGTCCTTTTTTCTTCTGAGAAATCCTCACTTCCTGTTGTTTCATGTGTAACTCCACACAGTAATGCGAGGCTTTCTCACTGGTGTGGAGTTTCGTGCTCGCCCCCTCCCTTGCACTGCAGGAGAGTCAGAACGCCCACTTACACACAGCTCCTTTCTCTATCTGGCTGTATAAATTGCCAGTTGTACAAATATAAGGAGTACTTATTCAAACTCAATACCATCACTGAAATAGTTGTCTAGTACAACTTCCATCCTGCCCTGTGCTATATCTTCCATAAGGATGAACATAAACACAAAACCTAAAACTTGAAAAGAAAAAATAAACATAAACTATTTCAACCTGACGTTGCCATTATATACCGTAATTTCTCATGTCACATGACCCATTACCCATATGTCCCTTCTCACTAAAGTCATTTCAAATCCGTACCATCCTCCCACTTAAGCTATTAACATTGTAGTAATCTGTTCAGGACCAATTGTGGAGGAGCTACTGTACTTCTGGTGCACCCAACAAGCATTGCCATATGTTCTCAAACTTCCGTGGTGACTTCTTATGGAGATATGTGTTTTTTTCCCTTATAAGAATGTCGTTAACTACCTGGATCCACTGTTTGCTTGTCGGAGTCCAGGTAGACAACCAGTATCTTGCTATAAGCTTTCTTGCCAAATAAAGTAGTCTAATAAGAGCAATATAGGTAGGAGGAGAATACAAATCCTCGTCGAGACCTCCAAGCAAGCACACCAGCGGATCCACAGGCAACTCAACCTAAAAGGTAGAATTGATTATTGTGACCACTGCATTCCAATATCTCACAAGTTTGGGGCACTTCCAGAGCATGTGTAGAAGGTCACCTGGGTGAACCTGACATTTGGGACATATGGGTGTGTCAATACTTCCCTATCGGTTCAATTGCGCTGGGGTCCTATACACTCTATGTAATATAAACAAATGCAACAGTTTTTGTGCCGCTGATACTGACACCAAGGGTCCAGCTTGCAGTATTTGTTCCCATTGCTCCCCGTCAATGGGACCAATATTGCGCTCCCACTTCTCCTTGCAGGGCAGAATATAAGGCGCCTGTGTATGGGCCAGTAGCTGTATATATGTTTTGAAGATGATACCCTTTTTTACAGTTTCATCAAACACACTCTAAAAAGGTCGAGTCTACCAGGCGCAGGGACGAGCAATTGCTCTGGGATCTGACTGCATGACTCAGTCTAATATACTGATAGCGAAAATTACCCAATAAGGGGAATTCCCCTGTCAGGCCCATCCCGACACAAATTTGGAATAAGTATTTAACCCGTGCCGCCTCCCACCACAGTTTGACTTTTTTGATTATTTAGACTTCATTGCAGGTGCAATTGAACTTAATTTGACCTGCCTCAGCTGCTTTTGAATTCTTAGACTTCTATGAAGTAAAAAAGCTGAATTATATTTACCCCAAAAGAGTTCACTGTACCACAGTGGTTCCGAACCTCAGTCTTCAAGTACACTCAACAGAGGTCATGTTTTCAGGATTTCCTTCACCTAGCACATGTGCTTTACCCACCACCAGTCCAAGCCAATTCTGACATTTCTCCCCCAAACATTATATACTTTTTTTAAGCAAAGGCCATGTTGTTTTGTTTTTTGTTTTTTTTATGTCACTCACTATATTTGCATTTGTCTTTTCAGGAAAATTATCTCACACAATATAATACCAATTTTTGGGTAAAATAAAAAATATATATATTTTATGCCGAGTAAATAGATGTCACACTTTAAAATTGTGCATTGCGTGGAATGGTGACAAACTACGGTATGTTAAATTATCCATGGGCGACAATTTTAAAGCCTTTGCAGGCTACCAGTTTAGAGTTGGTTGCTATAATTATTGCTTCCACTCTAATGTTCACAGTGATACCTCACATATGTGGTGCAATCACAGTTGACATATACGTGTGAGACCTATGTGGGCAAAAAGCAGTCCATTAAAACCAGATCAGTTTGATCAGCTGCTTTACAAGTTGCTACTAGCTTATATATAACAAACCTAAACCAGAAGTGACAAAATCCTAATTTATTCTGGCTTTTGACATCACAGAGGGGGAAAAAACAACGGAAGTTCCTCTCACTCTGGTGCATCCAATGAAACAGGTCACATCAGTATTAGGCCCCATGTACACGGGACGCTGCTAAACATACGTTCACAGGCAGTTGGACGCTTTTTTCAACTGCTCCTGAACTCATTCAATGTTATTCTATGTGACTATGTACACAGTCTTGCCGTTTTTAGGCAGTTGTGTTTCACAGTGTTTCTTTGAAAGCAAAACAAAATGGGTTCAGATGCAGAAGATAAATGTTTTTTTTTGTTTGTTTTTTAAACACTTCTAAACGCAGACGCGGCAACACAGACATTTTAAATGTGGGTTACTATCTGTCAAGTTGAATCATTTATGAGCAGTTGTAAAAATGTCCCGTGTACATGGAGCCTTAGGCACTTTAGGGGGGAAAAGAGAGTCCAGTAAAGACATCGGGAGTGAGGGGACTCCCTTCTGCCACCTTTTAAAAGTGATTTGGCTGTTGTATGGCTGCTTGATCACTTTTACTTTATTGGAAATCACTGACTGAAGAAAACAATATCTGGATCATTGCTGCAGTTGCAGCCATGGTCTTGATATTGCCGCTCCCGTCTGAGGACATGCACATACATCCTAAGGGTGAGAAGTGGTTAAATTAATTTCCTTTCTTTGGTATTTATGTCAGCTGTTTTATCTAGGGGTATTTCCCAAAATGTGGCCTGTTGTGAGTACTTGGGAATTAGGGGCCAGATCCTCAAAAGGGATACGCCAGCGTATCTACTGATACGCCGTCGTATCCCTGTTTCTATCTTTGGAACTGATCCACAGAATCAGTTTCCAAGAGATAGACAGAAGATCCGACATGTGTAAGGGACTTACACTGCCGGATCTTAGGATGCAGTACCGCATCCACCGCTGGGGGCATTTCGCGTCGAAATGCTGCCTCGGGTATGCAAATTAGCACTTACGGAGATCCACAAAGCTTTTCAGCTTAGTTTTTTCTTCGTAAGTTTTAGTTTGCAATCGTAAAATTAGGGCTGCTTTTACAAAGTGTAAACTGTTTACACCTTGTAAAAGCAGACCCTTCTGTCCAGCGACGCGTTTTTTTTTTTGTTTTAATTTTTTTTTTTCGACGCAACTTTATTGACCCGGCGCGATCCACAAAGCTCGGCGTAACGTAATTTCGCGCTATGCACATCGGGAAAATGACGTCACGAGCATGCGCAGTACAGCCGGCGCGGGAGCGCGCCTAATTTAAATGTGAATCGCCCCCATTTGAAGAGGAACGCCTTGCGCCGGCGGAATTTAAGTTACACAGACAAAAATTTCTAGGTAAGTGCTTTGTGGATCGGGCACTTAGGTAGAAATTTTAAGGCAGTGTAACTTAAATGGGAATTTTTACGTTACGCCGGCTCTTTGTGGATCTGGCCCTAGGTTTGGAAAAGAACTGCAGTATAATGTAGGTCATTTAAAAACTGTAAGCCTCCTCTTTCAGTATCATTTCCACTGAACATACCCTGCTCTAAATGTGTGAAAATCTCACATTTTGATCTTGTCAGTTCCAAATTCTTCACCAACTTCCACTTAGAGCGGTAGTAAACTGTGGCATGTAAAAAAAAAAAAATGCATCACACACTAGCACATTATGAAATACTTCCACTAAAACAAAGCCCTCCAGCGGCACGCTGTCACCGCTGATGGGGCTTTAATCTTCACGCCGTCATTCTTCCGGGTTTGCAAGCTCCAGCAGTGCGAGTGGTCAGGGTCGCAAAGACGTCACTCCCACACAGGAGCCCTCAGCGCAACCTTCAGAGACCCGGTAACGTCACTGGCTGCATCCAGTGTAAATATTTCCTAAACATCGCAAGTTTAGAAGATATTAACTGTACCTACAGGTAAGCCTTATAGGCTTACCTGTAGTACAATTTTCGAAAGAAGAGTTTACTACTGCTTTAAAGGGACAATGTTGTGAGTTATTAATGGAGGCTGCAATCACTGAATACATCCTGGGTGTCTTCTTCTGCGTGATATTCTCCTTCCTCTGCTGCCACCACAGCTTTCATTCTTACAGCAGGTAGAAGGCATGGCATATCTAAACAGAGGGTGCGAGCTGGCCAACTTAACTAAGTTAACAAGCAGGTGTTTTGTTACTAGGAAGTAGGTAGGTCCTAGCAACCAATCGCCTGCCTGTTTTGGAAAGGTTGGAGGAGGCCCGTGATTGGAAGGGGGAAATGTGATGTAAAAGAGGAGGCTTTTATGTAAAGGGGACTAGGATGCAAGGAATTGGCAGGGGGGTGGGGTGTAAAGGGGATTGGGAAGCAAGGGTTGTGATTTAGAGTGCAAAATGTTATATGACGAGAACTGGGATGTAAAAAAAGGAGGGTTGTGATGTGAAGGGGTGACAGAGGACAATAATGTGAAGGGAAGGGGGACTATGATGCATACCTATAATGCAACTGTCCCTGATTTCGAGGGACTGTCCCTCATTCAGAACAAAGTCCCTCTGTCCTCCTTTATTTGTCCCTCATTTTGGTCTGATCTATTTAGTTGTATATAAAATGCACTGCTTATCTATAAAAATAAAAATAAAGTTTCCCAGTGCTAAACCTGTTATGCAATTTCTAAATTGCTGCATTTGTAAATTCCAAAAGCCAATATAAAGGAAACTAGTGATATAAAAGCCCTTGTGGGTTTAACAATCATTTTTTTTTTTTATTCTCCTTTAAGGGGGTATGGCAGTAGGTGTGTCCTATGCCTACATACCTTTTGCTAATGGGTATCCCTCATAACGAGAAAGTTTGGGAGGTATGTATGATGTGAGGTAGGGGCTGAGGACACTGATATAAAGGGAGCTGTGATATAAATAGGAGAACTGTAATGTAAAGAGGTTGGCTGTGATGTAAAGGGGGGCTGTATTGTAAAGAGGGGGTTCTGCATGACTAATGACACTGATGCAAAGTGTATACTGTAATATAAGAGGTGGGCAGGGGTGGACTGACAACTCATGGGGCCCCCGGGCAATAGAAGATTATGGGGCCCCCGGGCCTACAGATGGCTGTCACGCTAGGCATAAGTAACAAACATTACAATATATACGGCAGAGCCCCCCCCAGTGTGCCACCCTACGGCAGAGCCCCCCCAGTGTGCCACCCTACGGCAGAGCCCCCCCAGTGTGCCACCCTACGGCAGAGCCCCCCAGTGTGCCACCCTACGGCAGAGCCCCCAGAGTGTCACCTTCCATCAGTGTCCCCTTACACACACCTTTGAACCTTAGTGTGGCATGCAGCTGTCAGGAAAAAGGCTTTTAATTAGAAAAAATACCATGTTGCAGCCTCTGTACTGCGCAAGTGAGTCGTAGAGCCAGCGGAATAGTGAACTGGTTGGCCTCAGATCGGGCAGTGGGGCATGTGAATAAAGGCCATGCTTGATGTGTGCCATGATGTCACTGCACAAGTGTGTACCCAGCCCTGCTGCCTGATCTGAGGCAGAGTTATGCAGTTCACCAATCGGATGGTTCCAAATGGCAACAAATGCTTTTTTCACGTGCACAGGCTTGTTAGATTGACTTCTGTTGAGCAGCAGTGGGCACACATGGATCATGCAGTATACACACATGCGCATGCACAGTATACATAAACACACACACAGTATACATGCACAGTTTACATACACACATACAGTAAGGCCCCATTCACACATGAGCATAGCGTTTTCAGGCAGAAAGTCGCGCAATTTTACTGCGATTTTTGCAGCATTTTTACCGCGTTTTTGCTGTGATTTTGTACAGGTCAAAAGGTCACCAACGTAAAAACAGAAAAACTCCCAAATCTGCCTAAAAAAAAAGTCCCAGAACTTGTTTGAGCTTCAGGCGTTTTAGAGCTTCTGGCTTCAGGCGTTTTGGAGTGGAGATGTGAACCATCTCCATAGAGAATAATAGATTTTTTCTCCTCCAGCGTTTTGTAGCTTCAGGCTTCAAGCTACAAAACGCTCAGGTGTGAATGGGGCTTAAAAGATGGACAGAAGAGGCAGAAGTCGGCTGAAGAAGATCTGAAGCATTGGAATGCAAAGAAAGATTTTTTTTTAATTACACACACACTATACATACAGTGTATACACACATGCATTATACATACACACACATACAATGAACACACACACACACCAGCACTTTTCACTCAAAATTCAGCCTGATTGAACACACTGTTGCCCCATCTCCTGGCATGCTGGTACTTGTAGTGCCCCAGCAGCTCACAGACACATTAGGTGGTAATGCAGGAGAGGAGGGGACTGTGCCTGTGTAGTGGTGAACAGGTAATGACATTCTCCCTCTCAGCTCAATGGGATAATCCACTGACTAGAATCAATTTTGGTCAGCTCAACCAGCTTACCTTATCAGGCAGCAGTCCATCCCACACTGCAGGTTGTGTCCCCGCCTCCCTCTCCTCCAACAGTCGGCATCTTCTGCTCCTGTGTCAAAAAGCTGCGCTGTAAAAGGTGGCTTATACAGCATGTTCCTATTGCCTGAGGGGACAGTGCAGAGGCGGAGCAGATATAGCCTCGGGATTTTCACATCAAAAGCATGTCGGTGTCGGACATTTCAGGGACAAAAAAAAAAAATAACTGCCCTGAATTTTAATTCAATACCTCTGCTCTACAGCATGCTAGGTCCAGGACTGTGACTAAAGAATACCAATTCCAGCATTTTGAGGAGGCCTGCAATGGCAGTCCTCATACTTCTCTCATGACAGAGTTACTTTAATGATTTTTTCTGGAGTTTGTTTCATCTAACTCATACTGCATACTTTGGAGGAAGATACTGTGTTCCCATATCTTATATAAAAAGCAGCAAACATGTTAAATGGAATTTCAAGAAAACTCATGCTGTGAGAGAAATAGGGAGGCTGTCCGTAATAATCTCCTAGAAAATTATATTTGCCTGGTTCCAATACAGATCCATTAGCTCCAATACTATGTTCCTGTTTCTTTACAAGAAAGCAGATCAGAAGAGCCTGTGAAACTAAGTATTGAAGTTAGAGGATGATTATGACAGCGGGGTAACTAGCATTCCTAAAAGGTCAGCCGTGACAACTCCTTTAGTCCCCTCCACACCAGTTGACTTTAAAGCTTTGTTCATACAATTGCACATAGTGCCATGTGTTTTTTTAAATGTGCACATCCTATTCATAATACTGATCAGCTGACTTTAATGAAGGAAGGAATGCATCTTGTCTAATGATTTTATTTTTGATGTCATAATGCAAATATGTAAGTGAAACCGTGCTCCATTTGAGAGCATTGAGGTACAGAAATGGGTAGGTGGAATTCTCATGTATCAAAATAAAGTAATATGTGCAAAAAAACAAGACCTAAACAACCTTAACCTGCCTGGCGGTATTCCCAAGTCTGACTCGGGGTTAGATTTTCCTGCTGCGAGCGGTAACCCCGAGTCAGACTTGGGCTTGCCTCGCTAGATCCACAGGCACTGTTTACTTACCTTGTCCCTGGATCCAGCGATGCCACCGCGCTGTGTGAGCGAGCGGGACCTCGCTTGATTCACACAGCGTCCTCCTGTGCCGCCGATCTCCGTTCCCTGCGACGTTACGACGCACGGGGACGGAGAACGGCGCCAAAATTCAAAAAAGTAAACAAACACATTACATACAGTATACTGTAATCTTATAGATTATAGTACTGTATGTACTATACCTTGTCCCTAGTGGTCTGCCCAGTGCCCTGCATGTACTTTTATAAAATAAAAAAGTTTCTTTCTCCCTGCAAACTGTAGATTGTCCATAGCAACCAAAAGTGTCCCTTTATGTCAAAAATAGTTTTAGATCAGCTAAAAAACAGCGATAATAAATTATAATCACTTGCAGAATTGTGCGATAGCGATTTGTGGGGAAATTCGTCATAAAAAAAAAAAAAAAAAATGACACCGACAATTCTGCAACTGAGCAAATTTCAGTGATTTTGATTATTATTTGTTATAATTATTTATAATTATTTATTATATTATAATTTATAATTTTGTTTTTAAAAAAATGTCATACCCGGGATGCCTATTAGAATCTTGTTTGGTCAGATTTAAGTGAGTTATTTCTAAAAATTACAGACCTACAGTATAAAACGCCAAATTTCCTTGCAAATAATGGTACCGCTTTCAGCATGTTTTTTCTGAAAGAATCATACCGCCAGGGAGGTTAAAGAGCTACAGCATCTTAATACAAAAGTGCGAAGTGCAAGTGCATAAGTAACTATACCATAAAACAAAGAGCTAATGTGCAATAATAAATTGATCAAAATATTACAGTGATAACTGTGTGAACAATATATCTTTAAATGAAGTCCATAAATACAAATACAGTACAGAGTGCAGCACTCACCGGATGACACTACCTATCAAAGGGTAACTAGCCTCCATCGTAACAAATGACTATAAATGTGGTCCTCACAACAGCCTACTTGATCTACCCTAGTGAGCTCATGAAGACAATAATGATGCCCATAGCATAACTCCTTACAACTCTTATTTATTGTGCAAGATAATAGGTAAACTTACAGGAACCCTAACCAATACAGACAATGTATACAAAAGAACAAGGAAGTCTGGGTTGTGAGGTAATGATGCCAAATAGCTCCGGCTTACGCGATTTGTCACAAAGACATCATCGGAAGCCGCACCATTTTGCTACACCATCCGGTTTATATAGGGTAGGGGAGCCTAGCAACCCGAGATCATGTGACTAATGGCCATCTTTAATAATGTTCTTACAGCAAAATCATGCTAGTCTCTGCCGAAATGTAACCCTTAAGCCGGGGATATCCAATTGACTGGTCTTGAAAGTTCATATGTCACGGCAGCCATGCATAATATACATTAAACACAAATTAAACTTCATACTTTATTATAAAAACATGTAAACCTATATACTAGATCACTAATGTATTTACAAAAATTTAAGAACAGAAAACACTTGTATGTATGCATATATGGCCCGGGGCCCACTAGATGAGAATAAGGGAATGTATGAAATGGGGGCCTATTTGCATAGCATAATGAAGAGAATGGAGGAAATTACAAATATAATATATATCATTTGGTGAATATATAAAAAAATACAAATGTAGGTACTAATATATAAGGGGAGGAGTCAGTACTTACATAGGTAATAAAGGGAGGCGGGCTCAGATCTCTCATTCATAGAGGAATGAAATGGGAGAAATCACTCATTAGATAAAAAACTGTTTAGATCTATATCTATCTATATTTAGGCCTTCTGGCTGGAGGGAATGTAATGGAAAAATCCATTTAGTTTCATTTTTAAATACTTTAATCCTTTTGTGGTCTCTACGCCAATGGGCTTTAATCATGTCTACAGCATAAAACATTAGGACTGAAGGGTCCCTATTATGGACTTCTCTAAAATGTCTAGAAAGACTATGCTTGGTAAATCCTTTCCTGATCTTAATATGCTCTCTGATCCTCATGTACAGGCGTCTTATGGCCCTGCCCACATATTGGTACCTGCATGGGCATCCGATGACATACACTGTACTTGAACATGTTATAAGTTCCTTGATTTTATATTCCTTGCCCATTACATAGAGCTAAAAGATAATGTTTTCTTGGGTTGCCTCTGGCTTGTCTTACAAGGTAAGCATTTCTGGCACCTGAAAACCCCTTTCAAATCTGGAAATGGACTCATCTATTGAGGGGGCTCTAGAGCATTGTGTACCAACTCTCAATGTTGGGGCCTTTCTATATATGAACTTTGGTTGATGGGGAAGTAGCTTTTTTAGTATTTTACCTGAATGGGCTAATGTTTCTTTACTATACTTTCCACCTTTTTGTATTCTGTTAAATTCAGTAAGGAAGGCCAAATCTATCTTCATTACACGTCTCTTTTTTATCTTTGTTATGTTCAAGGAGTGTATCTCTTCTCATATTCCTAACCACCTTTTCTAGTACCGCTAGTTATTTTATTTTTTATCCTTTATCTATGAATCTTTGTATTAGAACCTTGGCATGTTCTTCAAAATCCTTTTCATTACTGCAGTTCCTCCGGATCCTCATGAGTTGACCTATAATATATATATATATATATGTGTGTGTGTTTTTTTTTTACAGAAAATACTCTTTGTATATTTAACCACTTCCCTACGGCCGTACGACTATTGACGGCCGCAGGGTGGTTCTAAATCTCTGAGCCGCCGTCAATTGACGGCAGCTCATTTCCGCGTTCCCCGCGCGCGCTCCTGAGCGCGCAGCGGGGAACTTCTGTACTGGCCGTGTCCCTTGGACACAGCCAGTCACAGATCGCCGTGAACGGCCAATCGGAGCGGCCGTTTCCTAGGCGATCTGTGCGGCCAATGAGAGATGATCTCATATGTTTACATATGAGATCATCTCTCATTCCCGGCTCTCGCAGACAGCGGTGCTGTCAGGGGAGAGAGGAGACGGATCTGTGTCTCTTGTACATAGAGACACAGATCGGTCACCCCCCTTCCCCCACAGTTAGAACACTATATAGGGAACACACATTTAACCCCTTCCTCGCCCCCTAGTGTTAACCCCTTCCCTGCCAGTCACATTTATACAGTAATTAGTGCATATTTATAGCACTGATTGCAGTATAAATGTGAATGGCGCCAAAAATGTGTCCGATGTGTCCGCCATAATGTCGCAGTCGCAATAAAAATCGCAGATCGCCGCCATTACTAGTAAAAAAATAATAATAAAAAAATAATAATTCTGTCCCTTATTTTGTAGGCGCTATAACTTTTGCGCAAACCAGTCGCTTATTGCGATTTTTTTTTTTTTTTACTAAAAATATGTAGAATACGTATCGGCCTAGACTGAGGATAAAAAATGTTTTTTTCTAAAAAATTGAGCCATTTATTACAGCAACAATTCAATTTTTTTTTTTTTTTTTTCAAAATTGTCACTCTATTTTTGTTTATAGCGCAAAAAATAAAAACCGCAGAGGTGATCAAATACCACCAAAAGAAAGCTCTATTTGTGGGAAAAAAAGGACATCAATTTTGTTTGGGAGCCACATCGCACGACCGCGCAATTGTCAGTTAAAGCGACGCAGTGCCGAATCGCAAAAAGTCCTCTGGGCAGGAAGGGGGTTTAAGTGCCCAGTAAGGAAGTGGTTAAAGGTCTAAATTGTCAACATTCTCCAGGTTTCAATTTCCTATAAAAGTGATTCCATATTTGTTCAAATTTATTTCTTCCACTAACTTTTTCAGGGACTCCTCTACGTCCCTCCAGATGATTTGCTCTTTCCACTTATTCATGAATAAATTTGCCACACTTGGCACATATTTAGTCCCCCTGGCTCTACTCCCTTTGTTTGAACGTAATATTTACAATTGTACCAAAAATAATTGCTATTCATGGTTATGTCCAGGCCTTCCAAAATGTATCCAAATTTGTTCCTGTTTGAGATCCGTGAATTTATGTAGTGCTCATTTTGCACTGTTCAGACAGTCTTTCTGTACAATATTGGTGTATAATGAGTTCATGTCAATGGTGACTAACAAATCCTCCTTCCCTATTTGTATGTCTTTTATTTCCGAGATGAGTTGTTTGCTATCTTTGAGATAGGTCTTCCCTTTAGGCACCAGTGGTTATAAGTGGTCAGCCTAGAAAACAAGGTATCAATGCCGCTGATAATAGGTCTTCCTGGGGGTTTGTTTTGATTCTTATGGACCTTTGGTAAATAGTATATTACTGGGGTCTTAGCAGCTTCAGGTACAATGTATGTTGCCTCTTTTTTATTTAGAATGACCATATCTTTCCCCTTTATTAATGTTTTCAATTTTTTCTCATATTTCTTCTGTGGATTATAACAAAATAAAAAAATATATGTATTTTCCATCCTCAAAAGATTCATAATTTCTTCCTCATAGTCTGTTTTTTTTTTTTTTTTTTTTCAGTATGACCAATCCTCCCCCTTTGTCTGTGGGTCAAATTACCACTTCCCTTTTCTTCTCAATGGCCCTGATTGTATTCCAGATGTCCTTCTCTGTGGATTTGTGAATCTTTTGGCATCCTCCTCTACAATTTAAAAAAAAAAAATAGGCTATTATTACCAGGATATTTTGAGTTAAAAACAGAATGGTTTCTTAATTTGTTGTGTTCATATGTGGTTTGCATAGCCGTTGTCCCCTCCGTGTATTTGACAGAGTAAAATGTCTTTATGTTCAATTTCTGTAGGTCGCTATAAGCCATAAACTTGACAAGATTCTTGTCTGGGGCATATTTAAGACCTAAATCTAAAATATTTATCTTTTTCTCCATTAAAAATTGCATTACTCCAATTAAAAATGCCTGCCCCTATTGCTCTTCAACCAGAAAGAGACTGATCTATTACAAATGATTATGAAAAGGAGACAATACAAATTCAAGAATATAGAAACTGTAATATTAGAAAAAGAATATAGAAACTGTAATACTACAAATAAAAGAAAAACTGCTACCTTATGCAGACTGTAGAGAATATAAGGAGAAAGAGGACACTCTTCAGGAATATTTATTTCAATATGATAAAGAGATTTAACATAAAAAAACTAAAGAGATTAGGAGGGATGTGATGGACTATAAAAACCAGCAGGTGTATAAATGGCAAGCAGATGATGAGTATGGAATTGAGGAGATCACTGATGCCCTAATGACCAGTGTATCCCGAGAGACTTCAATAGAAAGGGAAGAAACTGAAGAGGAGTGGACTGAAGTGAGACATCCAAATCAGAGGGCAACAAGACCCCCTCAGAGAGAATCTAATGTTAGAACCCCAATCCATTCCAATAGAATGGACCAGTTTGGTAGACCTAATCAAGACAATGGGTACCATAACTCAAGGAGGTAATATCGGGAACATACCCTAAGAACCCCTAGCATGTCTTTTGCATCTTATAACAGATTGTCACACCTGAGATATGCAGGTACATATCAGGAGCCAACATATAGAGAACCCCAGCAGAGAGGAGATGTTTTACCCAGGGGGTCACAGAGGAAGATCACCAAGGAATTGAGGGGGATATGGATCTCCCAGATCGCATCAAGGATGGGGCCCCTCGAGAGACCAAGGATGGCAGAATACTTGGCAATCTCAGAGACCCCATTATCAAGCACACTGAGAGGTTACCTGGGAACCATGGAGAGCTGGTGGAATGGACTAGAACCAAATCCCAGAAATTATGGATGGTAACGAAAAAAACGGACCAGGGGCAAACCAGGGGGGGGGGGGCAAAGAAAATAAGAAAACAATAGGGGCAGGCATTTTCAATCTGAGTGATGTGTTTTTTTAATAAGGAAGAGATAGATTCTAGATTTAGGCCTTAACCACTTAAGGACCGCCGCACGATGATATATGTAGACAAAATGGCATGGCTGGGCACAAGGGCGTACATGTACGTCCCCTTTAAGAATTCGAAGCTCCGTGACTGCACCTGTGGACCCGATCGCCACCGGTGTCCCGCAATCGGGTCACAGGAGCTGAAGAACGGGGAGAGGTGAGTGTAAACAAACCTTCCCCATTCTTCTCTGTGGCTTGTCACTGATCGTCTGTTCCCTGTCATAGGGAACGACGATCAGTGACGTCACACGTCCAGCCACGCCCCCTACAGTAAGAATCGCTCCCTTAGGGCACACCTTAGCGCCCCCTAGTGGTTAACCCCTTCACTGCCATTGTCCTTTTCACAGTAATCTGTGTATTTTTATTGCACTTTTCGCTGTGAAAATGACAATGGTCCCAAAAATGTGTCCGCCATAATGTCGCAGTCACGAAAAAATTGCAGCCATTAGTAATAAAAAAAAATTATTAATAAAAATGCCATAAAACTATCCCATATTTTGTAAACGCTATAAATTTAGCACAAACCAACCGATAAACGCTTATTGCGATTTTTTTATTTTTTTTACCAAAAATATGTAGAAGAATACGTATCGGCCTAAACTGAAGGAAATTGGGGCTATTTATTATAGCAAATATGATTTTTTTTCATTTTTTTTTTTTTAAATTGTCACTCTATTTTTTGTTTATAGCGCAAAAAATAAAAACTGCAGAGGTGATCAAATACCACCAAAAGAAAGCTCTATTTGTGGGAAAAAAGGATGCCAATTTTGTTTGGGAGCCACTTTGTACGACCGCACAATTGTCAGTTAAAGCGACAGTGCCGAATCGCAAAAAGGGGCCAGGTCCTTTACCTGAATAATGGTCCAGGTCTTAAGCGGTTAAATATGCCCCAGACAAGAATCTTGATAAGTTTAAGGCTTATATCGACCTACAGAAATGTGTGAGGAAATTTAACATAAATAAATGTTACTCTCTCAAAAACGTGGAAGGGGCAGTGGTTATGCAAACCACGTATGAACACACCAAATTAAGAAATCCTTTTAGAAAAAGTTGAAAACATTCATAAAGAGGGGGAAAGATATGAGCATTCTAAATAAAAAAAAAAAGACAAAATACCTTGTACCAGAGGCTGGCAAGCCCTCAGTAATATATTATTTACCAAAGGTCCATAAGAATCAGAACAAACCCCCAGACTTATTTTAGATGGTTACCCTTTGATGGGTAGTGTCATCTGGTGAGTGCAGGTTTTTGACAGTACTTATTTCACATAAATTATATAATTGGAATAGTTTTTTTTTCTGATACAAATTTAGGGACTTTTATTTGTATTTATGGACTTCATTTAAAGACATCATGTTCACACAGTTATCACTGTAATGCTTTGACAATTTTTTTTATTTTTTTGCACATTAGCGCTTTGTTTTATGGTATAGTTATTTTTGCACTTGGCACTTTTGTATTAAGGTGTTGTAGCTCTTTTAGGCTGCATTCACACCTAATCGCGGCGTTTTGTCCCGCGAATTGCGGCGACAAATTGCAGCGTTTTGTACCACGATTTGCGGTGACAAAACGCCGCGATTTTAACCCCCAGGTCCACATCTCCTATGCCGAACGCGCCTGAAAAAAAGGGTCCGGGACTTGTTTTGAGCTTCAGGCGTTCGGCGTGGAGATGTGAACCATCTCCATAGAGGGCAATGGTATTTCTCCCCTCCAGCGTATCGAGCGTCGGGCGTAAATACACCTAGGTGTGAATGGAGCCTTAGGTTTGTCTTTTTTTTTTTTTTTCGCACATATCACTTTATTTTGATACATGAGAGCACATTTCACATTAGCAGCGCCAATTCCACCTACCCATTTCTGTACTTAATTTTGGTGGTTGGTATATTTGGAGGCAGCAGCCATTAGGATTTCCCTTTAGTCCATAGCGCATAACTACCGGAGGGAAGTTTCAGGAAAAAAGTGTTCCACAGCCCTCTGTGTATAACACGCAGGCACAGTTTACTGTCTATTTTCAGGGTAAAAAAGTGAGTGTTATACGCCAATAAATACAGTATTTAATTTTTACTTTTTTCTAATTAGAGAGTATGCTTTCTGAATTATCCTGCATTTTACATAGCTGCCAGCATGAACATGAATTTAGTCATACGTTATGTGCCTTTATTGTATCAACATTGAATAAGGGCATTATATCCGGTGTTGTCACCGATAGAATAAGAAGGAAGTAATAAAGGAAAAAATTGATGACACTCACCTGACAACCTGGTCTCTGCGAGCTGTGAGTGGGAGCAATCCCTGGCAGGCAGTTTCTGAAGAATGTAAACTTGAGTGGGAGAGGCTTTGGTTCAGTAATCATCCAGGTTCAACTTGTCATTACAACTTTGTTTTTTCTGTGTGAGATTTATGTGCTTCTCCTTTGTTAACATGCTGAACTTTCTGGTTACCTAACAAACCATTATATATTGCTCATGAGATGGCAGCAAAGAACACTATAACATCCAGTAAAATACATATCACTTATAAGGCTATGAATGTGCACATCATACATATGTTAAATTATAGAACTTGCATAAAAAAAAACACTGTACTGGGAAACATTAAAGGGGTTGTAAAGGTAAAAAAAATGTTTTCCTAAATAGCTTCCTTTACCTTAGTGCAGTCCTCCTTCACTTACCTCATCCTTTGATTTTAAATGTCCTTATTTCTTCTGAGAAATCCTCACTTCCTGTTCTTCTGTCTGTGGCTTTCTCCCTGGTGTGGAGTGTCGTGCTCGACCCCCTCCCCTGGAACACAGGAGAGTCAGGACACTCTCTATGAGCTGTGTGTTAGTGGGCGTCCTGACTCTTCTGTATTCCAGGGGAGGGGTCAAGCACAACACTCCACACCAGGGAGAAAGCCACAGACAGAAGAACAGGAAGTGAGGATTTCTCAGAAGAAATAAGGACATTTAAAAGCAAAATCGAAGGATGAGGTAAGTGAAGGAGGACTGCACTAAGGTAAAGGAAGCTATTTAGGATTTTTTTTTTTTTACCTTTACAACCCCTTTAAGGTACTTTGAGCCTCTAAAATGAAACAAATACACAGATTGTGTTCTGATCAGCTGACTTCCCTGGCTACATATTTGTTTCAGATCAACTAGAATTAGGAACAACTAGAATTTTAGTCAACGGCAGCTTTCAAATTTCTGTTGCATTGTGTCGCTGGTAATTGCCAATTTCCAATTCTGACAGCTGTACAACCAGCGTTAAATTTGGTGCTATAAATGTATCTAGGTATGTGTGTTATATGGCTGTTTAACCACTTAAGGACCGGAAGATTTTTTCCCTTAAAGCAGGAGTTCACCCGAATTTTTTTTTTAACATTATCTTGAGGCTAATTATGCGAAGCAGAATCGGGTGTTTTTTTTTTTTAAATCTATGCAGTACTTACCGTTTTAGAGATAGATGTTCTCCGTGGCTTCCAGGTACGATCCTCGGGACCTGGCGTTCCTATTTGATTGACAGCCTTCCGACCGTCGCATACAGCACGTCAGCTGTCTTTTTACGGCCGCCCCTTTGCTCGTTCCCCGCGCGTGCTCCCGAGCGCGCAGCGGGGAACTTCTGTGCTGGCCGTGTCCCTTGGACACAGCCAATCACAGATCGCCGTGAACGGCCAATCGGAGTGGCCGTTTGCTAGGCGATCTGTGCGGCCAATGAGAGATGATCTCATATGTAAACATATGAGATCATTTCTCATTGCCGGCTCTCACAGAGACAGCGTGCTGTCAGGGAGAGAGGAGACCGATCTGTGTCTCTTGTACATAGGGACACAGATCGGTCACCTCCCCAGTCATCCCCCTTCCCCCACAGATAGAACACTATATAGGGAATACATTTAACCCCTTCCTCACCCCCTAGTGTTAACCCCTTCAATGCCAGTCACATTTATACAGTAATTAGTGCATATTTATAGCACTGATTGCAGTATAAATGTGAATGGTGCCAAAAATGTGTCAAATACAAATCGCAGATCGCCGCCATTACTAGTAAAAAAATAAATAATAAAAAATAATAATTCTGTCCCCTATTTTGTAGGCGCTATAACTTTTGCGCAAACCAGTCGCTTATTGCGTTTTTTTACCAAAAATATGTAGAAAAATACGTATCGGCCTAAACTGAGAAAAAATAAATGTTTTTTAAAAAAAATTGGGCTATTTATTATAGCAACAAGTAAAAAATATTGTCTTTTTTTTTCAAAATTGTCGTTCTTTTTTTTTTTTTTTTTTTTGCAATAATATACCCGTTTAAAAACAATCTTCATTGGTTTAGGCCAATATATATTGTTCTACATATTTTTGCTAAAAAAAATCAATAAGCATATATTGATTGGTTTGTGCAAAAGTTATAGTGTCTACAAAATAGGCAATAGATGTATGGCATTGTTATTATTTATTTCTTTTTTTACTATGGCGGTAATCAGCGATTTTTAGTGGGACTGCAACATTGTGGGAGACAGATCAGACATGTTTTACACTTTTTTGGAACCATTGACATTCATACAGTGATCAGTGCTATAAAAATGCATTGATTACAGTATAAATGTCACTGGCAGGGAAGTGGTTAACACTAAGGAGTGATCAAGGGGTTAGATGTGTTTCCTGGGAGGTGTTTCTAACTGTGGGGGCAGTGTACTGACTGGAGGAGGAGCGAGATCGCTGTTCCTAATCACTAGAAACAGACAATCACTCTCTATTCTCCTGACAGAACAGGGATATGTTTGTTTACATTGACAGATCCCCATTCTGCCTCTCTGTGGAGCAGCCACCGACCACATGCATCAGCTCCCCCATCGTGCAGCAGGCGGGCCTGCTATAGCTGTTTAAAGAGCCGACATACAGCTATGGCGATTTGCAGGAACGAGCTGACCTGCCACAGTATAATGACGGCTGGTCGGCAAGTGGTTAATGTTCATAGAGTTGTTCTACGGTGAACTTCCACTTTTAAAGGAGAAGTGCGGGAAATAAAACAAAAAAAACACTTAACATATTCACCTATATGGCTGCAGCATCAATTTGATGCTGCAGCTGCCCTCTGCTGGCGATAAGGCCCAGAACTGAGCAATCTCATGACCACTGATCACTCACTTCCCAGGTCCACTCTGAGCACAGAGTAGTGACTTAGTCACTGCTCTTTCTCCCTAGCACTCACTGGAGCACCTAGCAAGAGGGGGGATGGGAGTGTCTGGCTCAGGCTGTCTTGTTGGGATGCATCCAGAATTTGAAGAGGCTCAGTGACGTCAGGCAACAATGGGTTTTTAACTTTAGCCCACTGTCAGCTGATTCTGGATCACAGTAGAGCACAAGTGGACTCTTATGACCCACAAGTGAAGCATAGCCAAAAGAGCTTCATACTTCCTTTTTAACCACCTCCCATCCTTCCCTCAGCTGCAGTGATGACCAATATATCATTTTTTAGTGCCAGGATTTCTGAAGCTGTTAAAATTAATCTGAGCGGCTAAAGAGCCACGATTACTTTTACAGGCAGTGGAAAAGGGTGTTCCACCCCTTCCCATCTGCACCGCCTTTACCGGGCTCTTCTGAGCGATCGGGGAGCCGGGGAAGGATGTGACCAACGGCATCCACTTTCTGAGACACTGTGACTGGAGGACAGGGGGAGCCATTCCTCCCCCTGTGTGATATCAGAAACCGGAAGCGGATTTTGTCACTTCTACTACAAACACTTAACGGCTTGTAAAAGCATTGGATCAATCCATTCTTGCTTTGATCAGATGCTTTGGAGGCCAGAGGAGACACCTGGGATCTAATAGACCCCAGATGTCTCGGTAGATAGGACTATGTAAAGAGGACCTGTCACTGTTTATTGTTATCACCATGAATTCCTTGTGATGACAATAAAAGTGATAAAGAAAAACATATAATACAATTTGAATAAAAATGTTAACAGTGCCCTCGTCCCACCGTAATTGGCTGTCCGTTTCCAATTCTGATTGCTGGGCGACCAGAGTTCAGACAGAAATTAAACCTGGTGCTATACATTTTTCAAAGTACATGTGTTAAATGGCTGTTTAATGTTCATAGAGTAACTCTACAGTGAACTCCCACTTCAAAGGAGAAGTGCGGGAAACACTTCTGTGTACAGGACACTTCCAGGTAGCCATATTGCATCGCATTTTACAGAAAATTATAGAGCTGCAGATTGAATAGGAAAGGCAATTTCTAATAACATTCAATGACAATATGACTTGTGTCACAATTGTATATGCAATTTTTTCCCCCACAAAAGTGGAGTTGCCCTTTAAGCTTAAAGTGGAATTCCAGTCAAATATTAACCAAGCCTAAACCTACTCCCACCCCCTATTCTAAGCCCAGTTTATCTACCCTGTTGAAAGGAGAGATCTGTATACTTGCCTATTTTGAGGCCGCTCCAGTCTGATCACATGATTGGGTCTCAGAGCTGGCTTCAGTGTAGAGGAGGGACAGCCGACAAAGAATGTTCCATAGTAAGCCTATGAGTGACATCATCGCCCAGGCTCTGCAGCCAGTGTGGGTGATCTCTGCTCTTCGCTGAAGCCCACCGCTGGAAAGATCATGTGAACAGAGTGGATTACCTTCAGTATGAGTAAGTATAGACTTATTTCCTTTAGGCTGGGTTCACATATGAGCAGGCAGCAGCTTACAGCAGGAGTCCGGTATGTCCTTGTTCACCGTTTTGGGTCTGATTTCAGCCTGAATTGTTGGCTGAATTTGGACCTGGAATAGACCAAAAGACGCACAGGGATCCTATGCTAATCGCATTGGAGCCGCTGCAGAGATATGTGAATTGGCGCCATAGAGAGCCAGTCACAATCTCCTGCTGTGTGAATTGGATGCAGACGAAAACCTGCATCCAATTCACACTAGTCTGAACCCAGCCTTACAGGGTAGTTTAAAATAATCTTATAATGGGGATGGGAGTAGGTTTAGGCTTAGTATTTGACTATACTTCCACTTTAACTGCATCAATAACATCTGACTTTGTTTTTCCATTATTAAAGTAAACCTTTAGTAACAGATTTTTCACATTACAGATACAAGGTGACCTGCCAATGAAGAAGGAATTTTGGATATATGTGACAGATGCTACTCTCCAGATGACGCCAGAGACATCGGGAATCCCTAAAATTCTCTCAGTGTGTGTCTTGCCTTCTTGTGCAGTGGACACTAGGGTACTAGAGGCCCTTGCCAACAAGTTAACTTACAAGATGTTTTTTAAAGATGCAGTAAAAGAGAACGGTAAGTTACCAGAGTGCCAGATTATCGTCTCAAAACTGCAAAGGATAGATATGTTACCTGTGTATAAGTGTATTTGGAAAAAAAAATGTTTTAAATGATTTGCAAAGCTCTTGCAATGTGATTGTTGTGGATTCCTTTATACGTCAACGCTAATTTTGGGATTCAGAGTAGAGTCTTTTGTGAAATTTGTATAATCTTTTATACACCAAAAGAGATGAGAGATTGATGTAAAAATGTGTTTAAAAAATGTAATTCCTTTTTAAACTATATATATTGGGCCGGATTCACATACATCGGCGCATATATATGCCGCCGTAGCGTATCTCTTTTACGCTACGCCGACACAACGCAGAGAGGCAAGCATGTAATTCACAAAGCAAATGCTCCCAACGTTGCGCCAGCGTAACGTAAATTCGTAGGCGTAAGCCAGCCTAATTCAAAGTAGGTGGAAGTGGGCGTGATCCATTTAAATGAAGCGTGACCCCATGCAAATGATGGGCCGAACGAATGGCGCATGCGACGTCCCGTGGACGCATCCCAGTGCGCATGCTCAGAATCACGTCGAAAATACTCCCTAAGATACGTCAAATCACTGCCTACGACTTGAATGTAACCTACGCCCAGCTCTATTCACGTACTACTACGTAAACGACGTAAAATACGACGATCGTGAATCGGCATATCTCACTCATTTGCATATTCGAATCGTAAATCAATGGGAGCGCCCCTTGCGGCCAGCGTAAATATGCGCCCACGATACGACGGTGTAGGAAACTTACATCGGTCGGATGAAGCCTATTTACAGGCGTATCTTGCTTTCAAAGTCAGGCGCATAGATACTACGGCGCATATGTGCACTTACGCGGCGTATCTCGAGATACGACGGCGTAAGTGCTACGTGAATCCGGGCCATTGTTTTTTTTTAATTCTGTGAAACTATGCATTCATTTAGTTACAATAGTCAATAGCTATGGATTATTTGGCAGCACAAATTTTATCTTTTTTTTTTTTTTTTTGGCAGGCAAGATAATTTGTGTAGAACGCACAGTGCTTTCATTACAAAAGCCCCTTTTATCCCAGGTTTCTGTCATTAACGAGCTGACTGGCCCTGTTATACTGGACAAACTGGATTCTGCAACAGAGGCAAACTCCTTGCGCATTGTGACAGGTTGGTACTGGGAGAAAAATGACAGGCACATGTCAAAAAACACTTTCTTTCTTTAATGTGAGTCAGATGAGACGTGCAAAGAATGTTGTTACTAAAGTGTCTGCAACATGTCAGTGCAAATTAGATTGCCACTTAAACTATGTATTATTCTTAACATTTAATTACAAAATAATAAGTGCATCATTATCTTTGCCTAACCGTTCTAACAATGTAAGTTTACATGAACATTAAATACATATTTGAGGCAAAAGTGAGCATCAGAGGATAGAAAGATATTTTGTTATTTCAAGCTCCCAGACACATCTTTAGAGGCCAACAGATGCTGCAGTATGTTCCTTGCTGGCTGGCTGGCTGGCTGGCATCTGTGTTTAATATTGTGTGAAACCTGCAATCAAGAACAGTTAGATAAATTGTTTCAGGGCAGTGTTTAGTGTGGTGCCAATTAGCATGGCTAATTAGCACATTTAGAAATCCACATTGTTTCTTACAAAAAAATCAGTTCCACTTTACTTCATACAGATCAAAGGTAATTAACTGTGTTTTCAGTTTTATATTAGACTGCTTACATTTAGGCAAGAGAGCTGAATTTGAGAGAAATTTGAGGCAAGAGAGAAAAATTTGAGGCAGCCTACATCCACAGAAGACTGTGGTTAGTTCTCAAAGGTGCACCTACCTGCTGAGGTCCTTCACAAAATGTGTGCAAATGTGTACCTAGTGTGCAAATTGCAGATACATAGTACCCCTACTCATTCACCAAATAAAGTGTAGTTTAAAAAAAGACAGTAGGAAGTTTTTGGCAAGTCCTTTATTAAAAAATATATATATATATATATATAAAATGTCCCCTGGTGTAGATCCATTGTCAATCATGATGTCTGCCATTGCTGACCCAGGAAACAAAAAATCTGCTCCCAACAAAGTCTCCCACCATCTGCCAGCTCCTTGAGAAAGCTAATAGGTGAAACGTGTGCATCGCTTCTGCAGAGTTTGATGATGATGGTTTAACAATATGGCCTCTTATATGTTGTACTTCTAAACATGATGATGGCTCACAAATGTGGCCAATTGCACAGAATATGGGAACTAATGTTTTTATCTATCTTTTTTAAATGTTTTGTAATTTATTTATTTTTCATCTTATGTGGTTATTGCTCTCTGATACCAATACAAGTCCAACTTTCTGAGGTTCCTTTAAGTTATTTACCACATTCTTCTTTTTTTTTTTTTTTTTTTTTTTAAATGACTTTCACTCCTGTTTTGTGCAGTATTTACCAAGCGTTTTTGCTTTATGTGGTAAATACCACATAAAGCAATAGTGAATTTTCAGGATCGCATGCGGTATTTGGGAAAACAACTAAATGCCGAATGCAATCTGGTTCTGTGAATAGAGCCCAATAGGTTCTTACAAAAGATAAATCCACTAGATCTGATGTTTTAAATTGGGCATTCTACTGGTTTCTTACATGAGTGACTCCAGCAGTCAAATCTGTACTCCTTAAGCCTAGTAACACTATATTTTATTTTGTTCAACCCAGCAGGCGATAAACTGAAGAGCTCGGGAGGAGTAGCTGTACTATCTATCCAATGTTAGTACCTCCTGCTGAGCTATTGTTTTCTGACAAGGGGACTTTCCACCCATCATAACACACCAGTCCGTGTTCTCAGCCATTGACTAAGAGCATTGATTGGATGCCGAGCGACAGACCTTTTTCGGTCATTCCCCTGCGATGGAAGCTGTCCCAGATGCCGTACACACAGGCCGAATGTCCGCTGGTTTCTATTGAACTGGCCAATACCACCCCATATTCGACCTGTGTGTACGGCGCTTTAGTAATTAGATCTGCCCTCTGCCAAAACCATTATTACATTTTTACATATGGAGATGCAGCAAGAGTTTTATGGCTTAAGGTTGGCCATACACAAGTCATTGTATTTTCATTCAAGACCGACTTCTGTTGAACGATCTTGCTGGAAAATCCAAATTCGATCAGTGTATTCTGGCAGGGTATCGGGGAGTCCTCATGTCAGAATACAGTAGCATAGCAGGAGAGATCCTGCATTACACATTGTTGTGTTAATAGGGGATCTGTCAGTTTTTTTTGTTTTTTTTTAAACCCGCCAATTGAACAAAAAAGAAAATAAACGTGTACCCAGCTTTAGTTTAGGATGGCCTGACTCTCTAAAAAATAAGGTCAGCAATGGCTAATTAAACAAAAAAAATAAGGATGTGAAAGCAGACATGGGACCCTTTCACACGGTCAGTTTGACCCAATTGGACCCTCCATTCATCTCTAAGGAGTGGCAGATGTAAACCGACTTGTGTTCTACCTCCAATCCGATCAGGCTGTGTTCGCTCTGCATATGCAGAGTGGACATGGACCTGCCATCCGCCTGCTCCCCTGATTGTGGCCCGCGGACAGTTACCAAGTCGCTTAAGTGGCCCTCACGCTTCAAAAGGTTGGGCACCCCTGATATAGAGCAATGTTTTCATTCAGGCTTGGTTCACACTGGTGCAATGGCAGGCATTGCGTTGATTTGCACCGCATGCCTGTGCACATCACATGCAAGTTCAGCTATAAAGTTTGCATGCCTGAAATGGCATCGCGTTCACATACAAATGGTGCAGGACCCTTTTTTTGGTCCGCACTGGAATCGTATTGCATGTGTGTTTAAAACCCATGGGATCCGATTCCACAGTTTGCACCGTTTTCTTTGAACCGATTCGGGGGTGTCATTAACTTTATTTTGACACCCACAGCGGTCCGCAGAGAGCAGTGTGAACTGTCTGCGAGTCCGATGTGACGCAGGAACCTGCACAGGAATTGCTGTGGCTCCCGCATCACACCAGTGTGAACCGAGTCATGTTTTTTTAATAACTTGCTTGTGGGCCTACTGCTGAAAATGATATACTATATAAAGCCTGTTACCTTCCTAATTCATTTGCAGCAAGTTAACATTTTGTTATTGTTTCCACAGGAATTATTAATGGAGTTGATGAGAGAGAATCTTTTTCTTGGCCTGTGTGTAACTTATGTGGAAGCAGTAAGCTACAGCCTTGGGACTCAGACAGGTAAAATATCTTAAGACCTCATGCCCTCAGACACTTAGCAGTTTGTGAGTGCTGAGGTAAAAAATATGCAACACACAAGTGAATGTCTGTTAGATGGCTGTGCTTGGGTGAGCGCTGACAGCTTCTGCTTACCTGAGTACAGCCATTCACATGTACTGGTGGCTCTATATGGTACATGAGGCTATCTGTGCATGTAAGAAAAGATGATGGAAGGATACTTTATTTCTGGCACATCAACAGTTATTTTTCTGTACTTACTGTATGTTCAGAGGTATAAAACTTGCAAAAAAAAACTTGCTTTGACATGCACTTTAAAGAGACCCTGTCAATATTGCTTATTATTTTAAAGCGTACAGCACAAATATATAAATTCCCATCCCAGGTTACAAAACAAATTGAAGTGGCATTCTTTAATAATCCCCTTTGCTCTTCTCTTGGATCTATATACAAAATATTGTAATGAGAGGAGGGGTGAACGAGCTGGGCCAGTAAAGAGGATAATTTGACATTATCCTACAAAAAAAAAATGGCTAAGGAGGGGCTGTGTTAGGGAATTGACCCTCATGGCATACTCAATTCTTGGAAAGGAAACAACAATGCAAGTAAGGATTTAAAATACTTTATTTTTCTTCTTTATACCTGCATTTTTGGTTGGTGACGGGGTCCCTCTAAAGTATAACTCCAGGTTTAATTTCACTTTAAAAAGTTTGTTTGGGGCAAGGTGCCCAAATGAACTATTTCCATTACCGAAAAATTCAGCCACGGTGTGTTCTGTAATATACTGTAGTAGCATTAGCTAAAGACAGTAAGCAGCACTATGTTGTGGCAGCAGTACAGATGACTTCTCGTCTGCTGTTTGAATTAAAGAGTAAGGCCCCTTTCACATGTACGGATCCAGTGAGGATCCGTACATGTCTCATCCGCTTGCTGAGCGGGGATTGCTCCGTTGATCCTCGCTGAGCCGGCAGATGACAGGGCGGTCCCTGCACAGTGCAGGGACTGCCATGTCGGATCTCCGCTCTCCCCTATGGGGGGGGGGGGTCGGATGAACACGGACTGTCTGTGAGTGTTCACCCGATCCGCTCTGCAGAAAAATAGGATTTCTCTTGTCGTCCATGGACGGACACAGCCTCCTCAATTGACACATGGGTTATGTTCCCTGTTTAATCTCATGAGATGTGAACTGTGGGCTGATATAATACAAAATCAACCATGTGTGAAAAAAATATCAGGGACACGATGTACCCAATATTTAGTGTGGATAATCTAAATACAAACGATCTATAGAAATCTATATTATGCAAGTGTGACACAATATTTTAAACATGAACCAAAGATTTGGTGTATCGGCATACACATCAATATGCCATAGTGCTCCTGTGAAGGAAAAAAATGGCTTCTATTGCTACTACTAGCCGACTAAATAGTGAAAACAAACGATGCAAAATATATATAAATAAAAAATATTCAAGAAAACAATGTGCAATGTGCCAACTGCCCTGTGGATAGTCCAATTACTAATATTGGAAACAAATAATACCAAAAAATATATAAATCAAAAGTAATCAAGAGACCAGTAGAATGTGCAATGTGCTAGCTGCACTGAAAATAGTCCAATGACAGACAATCTTGCTCTTATACAATAGGTTCCAGTATAACAAGAGTTCAATGCTGGTAGTGCTGTATACAGAAAAGTGCAGCTGTCTCTTCCACCCGACAAAGATGTGCCACCATCACCAATGGTTAAACTCAACACTCACCAGACCCCAGATAATAATAGGCCCCAAAGTGGTGTCTTTTCTTTGTCCGTCAGTGGGTGTTGCCTCCTTCTCCCTTTTACGGGGACGCCGGATGTGGATCTCCTGGCCTCTCGTCTCAACCCTAAGGTGTCGAGGTTCGTTGCCAGGTCCAGGGATCCCTGGGCGGACACGTCAGATGCGTTGGTAGCCCCGTGAGGTCAGTATCGATTAATCTATGCCTTTCCTCCACTGAAGTTGCTGCCTCGACTGCTCTGCAGGGTGGAGGCCGAGGGGATCACGATGATTCTAATCTCCCTGGATTGGCCCCGGTGTCCTTGGTATGCCGATCTTGTGCGCCTAGTGGAGGATGTGCCTTGGCGGCTGCCATTGCAAGAGGACCTTCTGTCCTTTTTTCCCCACAAGTAGAGCTTTCTTTTGGTGGTATTTGATCATCTTAAAAAAAAAAAAATTATATGTATTTTTTTTTTTTACATATTTTTGGTAATAAAAATCGCAATAAGCATATATTGATTGGTTTGCACAAAAATTATAGCGTCTAATAAAATAGGGGGAAACATTATGTCATTTTTTTTACTAGTAATGGCGGTGACCTGCGATTTTTATCAGGACTACAACATTATGGCGGACAGATCGGACACTTTTACCATTAGCATTTATACAGCGATTAGTGCTATAACAATGCACTGATTACTGTGCAACTGTCACTGGCAGGGAAGGGCTTAACAGTAGGCGGCGATCAAGGGGTTAACTGTGTGTCCTGGGGAGTGATTCTAACTGTGGGGCATGGGACTGCCTGGGTGAGGAGAGCAATTGTTGTTAATACTTGGCATGCAACTGTCACTGGCAGGGAAGGGCTTAACAGTAGGCGGCGATCAAGGGGTTAACTGTGTGTCCTGGGGAGTGATTCTAACTGTGGGGCATGGGACTGCCTGGGTGAGGAGAGCAATTGTTGTTAATACTTGGCATGAACAACATATAGCTCTCCTCACCCCTGATAGCACAGAGATCTGTCTGTTTACATTGACAGATGTCCGTTCTGTCTCTGTGTGGAGCGATCACGGGTGCCTGGCAGTCATCTCGACCCCTGTGCACGGGCATCGGCTCCGGTGTTGCGCCGTGGGCGCGCACCCCCTGGTGGTCAAAAGGCAAACAGATTTGCAGCTGTGTTTTTTTTTTTTAACAACATATTACACTTACAGTGATGAAAATAAGTATTTGAACACCCTGCTATTTTGCAAGTTCTCCCACTTGGAAATCATGGAGGGGTCTGAAATTGTTATCGTAGGTGCATGTTCACTGTGAGAGACATAATCAAAAAAAAAAATCCAGAAATCACAATGTATGATTTTTTTAACTATGTATTTGTATGATACAGCTGCAAATAAGTATTTGAACACCTGAGAAAATCAATGTTAATATTTGGTACAGTAGCCTTTGTTTGCAATTACAGAGGTCAAACGTTTCTTGTAGTTTTTCACCAGGTTTGCACACACTGGGGGAGGGATTTTGGCCCACTCCTCCACACAGATCTTCTCTAGATCAGTCAGGTTTCTGGGCTGTCGCTGAGAAACACGGAGTTTGAGCTCCCTCCAAAGATTCTCTATTGGGTTTAGGTCTGGAGACTGGCTAGGCCACGCCAGAACCTTGATATGCTTCTTACAGAGCCACTCCTTGGTTATCCTGGCTGTGTGCTTCGGGTCACTGTCATGTTGGACATGACATCTTCAAAGCTCTAACTGAGGGAAGGAGGTTGTTGCCCAAAATCTCGCAATACATGGCCCTGGTCATCCTCTCCTCAATACAGTGCACACGCCCTGTCCCATGTGCAGAAAAACACCCCCAAAGCATGATGCTACCACCCCCATGCTTCACAGTAGGGATGGTGTTCTTGGGATGGGTACTCATCATTCTTCTTCCTCCAAACACGGTTAGTGGAATTATGACCAAAAAGTTCTATTTTGGTCTCATCTGACCACATGACTTTCTCCCATGACTCCTCTGGATCATCCAAATGGTCATTGGCAAACTTAAGACGGGCCTTGACATGTGCTGGTTTAAGCAGGGGAACCTTCCGTGCCATGCATGATTTCAAACCATGACGTCTTAGTGTATTACCAACAGTAACCTTGGAAACGGTGGTCCCAGCTCTTTTCAGGTCATTGACCAGCTCCTCCCGTGTAGTCCTGGGCTGATTTCTCACCTTTCTTAGGATCATTTAGACCCCACGAGGTGAGATTTTGCATGGAGCCCCAGTCCGAGGGAGATTGACAGTCATGTTTAGCTTCTTCCATTTTCTAATGATTGCTCCAACAGTGGACCTTTTTTCACCAAGCTGCTTGGCAATTTTCCCGTAGCCCTTTCCAGCCTTGTGGAGGTGTACAATTTTGTCTCTAGTGTCTTTGGACAGCTCTTTGGTCTTGGCCATGTTAGTAGTTGGATTCTTACTGATTGTATGGGGTGGACAGGTGTCTTTATGCAGCTAATGACCTCAAACAGGTGCATCTAATTTAGGATAATAAATGGAGTGGAGGTGGACATTTTAAAGGCAGACTAACAGGTCTTTGAGGGTCAGAATTCTAGCTGATGGACAGGTGTTCAAATACTTATTTGCAGCTGTATCATACAAATAGTTAAAAAATCATAAATTGTGATTTCTGGAATTTTTTTTTTGATTATGTCTCTCACAGTGGACATGCACCTACGATGACAATTTCAGACCCCTCCATGATTTCCAAGTGGGAGAACTTGCAAAATAGCAGGGTGTTCAAATACTTATTTTCCTCACTGTACCTGCTCTTTGCAATGGCGGCCCCAAACCTCCACTTCTTGGGTCCCCTTGCCAGCACTCCTGGTCCCTGCTCTATGTCCAATAGCCCTGTTGCCACATCCATTGAGACAGACAGCGGGATTCGGCCCCGCCCCTGCTCCCTCATCACTGGCCTTGATTGACAGCAGCAGGAGCCAATAGCTCCCGGTGCCCCAGCAAAGCCAGCAAGACCCAGAAGTGAAGGGAGAGAAGAGCTTCAGAGGCCCCAGAGGGTGAGAGGGCATACTGATGCCTAAACATTTGTTATCTTCATGCAAGGATTGCATTAAAGTAAACAATGTTTAGGCTTTAGAACCACTTAAAGCTACTTTCTGTGAAAAGGAAAGGTCCTTAAACATGGGAGGATCTTGCATCCAGGCAGGATCAACCAGGTATTTTAGATGATAGAAAGGGGCCAAATTACACAGCACAGGTGCTGTTATTCATGCTTTAAAGGAACACAATCAACCAACCACAGGGGTTACAAACACTTTAATACTTCAGTGTAGTTCCTATACTTAAAGGGGTTGTAAAGGTAAACGTTTTTTTTTACCTTAATGCATTCTATGCATTAAGGTGAAAAAACTTCCGACTATAATGCCCCACCCCCCGCCCACCTGTTATACTTACCTGACCCCTCGAAATTCCCGCTCTCGGCCCCGACATCCTCTCCGTAGCTCAGCCTGGCCGTTGATTGGCTAGAGCGGATGGATTGAAAGCAGCGCAGCCATTGGCTGGCGCTGCTGTCAATCACATCCAATGACGCGGTGCTCCGAGGGGCGTGGCTGAGTGATACAGTGAGCGGCTATGGCCGCTCGCTGTATCACGGAAGCGTGTCCGCAAGGACTCCACACCATGCTCGCTCGCATGAATGTTTGGAGTTTTTGCGGGGAGGGCCAGAGACAGCCGCCGAGGGACCCCAGAAGACGTGGATCGGGGCCACTGTGTGCAAAACGAGCTGCACAGTGGAGGTAAGTATAACTTGTTTGTTGTTTAAAAAAAATAATAAATCTTTACAAACCCTTTAATACTCCAGTGAAGTTATTGTAACATGCTTATAACACATGCAAATGCCTGTTATTTCACATAAGAGCTCCACCTGCTATGTGATTATCAGAAGCAGCACTTCAGAAAGTTGGGCAATTTATGGTCACCCTTATTGTATGCTTAGTTATGGTACCTTTTTCAGTATGAAGTGCATTCTGAAGTGTTATATTTACTGCATGACCTTTTGACTGTTAAATTCAGGAATGTTGTGATTGATGTGATTTAGATTTCATTATTTTTATTTTGAATTGGATTAAGTTATATACTTTTCTCCTCCAATTATTTTATTATTTTCTTTACATTTGGTTCCCTATAGGCACAAGTATTTATGTCGGCAGTGTGCTGCAAACATAAGTTCTCCAGTTATTAGGATGCAGCTTGAAGTATATCTGCACTGTGAATTAACTCCAGATCATATAGTAAGATTAAAGGTAAGCCAGAGTCTTTTACTGAAAAAAAAAAAGGTAAGCCAGAGATTTGGGTTAATAAATCTTGTTGATTAGCATGTTGGACCTGTGTGAACTGAAACTGAGCCAGTTCTCCTAAATCGTCCTTATGCAACCTGCTTAAAGCATATTTATAGCACAAACTCTTTTTCTCTTCCGTTCATGGACAGACACAGCAGCATCTTTACCTTAGGTATTATCCTCCTTTCTAGGAGATTGACTAGGCAGAAAAACAGCATGTTAAGTGTTACAAACTCCACACAGTACAGTACCTCCCAGGTGGCGGTTCCCCCGGGTACATCCCCCACTCTCTGCTCTGCAGCCTCAGTTTTTTTTCTGCCTAGCAAAGGAGAATGACATGACTCCTCTGGGCCCATGTGCTCTGGGGATTTTTTTGCAGTTTTCTTTTTTGTTTTCCTGCATTTTTGGATCCTGAGATCTACATTCAACTGCCGACTGGGTGACGGGCTGGAACCTCGATCCTTGTAGTTCCCCCAATTTTGGCCATCGAGCGTGTGCTGGCCTTTAGCTACGCGCTGGGCCATCCACGACATGTCCCGTTGCTCCAGGGGTGGCCGGTGAACTATATGCTCCAGGGCACACATATGACCGGGCTCTATGTCCGTGTCACAGTGTGCCGGGTCGACAGCCATGCCGTAACTGCGCGGACGTTGGTTCTGTCTGGGATGCCTCCAGCCGGTGGTCGCAGGATGGGTAAGTAGCAGTCCCCTTGCTTTGGCAGGGTGGTGCGGCTAGTGCAATCCTGGGGAGGTCGATTGGGGGTCTGCCCTGCTTTCCTCTCTCCCTTCCTCCACCTCCTTTCCCCATGTTCTGGGTGGCGGGGTCGATCGTGAGGTGGGGGTCCGCCTGGGGGGGCTCCATCCAGTGGCTGGGGGCTGTGTCTGCTTAGGGGGTGCTGTTTTGCTGCCGTGTGTGCAGGGGGGGGGCTGCCCGGGAGTCCCGGGTGTTTTTACTGCTGTATGTGTGTTTTTTTATTACAATTGCGGCCGCCATTCTGGCGGCGCCGGGCGCCTTTATTGGAGATTGGCGGTCATTTTCTTGTAGCCCACATGCTCTTTTTGCATGTTGTCGACCATTTTGGAATGGGTTTTTGCCTCTAGTGGCTGAAAAATCGGCACGAATGGCTCCAGCACACTTCCTGAGGGACGGCACAGCGCAGAGCAGCGCTCTGGGGCAGACAGCAGCAGTACAGGCCTGGTCGGGTGGTGAGTCCTCTGGGGGGTCCCCTGTTCTCTGCTGCGGCCGGGAGGGTGGCATGTGGGTCTTGCCTTGCATTCCAAGGGTGGCAAAAGGGTGGGTCAGCATGGCTTCCGAACCGGATGCTTCTCCCCCTGACATGCCAGAGTTGACCCTTAGTGCCCCTGTTCCTGCGGCCTCTGTGGATGCGATGACAACAGTCCTAGAGGCATTTGTTGCCAGGATTGAGATGGCGCGTGGCCAGAGGGGGGTAAAAGCACCCTTTACCCCCGCCTTCTTGTGGGGATGCCTCTGACAGAATCGGGCCCAGCTACTACTCCCGGCCCTGGTTTCCGAGGTGTCAGAGGATGCAGGCCTAGTCCACACGGACAGTGAGGATGACTCTGCATCAGGGTCAGCGCATGATAGGGAGCTCTTATCACTGCGGTGCGGGATACTCAGAAAATTGAGGATTCGGCGGAGACATCAGAGATGTCGGTCCCTTTTGGGTTCCGCAAGCCGGCCCGCCCTGCAAAAGTGTTTCCTTGTGTTCCTTATCTGGAAATTTGGGATCGGCCGCAAAAGTTTTTTTCTGTTCCAAAATGCTTTGCGGTCCGTTATCCTTTTGAGGAGGACTTCCTGAAAAAGTGGACCTCTCCTCCGTCAGTGGACCCCTCTGTGTCCAGACTGAACAAAGCTACCACATTGCCTGTGGAAGGGGCTTCCGCTTTCAAGGACCCCACAGATAAAAGAGCTGAGGCTGTGGCCCGCTCCATGTTCACGGTGGTGGGGTCGGCGGTGAGACCGGTCTTGGCCGGGGCTCTAGTGTCACAGACACTGACTGAACGGGCAAAGTTGTTGCTTCAGGAGTTGGAGGAGCATCAAGCCCCACTGGACTGTGTGGAGCTGGCCGACCAGTTGGTGCAGGGCCTAAAATTTGTCTGTGAGTCGGCCCTGGATACGCTTCCCTTGCTCTCCAGGGCCTCGGCAGTGGTGTTGCGCCACCTTGTCTGGCTGAAGTGTTGGTCTGCGGACCAGTCTTCTAAGAAGGCCTTGGTGGACTTACCCTTTAAGGGTGAAAGGCTTTTTGGGGCTTCTCTAAATGACATTATAAAAGATGCCACGGGAGGTAAGAGCACTCTGCTCCCACAATCTGGTAAAGGTAAGGAGCCTCGCCATAGGCAGGGGCCCTCCTTTACTGCCCCCAAACGTTTTTTTCATCCGCCCGGTGCTGCAGGTAAACGTTCTTAGGGCGCTAAAGCGCCCCTGATTCCGCAAGCCCAACAAGCCTGCTTCTGCATTAAGGTCTCTCGGGTGGGGGGCCGGCTTCGTAAATTTGTGGCTCGGTGGATGTCTCTTCTTTGCGACCGGTGGGTTTGCAAAGTAGTTTCCTCAGGGTACAAGATAGATTTTATCTCTTGTCCGCCAAACGGATTTATTCCATCCAACCTACAGCTTCCTCCGGGTCGTCGGGAGGCCCTGTTTGGGGCCGTTCAGGATTTGCTGGTCAGGGGGGTGATCGTGCCGGTTCCTTTACTGGAACGGTTTCAGGGGTTTTACTCCAATCTGTTTGTAGTCCCCAAGAAGGAAGGGGTCCGTCCAATCCTGGATCTCAAGGCCCTCAACTGTTTTGTCAGAGTGCAAAAGTTCAGGATGGATGCGGTTCGCTCTGTAGTAGCGGCACTCCATCAAGCGGACTTCCTGGCGTCCTTGGATATCAAGGACGCGTACTTGCATATCCCCATATGCGCAAATCACCAGAGATTTCTGATTTTTTTTTTGGCCTTGTTTAGGCGCCAAGGGTTTTCACCAAGGTGCTCGCTCCGATTCTGGCCCTGCTGAGACAGCGCGGATCGCTATTGTAGGATACCTGGACAATCTTCTTCTGCGAGCTTCTTCAAGCTCAGAGTTGGCGGTAGATGTGTCTATCACCTGCCAGATCCTCCGGGAATTCGGTTGGCTGCTAAATGTTCAGAAGTCGGTGTTGGTACTGTCTCAGCACCTGGAATACCTGGGGTTGGTCCTGGATTCCTCGGAGACAATAATTTTTCTTCCCACGGAGAAACCACAGACACTGCGGAGCGGCGGTTGGCGACCCAAAAGTGGTCATCGCTTTGCTTTTGCATGCAAGTTTTGGGTCTCATGGTGGCCTCCGTCGAGGCGGTTCCGTTTGCTCAATTTCACACTTGGGTATGCCTCTATATCAAAAATAATGTACAAGTGAATGTGAGAGATGACATCACTAAAGGGAGCTAGGAATGAGGTGGAATCCTTATGGGTAGAGCTCCAAAGGGATGAAACTAAGAGGAAAATAATACTGGTAATATAATATACAGGTGAATAACATGCAAAAGTTCATTTATTTCACTAATGCAACTTAAAAGGTGAAACCAATACATGAGATAGACTCATTACATGCAAAGCAAGATAGTTCAAGCCGTGATTTGTCATTGTAATGATTATGGCTTACAGCTCATTAAAGCGGGGGTTCACCCTAAAAACATTTATTTTTCTAACATGCCATCTAGCATACTAGCGCGAGCTACAGTATGCCTTTATTTTATTTTTTTGCGCCGTACTCACTGTTAAATCGCGTAGTCAAGTTTCAGTCTAGTAGGCGTTCCTATGCAGGGGGAACATGATTGACGGCCGGCTATGGCGCGTCACGCTTCATGGAAATAGCCGAAATAGGACTTGGCTCTTCACGGCGCCTGCGCAGTCAGCTCCTAGTCTGTGCGCAGGCGCCGTGAAGAGCCGAGTCCTACTCGGGAAGCGTGACACGCCATAGCTGGCCACCAATCATTGTCCCTCTGCATAGGAACGCCCATTCCCCGCGGGGAGTCTGAAACTTAACTCCGGTATTAAACAGTGAGTACGGCGCAAAAAAAATAAAGGCATACTGTAGCTCACGCTACTATGCTGGAAAACATGGTAGAAACTTGCATTTTAGGATGAACCACCGCTTTAAAACCCCAAATCCACAATCTCAGAAAATCTGAATATTACATGCAATCAATAAAACAAGGATTGTACATAGAACAATATCGGACCTCTGAAAAGTATAAGCATGCATATGTACTCAGTACTTGTCTTGGGCACCTTTTTGTAGTAATTACTGCCTCAAAGCGGTGTGGCATGGAAGCCATCAGCCTGTGGCACTGCTGAGGTGTTATGGAAGGCTAGGATGCTTCAATAGCGGCCTTCGCTCTTCTGCATTGTTCGATCTCATGTCTCTCATCTTTCTCTTGGCAATGCCCCATATATTATCTATGGTGTTCAGGTCAGGCGAGTTTGCTGGCCAATCAAGCACAGTAATCCCATGGTCATTGAACCAGGTTATGGTGCTTTTGGCAGTGTGGGCAGGTGCCAAGTCCTTCTGGAAAATTAAGTTGGCATCCCCGTAGAGCAGGGGTCTTCAAACTTTTTAAACAAGGGGCCGGTTGACTGTCCCTCAGACCGTTAGAGGGCCGGACTATAAAAAAAAAACTATGAACAATTTCCTATGCACACTGCACATATGTTATTTTGATGTGAAAAAACAAAATGGGAACAAATACAATATTTAAAATGAAGAACAAGTAAAGTTAAAGTTAAACCAACAAACTTACCAGTATTTCAATGGGAACTATGGGCCTGCTTTTGGCTAATGAGATGGTCAATGTCCGGTTCCATATTTGTCACTGCTAGTTGTAACAAGTGATGCATTTCAAATCCAAGCCATCATTTCAAGCCCCCCCCCCCCCTCACCATTGCAAGCCCCTCACGATCATTGCAACCCTCCCCCTTCATCATTATAAGCCCCTCATTGCAAGCCCCCCCCTCACAATCATTAATTGCAAACCGATCATGATCATTGCAAGCCCCCCCACCTCACCATCATCATTACATCATCCCCTCATTGCAAGCCCCCCCCCTCACCATCATTATTGTAAGCCCCTCATTGCAATCCCCCCCCCCCCCACAATCATTAATTGCAAGCCGATCAATATCATTGCAAGCCCCCCCATCATCATTACATCATCATCAGCCCCTCATTGCAACCCCCCCCCTCACCATTGCAAGCCCCCCTCACCATCATCAGCCCCTCATTGCAAGCCCCCCCACCATCATCATCATCATTATTACATCATAATTTCATCATCATCATCATCATTACATCATAATTTTATCATCATTAGCCCCCCCCAACATCATCATCAGCCCCCCCCCCCACCATCATCATCATCATTTCATCATCATCAGCCCCCCTCACTATCGCAAGCCCCCCCTCCCTCACCATCGTAAGCCCCTCACAGCCTTACTCCTTACTGTGCCAAACTGCTGTCACGGTCCCGCTGTGTCATGGTCCCGCTGTGTCACGAAGCTCACAGTGTTGGTAACAGTTCTGGCGCGCTATGATAAATGTCCTGCCCACCTCCTCCTAGACCAGCTTGTGTGATAGACAGGAGGAGGAGGGCGGGACATTTATCATAGCGCGCCAGAACTGTTAACACTGTGATCTCCGTGACACAGCAGGATCGCTGTGTTCCAACCTGCCGTGTAAGCGGCGTTGCTTGTCAGGGTGGGGTGGGCCGGTTAAAAGTCCTCCGCGGGCCGTAGTTTGAGGACCCCTGCCATAAAGCTTGTCTGCGGAAGGAAGCATGAAGTGCTCCAAACTCTTCTGGTAGACTTCAGCATTGACCCTGGACTTAAGGGAAGCACAGTGAACCAACACCAGCAGATGACATGGCTCCCCAAATCAACACAGACTGTGGAAACTTCACACTGGACTTCAAGCATGCAGTGTGTGCCTCTCCATTCTTCATCAATACTCTGGGCCTTTGGTTTCCAAATGAGATGCAAAATGTGCTCTCATCAGAAGAATATGACTTTTTAATACAGCTTACCTGTAAAATCCTTTTCTTGGGAATACATCACGGGACACAGAGCCTTAATTACTTAATGGGTTATGTAGTTGTAGCGCTAACCCCAAAGGAGCCGATGGTTGATTTGGGATCTACTCTCTTTTTGGTTTAGCTCACCCATATTAACTAGCTCGAAATCTCCCTTGACACATCAGAAGCCTGGTGGTTGAGATATTGTGACCTTGAACTGGGGTCACAATAGCAGTAATAATACAACAATAGAATTACCTGCTATCAAAGGGTGGTTCCTCAGGCAAGAAAATACACTCTACACAGTGAATATATTTAAATTAAAAGAATAAGTTTTACTTTGTGAAAACTTGAGGGAACAAGCATAGATTTTGATTGTGGACACAATTGATAAACAATGACTCACTATGAACATCCGCTCCTTTCGCATTGGAGTCTGTCTCCTCCAGGGAGAAGCATTTGTGGCATCAATAGACATCAGAGATGGCAAACGCAATTAGAATTGAGTTCCTCCCCTATATAGTCCCTCCCAAATGAAGAGTACCTCAGTTTTGTAGCAAAGCAATAGGTGTCCCATGTTTAACCCCGAAGAGGAGCGGGAGCTCTGTCTCCTGTGATGTATTCCCAAGAAAAGGATTTTACAGGTTAGCTGTATTAAAAAATCCTATTTTCTTGCTCATACATCACGGGACACATCGTGAATTACTTAATGGGATGTCCCAAAGAAATGCTTAAATTAAAGGGGAGGGAGACACAGATCAGAAATAAAGACCACCGTTGGGCCAGAGGATTTATACTGCTGCCTGCAGTACACTACGCCCAAAGGCGGCATCCTCATACCCTTCACATCTATGTGGTAGAACTTATTAAATGTATGGACCGAAGACCAAGTAGCAGCCTTACAGATCTGAGCCATGGAGGCCTGGTGATGCACTGCACATGAAGCACCAACTGATCTAGTCGAGTGTGCTTTCACCTCAAAAGGAGGAGTCTCCTTTTCTAAACCATAGGCCTGAATAATGACTTGTCGATTCCAACATGCAATGGTAGATTTTGACGCTGCCTGGCCCTTCCTTGGGCCCTGTGGCAGAATAAACAGACAATCAGTCTTTTGTATCTGAGCCGTAGCTTGCAGATAAACTTTTACTGCTCTTACAACATCTAGAGTGTAGACTCTCTTCCTCCGCAGACTGCACCCTGGAAAAAAAGACATTAGGACTATATCTTGATTCAGATGAAATCCTGAAACCACCTTGGGTAAAAAAAAAAAGTTGGGTGAGGACGCAGCACCACCCTGTCCTCATGAATAATCATATACCGCTCTTTACACGAGCTGCCAATTCGGATACCCTCCTTGCTGAGGATATGGCTATGAGAAAAAAAACTTTTCTTTGTCAAAAGACTTAAAGAAGCATGGTGTAATGGTTCAAAGGGCAGTTTCTGTAAAACAGACAATACCAAATTTAAATCCCATGGGCACACGGGAGACTTAACTGGCGGATTCAAGCACAATGCTCCCTGAACAAAGGCCCGGATTAGGGAATGAGAGGCCAGTGGTCTTTGATTACGGTCACCTGCTTGTAACTGCATAAAAAGCTGAGAAGAAACCATTAAAGCAGTCTTCATTTTGAAACCAGAAAGCACAGAGCTGTGTCTCGTCTTATTCTGGGAAATGGGATGGATCGGGTCCTGTTGGTTGGAGTTTCGATAAGCTGTCGTGGGGTGATGGAAGGTCGTAAACGGTGGTGACCGTTACAAGACCATTCTCCTGGACTCAGTTGCTGGCAGCTTAAAAAATCTGCCTGCCAATTTTCTACCCCTGGAATGAAGACCGCAGACAGGTAAGGAATATGCCTTTCTACCCAGGACACAATGTGATTCACCTCTCTTTGAGCATCCAGACTTCTGGTGCCCCCTTGGTGATTGATATAGGCCACAGCTGTAGCATTGTCGGACTGTATCTGAACAGGATAACCCTGCAGTCTGTAAGACCAGACTCTGAGGACCAGAGGAATTGCCCGAATCTCCAGAATGTTGATGTATAGAAGCTTTTCGGCTCTGGACCATTCCCCCTGGGCAGATGGCTCTTCCAGAACTGCCCCCCAGCCTAGAAGACTGGCATCTGTGGTTACCATTGTCCAGGTAACCGGAGTAAAGGATCTTTTGATAGATTTTGGGGGAGAAACCACCAATTGAGGCTCTGGCGAACCTTTGGAGAAAAGATCATTGGAAGGTCCAGGGCCTGAACATCTTTGTTCCAAGCGGATAGAATTCTGCCCTTCAACGGCCTTGAGTGAAACTGGGCGTAAGGGACAGCCTCGAATGAGGCTACCATCTTTCCCAATAATTTCATGCATATACGGATGGAAGGCCTTCTTTATGCCTTTATCACTCGGACCAAGTCTCCTATGGCTTTTGCCTTTGGCTTGGGTAGTAAAACCCTGCTTTGGGACAGGTCTATAATCATGCCCAGATATTCCAGCCTTTTCTGAGGCTGTAAGGAAGACTTTTCCAGATTGAGGACCCAGCCTAGGTACTCTAAATACTCCACTGTGCTGTGCACATTGTGGTCCAAGCGTGTAGCGGACTGATCTATGAGCAACAGATTGTCCAGATAGGCTGTTACTGCTATGCCCCGTGCCCTTAGTTTTGCCAGGGGCGGGGCAAGTATTTTCGTTAACACTTGAGGTGCAGTAGCCAGACCGAAAGGGAGGGCCACAAACGGAAAGTGGCGCTGATCCACCACAAACCTTAGAAATCTTTGGTGAGTGGGGAATATTGGCACATGTAGATATGCATCTCTGATGTCTATTGATGCCACAAACTCTTCTCCCTGGAGGAGACAGACTCCAATGCGAAAGGAGCGGATGCTCAGAAACTGATTCAGGTTTTTCAGATCTAGAATAGTAATCCCTGTTAGGTTTTGGAACCGTGAAAAGGTTTGAGTAGAACCCTGATCCCTGGTCCTCTGGGGCTATCTCTATGATTACCCCTTGGGACAACAGGCGTTCCAAGGCCAAAAACAAAAGCCTTCTTTTTTCTGGATCTTTGGCAATTCTTGATCTCAGAAAACGGGGTGGCAAAAGTTCTCTGAATTCCATATTGTAGCCTGAGGATACCGTGGAGATGACCCACTTGTCCTGAATTTCTTCTCACCAGGCGTTTGCAAATTGCAGTAGCCTTCCCCCCACATGGCCGAGCGGGGGCGCCCCTTCATAAGGAAGTTTTGGGGTTCTGTTTGGAAGATTTTGAACTCCAAGTCCTTTTCTGCCCTTGGGCTTGGCTCTGGGCCTTTCCCCTAGTATTAGACTGAGGAGGCCTGTTAACTGCCTGGAAAATTAGGTTCCAGGGGTTGGGGAAAGAGAACGCTTAAATGAAGGATGTTTACTCTTCTTTTTAACTGGTAACAGAGAAGACTTGCCTCCGGTAATCTTTTGGATGTATTTATCCAAATCATCACCTAACAGGCATCCCCCCCCCCAAAGGGCAACACCGCCAAGTATATTTTGCAAGAAACCTCGGCTTCCCAATGTTTCAACCAAAGGTACCCGTGCATGTGTACCAGCAGGTGATTCAAGCGGGATGCTTGCTGAACAGAGTCCATAATCGCATCAATCGTAAAACACAGGGCCTTAGGAAGGTCCTTATGAACCTCAATCTTCTCTGTAGGGAGGAGGTTAACCATCTGCTTCATTTTTTTCTTGAGGAACTGACATATGTCAATCGCTGCAACTGCAGGTAGTACTACAGCACCGGCCGTAGAGGAGGAGTCTTTCAATAAAGATTCCAGCTTTTTATCAGTTGGATCCTTAAAGCCCTGAGCATTGTCTATAGGACAGGTCAGGCTTTTGTTTGCACAAGAAATAGCTGCATCTATAGCAGATACCCCCCAGTGAAACCTTCCTCCATAGGATAAAGGAGGGAAAACTGCTTAGGAGGAGAAAACAGTTTATCTGGGTGAACCCAATCATCATACATCAGTTTATCCAGCAAGGGATGAACTGGAAAGGAGCCTGACCTGTGGGAGCCTGTGGGGATTCCCGAGATCCCAAGGAGGAAACCGAGGACATAGAAGCTTCAACAGGAGGCAATGTGTAAGTGGCACGCACCATCTCTGCATAATATTGCACCTGCATCTTTAGTGACTGAGAGGTAGAATGAATCTTCTCATCCTCTGAGTCCTCAGACTGCACCTGATCCTCATCTCCAGAAAGGGATTTTTCACCCTCAGAATGCTCATCTGATGAGAGAGCCAGAGCAGATGAAGGGGATCTACCCTGTTTTCTGCCACCTTTTAAGGAGGTTGCGATTTATAGTAGCAATTCCTTCTTCTAAGCTATCCAGGAACTGCCATAGGAGAAGCTGCAAAACCAGACAGGGGCACATGATCATCCTGTGAGGCTGCTACCAGACTGACAGATAGGGATGGTAAACTGCAGGCATGCTCAGAATCCTTAGCCATTAACTGAAATATCCTAGTGCCTCTTTTACTAGCCCTTGTACTTCTGCTGGGCGACATAGTCCTGTGCTGCACCTATTACTGTCACAAGGGATGTTTACATTCCTTGTGACAGCAATAAAAGTGATACATTTTTTATTTATTTTTTAAACAAAATGTAACCACTTCCTGCCTGGTCAATAGCATATTGACGTCCGGGAAGTGTCTCTGTTATCCTGACTGGCCGTGATATAACGTCCAGCAGGATAACCTGCCGGCGCACGCTGATCGCGAATGTGGCATGTCAGTCTGACATGCCGCATTTCTGATCGTGGTAAGGAGCCTCTGTCAGAGGCTTCTTACTACGTGATCAGCTGTGACCAATCACAGCTGATCATAGCGTAAACCAGGAAGTGTCGTAAACGGCATTCCTCCGTTTGCGCTGACAGGGAGAGCCAACATCTCTCCCTGTCGGGGGGGGGGGAGTCTGTGCTGATAATCAGCACATGGATTATCAGCACAGCCCCCTCAGGTGTGCCAATCACATGCTAAGTGCCCACAATGTCCCCATAATAAAAAGACTCACAGTGCCAATCAGAGCCCACCTCAGTGCCAATCAGTGCCCTGCAGTAAAACCTTTGATTAACACATCAATACCTCATAATCAGTGCCACCTGTCAGTGCCCATCACAGATGCCTGTCGGTGCCCATAACAGCCACCTGTCAGTGCCCATCATTTCTACATATCGATGCCAGTGAAGTGGAAAACAACATTTTATGACAGAAACTTTGTAAAAAATAAATAAAAATTAAATGTTGGTCTTTTTTAGTTTAGCAAAAAACAAAAAACCCAGAAGTGATCAAATACCACCAAAAGAAAGCTCTATTTGTGGGAAGAAAATGATAAAAAAATTTGTTTGGGTACAGTGTTGCATGACCGTGCAATTATCATTCAAAGTGCAACAGCGCTGAAAATTGTCCTGGGCAGGAAGGGGCACTAGTGCATGGTATTAAAGTAAATAAAAAAAAGCAAATAAACATGTAAAATGCCCCCATCCCCGCAAGCTTGTGTAGCAAAGAAAACGCGTATGGAATTTGCACCTGCATATGTAAACGGTGTTCAAATCACACATGTGAGGTATGGCCGCGATCATCAGAGCGAGAGCAATAATTCTAGCACCAGACCTTCTCTGTAACTCTAACCTGGTAACCGTAAAAAAAAAAAAAAAAATTTGAAGAGTAACCTATGGAGATTTTTAGGTTCCGTAGTTTGTCGCCATTCCACGAGCGCGTGTAGTTAAAAAGTGTGACATGTTTGGTATCTTTTTACTCTGTGTAACATCATTTTTCACATTATACAAACAAATTAGGGATAACTTTACTGTTTCGTTTTTTTTAATAAATTCATGAATGTGTCCTTTTTCCCCAAAAGTTGTGTTTAAAACACAGCTGCACAAATACCGTGTGACATAAAATATTGCAAAAAATTGCCATTTTATTCGCTGTTAAAATATATATATATATATTTTTTTATATATATATATATATAATGTTTGGGGGGTTCTATATCATTTTCTAGCAAAAAATATGGATTTTAATTAAACACTATGGGCTAGATTCTATGGGCATCTCATATGCGCTACGCCGACGTAACATAGAGAGACAAGTGCAGTATTCACAAAGCACTTGCTCCCTAAGTTACGGCGGCGCAGCGTAAATGGGCCGGCGTAAGCCCGCCTAATTTAAAGTAGGCAGGTAGTGGGCGTGCTGTATTAAAATTAACTGTGAACCCATGTAAATGAAGGGCCGATCGAACAGCGCATGCGCGCGCATGCTCAGAATCACGTTGCATATCCTCCCTAAGATACGACGGCTCAATGCGTACGACGTGAACGTAACCTACGCCCAGCCCCATTTACGTACGACTTGCGTAAAATACGACGCTGTTCCCGCGCCCATACCTTAACATGACTTTACCCCTGCTTTAGGTGGGATAACTTTACGCCGGACGTACGCCTTACGTAAACGGCGTAGCTTACTGCGACGGGCGCAAGTACGTTCGTGAATCAGCGTATCTAGGTAATTTACATATTCAATGCGTAAATCAATGGAAGCGCCCCTGGCAGTCAGCTTAAATATGCACCCAAGATACGACGGCATAGGAGACATACATTGGTCGGATGGAGCCAGAATTCAGGCGTATCTGGTTTCAAGAATACGGCGCATCCGTGGACTTACGCGGCGTATAAGAAGATATGTCGGCGTAAGTCCTACCTGAATCTGGCCCTAAATGTCAGAAATATGCTTAGGCATGAAAGGGTTAAGAGAGAACAAAGAACGCAACAAGAAATGTAAGGGTGTAATTAGGGCAGCTAAGATAGAACACAAAAGACACGTAGCAGAGGAGAGCAAAAAAAAATCCCAAGAAATTATTTACGTATATAAACAGTAAACAAGGGAGGACAGACCATAATGGCCCCATAAAGAATAAGGAAGGAAATCTGGTTACAAAGGATGGGGAGATGGTGAAGGTATTGAATGTATTCTTCTACTCAGTCTTAACAAAGGAATGAGGGGGTCAATACCCTTCACCACCCTCATGGCTAACAGAGGACAGAATTAGAGATAGACTTGGAAAACGTAACATTAATAAGTCACCGGGACCAGATGACTTGCACCCGAGGGTCCTTATGGAACTTAGTCAAGTAATTGCCAGACCATTGTTCCTTATTAAAAGCTTTTGACGCCGTTCCCCATAAACGTTTACTGTACAAAGTAAGGTCTGTTGGCATGGACCATAGGGTGCGTACATGGATTGAAAACTGGATACTAGGGCGAGTTCAGAGTGTAAATGGGGAGTACTCTGAATGGTCAGGGGTGGAAAGTGGGGTCCCCCAGGGTTCTGTGCTGGGACCAATCCTATTTAATTTGTTCATAGACGACATGGAGAATGTGATAAACAGTTCAATCTCTGTATTTGCGGACGAGGCTAAGCAGGGCAATAACTTTTCCGCAGGATGTGGAAACCTTGCAAGAAGATCTAAAACAAATTAATGGGGTGGGCAACTACATGGCAAATGTAATGGTTTTAATGTGAAAAAATGCATTTGGATGGCAAAAATATGAATGCAATCTACTCACTGGAGGGGGCTCTGGGTGAATCTAGGATGGAAAAGGACCTAGGGGTCCTAGTAGATGACAGGCTCAGCAATGGCATGCAATGCCAAGCTGTTGCTAACAAAGCAAACAAAATATTGGCATGCATTAAAAAGGGAATTAACTCAAGAGATACAGTGGTAACAGTGGTAATTCTTCCACTCTACAAGACTCTGGTCCGGCCTCACCTGGAGTATGCTGTCCAGTTCTGGGCACCAGTCCTCAGGAAGGATGTACTGAAAATGGAGCGAGTACAGAGAAGGGCAACAAAGCTAATAAAGGGATTGGATTAGTTAGGAAGAAAGGTTGTAAGCACTGAACATATTCTCTCTGCAGAAAAGACGCCTGAGAAGGGGATATGATTTCAATTTACAAATACCGTACTGGTCGACCCCACAATAGCGATAAAACTTTTCCGCGGAAGGGAGTTTATTCAGACACTAATTAAAATGAGAAGAAATTAGATTTAACCTTTAACTGCGTAGAGGGTTCTTTACTGTAAAAGCAGCAGGATGTGAAATTCCCTACCACAGGCGGTGGTTTCAGCCGGGAGCATCAATAGTTTCAAAAAAACTATTAGATAAGCACCTGAACAACCGCAACATACAGGGATATACAATGTAATATTGACATATAATCACACACACAGGTTGGACTTGTGTCTTTTTTCAACCTCACATACTATGTTTGCCACTGTAGCGTATGGAAGTATTTATTACACTGTTCAGTTAAATTTCTAATTTTCATGTTTCATTTGTTCTTATTTCCTCACAGCTGCAGCAGAATACCATTTCTTCTATTCTAAGTTCTTGCTCCAGTGAAGATGGGGTATGTTTTATGTCGTATTCTCATCAAATCGGAAATGACAAATTAATGATATCCATCAGTCAGTCTAAAGATTGTGGGGCAGATCCACATACATCTGCGTGGGCGCAGCGTATGTGAGATACGCTACGCCGCTGTAACTTACTTTTCTTTTCTTTGAATCCTGAAAGAATTTGCGCCGTAAGTTACGGCGGCGTAGTGTATCTCGCGGCGTAAGGGCGCAGAATTAAAATTGGGCGGGTAGGGGGCGTGTTTCATTTAAATGAAGCGCGTCCCCGCGCCGAACGAACTGCGCATGCCCCTGTCCGTCAAAACTCCCAGGGTGCATTGCTCCATATGACGTCGCAAGGACATCATTGTTTTTGACTTGAACGTAAATGGCGTCCAGCCCTATTCACGGACGACTTATGCAAACAACGTAAAATTTACAAAATTATACGCGGGAACGACGGCCATACTTAACATTGAGTACGCCACCAGATAGCAGCTTTAACTATACGCCGGAAAAAGCCGAACGGAAACGACGTAAAAAAATGCAACGGCTGCTCGTACGTTCGTGGATCGTCGGAAATGGCTAATTTGCATACTCGACGCGGAGTACGACGGGAACGCCACCTAGCGGACGTCGAAAAATTGCATCTAAGATCCGAAGACGTATGCCTGTCGGATCTAACCCAGATGCCGTTGTATCTTGTTTTGAGGATTCAAAACAAAGATACGACACGGGAATTTTGAAATTACGCCGGCGTATCAATAGATACGCTGGCGTATTTTCTTTGTGGATCTACCCCTGTTTATTTAGGGGGTTGAGCTGCCAGGATGATGTCTTACCATGACCAACTTCTGTCTCTTCCGAAGTTAGGCAGGCAATGCACTTATTTTTATTTTATGTTTATATTATCTATCTATCTATCTATCTATCTATCTATCTATCTATTTTTAAAATATGATGCCTGTCAGGATAAAAGTACTCTACTTTGCGTGTATCCACAAGTGATGTCACAATGCAACCCACTTGAAGATTTTACCTCCATTCCAGGGCATTTTTTTTGCTATCCGGCTACTGGTAATTGTGCAGTCATGCAAAACTTTACGCAAATTATTATTTTATTTTTATTTTTTTTATTACCCTTTTGTTGTGTTTGTTTTTTTTTACAATTTTTCTTAGGTACCATAGTAACACTGTACTACTCTCGGGAAGTATCAGTATTTATTTTTTAACACACCATGATTGCTTATAACTGTGAAGATTACAATTATAAGCCACCATTTTTCTGAATGAAAACTATTCAATCAGTGTTTACTATTGTGATTAGCCACAGCTAATCACATGGTACAGATAGGCTGTATACTGTATGATTGGACCTGCCTGTACCATGTGATCACTGTGACCAATCACAAAGGTCATTACAATAGTACACAATGAATGGCATTAAACAAAGCAATTCATTGTGTACAATTGTAATGTGATCTGTTTTGATTGGCCACAACAATCACATGGTACCAGCAGCCCCCCAGTACAGTGATCTGTCATTGACTGTGTCTGGTAGACACAGCGGGTAACCATTCGCTCTGGAGAAAGGCCTGGGGGACATCGGATGTCTTCCCACGATAATAGGGCTCCCGCCCAGCCTTCATATTGCAATAGGCTGGGGTGAAGGGGTAAATACCACCGTCTTGCATGACTGCAATTGTCATTCAAAGTGTGACAGCGCTGGAAGCTGAAAAAAGGCCTGGGCAGGAAGGGGTGAAAGTGTCTGGTATTGAAGTGGTTAAAAAACTGTACAGTTTTGAAAAATCTTGATTATTTTATTGTCATACTTCTCAGTTGGCAATCCCCATGGCCTGTGAAGGGTAAAACAATGTGCTTACTGTAAACTAAATAAATACATTATAACAGATATTAAGTGGACCAATCCAAAGCAGCAATAAATGTGGGATGCAAAACACTAAAACAGAAAAGAAAAATTTCGCTAATGAGTCCAAAATAAATTGTTCTAAAGCGATGCAGTCCAAAGGTTGAGCTGGTATGATGATGCACAATGACTAACCTGGAATTAAACCAAAAACCTAATAAAAGGCATGCTTACCAGATAGTAAGCCACTTAAAGCAGGTCGCTATAGCCCAGCCCAGGCCTTTGGTTAGTAAGATAGCACTAACTTCTCCAATAATGTCAAGTTCCAACAGATAGAGAATTGACTCCACAGCGTAGGTAAATTATTAACCAAGAAAAAGAAAAAACATAGCGTAATCCTGCCAAAACTGATGACCCTATGACAGGACCAATACTATAGAGTGGTAAAAATGGATAACTGCACCCATTGATAACAACTTAAACAAGTGTTCCACCACCACATACAGGGTCTCCTTACCAGACGACCGATAATGAGCAATAATAAGCCCTAGGCAGATGATAAGCAAAGGCACCCAAAATCCACTGCAATGTGCACCACCACCGTATGGGATAACCCTTTACCATATTGGAAGCAGCTGAAGGCAAGTGATATCATACACCGACAGGGATCTTCTCTCAACACCAAACTGCAGATTAATGGGTGGATGAATGGAAGCAAAACCTCCACTTGTATTCCAAATATTCCTTAGGACTCAGAGTCAGAAATTTTACCCAAGAAGAAATAAAGAACTAATAGTGTAATACCATCGGAAAATTTAATGAATTAAAAACAGATACCTTACATTTAAAAGACGATAAAATAGCATATATATTATGAAGCCGGCAGGCTACAATGCAAAGCTCCCGTCCTCAACGAGTGTGGTGACGTCAGCGCGTACCTGACGCGCGTCCCCATGGCCTGCCTTGTTTATAGGATGTGAAAACCATTGGCTTTCACTACTAAAATGATGGGATTTCTAACTGGGAGTTATTCAGCCAGGCTTCTGGAAGGGGAAGGCAGCAAACGGCCTACAGGTATGACAATAAAATGTATATCTAAATAAAAAATATATATATTGTAGATTACCAATCTTTAGATGTCGTTGGAGTTAGTTTTCTTTTTCTTTTTTTTTTCAGGCTTTTATTTTGACTTAAAGTGATATTAAAGTCTAATTGTTTTCTTTAAAAATAACACACATGTTATTCTTATCTGCTCTCTGCAGTGGTTTTGCATAGAGTAGCCCAGATCCTCCCCTTCCCTCACCAGCGCTCCTGACCCTCTCCCTTCTGCTGAGTGCCCCCACAGCAAGCAGCTTGTTATGGGGTACCCGAGGCAAACAGCTGGTCTGTGTGTCCATAAAGACACAGAGCTGCAGTTTAGCCCCACCCCCTCTCTCCTCATTGATTTACTATCTTTGATTGACAGCAGCAGGAACCAATGACGCCGTGCTGCTGTCTCAAGCAATGAGAAGGGAGAGTCCCAGGCAGCTGAGAGTCTCCTGCAACATCGCTGGATTGAGATGAGGCTCAGGTAAGTATTAGGGAGGCTGCTATACACTTACTGCATAAAATGGATTACCATAAAAAAAAACTTCTGAATTTACAACCACTTTAATATTTCTGTCAATGCCACATTTCCTGTCCTAAGGTGACAACGTTCACTCCACGTACTCTGTCTATGGAAGGGCAGCAATGTCACCCTAAACTAGTTGCTCATCTTTATAAAATTGGGGAGGTTCTATACTACATACAGGGTAGAAATGGGCAGGGCTGATAACACTTAGACGCGAGTTTCACAACTCGCATTCGGCGCTCTATAAGTATTTATTCCAATCCAATCCAATCCAACACCACTTAAAGGGGTTGTAAAGGAAAACATTTGTTTTCATAATAAGCATCCTTTACCTGCAAACAATCCTCTTTTCACTTCCTCATTGTTTGTTTTTGCTCAGAAGTTGCTCTATTTCTTCTCTGTTCTGTTCACTTCCTGCTTGTCTGATTGTTACTCACCACCGTGACGGGAGGATTTACTGCGGTGGTCAGTGACGTGCTCACCCCCTCCTGGGAACTACATCTGTGCAACAGGACGCTCTCTACGTGTTAGAGACTTCAAGGAGGTGTGAATTACTGCGTGTGCCGCAATGCATACTGGGAAATGTAGTTCTTACATGAAAGAGCGCAAACCAGGAAGTGAATGAGAGAACAGAAACTAGAACGCCGGAGGTGATATAGATGAAGGAATTTAATAGGTATTTACTCGTTTTTTAACAGAATCATTACACTATTCTGTCTGTCTACCTTGCAGACATTAATTTTAGGCAAAAAAATGTTTTCCTTTACAACTCCTTTAAGATTAAGGTGCTTCAAAGGCAGAGTGAAGTATTTTTCTGTGCCAAAAGCCTTTTCAAATGTGCATGTACTGCAGAGATGTACTGAATATGCTTTTTTCAGACATACACATTACAGGCTCATTTACGTGGATGCAAAGGTCCGTAGAGCGTGAATAGCCATTTATGTGTCTGAAGCTGTTTGCAGGAAGCCTATGTTAGTCAATACAGAAACCATGGTTGTACTGATTCACCCACACATCTCAGTTGCACATGTAAGCAGGGACAAGTGCAAAGAGCCACTCCAAGCTGCTTTGGTACAAGATATGTAGGGATCATTCACATGGGAGCAGAATCCTGTACAGATTTTTTTATGCATCCAAAGATTTCTCATTTGTAGATAATGCGTGAGCACCAAGACTTTGAATTGGCAGTACTAGGTTATGTTATTGGTATGGGGTTGAGCAATAAGCTCAGTGCATACCAGTTAAAGGGTATGCATGTCATGGCTCTGTTTACTGGTTTTACCATTTGATCACAGTCAGTGTAAATAGTACTACTATAACTGAAGCCGCTATAGGGCCCAGTATATGAAGCCAGTGTGTTTTTGTTTCTGTCATGAGCAGTGCATTTTAGATTTGTTCCTAAAGGGTGCATGCAGACATAGGGTGACTGAGGAAAAAGGCTGAATTGGACTCCACTGCCTACTGGAATTTGTGGTGATGAAGAGAGATCAAACAAACTATTTGCAGTAATACAAAGCTGTACAATTGTAAAAGCCAGAGTGCCTAGCTTTCTGCTTCAAGTCCAATGGATACGGTTTTATACCGGGATTAGCGGGCAGATGTCTAAAAGCAATAGATGGTGAAATATCTGCCCACTCTGTATTGCATTGATGAAGACACAGAACCCACTGGGATCTTCTCTCGTATGAAGCGTGGATGCAGTGCATGTTACCGTGAGTGCTTCATACAAATTGTAATGAGCTACACCCAATTCCAGCAGGTAGAGGCCCTATTGTTGCCTGATTGTTGTAAGCAATACTTACTTGTCCATAATCTCCTGCAGCTATCTGACCTTTTATAGCTCTGAGATCATTAGAAAGAACATATCACTCCACAAGGCACAGTACATGGAAAAGGGTTGTCTAATGTGATCATGAGTAATGTACAGGTACCTGCATAACCTTTGCTAGCCGTAACCCTCATTCATTGATAAGGAACACTGTATAATTGCAATGGAAATAAAATCTCATTGAGTTATCAGCACCAGACATTGTACAATAATCCTGCAGTTGAGCTCAGACTTTTGTCTCACCTGTGCTAAACTGTCTGGGTTGTAAAAGGTAATAAAGAGGGAGAGGACCTTGCTGCATGATTTTTATCTGAGCTATGTACTTGTTTGAACAAAATGTACAGTTCTGTTTGCTGAGTACACATGCCTTTTATCTGCAGCGCTATGAGGTGAGTGCCATCCTGGGGAGGCAGGTGGGGCCTGTGTCCTGCTATGTCCAGCATGTGAGCAGCAGCGTGGCCCTGGAAGAGATCTGCCTTCTTCAAGCTGGAATGCCAGAGCGTCAAGGGGGTCTGGACTTTGCTGTATAGCCACTAACATGTGGAACACAACATTTTACACTGCAATTGTGTTTTAATGAATTCATTAACTAGACATGAACAAGTGCCAACTGTTGAAGAACTACAAGTGTCAGTAGATGGTCACATGTTACCAGTGCCTTCAGCAGAGCATTCCCTTCTCTATGTAAATAACAGGGACATGTTTCAATAAAAACCATGTTTGTAAATGCTGTAGATTGTGTCTTTCTTTTTGCTGGAAAACCACTGCTTGCAATTTTTAAAAGAGTGATTTAAATGTACCCTGTCTGGAATGTTAATGGGTCAGTTTTCTGACTGTATGACGTCATATGGTGTGTGCACTCCCCTAATTCAACTATAGAGTTCACATGTATGCCAGAGGGAATGCTGTAAATGGTTTCCCCAGAGCAGTGTTTCTCAATTCCAGTCCTCAGGCCAGGTTTTCAGGATTTCCATTATTTTGCACAGGTGATTTGATCAGTTTCACTGCCTTAGTAATCACCACAGCCTTTTCATCTGAGGGAAATCCTGAAAACCTGACCTGTTGGGGGGGCCTGAGGACTGGAATTGAGAAACACTGCCCCAGAGCAACCACATTTCTGTTCCCATTTTTTTTAACCAATAATAGAGAAATAATAGCTAGAATATAGCTTTATTATATGCAACACAGTATACCATCATTGCAGTGGCTTCCAAAGTTTGATAAGGGTCATACTCTTCACAACAAATTTTGAGGTTACAGTGGACATTATAGACAGAGGTGTTGCCTTAAATTGATATATTAGGGCTTGCCTACACCATAGGTGTGCCTTAACACATGCATTTATTTTTCACGGTGGTAAAACCGCTATTTCATTTTGAATAGGCCCCCAACATACCTTAAAGGGGTTGTAAAGGTTTTTTATTTTTCAAAATGAGTTCCTTTAAGCTAGTGCATTGTTGGTTCACTTACCTTTTCCTTCGATTTCCCTTCTAAATGTTTTTTTTTTTCTTTATCTGAATTTCTAACTTCCTGTTTCTCCTCAGTAAGCTTGCCCCCTGTCATCTGGCTGGGGGTTAGTCAACCAGAACAGCTTACTGAGGAGTAACAGGAAGTGAAAAATGTAGATAAAGAAAAATAAACATTTAGAAGGGAAATCAAAGGAAAAGGTAAGTGAACCAACAATGCACTAGCTTAAAGGAAAATATTTAGAAAATAAAAAACAAATCTTTACAACTCCCTTAAGGGCCAGTTCACACCAGACGCAGTTCCGTACAGTTTTGTGTGCATTTTTTCTGCACTAAAAATGCACTGTTTTCCATGTATTCCAATGGCTCTAGTTCACACCATGCAGTCAGTTTTCGGTGCAGAAACTGACTGCATGGTGTGAACTAGAGCCATTGGCATACATGGAAAACACTGTGCATGCATTTTGTGCAGAAAAAAAGCACACAGAACTGAACTGTATCTGGTGTGAAGTGGCCCTTAATGCTTGTAAAGTGCACTGCAACACACTGAACATTTGAGCGCTAGTGTAGAAGCATGTAGAACGGTGGTCATCAACCCTGTCCTTGGGCCCACTAACAGGCCAGGTTTGCAAGATAACTGAAATATATCACACGTGATGTAACTTGCTACTATGCTACTAGTATTCTAGTCTGCATCTCCCCAAGGTAATACATACAACCTGGCCTGTTAGTGGGCCCTGAGGACAGGGTTGATGACCACTGATGTAGAAGACTGTATTGAAATGCCATTAGGCTTTCACACTGAAGTTTTTGAAGCACTTTTGCGTTGATTAAAAAGTGCCTGAAAAGCACAAGAAAAATGCTATGTATGTGTTCACACTGGGGCAGTGTGGGTCCATTGCAGTGTAAAAAAAAAATCCTGATTGCCACATTTTTGGCAAATTAAACAAACACTTCTCCCCATTGAGACTGCTGCAAAACACACCCACTAAGTGTTTTTGAGTCACATGCCCTATCACATAGGCGATTTTGATGCAAACCAGTGTGAAAGTAGCCTTAAGAATAAATGGCAGTTTTAATATGCTGTGTATTGCGTGCAGTTGTGTGAATGGGCCCTTAACCATGATGTAACACTCTGTTCAATCTGATTTTAATGTTTTGGATTTACATTTTCCCAGTAAGTCATGCCGGATATTCTTCATATGATAGGCGTGTAGAAATAACATCCATAGATGAGGCGTGTGTATCTATTGTCCCAACTTCATTCCTTACTGCAGTTATTATGTATTAAATTTGTATATAAAACCTTGAAGGACCCGTGTTTAGATGGTTTAGCCATTTGTCACACATTATATACCTTTAGGGCAAGTTCACACCAGATGCAGTTCCGTGCACTTTTGTTCTGCACTGAAAATGCATGCACAGTGTATTTCCATGTATTCCAATGGCTCTAGTTCACACACTATGCAGTCAGTTTCTGGTGCAGAAAGTGACAGCATGGTGTGAACTAGAGCCAGTGGAATACATGGAAAACACTGTGCATGCATTTTTAGTGCAGAAAAAAACGTGCACAGAACTGCATCTGGTGTGAACTTGCACTTAAAATGGGCATATTTTGTTCTTCAGTTGAGTTCAATGGTAAAATTCAGCACTTTATCATAGGAGTGTGAGCAAGGTCCATGGAAACCAATGCATTTCTTTGCAGTGTAAACCAGCCCTTCCTACACCTGTTAGTAGCTCTCAGGCACTAATGACCTGACACAGCCTTTTCATGTTACTCATTAACCAGAATTGTGATATGAAATCTATGAGAAGACAAGAGTTACTTGGCTTCCTTGTCTTGGTTATAGTTTTACAGTACATTTAATGCATGACTTTATGGAATGTAAGACTAGGTAAACCAATATGACACCGTTTAACTCCTTCCATCCATCGGACAATAAAGCATTGGAGACAGATACTTGTATTTTTTTTTCATTTTATTATTATTAAAAATGCTGTAAAAATCATATAAAAACTTGAGCATGCTCATTTTCTTTCCCTAATATCTACAATACAAAGTATTTTTTCTCTGTAATCATTTTACAAATGTACCATAGCTGCATCCATACAGAATATAGAAAACTAAAAATTACAAAAATAATTTAAGGAAAGGGGAAATGTTTTAGCTTTGTCTTATAGTTTTGTGGAGAAGAAAAAATATATATATTTATAATTCCAGGGGGGTAGCACTATTTATCTGGCTACACATTCAACAATAAGGAAACTGAAGACCAGCACAATTTCTGTTTGGCACTGCCCAAAATGTGCCCCCTTCCCCCACCCCACATACAGTACGTTCAGCTTACAGAGGCCGCTTGTGCAAGGCACTAACAGAACATATCAAATGCTTCTGCTGGTGTGAATGGCTCCACTGGGGCACTAGCAGGACAACACATGAGACAAGAAAAAAAAAAAGAACCAACATCTTGCTTACAAAAAGAGAACAAGTAAAAACTAGGCACTAGAAAAGCAAACAGGCACTTAAATGGCGGGTAGATATCGGACAATGGTTAGCAGAACATTTTCATGGTTGTAGTCATAAAACGCTTACATCAAAAACTTAGCTCTAAAGTGTTTACAGAATTAGCATTCAGTCCGTACCTCCCGCTTTGTTTGCATGAAATGTGAGGCTGTAGCCCTGGTACTCTATATATTATATATATAAAAAAAAAACATATGCAGCAGCTTCACACCCATCAGGTCATGAATATGAGGGTGTCAGGTGCACTGTCCCTTTAATAGTGGGCGGTGACCCAAGTCTTTGGCACAATGTTGCTGGGGGTCCCCCCAATGTCTCTTTGCTATAGAAGTCTTATTATTGCACTAGGCTTATGATGCTGGACAAGGCTGAGATTGTGGCTCAATGTGGAGGGGGGGGGGGGGGAGTAGCGCACAGTTCAGGTAGATGCTACCTGATGACACTGATTGGGGTAGCACAGTCCAGGTAGGTGCTACCTGATGACAGATTAGGGTAGCACAGTCCAGGTAGGTGCTACCTGATGACAGATTAGGGTAGCACAGTCCAGGTAGGTGCTACCTGATGACACTGATTGGGAGGGCACACAGACCAGATATGTGCTGTATGATAGGTGGGACAGCACAGTCCAGATAGGTGCTCCCTGATGGCACAGAGCAGGCAGGTGCTGTATGGTGGGATGTACACAGTCCAGGTAGGTGCTGCCTGATGACACCGAGTTAGAGGGCACACAGTCCAGGTAGGTGCTGCCTGATTGGGAGGTCTCCCTCAGGGATGAGGTATTCGCTATAGTCCTGCTGTCACACACACAGGTACCGGTTACCGGCAGTCACCGAGGCTGGAGAGGAAGGAGCCGCTGGTGGCGGCGGGGGGAAGCTGTTTGAAGAAGTGCCTGAGGCTGGTCAAGTCCCGGGTGAGCATGTCGATCCTCTTATGGAGTTTCTCGTTCTCTGAGGAAAGTTCCAGCAGTTTCTGTTGCATGTCTACGTTACGTTTCTTGGCCTTGTCCCGGCTCTTCCTCACAGCGATGTTGTTGCGCTCCCTCCTCTGGCGGTACTCCGGACTGAAGCGGTCCAGGTTCTTCTTGGAGGAGCGCTGGTTGGAGGTATTGTTAGCGGAGGTGGAGGAGGCTGGGGACGGGCAGGCAGAGCTGGCATTAGAGCAGGGTTCAGGTGAGGTGGGCGGGGTGGGTTGTAGTAGGCTCATAGTGGTCTGGGCACAGGTGGCGATCTGGCAGGGTAGGGATGAGGAGAGGTCGCTGTCGCTCCAGTCAGGTTCCTGTTTGAGGGATTTGTAGTGCTGAGGTGCAGAGGACAGGAGGCCGCTCAGGTAGTCCGCTCCGCTCTCCGCCCGCTCGCCGTTCTTGCTGTTGAAGAGGTCGGCGAAGAGCTCGTCGTTGCACAGCTCCAGGTTGGGGACGGAGGCCATGGAGTCGATGTACGAACTGAAGTCTATGGCGCTCTCATCATCGTAGATGGCCGGGGCTGCGCTCAGCTCGGCCAGGGTGCCGCTGCCTCCAGCCGGGGGCTCGGTGTCCTCACACATGGCCCGGGGCTTGCAGTGGGTCGGGGAGGCGCCCAGCCGCTGCTCGTAGAAGTTGGTGGGCTCCATACACCAGGCGGCATAGGGGGACACACATCGGCTGTCCAGACTCATGGACGTGATGCTCATGTGACTGATCGGAGGGAAGAGCTGAGCAATGATGATGATGTCGGGATTCCCGCACTGAGGAGTGATATAGATCGGGCTGTCAGTGAGCTCTGAGAGACGGGCGTGCTGAGCGCTCCCTATATACCGCCCGGCATCCCCGCCCCTCTCTGATGTCACAGGAGGCGGGGCCAGGGACAGCGTGCTTCACCTACACACTACATTAACCCCTTCCTGGCACACCGTCCTATCCGATCACCGCCCGACCCCGCACCGCTGCGTGTTGCCTGTGCCAGGAATAGAATGTATGGAGGGTGAAGAAGTGACATCCAGGGATAGAATATAAGAGGCAGGGGGGTATAGAGGTGATAGCCATGGATATAATGCATGGGGGTGATAGCCATGGATCTAATGCATGGGGGTGATAGCCATGGATATAATGTATGGGGGTGAAGAAGTGACATCCAGGGATAGAATATAAGAGGCAGGGGGGTATAGAGGTGATAGCCATGGATATAATGCATGGGGGTGATAGCCATGGATCTAATGCATGGGGGTGATAGCCATGGATATAATGTATGGGGGTGAAGAAGTGACATCCAGGGATAGAATATAAGAGGCAGGGGGGTATAGAGGTGATAGCCATGGATATAATGCATGGGGGTGATAGCCATGGATCTAATGCATGGGGGTGATAGCCATGGATCTAATGTATGGGGGGATGCAGAAATGACAGCCAGGAATATAATGTATGGGGGGTGGGATGTACAGGTGATAGCCATGTAGCCATAGATCTAATGTATGATATGGGGGGGGGGAGCAGAAATTACTGCCAAGAATATAATGTAAGGGGGGGGGGTGTATAGGTGATAGCCAGGAATCTAATGTATGGAGGAAGATGTAGAGATGACATCCAGGAATATAATGTAAGGGGGGGGGGGTGTATAGGTGATGGCCATGAATCTAATGTATGGAGGGAGATGTAGAGATGACAGCCAGGAATATAATGTAAGGGGGGGGGTGTATAGGTGATGGCCAGGAATATAATGTAAGGGGGGAGATGTAGAGATGACAGCCAGGAATATAATGTAAGGGGGGGGGGTGTATAGGTGATGGCCAGGAATATAATGTAAGGTGGGAGATGTAGAGATGACAGCCAGGAATATAATGTAAGGGGGGGGGTGTATAGGTGATGGCCATGAATCTAATGTATGGAGGGAGATGTAGAGATGACAGCCAGGAATATAATGTAAGGGGGGGGGTGTATAGGTGATGGCCAGGAATATAATGTAAGGGGGGAGATGTAGAGATGACAGCCAGGAATATAATGTAAGGGGGGGGGGGGTGTATAGGTGATGGCCAGGAATATAATGTAAGGTGGGAGATGTAGAGATGACAGCCAGGAATATAATGTAAGGGGGGGGGTGTATAGGTGATAGCTATGGATCTAATGTATGGAGGGAGATGTAGAGATGACAGCCATGAATATAATGTAAGGGGGGGGGTGGGGGGTGTAGGTGATAGCCATGGATCTAATGTATGGAGGGAGATGTAGAGATGACAGCCATGAATATAATGTAAAGGGGGGGGGGGGGGGGTTGTATAGGTGATAGCCATGGATCTAATGTATGGAGGGAGATGTAGAGATGACAGCCAGGAATATAATGTAAGGGGGGGGGGTTGTATAGGTGATGGCCAGGAATCTAATGTATTGAGGGAGATGTAGAGATGACAGCCAGGAATATAATGTAAGGGGGAGGGGTAGAGGTGACATCTCTTGGTGAGAGCGCTCTGCAGGATACTGGACCTCTGCTGGGATGTGGCGGGGGTTGCAGTCTGGAGAGAAGCCCAGAGTCTGTCACTTCTCTGGAAGAATGGAACATGTTTGTTTTTCTCTCATAGAGAACAGTCAGGACAGACAGAAGCAGTCTCCATATATTTCCAAATCATTGTGTTCCTGGACCCCTCAGCAAAGTCTCATTGAACTGTTTTTTGATGGCACTAGGAATCTAATAAGATGTGGTTGCAGAAGATTGTTTTACATAAGGATTAGTAGGGAAAACAATATATATATATATATATATATATGTATATGTATATATACACACACACACACACACACACACACACACTATATGAATTCCAGTACCTGAACAGATTTAAATAGTTATCAATTCTGTTATGTGTTCAATTTCCGGGCAGCTTCTATTTTTGCTTAAAGTACATTTGGTTGTAATTCTCTATGGTATTACTAAATAGGAAGGCACCTATATACTCCCAATTATATCGCCTAGACTTAAAGGGGTTGTAAAGGTAATTTTGTTTTTCCTAAATAGCTTCCTTTACCTTAGTGTAGTCCTCCTTCACTTACCTCATCCTTCCATTTTGCTTTTTAATGTCCTTTTTTCTTCTGAGAAATCCTCACTTCCTGTTCTTCTGTCTGTAACTCCACACAGTAATGCAAGGCTTTCACCCTGGTGTTGAGTGTTGTGCTCGCCCCCCTCCCTTGGACTACAGGAGAGTCAGGACACTCACTAACACACAGCTCCTTTCTCTATCTGCAACATAGAGAGTGTCCTGACTCTCCTGTAGTCCAAGGGAGGGGGCAAGCATGACACTCCACACCAGGGAGAAAGCCTTGCATTACTGTGTGGAGTTACAGACGGAAGAACAGGAAGTGAGGATTTCTCAGAAGAAATAAGGACATTTAAAAGCAAAATGGAAGGATGAGGTAAGTGAAGGAGGACTGCACTAAGGTAAAGGAAGCTATTTAGGGGGAAAAAATGTACATGCAAAAATCAATCTGTCATTATGTTTTTTTTTTTTTTTTAACAGGGAAATCTGTCATTATGTTTAGAGTCTATTTTGGGCAGTACAGTACTTTTTACATCTACTTTTGGGTGGATTAAGCCTGATGGATTATGTTGAGATACTAGTTCCCTATCCTGTCCCATCCAGACCCACCATCCCTTAAGCCTTGTACACACAATCGGATTTTCCGATGGGAATTGTGTTATGGCAGGCTGTTGTCGGAAAATCTGACCGTTTGTATGCTCCTTTGGACAATTGTCGGATTTTACGCCAACAAATATTGGATAGCATGCTTTAAAATTTTCCGCCAACAAATGTGTTTTGTCGGATTAGCCGATTGTGTGTATACAAGTCCGTCACACAAAAATCCAAAGTACAAACACGCATGCTCAGAAGCAATGCTAACCGTAACACAATATTAGCAGAAGTTGCCCAAAGGGTGGCACTAAAGATCTGAAAAAAAGATCTGAAGAAATGTAGTTTTGTGTTTGTTGGTCTGAAAATTCTTTGCAATACAAGTTCACAACCAATGCCCTTCGGAGAAAAGTCCTACGCTTTGTCCACGGAAAATCCGATCGTGTGTGTACCAGGCTTTAGAGTGACAGTGGATGCAGTCTAATGGATGATGCTGAGACCAGTTCCCTATCGGGTTAGCCATTCTTGTGATTGACTATAAACGGCAGTGGGAAGATTCCATAATCAGTAGCAAGCTCATGACTTGATATGTTGATGTGATGTAATGCTGAGGGCCTGAGCGGTGATAGTAGAATATTATTTCCTTATCAGGTGCACCTCACCTTAGATTGGGCGGAAGGTTCATCATTTTTTGGTGGTGGGATTCTTTCATTAAACAATTAATATTCTATCCCCAACATTTCTCTCCTCTCCCATGTTTCCCCACACAATTTGGAAAGAGCTGGTGGCTATGAGAACAAAGCTTTAGGCCAGGTAACAGAGCCGTTGTCAACCTGTGATGATATTAGATATGGCTGCTGGAGAAGAGACTCCCTGACTAATCGCTAAAGTAAAGAAGATGTTAACTGGGAAGAGATGCCATAAATCTCTCTCCGCTAATTCAGCACAGAGGCAGCTTTCCATCTATTCTTTGCAGGGAGCAAAATACTTCCAGGTTTGTTGGTGCCAGCAGAATAGGCAATTTTCTAGCTCCATGTTTATAGTCTCTTTTTGTTAACTGTCTCGCTCTTTAGTTCAAAGTGAAGTATTCTGCGCTCAGACACTAAGTGCAACATAAATGCTAATGCAGATATTGTAATGCTTTTGAAGTTGGAAACTTAAAGTTAGTTAAATTAGTTTTTCCTTTGCTTTTTGTGACTGTGATCAAATGTTTGTCGCCATTGCATACAGATTTCATTAGGGCCTATTTCGAAAGTTTGAAATAGTTTGTCAATTTTTTTCCTTCACTTTTTTTTTTTTCTATTTCACAGCTCAGCCTATTAAAAAAGCTGGTTCAGAGGTTGAGCTTTCCATTTCTATCCATTATTTCTAACTTGTAGATTCCATTGTTCTAGACTATTTACATTAGTGAAGCAATTACAATGTTGTTAAAAATACATTTTCAGAATTAGTAAAGTGTTTTAACAATGGCAGGCATAATGACTTGGAATACACACCTCTTATTTCTTCTTTAAAATTGTCTGGAAAGGTTGAGACAATTAAGAAAAAGTAATACTGTTACTTTTTTTCTCTCTCATGTTTTGCCTGTCATTTCTCAGTTTTTCCAGTTTACTTGCTATAGATGGCTTTATTAAGGCCATTTTGTAGCAGGCCACTCCAACACTGGCCACAGAGAAAAGGATACAAAATAAAGTTACATTATGATAGCTTTAGTTACATGAGCTTTAGTTTATCTGGAACCTTGAACAGCTACCTTGAAGCTTTTAAAGCATCTTTCAGCCATTTGGGAATGTTACACAAAGATCTTAGTGGGAATGCAGACATTCACTTTAAGCAAGCTGCTAGCAGGTTTTCAACATGCTTCAGGTAGAGTTGAACCTTATTAATTTTTGGGTGGAACCCCACGTTAAAGTGATTGTAAAGGATTGTTTTTTATTTATTTTTTAAATAACTAACATACCATACTTACCTTCACTGTGCAGCTCATTTTGCACAGAGTGGCCCCGAACATCCTCTTCTGGGGTCCCTCTGCGGCTCCTCCCCGCATTAGATAACCCCCTAGGAGAAGCGGTCCCCTGGGGGGGGGTTACCTTGCGGGCGCGCTCCCGAGTCCAGCATTTGCGTCCATAGACACAAATGCCGGACTCTATATGGCCACCCCCCCGCGTCATTGGATTTGATTGACAGCAGCGGGAGCCAATGGCTGCGCTGCTATCAATCTATCCAATCAAGAGCCGGGAGAGAGGGACAGCGCGTCCCCGCCGAGTGAAATACAGGGCTCAGGTAAGTAAAACGGGGGGGCTAGGGGAAATAGGATGCATGAAGGTGGAAAAACACGAGGGTTTACAACTCCTTTAAGCAAGTTGCTAGCAGGCTTTTGAGAAGATTCATGTAGTGTTGAACCTTAAGCCTAGTACACACAGACAATTAAACCAGCCGACATTCCGCCCGTGTGTACAGCAAAAAAAAAAAGACTACTTTTTTAATTACCTTCTGTATAGCTTCTGTCCAAGGACTGCCCATTTTAAATGTGATAGTGATGCAAATGCTATTAAAATCTGATCAGGCATTCAGTATGAGTCTACACATGAGTACACGTATAAATAAAACTTTTATTTTTTTCCACTATTTCAGGCCTTCTAATGAAGGCAGACAGGTTCTCACCAGGGACACTAAGTTTATGTCACAGTTGATGGCCCCCTGCTGCCCCTTAATCTGTGTTAAGAGTCAGTCAGTGACCGTCTCTCCAGGGATGTCTGCCCTGCTCGTTATCAGCTTTATGTGCTTACTGCTGTTTGTGAACATGACACTTTAAAGAGGAGTTCCACCCAAATTTGGAACTTCCTCTCAATCCACTCCTCTCCCCCTTACATGCCACATTTGGCATGTAATTTTTTTGGGGGGGGAGTGGGGGCTTCAGCACGAGTGGGACTTCCTGTCCCACTTCCTCCTTCCTGTAGGCGACTAAGCTTAGTCGCCTTCAGGAAGTGGCTGCTGTAGGCGATCGTCTAGGACACGTCACAGGTCCTAGGCGATCTCCTGGCCAATTACACGGCGCGGCGCCGGGCCGCGCCGCTCGCGCATGCGCAGTGCCGCTCGCGCATGCGCAGTGGGTGCCCGGCCGTGAAGCCGAAAGCTGTCACGGCCGGGTGCCCACACTGAAGATGAAGACGCCGGCCGGGGAGGGGGGGAGAGGAGCGGAGCCCCGGCCGGCGCGTCGCTGGAGCGCTGGAGCAGGTAAGTGCCTGTTTATTAAAAGCCAGCAGCAACACTTTTTGTTGCTGCTGACTTTTAATAAACATACAAATGGCTGGAACACCCCTTTAAGAGTAACAAGTAGGTTTACAATTCCATGCCTTGATAGCAGAAAAAAGATAGAACCTCTGGTTTACAGTGGTATGTTCCACTTCCCCTCTGTGGAAAGGTATTAGTGCTGCAATCAGAATTATTTTTAATCTTGCTAAGTATGAGGGGTATGCACTTTTTAAAAATATTTAATATTTAAAAAAAAAAAAAGTGTGGAAAGAACCCTCATATATTGTAATATAAAGCACACCGTTTACATTTCCTGTGTTATATTTCTGTATTCACAATGACATGTCAGACAGGTACAGATTTAGCCAGTGCTGATCCTCCCACATATTTCATTCTACCTAGTACAGGTAGGTTTAACTCCACTTCCCTAGTTTTGGGTTATAGCACCCTGCCTTAAATTCACTAAGAGCCTTGTTTTGGTAGTTCAATGTTACATTGAACTACCAAACTACCCCCCCCCCCCCATAAGAATAGTATTGCATTTTTCTATTAGTGATGCACCATCACATTGAGTATTGAGTATGGATGCTGTCTTTGGTCACCTCTCCTTCCTGGCTGTCATGCTGATTCAGTCCTTCATGTTCATTCACCAAGTCTTTGGTCTTTGTCTGAGTACCGTATTTATCGCGGTATAACGCGCTCCCGCGTATACCGCGCACCCCTAAAGTTGCCCCGAATCCTGTGGAAAAAAAGTTTTTTTTGTACTTACAGTTTTGGTGTCTGCGCGGCGTCCATCGGCGGCCTCGTCGGGTCCGGCGTCCGTCTGCGGCTTCGGGTGTCCTCTTCGTCGGGTCCGGCGTCCTTCTGCGGCTTCGGGTGTCCTCTTCGTCGGGTCCGGCGTCCGTCTGCGGCGTCGGGTCCGGCGTCCTTCTGCGGCGTCCTCGCGTCCTCCCCGCTCGTTTCCCGCGCCAAGTTTGAATACTGCGCCGACATATACAGAGCGCAGTACACTCGTGTATTGTCGGGCAGGCTCGGCAACTCTCGCGCTGACGTCCTGTACGTCCAGGACGTGAGCGCGGAAGGAGCCGAGACTGCCCGACTATACCCGAGTGTACTGCGCTCGGTATATGTCGGCGCAGTATTCAAACTCGGCGCAGGAAAGCGGGTATCGGCGTATACACGCATCCACAATTTTTCCCTGATTTTCAGGGCAAAAAAGTGCGCGGTATACGCCGATAAATACGGTATATAGTAGATGGGGAGAAAAGAGGCAGCCAAACGAAATGACAAGTAAAGAGACTATAGAGAGAAACGCTTTGTTCACATTTCATGCCTGAGGTTTGCAACCACTTTAAAATGTATAGTGCCTTGAAAAAGTATTCATACCCCTTTCATTTTACAACCAAAAATGTAAATGTATCTTATTGGGATTTTATGTGAGCAACACAAAGTGACACATAATTGGAAGTGGAAGGAAAATGATAAATGGTTTTCAATTTTGTTTTACAAATAAATATCTGAAAAGTGTGGCGTGCATTTGTATTTAGCCCCCTTTACTCTGATACCCCTAACTAAAATCTTGTGGAACCAATTGCCTTCAGAAGTCACCTAATTAGTAAATATAGTCCACCTGTGTGTAATTTAATCTCAGTACAAATACAGCTGTTCTGTGAAGCCCTGAGAGGGTTGTTAGAGAACCTTAGTGAACAAGAAGGCCAAGAAACACACGAGACAGGTCAGAGATAAAGTTGTGGAGAATCAGCTCTGAAAACTGTAAACTTACTTTGTGAAGACCCCACATAAATACTTCCTTGCATTCTGTGACATGTATTCACTGTGTCCCATTTGCAAATTCTGTCACATAGTAGTGCCTATCCGAGTCTGCCATCTGAACCACAGAGGTGCAGACAGGAGGGGTTTCAGGAGGCAGAGCCAGTACAAGAATCACTGCTTGCAGGCAGCAAGGTACCATGGGATACCTAGTCCTTAGGAATTTAAATAAACGGCAGAGAAGCTGTAAAGCAGGGATATGCAATTAGCGGACCTTTAGCTGTTGCAGAACTACAAGTCCCATCATGCCTCTTCCTCTGGGTGTCATGCTTGTGGCTGTCAGAGACTTGATATGCGTTATCGGTCTTGTAGTTCTGCAACAGCTGGAGGTCCGCTAAGTGCATATCCCTACTGTAAAGCATGCAGGAAGCTGTGGACAGATGTCTAGCAGGCAGCTCTCACTACATAACATAACTTTTACAATGCTGATGTTATAAATGAGAGTATGCTGTAAGCTCCCCATCATGCTTTAAAAGAGAAGTTTGAAAAAAGAAATATATATATATTAACCGCTTAAGCACCACCTCCTGCACATATACATCGGCAGAATTGCACGGCTGGGCACAAGCACGTACAGGTACGTCCTCTTTAAGTGCCCAGCCGTGGGTCCGAAGCTCCGTGACCATGGGACCCGTGGACCCGATCACCGCTGGAGTCCCGCGATCAGTCCCCGGAGCTGAAGAACAGGGAGAGCTGTGTGTAAACACAGCTTCCCCGTTCTTCACTGTGGCGCCGTCATCGATCGTGTTTTCCCTTTTAAACACAATCGATGTCGTCACACCTACAGCCACACCCCCTACAGTTAGAAACACAAATGAGGTCACACTTAACCCCTTCAGCGCCCCCTTGTGGCTAACTCCCAAACTGCATTTTTAATGCATTTTTTGCTGTGAAAATGACAATGGTCCCAAAAATATGTAAAAATTGTCCAAAGTGTCTGCCATAATATCGCAGTCACAAAAAAAATCGCTGATCGCCGCCATTAGTAGTACAAAAAAATAAATAATAAAAATGCAATAAAACTATCCCCTATTTTGTAAACGCTATAAATTTTGCGCAAACGAATCGATAAACACTTATTGCGATTTGCTTTACCAAAAATAGGTAGAAGAATACGTATCGGCTGAGGAAAAAAATATATATATATTTTTGGGGGATATTTATTATAGCAAAAGGTAAAAAATATTGATTTAAAAAATAAAAACCGCAGAGGTGATCAAATACCACCAAAAGAAAGCTCCATTTGTGAGAAAAAAAGGACGCCAATTTTGTTTGGGAGCCACATCGCACGACCGCGCAATTGTCAGTTAAAGTGACGCAGTGCCAAATCGCAAAAACTGGCCCGGTCCTTTAGCTGCCTAAAGGTCCGGGTCTTAAGTGGTTAACACACATGCACACTTAGGTGGATGCTGCATATGTCATCTGTCCCCCACTGCTGCTAAGACCAAGAACTAAGCAATCAAAGACTGCTGATTGCTCAGTTCTCAGACCTCATTAAGTAGAGAGCTAATGACTGTCATTCACCGAATCTATGCTCTGCCCCCCACCTCCGCGCTTACTGGAGCACTGAGCTGTGGAGATGGCGAGAACGGCTGGTTCAGGCTCTCAGCGGATCACTAACAGGCTGAGCCAGCTGCCGGTGCAGACATCTGGGTGGATCCTGACTGTAAAGTACCAGCTAAGTGACTTCAGCCAACAGCGGGTCACAGGAGTGCAGAATGAACTGCACTCCTGTGATCAATGCTTTGCTATCTGCTAGAGGCCCAAGTAATCAAGGATCATTTGTATTTATTCCAGTGCATCAAAGTATCAGATTTAACTTTACATATTTATTACAGAGGTTTGTAATGTTTAAGGTTGTCCTTTAAGCCATGACAGGACTCTGAAATCAATGAATGTGGATTGTTATCCTGTCTTTAGGATGATTTGCCGCATGAAGCCAGTCTTGTGTCACTTTTTCTTTTTCAGGTACATTTGCCTCCTATTTCCAGTTAGCTCTGATGCTGTTTTACTGTTTGGGGGTTAATAGAATAACATGTCCAAGTGGCTCTGTGTAACTTCCCAGAAAATGTAATGTGTTTTTTTATCACAGAGCTCTTTACAGGGAAATTCCCGAAGTACTAATATCCAGCTTTGCTGACCACTTGATGGCAGTTCATGAGGAGCATTCCAAAGAATGAAAATACAGTGATGTCAGACGCCACCTTGTGGTTACAATGCACTGACAGGAATGTAAACACACTGGGCCAGATTCAGAAAGATGCGCGCATCTTTCTGCTGGCGTAACGTATCTCCGATACATTACGCCGCTGTAACTTTGGGTGCAAGTTCTGTATTCAGAAAGAACTTGCGCCCTTATTTACGGCGGCGTAACGTATGTGTTGCGGCGTAAGGCCGCGTAATTCAAATGGGGATGTTGGGGGTGTGTTGTATTTAAATTTGCCTTGACCCTGCGTTTTTTTTTTAAGGGCGCATGCGCCGTTCGTGAAAACATCCCAGTGCACATGCTCGAAAATCCGCCACAAAACGTCATTGCTTTTGACGTGAACGTAAATTACGTCCAGCCGTATTCGCGAACGACTTACGCAAACAACGTAAAAATTTCAAAACTCGACGCGGGAACAACGGCCATACTTAACATAGGATACGCCGCACATACCCCTCATATAGCAGGGGTAACTTTACGCCGGAAAAAGCCGAACGCAAACGACGTAAAAAAAAAGCGGCAGGCGGTCGTTTGTTTCTGAATCAACGTAAATAGTAATTTGCATATTCCACGCGTAAACAAACGGAAGCACCACCTAGCGGCCAGCCAGAAAATGCAGCCTAAGATACGACGGTGTAAGACACTTACACCTGTCGGATCTTAGGGATATCTATGCTTAACTCATTCTCTGAATCAGGCGCATAGATACGACGGCCGGACTCAGAGATACGACGGCGTATCAGGAGATACGCCGTCGTATCTCCTTTCTGAATCTGGCCCACTGGAATGTGAGTGCTGGTAAATTTAGAAAGCCATATTCAATACCGGATATGAGGCAGTGGTGTCCAAGAAGAAAATATGGGGGAGTAAAGTTAAATTCCATCCAAACAACTTGTGTGCTTTTACAGTTGCTGTCTACATAAGTTAAAACATCAGTACATACAAAACTGATAATTATAATTTTTGGTGGGAAATAGTGGACTAAACCCATTGGCATCACACAGTACAGGCTTACCCCACTTTTAAGTATACAATGGGGCTTATTTACTATAGATGGAGAGGGAAAAATCAGGCTCACATCTGCATAGAAACCAATGAGCTTCCAGGTTTTAATTACCAGGCTTAATTTAACAAGCTGGGGTTAGAAGCTCATTGGTTTCTATGCAGAAGTGAGCCTGATTTTGCACTCTCCAGCGATAGTAAATAATCCCCATTGTGTACTTAAAAGTGGAGTGTGCCTGTCTATCTCTTTAGGGCTCCTGTGGCCAGATTTCTCTGTCATCCTGTAGTGTAAAATAAATGAAAATATCCAGTAGGAAAAGTAAACTACCTATCATGGTCAGAGCATATGGGTAGAACTGAAGACTCTGAGAATTCTGATGGGTCTCAGAGGCACCTCCAGAAGATACCAAACTGATGCTATCAACAAAGGCCCTTAACCAGCTAATTAGCGCTTTATAGACAAAATACGTCTACAAGGCGGTTCCTTAACCCTGGGAGGACATCCATGGACGTCCTCCCAGAATCACGCGCACATGGGAATGTCCGTGACCGCCGGGTCCAGAAGAACGGGCGGATCACGGTAAATCACCGCTGATGGCGGCGATTTACCATGTGATCGCTCCTGTGATGACACTGGTTCGTTCCTCCCTCCCCTCTCTGTACCGAACGGTACAGTGTGAGAGGAGAGGGGAGAGAGCGGAGGCAGCAGCAGTGCTGTGGGCTGGATCTGTGACAAAAGCAGTCACAGATCCAGCCATCCATCCCTGCCCCATACTTACAATACTCTGCCCCATACTGTGCAATACCCCGCAATACTCTGCAATACCCCCGCAATATTCTGCAATACCCCGCAATACTCTGCAATACCCCGCAATACTCTGCCCCCTCCTGCTTCTACCGACTCAACGCTACGATCGAAGCCAGGATTGTTTTTTTTTTTTCAGGCTTCCCAGCCTAGAGGTGAGATATGGGGTCTTATTGACCCCATATCTCACTGTAAAGAGGACCTGTCATGCCATATTCCTATTACAAGGGATGTTTACATTCCCTGTAATAGGAATAAAAGTGATCAATTTTTTGCGGAAAAACGTGTCAAACTAAAGTAAAGTAAAGTAAAGTGAACAATAAAATATATATATTTTTTAAAGCGCCCCTGTCCCCTTGTGCTCGCATGCAGAAGCGAATGCACCCTTAAGTCCCGCCCACATACGAAAACGGTGTTTAAGCCACACATGTGAGGTATCGCTGCAAACGTTAGAGCGAGAGCAATAATTTTGGCCCTAGACCTTCTCTGTAACTAAAAACATTTAACCAGTAAAAATATTGAAAACGTTCCCTTTGGGGATTTTTAAGTAGCGAAATTTGGCGCCATTCCACGAGCGTGTGCAATTTTGAAGGGTGATATGTTGGGTATCTATTTACTCTGCGTAACTTCATCTTTCACATTATGCAAAAGAATGAATAAAAAATACTAATTTGCTCAATTTTATAACAGAAACAAAGAAAAATTCATATTTTTTTTACAGAATTTTCAGTCTTTTTTCTCTTATAGCGCAAAAAAACAAAAACCAAACGGTGATTAAATACCACCAAAAGAAAGCTCTATTTGTGTGAAAAAAAGGAAAATTTAATTTGGATACAAATTGTGAGAGCACCGAAAGCTGGAAATTGGTCTGGTTATTAAGGGGGTTTAAGTGTCGAGTGGTTAAAGTGGTTGTTAACCCACTATACTACAATCTTGCCAGCCCCTGTGCCTGTGTTATGTTATATATATATATATATATATATATATATATATATATATATATATATATATATATATATATAAAAAACACAGACACAGGAGAGCAGGGCTGCAGTTGACAGAGGCATGTAAAGTGCCCATGGTGTCAGGGCTCAGCACCCCTGATAAACTGTGGTCAGTTTACAGGGGGGAGGGTATAGCCAGGCAAGATCAGCCAGGTTTTCAGGTGATAGAAAGAGCCAAATTACACAACACAGTCACTGTGATGTATAACAAGCTTTAACCACTTAAGGACCGCCTAACGCCGATATACGTCGGCAGAATGGCACGGCTGGGTACAGGTACGCTCGCGACCCGGTCCAAAGCTCAGTGACCGAGCCCGCGGACCCGATCGCCGCCGTTGTCCCGCGATCGGTCACAGGAGCTAGAGAACGGGGAGAGGTGTGTGTAAACACACCTTCCCCGTTCTTCACTGTGGCAGTGTCACTGATTGTCTGTTCCCTGTTATAGGGAGCGACGATCAGTGACGTCACACCTGCAGCCACACCCCTACAGTAAGAATCACTTCCTTTAGGGCCCACTTAACCCCTTACCGCCTCCTATTGGTTAACTCCTTCACTGCCATTGTAATTTTCACAGTAATCAGTGCATTTGTATAGCACTGTTCGCTGTGAAAATGACAATGGTCCCAAAAATTTGTCAAAAGTGTCCGTTGTGTCCGCCATAATGTCACAGTCATGAAAAAAATCACTGATCGCCGCCATTAGTAGTAAAAAAAAAAAATATTAATAAAAATGCCATAAAACTATCCCCTATTTTGTAAACACTATACATTTTGCGCAAACCAATCGATAAACGCTTATTGCGATTTTTTTACCAAAAATGGATAGAATATGTATCGGCCTAAACTGAGAAAAAAAAATGTATATTTTTTTGGGGGATATTTATTATAGCAAAAAGAAACATGAAATAACTTTTACAATGCTGATGTTATAAATGAGAGTATGCTGTAAGCTCCCCATCATGCTTTAAAAGAGAAGTTTGAAACAATAAATATATATATTAACACACACACACACTTGGATGCTGCATAAGTCATCTGTCCCCCACTGCTGCTAAGACCGAGAACTAAGCAATCAAAGACTGCTGATTGCTCAGTTCTCAGACCTCATTGAGTAGAGAGCTAATGACTGTCATTCACCGACTCTATGCTCTGCCCCCACCTCTGCGCTTACTGGAGCACTGAGCTGTGGAGATGGCGAGAACGGCTGGTTTAGGCTCTCAGCGGATCACTAACAGGCTGAGCCAGCTGCCGGTGCAGACATCTGGGTGGATCCTGACTGTAAAGTACCAGCTAAGTGACTTCAGCCAACAGCGGGTCACAGGAGTGCAGAATGAACTGCACTCCTGTGATCCATTGAAGTATAGCCAAAAAACCTTTGACCATACTTCTGCTTTAACATTCCTTTATGTTCCCTATTACCACTGCAGGACAATGAGCCTAGCAGTTTTGGCTAAGCATTGTTTGCAGTGAATGTTGTCATATAGCAGTTTATTTTATCAGATAACAAGAATGTGTACAATGGCTGCAGGCCTAGCAAACCCACCAATGCAGCATGTTGTGAGGTGAGGAGCATGTGTGTAGTGATATTGATGTAATAAATCAGCCAACAATGCTTTGCTATCTGCTAGAGGCCCAAGTAATCAAGGATCATTTGTGTTTATTCCAGTGCATCAAAGTATCAGATTTAAAGGGTCACTAAAGGAAAAACATTTTTTTGCTGAAATGACTGTTTACAGGGTATAGAGACATAATAGTTAATGGATTCCTTTTAAAAATGATTAAAAATAGATAAAAAACAATCATATAATGTACCTACAGTTGAGTTTCATTTTTGCTGTTGTTTCCTGGTTCTCTGATGTACAGAGACACAGAGCCAATAGAGGGCAGGGAAGGTTTTGCAAAACGAAACTGGATTGGTGCTGAGGGGTTTTAGACACACCTCCTTGATTAGTCACCAAAGTGAGAAATCTTCCAGTACTGTGGTGATCAGGAAACAGACAACCAGGAAGTGTCCAGAACAGAGAGGATATACAGCAACATCAGAGCAAAACCGAACAATGAGAACATGAAACCAGGACTGCAGTAAGGTAAAGGAAGCTATTTAGCTAAAAAAAAATGTTCCTTTAGTGACCCTTTAACTTTACATATTTATTACAGAGGTTTGTAATGTTTAAGGTTGTCCTTTAAGCCATGACAGGACTCTGAAATCAATGAATGTGGATTGTTATCCCGTCTTTAGGATGATTTGCCGCATGAAGCCAGTCTTGTGTCACTTTTTCTTTTTCAGGTACATTTGCCTCCTATTTCCAGTTAGCTCTGATGCTGTTTTACTGTTTGGGGGTTAATAGAATAACATGTCCAAGTGGCTCTGTGTAACTTCCCAGAAAATGTAATGTGTTTTTTTATCACAGAGCTCTTTACAGGGAAATTCCCGAAGTACTAATATCCAGCTTTGCTGACCACTTGATGGCAGTTCATGAGGAGCATTCCAAAGAATGAAAATACAGTGATGTCAGATGCCACCTTGTGGTTACAATGCACTGACAGGAATGTAAACACACTGGAATGTGAGTGCTGGTAAATTTAGAAAGCCATATTCAATACCGGATGTGAGGCAGTGGTGTCCAAGAAGAAAATATGGGGGAGTAAAGTTAAATTCCATCCAAACAACTTGTGTGCTTTTACGATTAATGCTTAGTGCTGTCTACATAAGTTAAAACATCAGTCCATACAAAACTGATAATTATAATTTTTGGTGGGAAATAGTGGACTAAACCCATTGGCATCACACAGTACAGGCTTACCCCACTTTTAAGTATACAATGGGGCTTATTTACTATAGATGGAGAGGGAAAACTCAGGCTCACATCTGCATAGAAACCAATGAGCTTCCAGGTTTTAATTACCAGGCTTAATTGAACAAGCTGGGGTTAAAAGCTCATTGGTTTCTATGCAGAAGTGAGCCTGATTTTGCACTCTCCAGCGATAGTAAATAATCCCCATTGTGTACTTAAAAGTGGAGTGTGCCTGTCTATCTCTTTAGGGCTCCTGTGGCCAGATTTCTCTGTCATCCTGTAGTGTAAAATAAATGAAAATATCCAGTAGGAAAAGTAAACTACCTATCATGGTCAGAGCATATGGGTAGAACTGAAGACTCTGAGAATTCTGATGGGTCTCAGAGGCACCTCCAGAAGATACCAAACTGACGCTATCAACAAAGGCCCTTAACCAGTTAATCACCAAGGGCTCAGCACCCCTGATAAACGGGTATAGCCAGGCAAGATCAGCCAGGTTTTCAGGTGATAGAAAGAACCAAATTACACAACACAGTCACTGTGATGTATAACAAGCTTTAACCACTTAAGGACAGCCTAACGCCGATATACATCGGCAGAATGGCACGGCTGGGTACAGGCACGCTCGCGACCCGGTCTGAAGCTCAGTGACCGAGCCCGCGGACCCGATCGCCGCCGGTATCCCGCGATCGGTCACAGGAGCTGAAGAACGGGGAGAGGTGTGTGTGTAAGCACACCTTCCCCGTTCTTCACTGTGGCAGTGTCACTGATCGTCTGTTCCCTGTTATAGGGAACGACAATCGGTGACGTCACACATACAGCCACACCCCCTACAGTAAGAGTCACTCCCTTAGGGCACACTTAACCCCTTCCTTCACTGCCATTGTCATTTTCACAGTAATCAGTGCATTTTTATTGCACTTTTCGCTATGAAAATGACAATGGTCCCAAAAATTTGTCAAAAGTGTCCGATGTGTCCGCCATAATTTTACAGTCACGAAAAAAATCACTGATCGCCGCCATTAGTAGTAAAAAAATAAAATATTAATAAAAATGCCATAAAACTATTTTATTATTTTGTAAACACTATACATTTTGCGCAAACCAATCGATAAACGCTTATTGCGATTTTTTTTACCAAAAATAGGTAGAATATGTATCGGCCTAAACTGAGAAAAAAAATGTATATCTTTTTTTGGGGATATTTATTATAGCAAAAAGTAAAAAATATTGCATTTGTTTTTCAAAGTTGTCGCTCTATTTTTGTTTATAGCGGATTTTTTTTTTTGTGGGGAAAAAAAGAACACCAACCGTGCAATTGTCAGTTAAAGCGGCGCAGTGCGGAATTGCAAAAAGGGGCAAGGTCCTTAACCTGCATAATGGTCCGGGTCTTAAGTGGTTAAGGAAACAAGATATATATATATTTTTTTTTTATGGTAACAAACTTTTTAACACTGTAATATGACATCATTGACATGTGTACTAAATCCTTGTACTATACCTGTGGTTTCTAGGGGGGAGATTAACAACTGAGCTGCATAACTTGCCCATATGTTCTCCTTGCTCTGGAGAAAAATAACCTAAAGCGGACCTTCACTCAGAAGTAAAAGTGCAATTTGTCCAACTCCCCACCAGACAGACAGATACCTTCTCCCATATCTCAAAAGACTGCAGGACCACATATTTAAAATGACAGCACTTGAGACTCGCAGCAGGAAGAACAGGCTGAGGGAAGACAGAACTTGATCCCAGGCACTGGTAAGTACTTAATTTTCTCTTATCGTCCATGGACGGACACAGCTCCTTAAATCTTGACAAGTGAGTTATGTTCCCCGTTTACAGGAGAGGACTAGGCAGAAACATGTTAGATAATTAAATACATGTTACATTAACAGAGTTGAACAGCCCCGCCCAGGGGGCGGTCCCTCCAGACCAGCGAGCGTGAGCATACCTTTGCAAAGAGGCTGGGTCTGCCACGCTATGCCCCATGACTCCTGGGGTGGCCAGTGAGCTTTGCTCCGAGGTTCATATATGACTGGGCTGTGGTGTTGTCTCACTCACAGTGGACCGGGCCGACAGCTACCTCCATTGCGGTTGTAGGTCTGTCAGGAATGCGTCAGCGAAGTCCTCGCTCGGACGGGTAAGTACAGTCCCTCCCGCTTAGGTGGGTTGGTACGGCTGGGCATTCCTGGGGTTCGGGGGGTCCTCTTCTCCCTTTCCTTGCTCCTTTCCCTCTGCTGCATTGTTAACATTTGCCGTTGTCAGGGGGGGGGGGCTGAGTTTTTTGTACTGGGGCTTTCATGTGAGGGTTTTTTCTTTTTTGGCACTTTTAAAGCCCTAGAAGGCTTTTACTGTTTAAATGCGGCATTTTGCCACCATTCTGCCGACGCTGGCGCAATTTTTTGGGTGGTTTTTCAATCGCATTGAAAACTCCTATTGGTGGCCATTTTGTCGTAGCCGCGCCATGGCGCAGCTTACATTGTGGTCGGCCATTTTCCTGTGGCCGCGTTTTGAACGTTCAGCAACCTTCTTTGGGTAGACCTGACCCCTAGTGCTGAATCTATGGTGCACACAGGTCCCTTCGGCTGCCGCAAGTTACCTCACGGATGGCAGCGCTGGGCAATCTCCTCCTGAGGTGAGTCCCCTGGGTACCCTGGTCAGCGCAGCAAAGGGTGAGATGCCCTGAATAGGGCCTGTGAGCTTCCGTTTTTTGTGGCATACACTTGCATGATATGCATACACACTATGTGTATGTAATACTAAATTTGGAGTCAGTATCTGGTCCTTCCCCAACATGCTTGTAGTGGCAGCAGGTGTTTAGTGCATGGGATTCCTTTTTATTTTTGTTCCTGGACACTTTGGTGCCAGGGTGGGGGCAGACTGAGGTCGGGCGGGGGTTAAAAGAGTGCCCCCTCCCCCGTTTTTCCCTGGGGAATGCTCTGTCATGGAGCCATGGACCAGGTACCTGGGTCTGCAGAATAAGGCACTTAGAGATGTGCTTCTCACTGCTGTAAGGGACTCTCTTTAGCTGGATAGTGCAGCTGGGTTTCCGCTGAGGGCTCTGTCTTTTTTGGGATCACACAAATCAGACCGCTCTGTGTAGGTTTTCCTTCTGTGCCCTTCTTTGCTAATTTCTAAGATGCAGAATGAGAAAAGCCGTTGAGGGGTTTTGTAGTCCCTCACCGCCTGGCGGTTCAATGCCCCTTGAGGAGAGCCTTTTTAAGAGAGTGGGCTTCTTCCCTGGTGGTGGACCCTCCGGTTGTCATGTATAGGTGACCACCCTCCCTATTGCGGAAACCCCCGCTTGTATGGATCTGACTAATAGAAGATCCAAAGTACTGACCCGTTCCATGTCTACCGTGCTGGGGTCTGCCTTGCGGCTTTTTGTGGCCACTACGCTGGTGTCCCAGTCTGTCACGGAGTGAGCATTTTGCACCAGACAGTGGAGGAGCACTGACTCTCTCCCGAAGTTATTAGGCTAACAGACCAGCTGGTCCAGAGCCTTGTATATGTCTGTGATGTTTCACTGGATGCCGCGCCCTTGGTACCCAGGGCTTCGGTTTCAGAGATGGTTGCCGCCTTCTCTGGTTGGAATGCTGGTCTGCTGGCCAGGCCTCTAACATACACCCTGGCAGATTTACCCTTTATGGGTGGGAGACCTTTTGGGTCCTCGCTGGATGACATTATCAAGGATGTCACTGGAGGGAAGAGCACTCGCCTCCCTCAGGCTTCCAGGGGGAAGGAGCCCCGCCGTCGGCCGGGTCCTTCCTTTCCCACACCAAAGTGGTATTTTCGTCAGTCAGGGTCCACGGGCGAACCCTCCCAGGCCGACAAAGGCTCAGCTTGTTGGGACAGCGAGGCTTTGCCATCGTGGGCTACTTGGACAACTTTATGAATCCGTGGTTGTGTCTGTAGCTTTTCAGACCCTCCGAGAATTCGGGTGGGCGTTAAACATTTGGAGTCGGTCCTTGGAGTACCTAGGGGTTCCGGACTCCACGGTGGCGAAGGTCTTTCTTCCCCTGGAGAAATTGCAGACTCTTCAGTCTGCGGTGAAGGTATTGGCATCACGCAATCGGTCTTCTCTCCGTTTGCATGCAGATCCTAGGTCTGTGGGTGGCCTCCTTCGAGGCAGTACCGTATGCCCAGTTCCACGCTCATGTTTTTCCAGAGGGAAATACTGTCCGAGTGGTACAAATCTCTTGTGTCTGAATCATCAGATTCAGGTGCGCCACCTAGTCAGTGTCTCTCTGAATTGGTGGCTGAGATCCCAGACTCTTTGGTCCGGGAAGAAGTTTCTTCCTTTTTGTGGATGGTAAAGAACAACAGATGCCAACCTCTCAGGTTGTGAGTCGCTGGACATGAGTGGACCTACGGCCACGCCTCCCTGTATGCGCCCGTTCTCGGTAACTACCCAGGGTCGGGCCTGGTTAGTACCTGGGTGGGAGTCCGCCTGGGAATACCAGGTGCTGTAGACCCTGTCTACCGTTATTTGTCCTAGTACTTTGGGCAATCAGGTCGAGGAGGTTGCAAGGTCATCCGATCTGGATTCAGCCTGAAAACACCACGGCCCGTCGATTCTGCCTACCATCAGGTATACCGGCAGGCGGGCTACTGGAGTTGCCTGATGCTGGACCAGGACGACTGGTCTTGGTACTTGGAGTCAACTCCTTTGCAGGAGGTGAGTCTCACGGGCATGGATCTCCTAGCCGCTCGTCTCAGCCGCAAGGGTGTCAAAGTTTGTGGCCAGTCAAGTGATCCTGTACAGACGCGTCAGTCGCGTTGGTGGCCCTGTGGGGTCTGTATCGGCGACTGTATGCCTTTCCTCCATTGTAGTGGCTTCCCCGGCTGCTCCACAGAGTGGAGGCTGGGGGATCCCGATGATTCTAATTGCTCCAGATTGGCCTTGGCGTCCTTGGTACACCGATATCGGGCGCCTGGTAGCGGAGGTACCCTGGCGGTTGGCAGGGCGGGAGGTCCTTCTGTCTCGAGGTCCTTCTGTCTCGAGGTCCCATACTTCCTCCTGTTGTACAGTCACTGACTTGCTCAACATGGCTAATGGAAGCCAGACTTTAAAGAGACCGGGGTCTGTCCGACTCGGTCATCTCAACCATGCTGGGGCACGGTAGTCTTCTTCCGGAGGATCTACCATCGCATCTGGCAGGCCTACATCTCTTGGTGCGAAGAGATGGAGTGAAGTCCACGGACGTACTCGGTGTCCAGGGTCCTGCTGTTTTTACAGCTTGGAGTGGATCTAAAAATTGCTTAACCACTTAACCCCCGGACCATATTGCTGGTCAAAGACTAGAGCACTTTTTGTGATTCTGCACTGCGTCGTTTTAACTGACAATTGCGCGGTCGTGCGATGTGGCTCCCAAACAAAATTGGCGTCCTTTTTTCCCCACAAATAGAGCTTTCTTTTGGTGCTATTTGATCACCTCTGTGGTTTTTAGTTTTTGCGCTATAAACAAAAATAGAGCGTCAATTTTAAAAAAAATAATATTTTTGACTTTTTGCTATAATAAATATCCCCCAAAAAGATATAAAAAAAAACATTTTTTTCCTCAGTTTAGGCCGATACCTATTCTTCTACATAATTTTCGTAAAAATAAATCACAATAAGCGTTTATTGATTGGTTTGCGCAAAAGTTATAGCGTTTACAAAATAGGGGGTATTTTTATGCCATTTTTATTAATATTTTTTTTTACTAGTAATGGCGGCGATCAGCGATTTTTTTCAGTACTGCGACATTATGGCGGACACTTCGGACACTTTTGACACATTTTTGAGACCATTGGCATTTTTATAGCGATCAGTGCTATACAAATGCATTGGATTACTATAAAAATGCCACTGGCAGTGAATGGGTTAACACTAGGGGCGGGGAAGGGGTTAAGTATGTTCCCTGGGTGTGTTCTTACTGTAGGGGGGGGTGGCCTCACTAGGGGAAATGACTGATCTTCTGTTCATACATTGTATGAACAGAAGATCAGCATTTCTCTCCCTGACAGGACCGGGAGCTGTGTGTTTACACACACAGCTCCCGGGCCCCGCTCTGTAATGAGCAATCGCGGGTGCCCGGAGGCGATCGCGCCTGAGTGACCTGCGCGAGATCTAATGTTATATTACGTGCTCTCGCACAGGGGAGCCGACCTGCCGCCGTAAGACGATAACGGCAGGTCGGCAAGTGGTTAAAGCACCGTTTGGGGGCAGATTTCGGCCCGTTCACTGGTGGGTACCTTTTTGTGCAGGGGGTTTGTCCTATACTTTCCCCTCTTGGCCCATCTCTTACCCCATGAGTTTTGACTCTGGTGCTCTCGGTTCTTCAGAAACCTTCCTTTTTGAAACATCAGAGAGATTTCTCTTGACACTATCTCAGAAGGTGGCCCCTTTGGCGGCCTTTACCTCTGTTAGAGGGGTTTCTGAGTTGGCGGTCTTGTCTTGCAAGCCGCCATGCTTGACCCTCCATAGGATTAGGTGGTGGTGCGCCCGCGACCTTCCCTTCTTCTGAAGGTGGTTTCGGCCTTTTGCCAGAATAAGGACATTGTTCTTCCATCCTTCTGTCCTCGGCCGGCGCATCCTACGGAGGTTGCCTTTCATACTTTAGGCGTGGTACCAGCCTGCTACGGCTCTGTTTCGGAGATCTGACTCTCTTTTGTGTTGGTGTCTGGTCCACAAAAGGGCCTGGCGGTCTAGTCGACCTCCTTTTTTCGGTGGATCAGGCAGCTGTCATACAGTAAAATGGAAAAACGTTTTTAAAGAAAATTTATTTCTTATAAGAAAAAAACACTGCGCAGTAAGAAAATTTTGTAAGTGCTGCCAAGTACCAAAACATTGTAGATACAAATTTAAAGAGAAAGGGAAAGGGAAAGCAAAAACCTGTAAATAATTGATTATGAAACCCTAATGTTTAAACATAGGTATAAAAAAAAAGTGGCCTGAACAGGCAATCAAGCACCCCTATTAAAATGTGAGTGATAACAAAGTCTAAACATGTCAAATAAAGAACAAAGAATATATTAAATGTCCAAAAGATGGATTCTCCAATGTGAATCGGTGAATCACTAATAGTAAATTCAAGATGTGACATCAAAAGAAATCCATGTGATCTATCCACCAGATAAAACACCCGAGTGATAAAGTGTTGTAGTCTGCTTACCAGAACAGATGACCACAACAGCGTTCAGTATGGACACAGGATTTATTTAAAGTCTCCCAGCAAGACTAGGGGGAATCCGATTCCTAGATCCTGGATATGGCTTTCACATATGTCTCAGAAGGGAGAGAAAATTTGTGTATTCACTCATTTATTTTTTATACCTATGTTTAAACATTAGGGTTTCACAATCAATTATTTACAGGTTTTTGCGCTGTACCTCTTCCTTTTAACCACTTAAGGACCGCCTCATGTACATATACGTCAGCAGAATGGCACAGGCAGGCACATCCACGTATATATAAGTCCTCTGCTTGACGTGGGTCGGGGGTCCGATCGGGACCCCCCCCCCCGTACATGCGGCGGTCCCCGTGGCTTCAGGAGCGATCCGGGACGACGGCGCGGCTATTTGTTTATAGCCGCTCCGTTGCGATCGCTCCCCGGAGCTGAAGAACGGGGAGAGCCGTGTGTAAACACGGCTTCCCCGTGCTTCACTGTGTCGGCGCATCGATCGCGTCATTCCCTTTATAGGGAAGACACGATCGATAACGTCATTCCTACAGCCACACCCCCCTACACTAGTAAACACATACACAGTGATCCCTAAATGTTACAGCGCCCCCTGTGTTTAACTCCCAAACTGCAACTGTCATTTTCACAATAAAGAATGCAATTTAAATGCATTTTTTGCTGTGAAAATGACAATTGTCCCAAAAATGTGTCAAAATTGTCCGAAGTGTCCGCCATAATGTCGCAGTCACGAAAAAAATCGCTGATCGCCGCCATTAGTAGTAAAAAAATAAAAATAAATAAAAATGCAAAAAAACTATCCCCTATTTTGTAAACACTATAAATTTTGCGCAAACCAACCGATAAACGATTATTGCGATTTTTTTTACCAAAAATAGTTAGAAGAATACGTATCGGCCTAAACTGAGGGAAAAAAAATGTTATATATGTTTTTGGGGGATATTTATTATAGCAAAAAGTAAAAAATATTGCATTTTTTTCAAAATTGTCGCTCTATTTTTGTTTATAGCGCAAAAAATAAAAACCGCAGAGGTGATCAAATACCACCAAAATAAAGCTCTATTTGTGGGGAAAAAAAGATGCCAATTTTGTTTGGGAGCCACGTCGCACGACCGCGCAATTGTCTGTTAAAGCGACGCAGTGCCGAACTGTAAAAACCCCTTGGGTCTTTAGGCAGCATTTTGGTCCGGGGCTTAAGTGGTTAATTAAGCTGTCATACAGGCCTATGCTCTTAAGGGGCAGGCCAGGGCAATGGTGCTTCCTGGGTTTTTTCCGACACCATGCGTTGGTCTCACAGGTGTGCAAGGCGGCGACTTACTCGTCCGTTCACGCTTTTACCAGAATTTACATGGTTGCTGTGAGTGCATCTTCTGATGCTTCTTTCAGCTGCTAGTTTTGCAGGCGGCTGTTTAAAGTTGCACCTCCTCCGTTGAGGAGCTCTACTTGTTTTGCGGTGAAGTTAAAAATGTTTTTACTGATATATTTCCCACCCCTCGTTTTTTGACACTGCTTAGGGACGTCCCACTTGTCAAGATTTAAGGAGCTGCGTCCGTACATGGATGATAAGAGAAAATAGGATTTCTTTGTACTCACCGTAAAATCCTTTTCTCTGAGTCCATGGACGGACACAGCTCCCACCCCTCCTTTTTAGGTTTGTACTGCTTGTTACAAACTGAGGCTGCATGCTGCAGTGAGGAGGGTTATGTCTGGAGGGACCGCCCCCTGGGTGGGGCTGTTCAACTCTGTTAACCACTTAAGGACAGAAGGTGTTTTTCAGATTCGGTGTTTACAAGACTAAAACAGTTTTTTTTGCTAGAAAATGACTTAAAACCCCCAAACATTATATATATTTTTTTTCTAACACCCTAGAGAATAAAATGACGGTCATCGCAATACATTTTGTAACACCGTATTTGCGCAGCGGTCTTACAAGCGCACTTTTTTTGAAAAAAATTCACTTTTTTTAATTAAAAAATAAGACAACAATAAATTTGGCCCAATTTTTTTATATATTGTGAAAGATAATGTTACGCCGAGTAAAATGATACCCAACATGTCACGCTTTAAAATTGCGCCCGCTCGTGGCATGGCATCAAACTTTTACCCTTAAAAATCTCGATAGACGACGTTTAAAAAATTCTATAGGTTGCATGGTTTGAATACCGTTTTCATATGCGGGCGCTACTGGAGTATGCGTTCGCTTCTGCGCGCGAGCTCGTCGGGACGGGCGCTTTAAAAACATTTTTTTTTTTTTCTTATTTATTTTACACTGAAATAATAAAAAAAACAAATCATCACTTTTATTCCTATTACAAGGAATGTAAACATCCCTTGTAATAGAAAAAAGCATGACAGGTTCTCTTAAATATGAGATCTGGGGTCAAAAAGACCTCAGATCTCATATTTAGACTTAAATGCAAAAAAAAAAAAAAAAAAGGAAAATTTGTCATTTAAAAAAATTACAACAAAAAAATTCTCTCTTTAAGAGTCTGGGCAGGACTGACGTTTTGACGTCACTTCCGCCCAGCAAAGCTATGAGGACGGGTGGGGGCTATCTTGCCCTCACTCAAGTCCTCACACACCAGGCAGCAGCATCCGATCTCCTACCGACGGCTCCGGTAAGCGGCGGAGGGCGCGGAAGAGCGGCGGGAGGGCCCCTCTCCCGCCACCGATAACGGCGATCTTGCGGCGAATCCGCCGCGGAGACCGCCGTTATCGTTTACACGGCCACCCACTGTAAAGATGGATACCTCAGTTGTGGCAGCAGCTGCTGCCGTTACTGAGATATCCATCTTTAAAAACAGGACGTATATATACAGTGGGCGGTCGTTAAGTGGTTAATGTAACATGTATTTATTTATCTAACATGTTTCTGCCTAGTCCTCTCCTGTAAACAGGGAACATAACCCACTTGTCAAGATTTAAGGACAAGTCCATGGACTCAGAGAAAAAGATTTTACGGTGAGTACAAAAAATAATGGCCCGGATTCAAAGAGATCTGCGCTCTATTTGCGGAGGCGCAGGGCAACGATTTTGCCCTGCGCCCCCGCAAATATTTTGCGCTGCCCTCCCTCGATTCACGGAGCAGTAGCTCCGTAAATTGCGAGGGCGCGCCGGCAAAATTGCCCGGCGTAAGCGCGCGCAATGTAAATGATCCCGCCGGGGGCGGGAATCATTTAAATTAGGCGCGTTCCCGCGCCGATTGTAAAGGGAATGCGCCGTCGGGAAAGTTTGCGCATTGCGGCAAATGACGTCGCAAGGACGTCATTTGCTTCAAAGTGAACGTGAATGGCGTCCAGCGCCATTCACGTATCACTTACGCAAACGGCGTGAAATTCAAATTTCACGACGCGGGAACGGAGGGTATACTTTAGCATTGGCTGCCCCTACTATTAGAAGGGGCAGCCTTACACTAAAGACGCCGTACGGAAACTCCGTAACTTGCGTACGCAGGGCCCTCGCAACATTGTGAATCGGCGTAAGTATGCAATTTGCATACTATACGCTGACCACAATGGGAGCGCCCCCTAGCGGTCAACGCAAGAATGCAGCCTAAAATCTGCGTGGCATAAGAGCCTTATGCCACGCAGATTTTAGGCTGCAGTCGGCGTAACGAGTTCTCTGAATCTCGCGCAAGTCAGCAATTGCGCTGCGTAACTATGGTTACGCAGGCACAATTGCTTACTGAATCTGGGCCAATGCCGCTCAGAATATTCAGAAATCTCTAATCTGAATTTTTGTTCTGATTCACTAAATCAGAGTATTGAAGAAAGAGGCTCAGCATGACAGCCAGGAAAACACAACTGAGGTAGCAGCCTCAATGATTTGTGATGAGGATTGGCATGGATATCATTGTGGTAATCATACTCCCATTTAATTTTTATACGTCCAGGTTCTTTTTTCAAGTGCATTGTGCACTGTTAAACGAGAGCATTGAGTGACCATGTGACAAAATATAAGAACCCCATATTTCAGAGCTTTAGAATCTGTATTCTAACAGAAAATGTTTATATTATACGAAAAAGTAAAAGCAGAAATTGACTCTATGTGAAAAACTCCTGTGAGTAAATGTCTCCCTCTGCTGTTTGTTTTTTTTGCATCACAAGTTTTTGGCTGCCTGAAATATTAGCATGCATATTTATTAAAGGTCTGGCTTCATGAGGAATCTATGCATGCTGAAAGTAGTCAGTGTGGTTTAGTGTCCATTAATATGCATTTTTTTTCTTCTTTTATTTTGTATTTTATTTAGGAAAAACAGTACTACAGAAATGGTTGATTTACAGATTATCATAAACAGATAAGCAGTAAACTAGTATCAAGACATGAAAGCCAAAAAGGCTGATGCTTACACATTCTAATTACATGAATCTCATGTCCCAATTGAGGTAACTTTGATTACGGACACTAGATAAGCAGCTACTGTTTCCCAATACTTTATTTTTTTTTAATATTTAAAGCGGTTGTTAACCCACTATATTATGCCATCCCCTTGGTTATATAACGCTATGTGCCCCTGTGCTGTTACAAAAAATAAATACAAATGCTGATTATACCGTATATCAAAGCGACTCCCGGCACTCATGTGACTCCTCGGCTCTCTCACAGTGTCAGAGCTCAGCAGCCATGATATACTGCAGTTCTCCAGCTCGCCCCCTCCCCCCTCAAGAGGCTTTCTCCACACTGTCGGATCTTAGGGGGATCTATGCGGAACCTGATTCTATGAATCAGGCGCATAGATCCGACCGACGGAACTCAGAGATACGACGGCGTATCAGGAGATACGCCGTCATATCTCTATCTGAATCTGGCCCATTGTATTTATACATCATTAAAATGTGTGTAACATAAAAGTTACTGGGCCAGATTCAGATAGGTCAGCGGATCTTTAGATCCGCGTAACCTATCTGATTTACGATCCGCCGCCGCAAGTTTTTGAGGCGAGTGCTTAATTCAGAAAGCACTTACCTCAAAACTTGCGGCGGCGTATCGTAAATCCCCCTGGCAGAATTCAAATTCCGCGGCTTGCGGGAGTGTACAATTTAAATCAGACGCGTCCCACGCCGATCCAACAGCGCATGCGCCGTCCGCGATTTTTTCCAGTGCGCATGCTCGAATTTCCGCCGCAAGGACGTCATTGGTTTCGGCGTGAGCGTAACTTGCGTCTGGCCGTATTCTGAATCGACTTACGCAAACGACGTAAAAATTCAAAACTCGGCACGGGAACGAAGGCCATACTTAACATAGGATACCCCTCACATAGCAGGGGTAACTATACGCCGGAAAAAGCTAAACGCAAGCGACGTAAAAAAAAAGCGACGGGTGGGCGTTTGTTTCTGAATCGGCGGAAATCCTCATTTGCATATGCGTCGCGAGTAAAAAACTAAACGCCACCTAGCGGCCAGCGGTCCGAAGCTGTGACCCGTTCCATGTTTACCATGCTGGGGTTTGCGTTGCGACCTATTTTGGCTGCAAATTTGGTGTCTCAGACGCTTACTGAATGGGCAAAGATTTTGCGCCAGACAATGGAGGAGCATCAGCTCCCCCCTGAGTGTGTGAGGTTGGCCGACCAGTTGGTACAGGGCCTTGTGTATGTCTGTGATGCCACTCTGGATGCAGCTCCCTTGATCTCCAGAGCCTCTGTATCGGTGGTGGTATTATGCCACCTGATTTGGGTGAAATGCTGGTCCGCTGACCAAGCATCCAAAAAAGCTCTAGCAGATTTGCCCTTCAAAGGTGGGAGGCTTTTTGGTACCTCGCTGGACAACATTATTAAGGATGTCATTGGCGGTAAGAGCACACTTCTCCCTCAGTCCTCTAAGGGGAAGGAGCCGCGCCGTAAGCCAGGTCCCTCCTATTCCGCGCAGAAGCAGTATTTTCGTCAGTCAGGGTCAGCCGGCAGATCCTGCCAGACTGACAAAGCTCCAGCTGGGGAACAGAAGCGTCCCTGGGTGCGCAAGCTAAACAAGCCTGCTACCGCGTGAAGTTTTTCCCCTGCCCAATTCAGGGGTGGGGGGATGGCTTCGCGGGTTTTCAGCTCAGTGGACCTCCCTGCTCTCCGACCAGTGGGTCTGCGAGGTGGTCACTTTGGGGTACAAGTTCGAGTTTCTTTCTTGTCCACCAAACAGATTATTTCCCTCAAATCTTCCTCTCCTTCCGGCTTGTCGGGCTGCCTTAATGGGAGCAGTACAAGACTTGCTCAGGTTCGGGGTAATTTTACCTGTACCACTGGTGGAAAGGTTTCAGGGATTCTATTTGAATCTGTTTGTAGTCCCAAACAAGGACGGTGTTCGTACGATCTTGGACCTCAAGGCCCTCAATGCCTTTGTGAGGGTGCGAAAGTTCAGGATGGAATCAATTTGTTCAGTGGTTGCTGCGCTCCATCTGGGGGACTTTCTGGCGTCCCTGGACATCAAGGACGCATACTTGCATGTCCCGATCTGCACCGGGCATCAGAGGTTTCTGCGCTTTTCGATCCGTGAGGACCACTATCAGTTTGTGGATCTTCCCTTTGGCCTAGCGTCGGCACCGAGAGTGTTCACCAAGGTGCTCGCCCCGATTCTGGCTTTGCTGAGACAGCGAGGCATTGCTGTCGTGTGCTACTTAGACGTTCTTCTTCTTAGAGCTGCTACTGGCTCAGAATTAGAAGAAAACGTGTCTATAGCCAGTCAGACCCTCCGGGAATTTGGTTAGGTGCTGAAAATTAAGAAGTCGGTCTTGGTACCGACTGAGCGTCTGGAGTACCTAGAGTTGATCCTGGACTCCTCGGAGGTGAAGGTCTTCCTTCCTTTGGAGAAGTTGCAGACACTCCAGTCGGTGGTGAAATTGTTAGCATCCCGCAAATGGTTGTCTCTCCGTTTTTAAATGCGAGTTCTGGGCCTCATGGTGGCCTTCTTCGAGGCAGTACCGTATGCCCAATTCCACACTCGAGTATTGCAGAAGGAGATCCAGTCCAAATGGAACAGATCTCCATTGTCTCTGGATTGTCAGATTCAGGTAAGTCATCTGGTCAGCAATTCCCTAAATTGGTGGCTGAGATCCCTGACTCTTCAGTCCGGGAAGTCGTTCCTTCGTTTCCAATGGACTGTGATCATGACAAACGCCAGTCTTACAGGTTGGGTGAAAATCTGGGGGGGTCCAGTCGGCCCAGGGTCGCTGGACTCCAGACGAATCTCGCCTGCCGATCAATGTACTAGAACTTCGAGCGATCAGGCTATGCCTCTCCTCGTGTTCATAGAGGCTACAAGGACGTCCAATTAGGATCCAGTCGGACAACGCCACAGCGGTGGCTTATGTCAACCATCAGGGGGAACAAGGAGCTTGGCTGCGGCATCGGAGGTCGCTCACATCCTGCGATGGGCAGAAAGGAGCGTGCCGGCTCTGTCAGCCGTTTACACTCTGGTTGTAGAAAACTGGCAGGCGGACTACCTAAGTCGCCAGATGCTGAACCAAGGAGAATGGTCGTTACATCCGGAGGTGTTTCAACTCCTTTGCCAGAGGTGGGGCACACTGGATGTGGATCTCCTGGCTTCTCGACTCAATCACAAAGGTGTCAAGGTTCATGGCCAGGTCCAGAGATCCTTGGGCAGACGTGTTGGTGGCCCCGTGGGGTCAGTATGGTCTAATTTATGCCTTTCCTCCTCTAAAGTTGCTTCCTCAACTGCTCCGCAGAGTGGACACAGAGGGGATCCAGGTGTTTCTAATCACTCCAGATTGGCCCTGGCGTCCCTGGTACGCTGACCTTGTGCGCCTGGTGGCGGATGCACCCTGGTGGCTGCCAATGCGGGAGGACCTTCTGTCTCAAGGTCCCATACTTCATCCTGCTTTACAGTCGCTGGCTTTAACGGCATGGCTATTGAAAGCCAGGTGCTAAGGGACCAAGGTCTGTCGGATTCGGTAATTTAAACCATGCTGAGGGCACGGAAGTCATCTTTGCAGAAGATCTACCATCGCACTTGGAAGGCCTACATCTCTATGTGCGAGGAGATGGCGTGGCGTCCACGGACGTATTCGGTTTCCAGGGTCCTGCTTTTTTTACAGCGTGGAGTGGATCAGAAAATTGCCTTAAGCACCATTAAGGGATAGATTTTAGCCTTGGCTGTTTTCTTTTAACGACCCTTGGCGACCCACTCGCTGGTGGGTACTTTTGTGCAGGGGGTTCAACATGTGCTTCCCCCAATTAGACCACCACTTCCTCCATGGAATTTGAATCTGGTGCTCTCGGCTCTTCAGGAGCCTCCTTTTGAGAACATCAGAGAAATTCCTCTCTTGACGCTATCTCAGAAAGTGGCTTTTCTAGTGGCCATTACATCTGTCAGACGTGTTTCTGAGTTGGCGGCCTTGTCTTGCAAGTCTCCATACTTGTTCCTCCACAAGGATAAGGTGGTGCTACGCCCACAGCCTTCCTTTCTTCCGAAGGTAGTTTCAGCTTTTCATCTGAATGTGGCGGTATCTGGTCCGCAGAAGGGCCTGGCTGTCTCACAGGCCACCATTTTTTGGTGGATCAGGCAGACCATCATCCAGGCCTACGCCCTTAAAGGAGTTTTTTTTGCTGAAATGACTGTTTACAGGGTATAGAGACATAATAGTTAACCGATTCCTTTTAAAATTGATTAAAAATAGATACAAATCAATCATATAATGTACCTGTAGTTTCGTTTGTGCATTTAGTTTCGTTGTTGCATTTAGTTTCGTTTTTGCATGTTATCCTGCCTGTGTGCATGTACAAAGCCATAGAGCAGTGATGGTTTGGAAAATGAAACTAGAATCTCCCAGTACTGCGGTTATCAGGAAACAGACAACCAGGAAGTGCCCAGAACAGAGAAGAATTACAGCAACATCAGAGCAAAAACGAACAATGAGGACATGAAACCAGGACTGCAGTAAGGTAACGGAAGCTATTTAAAAAAAAAAATCCTTTAGTGCCCCTTTAAGGGGCGGGCACCTCCTTTCCCTGTCACGGCGCATTCGACCAGGGCAATTGTTGCTTCCTGGGCTTTCCAACATCAAGCCTCTGTTTCACAGGTGTGTAAGGTGGCGACTTGGTCGTCCGTTCACACCTTTTCCAAATTTTACAAGGTTGATGTGAGTGCATCTTCAGATGCTTCTTTCGGCCGCAAGGTTTTGCAGGTGGCTGTTTGAGTTGGCAACTCCTCCATTGAGGAGCTCCGTTTGTTTGGGGTGAAGTTGGTTTTTGATTGCTGTTCTCACCCCTCCTTTTTCTGACACTGCTTGGGGACTTCCCACTTGTCAAGATTTAAGGAGCTGTGTCCGTCCATGGACGAAAAGAGAAAATAGGATTTGCTGTACTCGCCGTAAAATTATTTTCTCTGTTGTCCATGGACGGACACAGCACCCACCCCTCCTTTTTAAAGTTTGTACTGCTTCTTACGAACTGAGCTGCAGGGTGAGGGGTTATGACCTGGGCGGGGCTGGTCAACTCTGTTAAATTTACATGTTTTCTGTTCAAATTTTTTATTGTAAAAATAAAGAGTACAGAATATAAAGAAAAATAAACTTTTCCGCATAAAACAATTACGGAGATACAATGGTGCATAATAATATTAACGTGTACATACAATACTGGTAGGACCTTCCAGGATTACTCAGTAGAGGAATAAAAGTTAAATTTACATGTTTTAAGATAACTAACATTTTCTGCCTAGTCCTCTCCTATGAACAGGAACATAACCCACTTGTCAAGATTTAAGGAGCTGTGTCCGTCCATGGACGACAAAGAAAAGGATTTTACGGTGAGTACAAAAAATTCTATTTTCTTTGAGTACAGAAGGGGACACAGAGTCAGGCTAATATGCATTACATGCTGGTACATCCCAGAGCAATAGCCTTGAGGGGAGGGAAACACCCTGCCAAATAGCCATCAGAAATTATACGGCAGCCCGCAGTATACTGCAGCCGAAAGCCGAATCCTTGGCTGCTCGAACATTCACATGATAAAATGTTGTGAACTTATGCACTGAAGACCAGGTAGCAGCCTTACAAATCTGAGCCAAAGATACATGATGGTGAAAAGCCCAGGAGGTTCCTACAGCCCTGGTAGAATGAGCTCTCACCCTAAAGGGAGGAGCTTTACGTTTCAGACCATAGGCCTGAATGATAAATTAACAGACCCAATTGGCAATGGAAGCCCTGGAAGCTGCCTGCCCCTTCTTGGGTCCTTTTGGTAAAACAAAAAAAAGGAGTCTGATCCTCAGATCTACGCAAATCTAGACAAATAAACCTTGACTGCCCGGACAACGTCCAAAGAAGGCTGAGAGAAAAAAGAAGGCAACATAACGTCCCGATTTAAATGAAAGGCCGACACCACTTTTGGCAAAAAGGATGGAACACAATGTAACACGACTGAAGGATTAAGTATGGTTCCCTGCATGAAAGGGCCGCCAACTCTGACACCCTTATAGCCGAGGGGATAGCCATCAGGAAGGCTAGCTTACGTAACAGCAAGTCTAATGTAATTTCCTTAATAGGTTGAAATGGTTGCTTCTGTAACACAGACAGCACCAAGTTTAAGTCCCAAGGACACATAGGTGACCTAATGGGGGGGAAGAAAATTAGTTGCCACCTACATAAAGGTTCGGACCAGTGAATGGGAGGTTAAAGGCCGTTGGAAGAATACTGACATGGCTGAAACGTAACCTCTGATTGTACTCAAAGTCAATTTGATTTCTACAGCTGCCTGTAGAAAAGAGAATTCTCACAATCACGTATTTCCGTGGCTGCCATTTTTTTGGTTTCACACCAAGCAATGTTAAGTCTTCCAGACCTTATGATAGATCTTCCTAGTAACAGCTGTTCTAGCATTCACTAGGGTAGAAACCGATGGTCCCGAGAAGCCACGGTCTTTCAACACCCTGGCTTCAATAGCCTTGCCATAAAATTTAGAGACTGTAAATTGGGGTGGAATATAGGATCTTGAGACAGTAGATCAGGGTCACATGGAAGCATCCACTGCCCGTCTATTGTCAGTCTCACAATCTCCAGGAACCAAAGCCGTCTGGGTCAGGCTGGTGCCACCATAATGACTGGAACCCCCTCGCTCCGAATCCTGCGCAACAAATGTGAAAGGAGAGGGATTGGAGGGAAAGCATAAACCAGGGAGTATTGGCTCCATGGAACTACCAGAGCATCTGCTTCGATTGCCAGAGGATCTCTTGAGATAAACCTGCCTTCCAGTTCTTTACTCCCGGGATATGGACTGCCGATAGAATTGGCACATGTCCCTCTGCACAGGCTAGTATGTGATTCACCTCCTTCAGAGCTGAACGACTCCTGGTACCACCTTGGTGGTTTATTTAGGCCACTGCAGTGGCCTTGTCGGACTGAACCCTGATCGGGCAGTCCTGAAGCTCCACCCTTCATGACTGTAGGGCCAGTCATACTGCCCGTAATTCCAGGACGTTGATGGGCAGGATCTGCTCTATTCTTGACCATTTCCCTTGAGGTATGAGCCCCTCTATGGTCGCTCCCCAGCCTGAGAGACTGGCATCTGTAGTCAGTGCTCTCAAAGTTACCAGGAGAAAGGATTTTTCCTTTCACAGGTTCTGATCTTATAACCACCAGTTTAGACTTAAATGTTCCCGAGGAGATAAGCACATTGGATAATCCAGGGCTTGTCCTCGCCTGTTCCAAGCCAACAAGATGTCTTGTTGCAGAGGCCTGGAATGGAACTGGGCATAGGGCACCAACTCAAAGGAGAATACCATCCTTCCTAGAAGACTCATACAGATGCAAATGGAGGGTTGTCTGGTACCCCTTATCTGATGCACCTGATTCTTCAGGGAACAGATCATTGCGGGTGGCAAGAATATTCCTGCTTGGACCGTATCTAGAATCAGACCTAAATTCTAGGCCTTGAGCTGGTCTCAAGGCTGACTTTTCGGTATTTTTTTTTTAAATCAGATCCTTTTTTTTTATTTTTATATGCAAACAACATTAAGACAATACAGACAAATTATACAAACAAAATCACATTGAACAAAACACAACCCAATAAAAAAAAGGGACCCCAAACCACACCACCCCCCACCTTGCTCTTGGAGTATACAAAAATAAAGGACAGAAAATAAACAGCATCCAATATTACAAAGTATATAGTACCTATTAGTTTACATGATACCTAGGTCATGAATTGAAGCCATCTTGACCACGTAGCATCAAATTTACTCATGGAATTCCTTAGGTGTATGTATGTTTTTCAAAAAGAATAATCCTATGGAGATCTAAAATCCACTCAGATACAGTCAGCGGGTAGGGAGAGGTCCACTTAAGAGCAATCTGTCTGCCGGCAACAAAAAGCATGCGTGTTATAAGTGTTACCAATAGAGAAGGTATAAATAGACTTATAGCAGTATCCCAGTAGACATATGAGTGGTTCAACCGGAATATTAGTATCTAATAGCCCGTTTAGGGTACCAATCACCTCCGCCCAGTATCTTTGAAGTTTTGGACACCGCCGCAGAAGATGTATTAGTGTACCTGTATTACCACATCTAGCACAGGCTGGCTCAGATTTCAATCCAATTGCATACATAAATTGGGGAGAATAAAGATCTGTGTCAGTCTGTGTGATTGCGAAAGAAACACCCGGGTCGAGGACCGAAGAATATCACCCCAGACCTCCTCGGGATAGATCTTTTTTCCCAGCCAGCTATAGCGGATGGGAATGTTCAGTAGAAACCTGACAATACCCTATATATAGCAATGGTGAGACCTTTTGTTGACCCTGCCTGTTCTATCTTATCAAGAATCAAGGATAGGGGGAAAAAATATCCTAGCAGAAGAGAATTGGGCAGGTAAAGCACGCCTTAGTTGGAGGAATTTATAGAACCAATTAGATTGTAAAGAGAACTCTCCCCTTAGATCTTCAAAGGATTTAAGTATACCGTTTTCATATAACTGTTATTCCTAATTTCCCCCATCTCTTAAAGGCTCTAAAGGCCAAAATTTGAGGAAGTCTATCATTTTCTCATATGGTAGTGTATCTAGTAGGATAAGAGACACCCAGCCTTTTTTTAACTGTATCACATATTTTACATATTAACATGCAGGTAGACATATTGGTAAGCAAGACACCCCCTCTTGCACCATCTAGGACAAGACCCTTAAATGCATAAGAAAATAATCGTCGAGCAGGAAGAAGTGTCTGCTCAGACTCCCATCCAGCAAAGTGCTGTAGTTGGGATGCAAAAAAGTATAACCTTGGATTAGGAACTACCAGACCGCCTGCATTTTTGGGGTGTTGTAGAGTCTCCAATTTAATACGAGGGGTTTTGTTCCACCATAACTGCCTAAATATGGTATTAATCTTAATAAAGATCCATATGGGTATCCAGATTGAGACATTGCATAAAAAATAAAGAAGCTGAGGCATCCATATCACCTTAATTAGATTAATATGGGCTATTAACGATAAGGGGAGCTTATTCCAGGTTTTACTTTTGTTTTGGAATCTACATAGTAATGGAAGTATATTATCCACAATATATGACTGTGGGGAGTCAGACATAGTTATACCCAAATATTTTAAAGAAGAAACAACCTTAAGATGAGAAAGTGTAGATGGCAATGAATCTGGAAGGGGATGCAGAGGCATTAGCATGGATTTCTCCCAGTTTATGCCTAACCCGGAAAACCTGCCAAACTCCTTAATATATTTCACTACCGCCGGCAGGGATGAGCAGATATTGGTCTAGAAAAAAAAAAAAGATCATTTGCATATAATGATATATTTTCCTCCATATCGCCCCCAATCAAACCGGTAACATTGGAATAGGCCTGCATAAAACATGCCACAGGCTCTATAGCCAGGGCAAAAAGCAGGGGTGACAATGGACACCCCTATCTAGTGCCCCGGAAGAGTCTAAAACTCGAAAATTGATGGCCATTGACCCTAACCGATGCAACTGGAGCGGAGTATAACAACAGCACCCACTGGCAGAAGCCATAGCCAAGCCCAGATTTTTTGAGGATTGCCCATAGGTTTGGCCATTCGACACTATTGAAGGCCTTGATTGCGTCTAACGCCAAAAAGACACGATTTGAGTGGCCCGGAGCCAGAACCTGCATATTTAAATATGCACGTCTGATATTGAATGCGGTTGACTTATTGGTCATGAATCCTTCCTGATCTGAATGGATAATATATTTAATAACCTTATTTAATCTAGTAGCAAGTGTAGCGCTACCCCCGAAGGAGCCGCTGGTTTGTTTTGGGATCTACTCTCTTTAACTTGGCTCACCCCTATTTAATTTACTCAAACCCTCCCTTGACACATCAGAAGTCTGGTATTGCGACCTCTGCTTGGCTGGGGTCGCAATAGCAGGCACACCACATGCAGTAACAATATGACAATGGTATTACCTGTTTTCTTTGGATGGTCCCTCCAGACTAGAAAATACACTCCACACAGTTGATATATGTACATCAGAAAAAGATAAGTTCACTTTATGTGAACTTTGCAAACGGGCTTAGAATTACATCACAAACATATATATTGTGTAAGGGGTTAGCTCGGTAGCGGGGTGTGTGACCCCCTGGATGGGTTCACTACACACTGAATTTATACAGACAGGCAGTCGAAGACGGTTGAAAACAAAGATTTTGGTTTATTCTTCCATCTTGCTGGAAACAAGTGCAAGCATCCAAACAGCATAAACAAAATCAAACATAAAATAAACCCTGGCCACTTGGGGCGTCTACCTTCACCACACAGGAACCTATCTATGGAGTCTGGTACAGCCTAGTGCTGGGCAGACACTGCTGGTCATACAGCAGAAAAACAATAGTCTTTTGATTTTTTATTACACAGACAAATCAAACACCTCCTCACCTCCTCAGAAGACTTTCAGTACACTGCTCTCCTTATTCACAAAGCCTCAGGATGCAGCAAATCAGTGGTAATCCTCTGGATTACTTATAGAGGCCTTAATTGCCTCATTCTGAACAGCTGAAGTCTTCTAACGCCCTTAGACCTTTTCTGGCTACATTTGCAGCCGACGCCTAATAACAATTGGCGTATTGTCTAAACAAGGCAGAAATGTATGTCCCGTCTGTGACAACACCCACAGATTTACCTGACTTCCTGTCACAATTGGCACAAAGTTGTATCAGTAGGGGGCATGGCCAAGACCGGCATGTGAGAGGACGCACTTCTCACAGCTCCTGCCTGATCCGACCATTGATCCTTCCCCGGCGTCTCTGATCCGGCTCTCTTCGACCCATCCTCTGGCTACCGAGTCCCTGCACCGCCCGGATCCACCCCCGGCCCTCTGTACTAGGGGAAAGACCCGCTGCGGAACGGCGGAGATGACGGGACCGGACATCCAAGATGGCGCCGCCGCGGGCAACGCACAGCGCACTCCACGAGCAGCTGAAAAATCCAAGGATGGCACCGCCAAAAAGGCACCAAAGGCACAGGGTAAGGAGCAGCCGAGGGACATGCTCTTCTTTGCCCAAAATCTCAAGGGACCTGCTTGCACTGGGGCGGGGGGGTCAGCAGATGGCGGAGGTGGAGGAGGCCGCACAGCACAGCTAGAGTGGGGACATGAGACGGTCCCCATAGCTCCAGGGCAGAGGCAGATGCTGACGCTCCCCCCCCCACAGAGGACACACAGGACAATGTGGGGCAACCGACGCTGGCAGACATACTAAAGGCGGTGCAGGTGGGCAATGCTGACATGAAGGAGCAGTTTGGGGGCCTGAGAGAGGTGTCCCTTCTGCGGCAGGACCTCCAAAAGGTCAGGGAGAGAGCTACCGCAGTTGAGAGCAGAGTGAGTGACCTGGAGGACAAGCTCCCACATATAGCGACTGAAGCCAGAACAGCGCATCGTATGGCCCAAGACACGCTTAGCAGAGCTGAGGACACGGAAAATCGCTTACGCAGAAATAATGTTCGCATTGTTGGTCTCCCTGAGAAGACGGAGGGCAGAGACCCCACCATGTTTGTGGAGAACTGGCTTATAGAAGTGTTCGGTAGGGAAGTTTTCTCGCCATTTTTCACCGTGGAGAGAGCTCATAGAGTGCCGGGCAGACCTCTCCCACAAGGGCCCCCCCCCCGGTCGATGCTGGCCAAGCTTTTGCACTACCGCAACAGAGAGGCGGTTCTCCGCTGCGTGCGGGAACGAGGAAATGTTACCTTTAACGGGGTCAGAGTGTCGTTCTACCCGGACTTTTCGGCCGAGGTGCAGAGGAGCAGAGCAAGATTTGTTGAAGTGAAAAAACGCATGAGGGCCTTGCAGTTACCGTATGCCATGCTCTACCTGGCCAAGTTGCGAGTAACCGCAGAGGGCCATGCGCAATTCTTCGAGTCCCCCAGGGAGGCTATGGCCTGGCTGGACCACAATGAGCAGACCCTACACCATCGCAGGGCTGACGCTGGAGGAGACTGACCTTGTCATGATCCGTGACACGCTGACTGTGCTTTGGTATTGGGATTACTAATTTCCTCACACTGATGAGCAGTTGCTCTGACTTTCGGGTTATCCTTTCTTCAGGTCCGGCTCTCTTTTTTGTACCAGTTGCCGGGGAAACACCATTACTTTCATAAAGCGCTAGGAAACAAACTGTGACTTTACTCTACCGAATTAATAGGAATTCAGCTGAACTGTTGAGGAGAGTAGTGGGCTCACGTTTGAGCAGGGTTGTAGTGCCTGGACTTGCCCTGTTGGCAATATCGCTATGCCTGACCATGTTTGGGTTCCATCTGGGCCCTCCCGGGAACTGGGACGGCCTGCCTGGATGGGGCCTGCCTAAGCACCGTCGCACTACTGTTGGTGGGCACCGTTGTGCCTGGTTGTATTTTGCAGTATTCACTGTCCTGCAGTCCAAGGGATTATTGTTTTTCCTAATGTTTTTTTCTCTTTTATTTTTTCTATTTTGGCCACCTGATATTTTGCTGCCGCGAAAGACTACCCGCATCGCCCCTCATGCCCGATCACTATTTTTGCTTCTGCAATGGAGGGTACCCCCCTGATCTCCTGGAATGTTAGGGGCATGAACTCCCCCCTGAAACGTACAATGATATTTACGTGTATGAAGAAGTTTTACCCTGCTATCTTATGTTTTCAGGAAACGCATTTGACACATGATACCACAAGCTGTTTGAAATACTCATGGGTGGGCAGGGCATACCACTCCACTCACACCTCCTTTTCCCGGGGTGTGAGTGTACTGGTACACAGGTCCCTGGATTACCAGGAATACGCTTCTAAGGTTGACCCAGAAGGGAGGTTTGTGTTTTTGCATTGTCGTATGGGAATTTTGAAATGTATTTTGGCGTGTGTTTACATTCCTCCCCCATTTGACGCTCGGGTGTTGAGCCTTCTCCTAGAGTTTCTGGAGGGTGGGCCGGATCTCCCGATGCTGCTTGTGGGGGACTTTAATAGCTGGTTGGACCCGGGACTGGACAAACATCCGGCACCCGGGGCGAACCCTCATAGGGCTACCCCGTTGGCTAGGCTGTTACGGGAGGTGGGCTGGCTGGATGTGTGGAGACACCGGAACCCCACAGTTAGACAATTCTCATGTTTCACGAAGGCTCACAGGTCGTTATCTAGGATAGACCTGGCGGTGGGTAGCTCTGCGATGCTCCCCTCGATTTCGGAAGTTGCGTACAGACCTAGATGTATTTCTGATCACTCATACATGGTGATAACTATTACGATATCTCATCCATCTACTCTTTCCAGAGCACCCTGGAAGTTTAATGCCTTTTGGCTTCAGCTATTTAGTGCCCCGGAAGAACTAGAGGGGAGCATCCGGAGGTTTTTTTCAGACCAGCCCGATCCAGAATCTATCCTTACTGAATGGGAATCATTCAAAGTGTACCTTAGACGTCTGCTTAGTGGTGAGGTCAATAAGGTTAAGAGGCGCTCGGAGGCTCTCAGGGAGGCTCTGGAACTGCAGGTCCACACACTAGAGACTAAGTATGTCCAGGACCCCACTGAGATGGCTAGAGGGGCGTGGCAGTCAGCTCAATCTGCGTATGAGCACCTGCTCGCCTCCACGGCCGAAAAAAAACGCTTTCTCACCAAGACAGCATTTTTCAAGGAGGGAGAGACAACGGGCCGCCTTCTGGCTAGGATAGCGAACTCTGAACAGAAGTCCCCGGCTATTGGGACACTGCGGACCGCAGCTGGGCGACTGGTTCAATCCCCTGACCTTATTATACAGACGCAAGCAGACTTTTATGAACAGCTGTATCGCCCGGCCTCGATGTATAGCGCTGAGGAGCTGTCCGACTACCTGGACGGAATAGCATTTCAGCGTCTCTCCCTTTCCCAAAGCTCAGAGCTCGACTCTCCGTTGATTCTAAAAGAACTGCAGGAGGCGGTTGCGGCCTTCCCCAACTGTAAAGCCCCGGGGGGGGATGGAATCCCCATGGAGATTTACAAACAATACTCTGAGATCTTACTGCCTAGGCTACTGAGTGTGTTTAATGCTGCTAGGGAGGCCAGTGCCCTCCCATCATCCATGGCTAAGGCACACATTGTGCTAATCCTTAAACCGGGCAAGGACCCAGTGGACCCGGCCTCATACAGGCCGATTTCACTACTCCAGTCTGATATCAAACTCCTGGCGAAGGTACTGGCCCTCAGGTTAAATAAGGTAATTACCTCAGTCATACACCCGGATCAGGCGGGATTTATGCCCAACAAATCTACGGCCATAAACCTCAGAAGGCTGTTTCTTAACATGCAGTCCCGGGCAGATAATGTGGGGAGGAGAGCTCTGCTGTCACTCGACGCTATGAAGGCCTTTGATAGCGTGGAGTGGCCGTATCTCTGGGGGGTGCTGCGGCGATTCGGATTCGGAGAGGTGTTTATCTCCTGGGTGCGGCTGCTGTATCATCTCCCCCAGGCGGCTATCAGAGAGGCTGGTAGAGTGTCGGTGTCTTTTGCTCTGGGCCGGGGTACGCGGCAGGGGTGTCCATTGTCCCCCCTGCTGTTTGCCCTAGCAATAGAGCCACTGGCGATTCAGATTAGAGACCATGAGGGTATCACCGGCTTCTGTTATGGAGACAGACAGGAGAAGGTGATGCTATATGCAGACGACACGATGATCCTGCTGGGGGATACCGAGCAATCCCTGAGCACGACAATGGAAACGGTAGTAAAATTTGGGGAGTTCTCGGGCCTTAAAATAAACTGGTCTAAATCTGCTTTGATGCCCCTGGATGACGCCCAGCTGCAGCATGGAGATAGTGTGGGTGGTATCCCTGTAGCTACTACCTTTAAGTACCTAGGAATACAGGTGACGCCGCGTATCGGGGAATATGGCTTGTTGAACATTTCCCCGCTGCTGGCTAGATTTCGCTCCCGTGCCAAGACGTGGAATGCTTTGTGTATGTCGGTTGCGGGCAAAGTGAATCTGATTAAGATGATTCTCATGCCCCAGCTGCTCTACATGCTGCACAATTCCCCGCTGGTAATTCCCCTAAAGACCTTCAGGATAATTAACACCATCTTTCGAGAATTGATCTGGAAGAACCGCCCGCCCAGGATAAAATTAGAGCATCTGCAGCGTCCCAAGGATGAGGGGGGTCTTGCCCTGCCGAATCCTTGGCTGTACTTCCTGGCGTCGCAACTGCAGCACTTGATAGGTACCATGGTCCCAGAGGGGGGGAGGTCGGACAGGGTCCCCAGCGCCGCTGAGCATATTATGCTCAGGACGGTGGGGGGAGAGTCAATCCCGACAGCGCTTGAGTCCTTGGCCTTTGAAAGATCCCATAAAAGCTTTCCCACATATAGCCTAAATGCAAAAGATATGGAACAAGACCAAGTATTTACAAGGGGCCTCGGGGGTTACTGAGTTTAGCCCTATTTGGGCAAATGACTCCTATCCCGAACTAGCCAAACTGCAACAAGGGGAAAGGTGGAAGAGGTATGGGATCCGCTATTTAACACAGGTTTTGGGTAATGGGGGCTTATTGCCTTTTGAGACGCTGAGGGAGACATACCAGCTACCAGTGAGCATGTTCTTCTACTACATGCAGCTTAGACATGCATTTGTGGCCCAGTCCAGGGCCTCGGAGTGGCATGTGGACTCCCTTCCAATCCTCTCCCAGCTTAAGAGTGCAGAGACGTCTAAGGGGTTTATATCCCAGAGCTATAATATACTGCTTTGCAGGTACCTTAAGAAACACACTCTGACAGTCAGGAGGAAGTGGGAAGCGGACGTAGGCCCCCTAGATGAGGAGCAGTGGGAGGAGGCCCTGCAGTCGGTTACCAGCTGTTCCCTGAATGTAACACAGCGCCTGACACAACTGTATACACTCCTAAGGGTATACTATACGCCCCACAGATTGCATCTTATGGGAGTGCGGCCCACATCGATATGTGCAAGATGTAAAAGGGATCACAGGGATTTGATACACATGCTTTGGCGCTGCCCCAAGTTGCACACCTACTGGGCGGGAGTGACAGACACACTAAACACAGTGTTCCAGGTTTCGATCCCATTAGACCCTAAGCAGTGCCTCCTGAATCTTCTGGACGAGCTTGAGTGGGAACCCCACACTAGAGAGGCCATCACCAGGGCCCTATTCATGGCCAGGAAACTGATTATGCTGCATTGGATATCCGAGGAGCCCCCCACGGTTAGGGAGTGGATCACTGCACTTGGTAATACGTTGAGGATGGAAAAGGTTATATACCAGCATAGGGGTTGCTCCGGAAAATTTGAACGGTTGTGGGACTTGTGGTTGGGAACGCCAGGGCTAGCCCCGAACGACCTAGTCATGGACAGACTCTTGGGCTAATGGATCAGGAGGGGGTGTGGGGGTGGGAAGCGGTCTATAGGTCCTTTCAGTATGTTGTTTTATATCTACGTTTACCACTGCTTTGTATGTGGCCATGTATGGGTCTGCTATATTGGTTATGATTGCGGTACTTTGGACTGTATGTGTCAAATTTGTGATTAATAAACTTGTTTTTGGATTAAAAAAAAAAGTTGTATCAGTAAACAAGGAAATTACTGGAATTAAAATAGCAGTCGACCCGTGGGTGTGCTTGTTCCATGGGACAAACATGACTAGTAAACAGTATATGAGAACCTTGCTCCCCCATATCTTGAATGCAGCAAAGAGCCTGATCCCCAAACAGTGGAAAGATCCCGAGAGCCCAACAATGAGGAATTGTCTTGGCAAAATAAATGACATCTATTATATTGAACAGCTCAAGTTTATGGGGGAAGAAGGTGAAGGGGGATTTAAACTGAAATGGCAGGACTGGGTCGATTATATGTCATCACAGAGTTATCTAGTTAAGATGGTATAGAGCAGGAAGCGCATTTTAGTAAAAGTTGATAAGTTAAGAGACTGAAGTTCGGAGAGAAGGGGGAGGGGCTTGGGTTAGATGAGGGGGGCTTGGGTTAGAGGATTTGGGTAAACTCTTGCACTATTTGTATTTTTCCATTTTATGGAAATACCTATATATTGATATAACGAACAAAGCAAAAAAGCAACTTCCTACCATGATGCGAACCAGGATGGAGACAGCGTATGAACGCAAAATTGATTATGTCTCCGGTTAGTGTTCTCGGAGTTGAAAAAAAAAAAATAATTACATCACAAACAAGCAACTGGCGGATAATGTCTCACTGTGATTCATTAAGAGCCCTCACTAGAATCAGCAATTAATATCAGCAGATAAAGACCTAAACTAAAGAATGGTACCATTCACTTAACTGAACTAGGCAGTCTATGCTCGCGAGCGCCCTCTAGCGGGCAGTCCTGTAAACAGATAGAGCTCACGGTGCGGCCGGTTGGTGCACATTAAAGTTATAATCCACAAGTGGCAATTGATGAATGAAGCTACAAAGTATCTGGAACAGCAAATGTTGGTGAACTGATCGCTCGTCAGCGTCAATCACTTCTATAAAACACTTAAATAGTTAATAAGGCCTCCAAGTCTCAACGGGAGGCCAACATGTGTCTCCGGCCTGTGAGATGACACTAAGGTGTATGTCTGAAGGGGAAGTTAGCAGTTGAGCGTGTGCTCTCTCACCCGACAGGCCGATCCGCCTGAATTCTCTTCAGAAGGCGCGTTGGTAAAACACTGCTCCACAGCACAAGGATCCTGGCTGAGGATGCTCCACTGTTTCAGTTGTCAGCTGGGCTGCCTCTTCGATCTCCGGAACACTGGCTGGATACTGGAGTCTTGCTTCCTTCTGGATGGCTGGTCTCTCGGTGGGTTTAGGCTCAGGCTTCTGGCCTAGCAGCACAGCTGTGTTGTGTCAGCAGCTCCGCAGAGGAGAAGAATGCCGGTCCCGAGAGAGCGAAAACAGCCACTCCCTTTCCTTAAGTAACCTCTCCCATAAGTCTGTGCGGAGGTGTCACATGTTCAAGTGACGCAGGGCATTGTGGGAAGTGTAGTCTGTTTCTCCTAAGTCAATAGAGTTCATATCTCCTGCTACTTAAAGTCCCACAATGCATAGCTTTCTTAAATGTATCTTACATATTTACAGGCACGGATAAAGTTCCAGCGGGGATGGCCTGTCATTAGACTCTGACAGGATGACCCCGCTACACAAGTATCTTAGCAAGAATTTTAACATCTGTGGATAGTAGAGAGATTGGTCTATAAGATTCAGGATGTAGCAAGTTTTTATCCTTTTTAGGTATGACTACAATTACAGATTGACCCATAGTGTCTGGAAGCCAGCCCAGATCAAAAGCCTCATTTAATGTATTAAGGATGGCGGGAAGCATCTCTTTATTATATATTTTTATAGATCTGTATAGGGAGACCGTCAATCTCCGGGGCCTTGGAGTTAGGGAAGCTAGACACCACATTTTCCACTTCCAGGAAGGTGAGTGGAGCATTAACAATTTATCTCTCTTCATGTGGGATAACCGGAAGATTAATACTGGCCAAATAACTAGATAGCTTTGCTGGGGTATAGTCAGTCCTAGAAGTATACAAATCCTGATAGTAGGACTTAAAAATAGATATAATAGGGCTAGTCTGATTGAAAACTTGACTTTTCAGTATTTCTGATCAAGCCTAAGCTTTTCAAATACTGCACTGTGCATGTTATGCTCTGTTCTAGAGCTTGTAATGAGTGATCTCTGAGCAGTAGGTCGTCCAGATACCCGAGCACCAGGATCCCTTGTCCCTTTAACCGCTTGCAGACTGCTGCACAACTATATATGTCGGCAGAATGGCTCGGCTGCGCATATAGACGTACCAGTACTTCCCCTTTAAGAGGTGGCATTCTGCGCCCGCCTCAAGCTCTGTGACTGTGACCGTGGACTCGATGTCCTGCCGGGTGCCCGTGATTGTGTCACAGAGCGGCAGAACGGGGGGATGCCTGTGTAAACAAGGCATCTCCCTGTTCTGCCTAGTGACAGGACACTGATTGTCTGCTCCCTGTAATCAGGAGCATCAATCAGTGTTGTGTCACTGTAAGCCCAGCCCCCACACAGTTAGAATCACTCCCTATGACACACTTAACCCCTTCCTTGCCCCCTACTGGTTAACCTCCTCACTGCCAGTGTTATTTACATAGTAATCAGTGCATTTTTATAGCACTAATCACTGTATAAATGACAATGGTCCCAAAATAGCGTCAAAGGGTCAGATGTGTCTGCCATAATGTTGCAGTCATGATAAAAATTGCTGATCGCCGCCATTACTACTAATAATAAAAAACAACAATAAAACGATTCCCTATTTTGTAGATGCTATAACTTTTGTGCAAACCAATCAATATACGCTTATTGCGATTTTTTTTTACCAAATATATGTAGAAGAATACATATCGGCCTAAACTGAGATTTTTTTTTTATGGCTATTTATTATAGCAACAAGTAAAAACTATTGCTTTTTTTTTTCAAAATTGTCGCTCTTTTTGTGTTTATATCGCAAAAAATTAAAAAGGCAGAGGTGATCAAATACCACCAAAAAAAAGCTCTATCTATGGGAAAAAAAAAGATGTCAATTTTGTTTGGGAGCCAGGTCGCACGATGTGCAATTGTCAGTTAAAGTGGCGCAGTGCCGAATCACAAAAAATGGCCGGTCATTGGGCAGCCAAATCCTCCGGGGCTGAAGTGGTTAAAGACCCAGTAATGGTGCTCGGACCTTTGTGAACACCTGAGGAGCCATAGCAAGCCGAAGGGGGAAAAACCCCAAACAGAAAATGACGTTCTTCTACTGCAAATTGAAGTAACCTCTGATGAGGCTGAAAGATATGTACGTATAAATACGTGTCATATATCGATAGAGGCTAAAAAGTCTTCCATCTGGAGCGAGGCTACAACTGAGCGGACATACTCCGTCCGAAAAAGGACAGGATTAGTAGATACTGGTTCAGGGATCTTATGTCCAAAAATGGGCCTTGTAACCCTGTTTGTTTTTTAACTACTTAATCACCGCCTCATAGCCGAATTATGGCTACAAGGCGGTTCCTTAACTCTGGGAGGACGTCCATGGATCGCGGTAAATTGCCGCTGATAGCAGCTGTTTACCAAGTGATCGCTCCGTCCAATGACGGAGCGATCACATGTAAACAAACCGGCGTCATTTGATGACGCTGGTTCCTCCCTCCTCTCTCTGTACCGATCAGTACAGTGTGAGAGGAGAGAGCGGGTGTCAGCAGTGCTGTGGGCTGGATCTGTGACTATTGCAGTCACAGATCCAACCATCACTGCAATACCCCCTGCGCAGTACTCTGCAATACCCCCTGCGCAGTACTCTGCAATACCCCCTGCGCAATACTCTGCAATACCCCCTGCGCAATACCCTGCAATACCCCCTGCGCAATACTCTGCAATACCCCCTGCGCAATACTCTGCAATACCCCCTGCACAATACTCTGCAATACCCCCCGCACAATACTCTGCAATACGCCCCGCACAATACTCTGCAATACCCCCCGCACAATTGAAACGGGGTATTGCAGAGTACTGCGCAATGGGAGTAACCTGAAGGGGAGTGGGATTTTTAAGGCAACAAAGTACATGGGACAACCAGGTCATAAAAATATATAGATTTATTACAACATATTAGTATTAGACTAATATGTTGTAATAAATCTATCTATTTTTATGACCTGGTTGTCCCATATACTTTGTTGCCTTAAAAATCCCACTCCCCTTCAAGTTTTTCATGTTTCAATTGATTCAAGGGATGATGGCAACCACATGCCACTGCACATGAGCTACATTTTTTCTATACCCCTGCACAATACCACAATACTCTGCAATACCCCAGAACAATTTTCAGATATTGGCACCATAGCTTGTGAACGCTATAACTTTCACAAAGACCAAATAATATTCACCAATTTGTACTTATTTTTACCAAAGATATGTAGCAGTATAAAATTTATGAAGAAAAATTACAAATTTGCTAAATTTTATAACAGAAACAAAGAAAAAATCATTTTTTTACAGAATTTTCAGTATTTTTTCTTTTATAGCGCAAAAAATAAAAAACCCAACAGTGATTAAATACCACCAAAAGAAAGCTATATTTGTGGGGAAAAAAAAGACAAACATTTCATTTGGGTACAGTGTTGTATGACTGAGTAATTGTCATTCAAAATGTGAGAGCACCGAAAGCTGAAAATTGGTCTGGTTATTAAGGGGGTTTAAGTGCCCAGTGGTCAAGTGGTTAAAGCCGTAAAACATTTGCTCCTTCGGATACAGGAACCTGTATAATCACTCCTTGATGCACTAGAAGAGTGACCATTGGGATTATACATTCTGGAAGTGTGATTTTCAAATTCTCCCACACTGCATCAATTAACCACTTAAGGACCGGACCAATATGCTGCCTAAAGACCCAAGGTGTTTTTACAGTTCGGGACTGCGTCGCTTTAACAGACAATTGCACGGTCGTGCGACGTGGCTCCCAAACAAAATTGGTGTCCTTTTTTTCCCACCAATATAGCTTTCTTTTGGTGGTATTTGATCACCTCTGCGGTTTTTATTTTTTGTGCTATAAACAAAAATAGAGCGACAATTTTGAAAAAAATTCAATATTTTTTACTTTTTGCTATAATAAATATCCCCCAAAAACATATATAAAAAAAAAAATGTTCCCTCAGTTTAGGCCGATACGTATTCTTCTACCTATTTTTGGTTAAAAAAAATCGCAATAAGCGTTTATCGATTGGTTTGCGCAAAATGTATAGCGTTTACAAAATAGGGGATAGTTTTATTGCATTTTTATTAATTTTTTTTTTACTACTAATGGCGGCAATCAGCGATTTTTTTCGTGACTGCGACATTATGGCGGACACTTCGGACAATTTTGACACATTTTCACAGCAAAAAATACATTTAAATTGCATTCTTTATTGTGAAAATGACAGTTGCAGTTTGGGAGTTAACCACAGGTGGCGCTGTAGGATTTAGTGTACACTTAGTGTGTGTTTACAACTGTAGGGGGGTGTGGCTGTAGGAATGACGTCATCGATCGAGTCTCCCCTATAAAGGGGATCACTCGATCGATGCAGCGCCATAGTGAAGCACGGGGAAGCCGTGTTTACATACGGCTCTCCCCGTTCTTCAGCTCCGGGGAGTGATCGCGACGGAGCGGCTATAAACAAATAGCCGTGCCGTCGTCCCGGATCGCTCCCCGAGGGAACCCGACCGCCGTGTGTAGCGGGGGGGGGGGTCCCGATCGGACCCCCGACCCACGTCTAGGCAGGTACGTTGATGTGCCTGTCCGTGCCATTCTGCCGACGTATATCTACATGCGGCGGTTGGGAAGTGGTTAATGTAGTCATTAATGCCTTTTAGGCTGATTATATGCTTTAGATTTCCTTCTAAAAAGGAGGACTTAGAAAAATCCAATATGTCTACTACCTCTGAAGGCAACATACCAGGAATAGTAAAAGGAAATAAATCTGCCTAGTTCATGATGGAAAAGAGAAGGGCGCAGAGAACTCCTGTTTAAAAACAAAGCACCTATCAGACTGTGAGCCAGAAAAATTTGTCACAGATCCTAAACTAGGCTCTGAGTTCCGGGGAAAATTTGGGGAGCAGACCTTAAATTATTTAAATCCACACCCATGCCATTGTGTCTGCCCTCTGACATGCTTTACCTGGAAAAAAAACATGGGGTACTCACACCACCACTCTAGAATATAGTTGTGGTCCTCAGAACCCCTGCAGCAGCTTCGGCCTAATCCTGCCGTTACATAGTCAGGTTGAAAAAAGACATAAGTCCATCTAGTCCAGGGGTAATGAATTAAAATTCACTGAGGTCCGGTCAGCAAAATTTTCTTCCAACAGGGGTCCGAACATCATGTCTTACCCGTGGCGCCTTTTCGCATGTGCCAAACCGCATGTTGCTGCCGCACTATTTTGGAAAAGATGTCAAGGACGTCTTTCTCCTTTTTTTTTATGCGGGCAGTGCAGCCCATTAAAAAGGGCTGACCTATCCACGACATGTGCACCTCATGCACATGTACAGATCTGAACCCATTCTTACATCAGCATCCTCAGTCCCCAGTGCACATCAGAGCCCTCTTCCTCTTGAGGAGTGTCCTCAGGTCCTCCTTTATATCACCCCCCTCCACAGTAATGTTCTCAGACTTCCTTGATACTAACCCCCCCCCCCCGCCAGTACTGTCCTTTGCCCCAATTTACATTATCCCCCCTCATTACTATCTTCAGCCCTCTTCACATTACTGTCCTCATTGCCCCCACATCACAGTCCTCAGCCTCCCCCCTGTAATGTCCATATCTCCCCCCCTGTAATGTCCACATCACCCACCCTGTAATGTCCAGATCTCCCACTCTGTAATGTCCACATCTCCCACCCTGTAATATCCACATCTCCCCCCATACATCACAGTCCGCTCAGCCTCCCCCCACCCGAATGTCCTCAGCCCACCACATGACTGCCCTCAACAACTCCACTTTAATGTCCTCAGCGAGTTAGCTTTTTCCGCTTTCCAGACTAGTGTCCTCACTCCCTGTAACTCAGAGGCATAACTACAGGGAGTGCAGAATTATTAGGCAAATGAGTATTTTGACCACATCATCCTCTTTATGCATGTTGTCTTACTCCAAGCTGTATAGGCTCGAAAGCCTACTACCAATTAAGCATATTAGGTGATGTGCATCTCTGTAATGAGAAGGTGTGTGGTCTAATGACATCAACACCCTATATCAGGTGTGCATAATTATTAGGCAACTTCCTTTCCTTTGGCAAAATGGGTCAAAAGAAGGACTTGACAGGCTCAGAAAAGTCAAAAATAGTGAGATATCTTGCAGAGGGATGCAGCACTCTTAAAATTGCAAAGCTTCTGAAGCGTGATCATCGAACAATCAAGCGTTTCATTCAAAATTGTCAACAGGGTCGCAAGAAGCGTGTGGAAAAACCAAGGCGCAAAATAACTGCCCATGAACTGAGAAAAGTCAAGCGTGCAGCTGCCAAGATGCCACTTGCCACCAGTTTGGCCATATTTCAGAGCTGCAACATCACTGGAGTGCCCAAAAGCACAAGGTGTGCAATACTCAGAGACATGGCCAAGGTAAGAAAGGCTGAAAGACGACCACCACTGAACAAGACACACAAGCTGAAACGTCAAGACTGGGCCAAGAAATATCTCAAGACTGATTTTTCTAAGGTTTTATGGACTGATGAAATGAGAGTGAGTCTTGATGGGCCAGATCGATGGGCCCGTGGCTGGATTGGTAAAGGGCAGAGAGCTCCAGTCCGACTCAGATGCCAGCAAGGTGGAGGTGGAGTACTGGTTTGGGCTGGTATCATCAAAGATGAGCTTGTGGGGCCTTTTCGGGTTGAGGATGGAGTCAAGCTCAACTCCCAGTCCTACTGCCAGTTTCTGGAAGACACCTTCTTCAAGCAGTGGTACAGGAAGAAGTCTGCATCCTTCAAGAAAAACATGATTTTCATGCAGGACAATGCTCCATCACACGCGCCCAAGTACTCCACAGCGTGGCTGGCAAGAAAGGGTATAAAAGAAGAAAAACTAATGACATGGCCTCCTTGTTCACCTGATCTGAACCCCATTGAGAACCTGTGGTCCATCATCAAATGTGAGATTTACAAGGAGGGAAAACAGTACACCTCTCTGAACAGTGTCTGTGAGGCTGTGGTTGCTGCTGCACGAAATGTTGATGGTGAACAGATCAAAACACTGACAGAATCCATGGATGGCAGGCTTTTGAGTGTCCATGCAAAGAAAGGTGGCTATATTGGTCACTGATTTGTTTTTGTTTTGTTTTTGAATGTCAGAAATGTATATTTGTGAATGTTCAGATGTTATATTGGTTTCACTGGTAAAAATAAATAATTGAAATGGGTATATATATATTTTTTGTTAAGTTGCCTAATAATTATGCACAGTAATAGTCACCTGCACACACAGATATCCCCCTAAAATAGCTAAAACTAAAAACAAACTAAAAACTACTTCCAAAAATATTCAGCTTTGATATTAATGAGTTTTTTGGGTTCATTGAGAACATGGTTGTTGTTCAATAATAAAATTAATCCTCAAAAATACAACTTGCCTTATAATTCTGCACTCCCTGTAGAACCATCTGGGCCCCGGTGCAGGGAACCATAAAGGGCCCCCCTGATCTCTGGTCCCGGGGCCCTTTCCAATGATCATGGTGTCCGTTTTGTCCCATGTGAAAGGGCCCTAAGTGGGAGCTCTGTGGATTGTAATATAAAGGGGAACTCTGATGTAAGGGGTGCTCTGGGAACTGATATAAGGGGGTCTCTACTCACCAAAGCCCCCACTTATATCAGAATCCCTCTTTACATTACAGTCCACGGAGCTCTCCCTTACATTGGTGTGCTCAGAGGCTGGCGAGATAAGAGAAAGCCTCCATCATAGATGGAGGCTCGGGTCAGTGGTGGTGCGCCTTTAGGGGCACACGGTCGCCGCCCCCTCTCTCCAGCCACCCCCCTCTATCACCAATAGATAGATTCATGCAATGCATGAATCTATCAATGGCCGCCGCTGATACACCCTATTCTTGGCACTCGCAGTTCACCCAGCTGTGTTAGAAAAGAGAATGAATATAAGGTAGCATGGAGGAAACCACTGCTGTCCCCCTCCATCCAGAACTGTCCCGCCTCCTGCTGTCGGCTCTGTGTGAGGATTACAGAGACGGCAGGGAGAAGAAAAGGCTGCTAAATGGCGGGGGGCATTGTGCCCACCCGCCCGCCGTCTGCCCTACTGAGACAGGGTAAGTGCCGGGCAGACAGCGGGCAGGGGGGCACCCGGGCACAGTGGGAGCATTCGATGGGCACAGTGGGAGCGTTTGATGGGGCACAGTGGGAGCGTTTACTGGGGCACATTGGCTGCGTTTGATGGGGCACATTGGCTGTGTTTGATGGGGCACATTGGCTGCGTTTGATGGGGCACAGTGACTGTGTTTGATGGGGCACAGTGAGGCTGCAATTTGTTTGAGCACCAGCTGCCATTGACTTGGGCAGTGGAGTTCTGCCACTGCGGTCAGCAAGTAGGCCTACTCACCTGTGCTATACATACACATAGGCTGACAGAGCATGCTGGGGCTTGTAGTGCACCATGCCAGGGAAATCCCAGCAGACTGCTGTGTTGGTAGAGGGGCACTGGAGGTGACAACAAACTCTCTCTTCATGACTGACCCACCTGTGTGCTGCTTTCTTTTCAATCACTGAGAAGTTTGAAGGAAGGAAGAAAGGCTGTCCTGGAGAGCTGTGGATCCCCTGTTGTGGAGGGTTGCAATCTTTCATCCACTGTCTATCTAGCTGCAGGCTGCTGAACTTTCCATTTGCGAGGCACGGAGCTGCCAGGGATTGGAATGTGGGTGGGGCTGCTGGTACACACAGGAGAACCTCCTGCTCTCTCTATCTCCTCTCCTGTCTGAGTGTCCGGAGGAGGAGGGGGTGGGCTGTCAGTGCAGTGTAACAGAGTAGACGCTCTCTGCTCATAACTGCAGCCAGCAACAATGGAGTGATATCCCGGTCTTCTGCCCCCCCCCCCCCGCAGTGAGGGAACTACAGAGCCACTGCAACTTTGCCACAACACTCACCTTGCCAGGGCCGCCATCAGGGGGGTACAGGCAGTACACCTGTAAGGGGCCCGGATGGCAACCCCCTTTAAAAAAAAAACATTTTTTTTTTTTTTTAGGGGTCCGGAGGCCCACAGGGCAACTCTCCTTTTTTTATTTATTTTTTATAAAAGAAATATATATTTTTTTAATATATTTTTTTATTAAAGGGCCAATTTTTTTTATTTAGGGGTACGGTGGGCCCGGAGATCCCCAGGGCCACGGATGACAACCCCCCTTTTTTTTTATATATATATATATATATATGTATTTATATATATTATTATTAATATTATTATTATTAAAGGGCCCAGAGGTCCCCAGGGCCCTGGGTGGCAACCCCCCTTTTTTATAAAAAAATATTTTTTTTAATATTATTTTATTTCTTTTTTATATATATATATATATATATATATATATATATATATATTTATAAAAGGGCTCAGAGGTCCCCAGGGTCCCATGTGGCAAACCCCCTTTTTTTTATTTTTTATAAATGTTTATTTTTTTTTTATTAAAGGGCCCAGAGGTCCACAGGGCCCTGGATGGCAACCCCCCCTTTTTTTTATAAATGTTTATTTTTATTTATATACTTTTTTTATTTATTTTTATTAAAGGGCCCAGAGGTTTCTTTTTTTATTATTATTATTAAAGGGCCCAGAGGTCCCGGATGCCTACGTTGGGAATTGTGACATTATCTTCCAGCTTCTCTGCTTCAGACAATCAGAGGAAGCTTTGTATGCAACCCCCCCCCCCTTTTTTGTAATTTCTTTTGGTATAAAAAAAAAATCAGAGAATAAAACTTTATTCCACCTTTGAATGTCCCATGTTTGGTGCTCTCTTGCAAAGTCCAAACGAGCAGTTCTGTGGCGTTCAAGGAGACAAGGTTTTTAAAGAAGTTTTTTGTTTTTGAAGCCCTTCAGTTCAATCTGTTCAAAAGCAGTAAGATTCGGTTTAAATAGGCAGCAGATGTTTCTCTCTCTGGAGACCAGGGAATGAAAGGTTCTCTCTCTCAGCAGAGAGATTGGGTTATACAGCCTGACATGCTGCCATTGAGTTTTTTTTAAGGCAAAAAGTATCTGTCTGAGTGAATGTTAATGAACTATAAGGTTTATTATAGGGTAAATCTTTCTTTAATAAGAGGTAATTTGTACACAATCATTTGAAGATCTGAAAGAAAGCCCTTATTAATCTAGTAGTTTTGTTTGATATAGAGATCTTTTTTTCTCTCTCTCTTTTTCCTTCTCTCTTTCTTTCTCTATATTTCTCTCTCTCTCTGGTATTTTACTAAAATGTGTGTTTTTGCACCATTTGATTTGAAGAACATCTTACTTTAAGGGTGTTGTTTCAAAAAGAATGGAATGTGTCAGTATACGTAGCTCAAGTGACAACTGAATGTTAAAAAGAAAGGTCAGTTAAAATAGTGAAAATTATAGATACAATATGAACAGATGATGCAGTATGATAGAGCCATATTTATGGATCAAAAAGTCACTTTCCAGGCTTCGGATTGACGAATGTGTTTATTGTGGGAAGGAATATTGTGCCTTTATAACTGGATCCATGTAGGAGCACAATGAAACTTTCTGTATGTTCGTCCATACTGAAGACTGAACCAAGGGCTGCTATGTTTGTTTAAACAGTCATGTGACAAGAGTACATGTGGTTCAGTTGATCATATTATGTGATTGGTTCTGAAAACTAGTGTAATTTAATATGAATAAGTTTCTTTAGGAAATAAAATATTTAGGAAAGAGCCCAATATAAAATTAATGTTCTTCTGCAAAATTAAAATGCTTATGGAGGAAAATATAGTAATTAGGTGAAACTGATGCTTTTATGAAATTTAATTTAGTAATGGGAATATAGATTGGATTAATTATGTTTGCTATGGTCAACAGAGGTTTGTTAACTGTAAACAGGGATGCACTCAAGGGGCTTATTGAACATCTAGATGCCACTTCACAAATGACTTTGTAAATCATATGGCCCTAGACATGATATTAGCTGACAAGGGGGGTGCATTTAGAATGTTACCTGAGGACAGTACTGATAAAATAGTCATTTTAAGGGGGGACTGTGATGGATAAGGCTAAAATGCCTATTTTTTTAGTTAAGCTAATTCTTTTTATTAGAATCATTGAAATGTATTCTCTTTCTTATATTCCTTATACTGTTTATTTGTTTTTGCATTCATTATTCATATAAGATATATATGCATATGTATGTATGGGTATGTGTTGCAATGCAGATATTATCCTTACATGAAGTTATGACAGATAATGTTTTAAGGATACAGTACAACTCAGCATTTGAATTGGAGTACGAAAGGACTATTATCAAAAGCAGATGTGTCATCCACTCACTCCTCATTCACACTCCATTTCCCCTTCCCCCTACTGTTTCCAAATATGGACTTCCACCCCCTGCTCCTTGTCCTTCGGCCCCTCCTTTCTACTGCACTCCTAAAATTCCTCATTCCAAAGAACAAATATGGACTGAGTTGTAAGAGGAAACCGCCCCTCCTCCTTCTGTCTCCTTGTCCTCGGAAACAAAAATGGTGACTGTGCAAGGAACTTTGTCTGTATGACATGTGGACTTACAAGAAGGATGATGTGAGCAGCATGCCCAAAAAAGGGCTTCCAAGAAGAGACCACCCTTTATGTGAACTGACCTATGAGGGCTCCATGCCAAGTACAGACGTCACAGGGGGGTGTGTAAATGGGACTGTGCTGTATAGAATTAACCAATCCGTGTGTTCACATGTATGATGTCATGTTGTTAATAAAAAGAAGCCGTGTGGGCTATAGCCCCCCTCTTGCTGGTTGAAAGGTGAGGATGTGAAATCTCTCTGTGGTTTGCATGCTCTCATGAATTTGGGTCAAGCGGCAGAATGGGTTTATTCTCTGGAATTGGACCAGAGAACCACTATTACACCAGTCCCAATATCATTTATAAAGATATTAAAAAGTAAGGGTCTTCAGCACTGAACCTTGGGGTACACCACTGATAACCTTAGACCAGGGGTGTCCAAACTTTTTTCAAAGAGGGCCAGATTTGATGAAGTGAACATGCGTAAGGGCCGACCATTTTGCTGACATTCTTTGAACCATTAAAATTTGGTCTAAGTGTGTTTGCCCGAGCACTAATACACTGCCCAACAAGAATTCTCTTGCCTTTGTGGCTGTGTATGGTGAAGAGATGAGCTTGGGTGTGTTATTTGGATATACTGTATTTATCGGCACATAACAATCACCTCAACTTTAGGAGGGAAGTTTCAGACAAAAAAATGTAAATAAAGAACTGTGAAGCAAAATAAGGGTCATTGCCATGAATGCAGCCTCGCCATTGCCATGAATGCAGCCTGATCGATGCCCATCTGCAGCCTCGGAGGGGGGGGGGGAGAGCACCAACAGATTACATACAGGAGAATCTTGTCTCCTGGCAGCCCAGGAGACAAGACTTCCTATTACAGATGCCGCAGAGTAAACAGGAGATTCTCCTGTATGTAATTAGACAGCACTCGTTCCCTGCCCCTCCCTGTCCCCTCCGAGGCAGCACCGATAGATACAGTATATATCCAAATTACCAGGGGGGGTCACATTAGACTTGAACGGGGGCCGCAATTGGCCTCCAGGCTGGACTTTGGACATGCCTGCCTTAGACTATTAAGATTAATGCCGCATACACACGACCGTTTTTCGGGTTGTAAAAAATGTCATTTTTAATGGTCTAGAAAAAACGAATTTTTTTTTCAACCTGATCGTTAAAACGGCCTTGCCGGTCCTCTCGGGGATAGCTTCATGCGGCCGTGCTGGACTCCCCTTGCTCCTCAACACCCCACCTCCCGCCGGACCGGAGACTAAGCAGCCCGGAGACACCTCTAAAGTACACCGTACCCCGCAAAACTCGCCTGAAGAGCCGCGAATCCGGCCTCTATTCAGTGTCGGCGGCCATCTTGGTCCCCCCAGTGACGGCTCCCGGCGGAGATATCTGTTCTCCCCTGCTCCTGAACACCCCACCACCTATTGGAACAGAGAGTGAGCAGCCCGAGGACATCACTAAGGTACTCCTCACCTTTCAACAGCTGCCTAAAAGGACGCTAGCCTAACCCATCTCCAGTCTCGGCGGCCATCTTGGTCCTCTCTGTGGCAGCTCCTAGAGGTCAGTGATACTCCCCCTCTTTCCTCAATACCCCACCACCTCCTGAATTGAGGACCGACTGGCCTGCAGATACCTCTGTGGCATACCGTGCCCTGTGAGATCGACACGGAAGGTTGCGAATACGGCCCATATCCTGTGTCGGCGGCCATATTGGTCCTCTCAGAGGCACCCTCTTGCCCCCCTTTTCTGCTCCACCAGACTCTCCAACAACGCACCATATTCATTGTACAACAACAGTGCATAAACTGCCTAGGAAGTCTAGTTTGGGTACCGGTTAGTATGGGAACCTCCTCCCGCCGTTCCTCGACCTCCCGCTCCCGGTCCCCCAGAGAAAACACCGGAATAGCAGGGCATAATACTATTGACCAGCCTCACACTCCCCGAGGGAACAGGGCATCCACTCACCGGGGATCATCTCAGAGCTCATTTTCAGCCCCCCCACAAGCACCCATAGATATAGTGCTGACAGCTCCTGAACCAGAAATATCCCCTCAGACACTAAGGGGTATGGAAGATATTGGGAATGCCGGATTGCCACAGATTAATATACTGGACTTAAGAGCAGTGGCTGCAGATATCAAAGACACTCTAGCTGCCGCAATAGCAGAACTTCGTATAGACCTGCGCTCCCTCTCTGACAGGGTGTCAGCTACTGAACAGATAACGGATGAACACGAAGTAATTCTCCAAAAATCTACCAGAAAGATAGATGACCATACCCTCCAGCTGAGGGAAGTTAATCGCCAGCTGGAAGATTTAGACAACAGAGGTAGACGCCGGAATCTTCGCGTGAGAGGAGTACCTGAAATAATTGAGGGTGACCAGATCCAAAGAGAAGTCACTACCCTATTCAACTCCATTGTAGGTAAACCCCCTCAAACCTTTATCGACTTTGAGAGAATACACCGTGCTCTGCGCCCAAGAGGTAGAGATACAGATCCCCCAAGGGATATAATATGTTGTATGTCAGACTTCAAATTAAAAGAAGAAATTCTGAACAAAGCCAGGGGACAGAGATTGTATTGCGGGGAAACCTTGGTCCAATTATACCAAGATCTTTCAGGAATCACTCTGCAACACAGGCGTGATCTTAAACCTTTATTGGAAGCCTTGCGGTCAAGAGATATTAGGTATAAATGGAAATTTCCCTTCTGTCTGTCAGCCACCAACCAAGGTCGCAATGCCTCTTTGAGAGTACCAGAAGACCTACCTAGATTTTGCGAAACACTTGGCTTACCTCCGATCTCAGTGCCTGATTGGTATGCACCCTACCGCCGGTCAGTCGGGAGGAGGGGGAAACCACCCGAAACACCTATGGAAACCCAAGCTACCAGGTTCCGCAGGACAAGATCCCCATCCAACTCAAGACTCCCCCGGAGCAGGAAGGGAGCAAGACCGAATGACCCCACCGGTAGCCAGAAGGGCTAGAAGAGATCACATCGAGTGAACGGCCTGGCATAGGTTCATGTACCTATCAAACCTTGAAAGTTTCATCACATCCTGTTTGAGGCATTATGTCTCTTCTTTGTTCCGTGTTTTTCAAGAAAAAGGCTACTTGACCATCTAAACAAGAACAACCTCAACCAGGACCCTAACATGGAATACTACTTGTCCCTCTCGCCCTTGGGACATTATATTGCTTTGTTTCTTTTTTTTTTTTTTTTTTCCACAAGTGTTCCATTGCTCAATGGTGTTCTTATGCATGACCGCATAAGCCTCCCCCTGTGGTCAACAGCGGAAACTTTCAGACCTCAGAGATTGTCCTACAGGCACCAAAGATGCTATTCGACCAAAGAACACTGCTCCTTCAGCTTGCCCCAGATACAGGGCTAACCAACTTCCCCTGACCAACCCTGGTTTATCCACTCCATTTAGCTCTTGATGATCACAGAGACTGATACCCCTGGTTGCGGTTTCTGGATTCGGGGGTCACCTGAAAACTCTTTGATGACCACTATACTTGGGGTAGTACGAATACATTACTTTACCCCAAACCTACTACCTATTATAGTTATGTTCTCACATGTGTAACACAAGAGCATAGTTGACTCTCTATTCACACCTCTACCCTCTAAGACTCTGAAGGGGCCTCGACATCCATGACTAATTATGGTAGCAGGTAAAAGGTCTTGACCGGGTTTTTAGGGCAGTACACCCATGCCACCGATACTCTCCCCATATGGGAAGTTACCAAGCATTATTGGTCAAGGCTCAGGAAATTAGATTAATAATAACTGTTTTAATAGTGAATTTATAGTATCTGTCTAATTAGTTGATCAGTTTCTCCTTTAGTCTGCTTTATTATACAGTAAGAAGTAGTACATTTTTGAAATAATAGAAATGTAAGATTCACACTGAGAGATTGCTTACCATTCTAATTTAACCAGTCGTTCTTATCCACTTTACCTCAACTGGCATAATTGGCATCTGGTGCATCTTTAATAGGCATCCTGTCTCCTCTCAGTCTGAATCAATTCTGGGGTGACCTGGCTAAATTGGTTAAATTTTTTGGCTTGTTAAGAAACATAGTTTTGGTTTTATAGCTATAGAGTATATTAATATTTCACTTGCCTCTGCTGGTCCTGGTCAACCCCACTACGGTGTTGCTCTGGTGCTTCTGGGACTCTTTTAAGGTCCTAGGGGTCTGGTGCCCACCGTACCTTTCCGATTATCCTCTGTAAATAAAAAGTGAGTGGAAAATCTCCACCACTTAATCGGTAACTAGAAATTACAGGCCTGTTGGCCTACTCTAATAATATTGCTCTTAATTTTTCACGAAACTTATATTATTCACATCCCGGCCCCTCCCCATCCTAATCCCTTTTTCTCACTTTCCAGATTAGTACCTCACAGACATGACTCCGGTATCATCTCCCTCACCCATTTCACAGAGGGGGGGACCTTTAAGTCACATTAAACTATACTCCTTAAACATTAGGGGACTGAATACTCCCGAGAAACGTTCACGCCTACTTTTCTCGCTACAAAAAGAAAAAGTTCACATAGCCTTAATCCAAGAGACGCATTTTCGTGCGGATGTAATTCCCAAATTGACTGACAAGAACTTTCCGCTAGTATTTCACTCCCCTAATAGTGAAGCGAAGTCTAAAGGAGTCTCTGTTTTAATTTCTCGACATTGCCCTTTTCAAGTCACAGAAACCCAGATAGACCCTCAGGGAAGATATATATTCCTACGTGGTACCATACATAACGTGATGTACACGATAGCTAATATATACGCTCCCAACACGAAACAAGTAACCTTTTTTCGGTCAACCCTCTATCAACTAACGTCCTTCCAGAGGGGTACTCTTATTTTAGGCGGGGACTTTAATGTTCCCTTACAACCAGATCTTGACACATCCAATGGCTCCACCTGTTTAAAATTTAGTGCGCTGAAAGCTATCAAATCCACCCTTTCTACCTTGACCCTACACGACACTTGGAGAACCCTTACCCTAACGTGAAGGATTTTACCTATTTTTCACCACTTCACAAAAAATACTCACGAATAGACCACTTCTTTCTCACACAAAATGACCTTACCTCCCTAGTTAATGCCACAATTGACCCAATGCTGTTGTCAGACCATCACCCGATCACTATTCTGCTCTCGATACCTGCTAGCCGCCCCAGATCGTCCATTTGGAGATTGGACGACTCCATTTTACTGGACAATAATAACACCACTGATATATCTAAGGTTCTTTCAAACTATTTTTCTGAAAACATATCAGAAGATACCTCTGCTCCATTGGTCTGGGCCGCTCATAAATGCGTGGTGCGAGGACATTTCGGACGCCTTCTCCATATCTAATGGAACCCGTCAGGGTTGCCCTTTATCCCCCCTTATTTTTATTCTCACGATGGAACCCTTTCTCAGAAAGCTCCGGGCAAATGATGCCATCAAGGGTGTCGAGATCCGGGGAAAGCAATACAAGACAGCAGCTTATGCAGATGATGTCTTGCTGTTCCTTTCGGATCCGATAACCACAATCCCTAATCTTTTGAATGATTTTAAACTTTTCAACACCCTATCTAATCTGCAAATTAACTTTGACAAATCACTAGCTCTGAACATCTCCCTGCCAACCCCAGTAGTTGACTTATGTAAGCAAAATTTCCCCTTCAAATGGGAATCTGATTACATCACGTATCTGGGCATTAAGATCCCTAAAGATCTAAGTAAGTTATTTGCACTAAATTTTCTACCAAATCTTTCAACCATCAAATCAGACCTATCAGATTGGAACAATGGTAGATTTTCATGGTTTGGCAGATCAGCAATTCTCAAAATGAATATCCTTCCGAGGGTTCTATACCTTCTTCAGGCGGTCCCGATCATGATCCCACAAACCTTCTTTACAACCTTCAAAAAACATTGTAGAACATTCCTATGGGCAGGCCAAGCACCCAGATTGAGCGGGTCTAAACTGATTCAACCAAAACACAGGGGGGGCCTGGGTATACCGGACCTAGCCCTATACCACAAAGCTTGTCTACTCACTAGACTCGTAGATTGGCATCTCCACAGAGGCAACAAGGATTGGATTGCTTTGGAAAACGCATTCCTTTCCTTCCCGATTACCCATTTGCCATGGATAGAACAGCGTTCGATTCCTACAGACTGTCTGAACCACCCTTTAATAGGCCCTACACTCCAAAACTTTAAGGTGATATGTCGTTCCCTAAAAATAACCCCCTCACCGGGTCCGTTGACACCTTTATCTCATAACCCAGATTTTCTTCCAAATTTAACTTATAAACATCCTGTGATAGACCCCAATTCCCAGGCCATTCGAGCTCATCAATTTTTTCACAATGGTGACTTAATAGCTTACCCAGATCTAACTATTTCGCTCCCTCATGTGAACATGTCCGTATTCAAATATCTTCAAATCAAACATTTTCTAGGTCCAACCCAGACACAACGGAAATGGTGCAGAGATCTCACACCCTTAGAACAATTATGCACCGTGGGAGAACCAAGGCGCCATTTGATCTCCACTTTACACTCACTACTGATACCGGAGTCAGCTCCTTCCTCAAATACTCGCTCAGCTTGGGACAAGGATCTCTCTATGTCCTTATCTGACGAGGATTGGGACATTATCTGGGATCGGAAAAAACTTTTTCTAGTAGAGAATCCCAGAATTATCTGGGATCACATACACAAAGGATCTATTAATGTCTCAGCACAAGAGAATCGATATAAGCTTTGTACTAGGTGGTACCGAACACCAGAAAAACTTCACAAAATTTTCCCGACGGTGTCCACGTCTTGTTGGAGGTGTGATGGGGCGGAAGGCTCGTTTCTGCATATCTGGTGGGACTGTCCTCTATTAGTCCAATTTTGGAAAGAGGTGCATGAACGCATTGTACAAATAACTACAATATTAATAGGCCTTACCCCAGCGCAATTCCTGCTTCATCATACTCCCATCCCAAGACAACAATACCGGAAATCTCTAACATTCCACCTTATAAATGCAGCCACTCAATGCATTCCTTTATACTGGAAGTCTAAAACTATCCCGACAATTGAAGATTGGCATGCACGGGTTGACAAAATAGAGGCGATGGAACGCCTTATCCACCAAACTAAAGATACACATGAGAAGTACAGACAAACATGGTCTTGCTGGACACAGTATAGAAACCCCCCTACACAAGTACCATCTGGTACCTAGAAAAAATTTGAACAGGACATTAGAGGTTGCATCCTCCCAAAGATTTATTAGCTAAGTACCTTTTTTTCCCTTTTTTTTCTCACCCTTCCCCGCTCTGCGCTGCCCACAGAATGTCCCCGTTAAGGGGTGGGTAGGGCAGAGGTGGGCCCCTGTCACGAATGCTCAGCTTGGATCTACGATGTTTCGTACTCGCCTGTTACTGTGGGTTTTAATATTCACATATCTGACTCTTGTTATTAGGACTTGATCCATGTATAAGATACCAATGTCATTGATTTATCTTTTATGACATAATTTTCTGTTATGATTACTTAATACCATAAGTTCCTGATAAGAATTTATTTGAAAATGACTGACATATTTATGTTTTGAACATTGCTGTATTGTTGAAAACTTTCAATAAAATGTTTATTCAAAAATAAAACGGCCTTGCCCTACACACGATTGTGAAAAAAAAAGGTCTAGCAAAGCGTGGTGAAATACAATACGTACGACGGCACTACAAAGGGGACGTTCCATTCAGATGGCGCCACCCTTGGGGCTGCTTTTGCTGATTTCGTGTTAGTAAAAGACGATTCACGCTTTTCAGTCTGTTACAGCGTGATGAATGTGCCATCTCCATTACGATTGCTAGTTTTAACAGGACGAGCGGTCTCATAACTTGCTTCTGAGCATGCGCGTTTTTTTCACGTCGTTAAAGCCCACACACGACCATTTTTTACGACGTTAAAAACGTTGTGAAAAATTAGAGAATGTCTTAAATTTTTAATGCCCATTTTTTACATTGTGAAAAATGCTCTGGAGCCCACACATAAACGTTTTTAATGACATTAAAAAAAACTTAATTTTTTACAACCCGAAAAACGGTTGTGTGTACGCGGCATAAGAATCATTAACCACTACTCTCTGAAGTCTGACTTTTAGCCAGTTCTCTATCCATTTACAAACTGATATTTCCAAGCCTGTAGACTTTACCTTACACATTAGCCGTGTGTGGGGAACTGTATCGAACGCTTTTGCAAAATCCAAGTATAGCACGTCCACCGCCACCCCTCTGTCCAAAGTTTTACTTACCTCTTCAAAAAAAGAAAACAGGTTTGTCTGACAACTTCTGTCTTTCATGAATCCATGCTGTCTGTTGCGTAAAATATTTTTTTCCAGCAAGAACTCGTCTATGTGATCTTTTATTAAACTCCCCAGTATCTTCCCAACCATAGAAGTTAAACTAACAGGTCTATAGTTACTTGGTAAAGACTTTATTCCCTTTTTAAATATAGGCACCAAATTCACCCTGTGCCAATCCAGTGGTACTATTCCAGTCATTAATGAGTCCCTAAATATTAGATACAGTGGCTTTGAAATTACAGAGCTCAATTATTTTAGGATCTGTGGGTGGATGCCATCGGGTCCAGGTGCTTTATCCACCTTTATTCTGTCTAAATATTTCTGAACCATATCACTTTTAAACCATTGTGGATCATTTGGGGCTGTATCAATATCACCCCCATTATGGACATGAGCTCCCCCATGCTACTCTATATACACAGAGCTAAAAAAAGTATTTAATACATTTGCCTTCTCTTTGTTCCCAGTCACCCACTCTAGATTATTTTGTAAAGGGCCTACATGCTCAGACCTGACCTTTTTACTATTAATATATTTAAAGATTTTTTGGGGGTTTGTCCCACTATCTTTTGTAATCTGACGTTTGTTTTGAATTTTTTGCGTCCTTGATTTCCTTTTTACATATTCTGTTATATTCTTTGTAACATTTAAATGACACTAGTGTTCCTTCATTTTTATATTTTTTAAAAGCTCTTTTCTTATTGTTTATAGCTTTTTTAACTTTGGCCGTGAGCCACAGGTTTTATTTTTAGCCTTTTAAATGTATTGCCCATGGGAATATACTTTGCAGTGACTTCATAAACAGCCTTTTGAAAAATTCCCATTTCTGTGTTTATCAATGTCAATATTCCCTCCCAGTCTTAGGCCCCTTTCACACGGGGCGGATCAGTAATGATCCACCTCCGTGTGCTCAGCGGGGATCGCTCCGTAGATCCCCGCTGAGCCGGCGGATGACAGGGCGGTCCCCGCACACTGTGCAGGGACCGCCCTGTCTTTTCTACGCTCTCCCTATGGGGGGATCGGATGAACACGGACCGTGTGTCCGTGTTCATCCAATCCGAAGACAGAAGAAAAAATAGGATCTTCTTCCGTCTGCAAAATCGGATCTTTGCGGAGGCGGGTGATTACGGGTGTCAGCAGATGTTTATCCGCTGACACCTGCAATCACATAGGGACCAACGTATGTACCTTTTTCATCCGCAAACGGATGGATGAAAAAGCGGACATACGGTCCGCACGTGTGAAAGGGGTTTAAGTCCTGGAGAGCAGCCCTCATCCTTGGAAAATTTGCTCTTGAAGTTAAGTGTTTTTATCTTTCCCGTATGTTTTTTTGCTTACAGCTAACATTAAATGAAATCATGTTATGGTCACCGCTACCCAGGTGTTTCTTTATATGAACATTAGTAATAAGCTCTGGATGGTTTGAGATTACCAGCTTCAATAGAGCATCATTCCTAGTTGGGGCCTCAATAAACTGGACCATAAAATTTTCCTGTAATAGGTTTATAAATTGTTGCCGTTTAACTGTCCCAGCAGTACCATTACTCCAGTCAATTTCTGGATAGTTAAAATCCCCATCATCACCATCCCAGCCCTTGCAGTCCTTTCCACCTGTGCAAGGAGTCTCCACCTCCTCATTAACCTTGGGTGGTCTATAACAAACTCCAATGATTAACTTTGAACTACGCACATTGTAGATTGTAGTGCCTTGCAAAAGTATTCACCCCCCCCTTTGGCATTTTTTGTGTGTTCACAACCTGGAATTAACATGGATTGTTTGAGGATTAGTATCATTTAATTTACAGAACATGCCCACAAGTTTGAAGATGTTTTTTTTGTTTATTGTGAAGCAAACAACAAATAGGACAAAATAACAGAAAAAGTCAATATGCATAACTATTCACCCCCCTAAAGTCAATACTATGTAGAGCCACCTTTTGTGACTATCACAGCTCCAAAATGCTTTGGATAAGTTTCTATGAGCTTATCACATCTTACCACTGGGATTTTTGCCCATTCCTCCTTGCAAAACTTCTCCAGCTCCTTCAAGTTGGATGGTTTGCACGTGTGAACAGCAATCTAAATCTGAACACAGATTTTCTATTGGATTGAGGTCTGGGCTTTGACTATGCCATTCCAACACATTTACAGGTTTCCCCTTAAACCAGTGGTCATCAACCCTGTCATCAGGACCCACTGACAGGCCAGGTTTGCAAGATAATTGAAATGCATCACAGGTGATATAATTTCCTGCTCAGTGATTGTAGTATTCTAGTCTGCATCTCCCTAAAATAATACATAAAACCTGACCTGTTAGTGGGCCCTGAGGACAGGGTTGATGACCACTGCCTTAAACCACTCAAGTGTTGCTTTAGCAGTGTGTATGGAGTCATTGTCCTGCTGGAAGGCGAACCTCCGTCCTAGCCTCAAATCACACAGAGAGTTGTACAGGTTTTGCTCAAGAATATCCCTGTATTTAGCACCATCCATCTTTCCTTCAACTCTGACCAGTTTCCCAGTCCCGACTGCTAAAAAACATCCTCACAGCATGATGCTGCCACCACCATGTTTCACTGTGGGGATGGTGTTCTTTGGGTGATGTCATGTGTTGGGTTTGCACCAGACATAGTGTTTTCTTTGATGGCCATAAAGTAACATTTTAGTCTTATCAGACCAGAGCACCTTCCTCCATACATTTTGGGAGTATCCCAAATTGTCTTTTCACATACTCAAAACGTGCTATTTTGTTTTTTTGCTGAAAGTAATGGATTTTTTCTGGCCACTCTGCCATAAAGTGCAACTCTATGGAGGGTATGGCTTATTGTCGCCCTATGTACTGATACTCCAGTCTCTTCTGATTAACCACTTAAGCCCTGGACCATTTGGCTGGCCAAAGACCGGGTCACTGTGGGCGATTTGGCACTGCGTCGCTTTAACGGACAATTGCGCGCTCATGCGACGTGGTTCCCAAACAAAATCAACGTCCTTTTTTTCCCACAAATAGAGCTTTCTTTTGGAGGTATTTGATCACCTCTGCAGTTTTCATTTTTTGCACTATAAACAAAAATAGAGCGACAATTTTTTAAAAAAAAAGCAAATATAGCCTATATGTATTCTACATATTTTTGGTAAAAAAAAAAAAAAAAATCGCAATAAGCGTATATTGATTGATTTGCACAAAAGTTATAGTGTCTACAAAATAGGGGATAGTTTAATTGCATTTTTATTATATATATATATTTTTTTACTAGTTATGGCGGCGATCTGTGATTTTTATCGTAACTGCGACTTTATAGCAGACATATCGGACACTTTTGACACATTATTGGGACCATTGTAATTTTTACAGCGATTAGTGCCATAAAAATGCTCTGATGTGCTCGCTTCGACAGCACATATACTAAAATTGGAACGATACAGAGAAGATTAGCATGGCCCCTGCGCAAGGATGACACGCAAATTTGTGAAGCGTGCCATATTTTTAAAAAAAAGAATAAAAATACACTGATTACTGTGAAAATGACACTGGCAGTGACAGGGTTAACCACTAGGTGGCACTGAAGGGGTTAAGTGTGCCCTAGGAAGTGATTCTAACTGTTAGGGGGAGGAGCTACCAGTGACATGTCACTGATAACGATCTCGGGGAACAGTAGATTAGTGACATGTAACTAAGCAGAACAGGGGAATGCCTTGTTTAGAAAGGCATCCCCCATGTTCTACCTTTGTCGACCACAATCGCGGGCTGCACGGGAACATCGAGTTCCCGAGACCCGCGAGCACACTCACGAGGCACGCTGAGCGGCAAATTTAAAGGGACGTACAGGTACCCCCATTTTCCTGCCTGTGCCATTGTGTCGACGTAAAAGTGCGTGCGGCAGTCGTTATGCGGTAAATGCCCTCCTTGCCTGGTCCATGAGTTTTGGTGTGCAGCCAACTCTTGGCAGGTTTGCTGTCGTGCCATGTTCTTTCCATTTGGTTATGATCGATTTTATATATTTTTTTAGGGCTGGGGAAATTAAAGATTAATTCCTTGATTAATCTTACATTTTTTTGATCGATCAAAATCCTTGACGTCACCGGACAGCCTGGACAGTGAGCCTTACCCTGCTGGATGCGAGAAAACTGCACCTATTGGATTGAGGTACCTTTGCATCTGTGGAGCAGGAGGATGCATCAGGTTCCATCAGGGGAAGGGGGCAAAAAATAGGATTTTTTATAACAGCTTACCTGTAAAATCCTTTTCTTGGAGTACATCACGGGACACAGCGCCGCATAGCCATTACATGTGGGTTATAGAGTCTACCTTCAGGTGATGGACACTGGTGTAATCAATTAAACAGGAAGTTCCCTCCCTATATAACCCCTCCCCTACTGGGAGTATCTCAGTTTTTGTAGCAAAGCAATAAGTGTCCCAATATCCCCAAACAAGAGGGGCGGGAGCTCTGTGTCCCGTGATGTACTCAAAGAAAAGGATTTTACAGGTAAGCTGTTATAAAAAAATCCTATTTTCTTTATCGTACATCACGGGACACAGAGCCGCATAGCCATTACATGTGGGATGTCCCAAAGCAATGCTTACTGAGGGGAGGGAGACACCAACAACACAGACTGCCATCAGACGTGAGGACCTATAATGCTGCCTGCAGCATACTGCGCCAAAAAGCTGCATCCTCCTGCCGTTTTATGTTCACCTGATAGGAATTAGTGAACGTAAGCACAGATGACCAAGTTGCGGCCTTGAAAATCTGCGTCATAAAGGCTTGGAAATGCATTGCGCATAAAGCGCTTACCATCCTGGTAGGGAGCACCCCCACAAAAAAAAACAGGGGGAATCCTACTCTAACCACAAGCCGGGATAATAACCTGGTGAATCAACCTTAAAAACAGTTGATTTTAGACGCTGCCTGCCCTTTCCTGGGGCCTCCTGGTAGCGCAACAACATCAGTTTTCCGTATCCGAGCAGCCGCTTCAGATAGGCCTAGACCCTTCTTACTCCAACAAGAGAGAGAGTGTAACCATTTTAATAGCTGACCTGAACACTGCCTGCCCATCTAGGGTCTTCTGGCAGCCCAATAAAAACGTCAGTTTTCTATATCTGAAACCTTCAGATAGGTATTTAACTGCTCTCATCTCAATTGAGAGAAAAGCAATTACTTTTCCTTCCGCGAAACAAGGTTTTGAAAAAAGGGAAGGTAAGAATATCTAGATTCAAATGAATACTAGATCCTTCTAGTAAATAAGGTTGGGTGAGGATGAATATTACTCTACTTGTAAGAATAATTGAGTATGGCTCTATACCAAGAAAGTTGCCAATACTGAAACTCTCTTGGAGGCTACCACAACCAAGACCACCAATTCCCTTGTTAAAGGATGAAGGGAATATGGTGCATCGGCCCAAGGAGCTGACCCTGTAAGCCAACAAAACTAGAGCCAATCCTCCGAGCACAAGGGCGACCCAACTGGTGGACTTATGCACGTCACCCCTTGTATAACAGCCCGAAACAAAGAGTGTGAAGTAACTTAATATAACTTAAGGTTAGCTCCGTCTCCTTTCCAAATGTAGGAAGGCAGGAATTTTACCTTTGACAAACTTCCACGGATGCCACCATCTGGTTTCACACCAGGAACATGGGCCTTCCAGACCGTAGGATATCTGGTCCTGGAGGCCAGCTCTCTTGTATGAATCAAGGGAATTGCCGCTGATTCTGAAAGCCCCGATCCTCGAGAATGTGGGCTATAATAGCCAGACCATTAATTCACCTGTTGCAAGGCAGGATGTAATACCCCCTGCAAAGTAGGCCTGGACAAGATGTAAGGGACCGTGGGTCCTCTACTACCACCCTTACTGTTCCTGCACCGAGAGGTCGTCAGGGTTATGCTGGAGTAATCAGGCCAGCTTCCGTTCTCCTCTAATGTTGCATAGAAGCCACAAAAGTCGCGGCACTGGGGGGAGAGACACAACCAGTGACAACTGGTCCCCCCAGATTACTAACACATCTGCCCCGCATGCGGGTGGATCCTTTGTCCTTGACCCCTAGCTGTTCAATTTCTTGTTGAGCCTGGACGCCAATACATCTTATGTACAGGGTACTATTTCTGTGGCATTTGGTCAGGAAAACAGTCGGGGTGTAGAGGTCATTCTCCCGGAGACACTTGTTGACGGCTCCAGTGAATCGCCTGCCAATTCTGCATTTCATGAAATGACGAATGTCAATAGGCAAGGCACAAGCTCCTCCTTGGTAAATTAAGTAAATCACTAGTATGGCATAGTCTGATTGTACTCTGACAGAACCAACCTGCCACCTGAACGTTTAGGCCCCTAAGCCAGATGCTCCATCGGTAGCTCTAGCTGACAGATAAGGCTCCCTTGGAGCTTGACTAGTTCCCCTGGGCCATGGTCTCTTCCTGACCTGGCAAACCCTTTTAGTTAAGAATCACCAAGAGGAATTCCAGCATATCTCTGGGACCGGGTTCTTTGGATAATGCTAGGTCAAGATCCACTCTTTCTAGGCCGACAAAATACTGTTTATAACAGCCCTGAATAAAAGTTAGTATAGGGAACTGTCTTGAATGAAGCCAGCATCTTCCCTAGTGCCTTAAGCAAAAGGCCAAAAGTAAGGAACTGTTCCTTGCCGTGACCACATAGACCAGTTTTTCTTATAGCGATGGTCTTGTCCGAGGCCAAAAAACTCTCCTTTTTGGACTGTGCCAAACATACCCAGCTTCTTGTCAAATGAAAGAATGTATCTTTAGACTGGAATCCCAACCCAGGAGTTCCAGATACTTGACCATGCTGGACACCCTTAGGTCCAGCCATGCTACTGACTGACCCATCAGCAGGAGTTTGCTTCGGTATGCCATTACTGCTATACCCTGGGCCTACAGACCTGCTAGAGGCGGGCCCTAGCACCCTGACAACCCAGGCACGGAGGCTAACCCAAAATGGCAAGACCACCAACTGGAGATAGTGTTGTTCCCCTGCGAAACGCAGACAACCTCTGCAGACCCAAGTAAATAAACACATATGCAACTGGCTCCCCATATGTGTATGTGGCAAGTGTTAAAGCCATATGCCCCAATGGAAGTGTGTGTACATGGCAGCGTGTGTTCCTGGAAGCATGAATTCATATAAATATGTTTTAAGCAAAACATGCATATAGCATGTGTGCTCTGGAACAAGCATCTTGCAAGCAAGCATGCGCTATAAACGTGTTATGCAACCATGTGCAACATGAACCTATGCAGACACGTATTTCTATGCAAACACAAGGAATCTTGTATTGCTTAATTAGGCCGCCATGTGCAACTTTAAAGTAATCATGCATCCTTATGTGATTCAGCATCTTCCATGCGATCAACATCTTATGCATTTTAAGCACTATTGTGCGGACAAGAACCCTTGTGTGACCAAGGACTCTTGTGTGACCAAGCACCCCTGTGCGATCCAGCATCCTTGATCCGACAACCATGTGTGATCCAGCTTCTTTTTGCATTCAAGCATCTTTAAGCGATCTTTAGGCATTCTTGTAGAAACAAGCCTCTCTGTGCGACCAAAATATCCTTGAGTAATCAAGGACTTGGGTGATCGGGTAATCATGTGTGATTCAGAATTTTTATGCCTTCAAGCCTCTTTATGCGATTCTAGCCATTTCTGTGGAAACAAGCCTCTTTGTGTGACCAAATATCCTTGGGGAATCAAGGACTTGGGTGATCAGGTAATCATGTGTGATTCCAGCATTTTTATGCATACAAGCATCTTTATGCGAACTTAGGCACTTCTGTGGAAACAAGCCTCTCTGTGTGACCAAATATCCTTGGGTAATCCAGGACGCGGATGATCAGGTAACCATGTGTGATCCAGCATGTTTTTTGCATCCAAGCAACTTTATGCGATTTTAGGCATTTCTGTGGAAACAAACCTCTTCTGTGTGACCAAACATCCTTGGGTAATCAAGGATTTGGGTGAATATGTGATCCAGCATTTTTATGCATACAAACGTCTTTATTCGATTTTAGGCCTTTCTGTGGAAACAAGTCTCTCTGTGTGACCAAATATCCTTGGGTAATCCAGGACTTGAGTGATCAGGTAACTAGCATCTTTATGCACTCAAGCATTTCTATGCAACTCTAACAAACATGCAACACCATACAGACAGAAACATGTATCCTTATGCGATCCACAATAAAACATGCTCTGTTACTTGTTTTTATCCCACATGCATTCCAAACTCATGTATCTTATGCAACATGCGGACTGGTAAAGAGGAAGTCATCCTCTGTAGATGTGCGTTTCCTCAATTAAGAGACGTTAGCAATGTGTACCAGCAACTGTGCATCCCTCAGATGTGCATTTGGTTAGCCTGAAGCCGACACCAGGCTGAGGACCATATGGAGGTCTTACTAGCCACCTATAGGAAAACCTCTCTTTACACTCTAAGGAGAAGATAGAGGCTTTGGCCGAGTAGGCAGAGGGAAGATATATGCAGCATGAATCTCTGAAAAGACTGCAGGTGCAATCAGAACCTGTAGGGCTTTTGATAGCTTCTCCTCGTTAGGCTGCAGCTCCTGTCTCCTGTCCTCTGACAGTGAACCTTCATCCCCAGCTCTTCTAATCCCTTTGTTTAAGGATTAAAGCAGGAAAAGGGACACACCCTGTTTTTTTTTTTTTTGCTTCTTGTGAGGATGCTGCGAACATAGCAGTTGACCTCTTGTAGAACAAATGCGATGCAAAAAAACAAAACATATGCAGAGTGGTTGCAATGTTGGGGGAAGCTGCATTGCCTGACAGGTCTGATGGCTCAAACTGTGAGCTGGCTAAGTCTCTACAGGGGAGAATAAGGGGCCACCAGGTTCAGGTGGCGATTCCTTTTTATATTCCTACCCCTGACCTTATTCAATCGGGAGACAAAAGTCCTAAGCTAAAAGCAGAGGAACTTAACCCAGGTGCATCAACAGCTGAACTTAGTCTGGCAGCAACAATGCCTGCTAATCTGCACAGCTAGATGCGGAGTAGGCATCTTAGATGAATCTGTATCCAACTCACACAAGGTGCTTACGTTTGTGTCCCCCTAGCTTTACAGAGCTCTGACGTCTGGGCCTTTTTGAAGAGCCCTCTCTGCGACTGCACTGAGCTGGTGAGCACGTGCGACATGGTAGAGCCTGAAGCTAAGGAAGTGGGACGCACAATAGACCAGCTAACACTTAAGCGAAAACATCAGGCATGTCGTTTACTGCCCATAGTAGTGGAAAAACAGATAAGACTTGCAGCTACTCATGGAAGACAATCCTTTGCATAGGATTAAGGGCATTTTTTTTTATTTTTTATGTACCAGCCCCTTCAAGGGGAGATATATGGGTACTACAGCCATCCTGTCTGAACAGACATAGTGGCCCAGGCTACATGCCGGCTAGGGGAGATATATGGGTGCCCTAAACCATCCCGTCTCAGAAGACATTGTGGTTTACATTGCCCATGCATAGAAACATAATATAGGTGAGACCCATAGTCCCCTACAGAAAACCTACTGTCGAACCAAGTCCCGTAGGTCCCTCTCTTACCTTTCCACGCTGCAGGGTATTGCCAAGCAAGAGGCCCAATCTTCCCCCTTCACCGTGGGTATAGTCCTAGACCTTCAGGGACCGGGGTCCATGGCAGGAACACCACACCCCTGGACCTATATAGCACCCTGGCAGCAGAAAAAACATTTGGTCCTTAGAAGGCACAAAGTTCTGGAACCCAGGATCCAGCCCTCCGCAGAGAGTCATTATAGGCTAAACCTCGTTCTTCGTACCGAGGCCCGGGTACCGTCCACTTTGGCTATGAAGCACCTTGGACGGATCCGGATTTATGGAGGCTTTTTACATCCAGCATGGATCCCTCCAGTGGAGCTCCTAAGAGCACATGTTAACTCGTGACCAACACCTTAGACACTGATGAAAAAACTGAGGTACTCCCAGTAGGGGAGGGGTTATATAGGGAGGGAACTTCCTGTTTAATTGATTACACCAGTGTCCATCACCTGAAGGTAGACTCTATAACCCACATGTAATGGCTATGCGGCTCTGTGTCCCGTGATGTACGATAAAGAAATAATCATTGTTTTCCTGTCCTAAGCAGTTTTGTGCAGACAATTCTTTGTGTATCAGCAAAATGTGTTCCATGCGAAAGACTGTTCAGTTCTTCAGGGTATATTGCAATAAAATGCGATCATGTCTGCTTCCAGAAAATGTAAACACTCTGTGACTGACAGTCAATATACTAGATACGTTTTATAATTAAAGTTAAACTAACTTTCTACATATTTATTAAAGTTTAATAAGAGAAAATTACTTGCGTTAGTGCTACAGTTTGAATTTAAAACATATTTGTGTGAACTGTGAAGTCATGGATTGTGGCAACTAACTAGTGTCGGGTGATTTTATATAGTGTATACCACATTTACCACTGACTAATGCAGAGTTGCAATGCAAGGAGATCAGCTAAAAGTAGTTGGCTCTGTAAGTGCGTCATAATTAATTGAAATTAGTCGATTAATGGATTAGAAAAAAAATCGATTAATCAAACACGAAAATGGTAATCAGTAACGGCCCTAATTTTTTTTTATAACCTAACCCTGACTTGTACTTCTCAACAACATTGTCCCTTACTAGTTTGGAGAATTCCTTGGTCTTCATGGCAGTGTTTGGTTAGTGGTGCCTCTTGCTTAGGTTTTGCAGCCTCTATGTAATGACAGACCATGTGACACTTAGATTGCACAAAGGTGGACATGATTTCACCAATTATGTGACTTCTGAAGGTAATTGGTTGCACCAGAGCTTTTTATGGGCTTCACAACAAAGGGGGTGAATACATACACACATGCCAATTGTCAGTGTTTTATTTCTGAAAAATAGTTTTATGTATCTATTTTTCTAATTTTACTTCACCAACTTAGACTATTGTGTTCTGATCCATCACATACAATTCAGATAAAAAAAAAACATTGAACTAAAGGCTGTAATGTAACAAAATAGGTAAAAAGCCAAGGCACTTTAGTATGCAGTTCCACCCATAATGCTTCAGACTCATCACACTCTCCATCAACCAGGTCCTCTTTCACACTTGCTTTAAGATCACTTATTACATAGAGACAGACCCGGCAACTTTCCTTTTTACCCAGTCTCTCCGAAAGAGTGCATAGCCAGGAATATTAATAGCTCAAGTCATGTGAGGAATGAAGCCAAGTTTCAGCAATACCGATTACATCATAGCTCTCCTCGTGCACCAGAGCTTCCAACTCACCTATTTTGCTTGGCAGACTTCTGGCATTGGTGAACAAACACTTTAACCACTTCCTTACTGGGCACGTATACCCCTTCCTGACCAGGTGAAATTTCAGCTTCTGGCACTGCGTCGCTTTAACTGACAATTGCGCGGTCGTGCGACGTGGCTCCCAAACAAAATTGGCGTCCTTTTTTCCCCACAAATAGAGCTTTCTTTTGGTGGTATTTGATCACCTCTGCGGTTTTTATTTTTTGCGCCATAAACAAAAAATAAGCGACAATTTTTTAAAAAAGTCAATATTTTTTACTTGTTACTATAATAAATATCCCATTTTTTTTTAAAAAAAAAAATTTTTTTTTTCTCAGTTTAGGCCGATACGAATTCTTCTACATATTTTTGGTAAAAAAAAAAAATCGCAATAAGCGACTGGTTTGCGCAAAAGTTATAGCGCTTACAAAATAGGGGACAGAATTATTATTCATTTTTATTATAATTTTTTTTTACTAGTAAAGGCGGCGATCTGCAATTTTTTATTGGGACTGCGACGTTATGGCGGACACATCGGACACTTTTGACACATTTTTGGCGCCATTCACATTTATACTGCGATCAGTGCTATAAAAATGCACCGATTACTGTATAAATGTGACTGGCAGTGAAGGGGTTAACACTAGGGGGGCATGGAAGGGGTTAAATGTATTCCCTGGGTGTGTTCTAACTGTGGGGGGAGGGGGGTGACTGGGGGAGGCGACCGATGCTGTGTCCCTCTGTACAAGAGACACAGATCGGTCTCCTCTCTCCCTGACAGGACGTGGAGCTCTGTGTTTACACACAGAGCTCCACGTCTTGTCCCTGTAGCCGCCGATCGCGAGTGCCTGGCGTATATCGCGGCCGCCAGGCACACGCATCGGCAACTCAGGAATGTGGCGGGCACGCGCGCGCCCTCTAGTGGCCTGGAAGAGCGGAGGACGCATATATGCGTCCTGTTAGAGATTTAGAACCACCCTGCGGCCGCACATATTCGTACGGCCGTCGGGAAGTGGTTAAAGGGTCACTAAAGGATTGTTTTTGTTTTAGCTAAATAGCTTCCTTTACCTTACTGCAGTCCTGGTTTCATGTCCTCGTTATTAATTTTTGCTCTGATGTTGCTGTAATTCTCCTCTGTTTTGGACACTTCCTGGTTGTCTGTTTCCTGATCACCACAGTACTGGGAGATTTTAGTTTCGTTTTCAAACCAATACTGCTCTATGGCACTGTCCAGCACAGATACAACATAACGTGATAAAACTAAACTAAAGGCAAAAACGAAACTAAAAAACTACAGGTACATTATATGATTGATTTTTATCTATTTTTAATAGGAATCAGTTAACTATTATGTCTCTATACCCTGTAAACAGTCATTTCAGCAAAACATTTTTTTTCCTTTAGTGACCCTTTAAAGACCGCCTAACGCCGATATACGTTGGCAGAAAGGCACGGCTAGGCACAGGCACGTACAGGTAGGTTGCCCTTTAAGTGCCGAGCTGTGGGTCACGCGTGCCCGCGACCCGGTCCGAAGCTCCGTGACCGCCCGCGATCGGGTCACAGGAGCTGAAGAACGGGGAGTGGGGAGTGTAAACAAACCTTCCCCGTTCTCTGTGGCAGTGTCACTGATCGTTTGTTCCCTGTCACAGGGAATGACAATCAGTGACGGCACACATCCAGCCACGCCCCCTACAGTAAGAGGGCACACTTAACCCTTTAGTGCCCCCTAGTGGTTAACTCCTTCACTGCCATTGTCCTTTTCACAGTAATCAATGCATTTTTATAGCAGTTTTTGCTGTGAAAATTACAATGGTCCCAAAAATGTGTCAAAAGTGTCCGCCAAAATGTCAGTCATGAAATGAAAAAAAAACAACAACAACAAAAAAAAAAAAAAAAGCTGATCGCCGCCATTACTAGTAAAAACAAAAAAAAATTATTAATAAAAATGCCATAAAAACGATCCCCTATTTTGTAAACACTATAAATTTTGCGCAAACCAATCGATAAACGCTTATTGCAATTTACCACAAATATGTAGAAGAATACGTATCGGCCTAAACTGAGGGAACATTATTTTATATATATATATCTTTTTTGGGGGATATTTATTATAGCAAAAAGAAAAAATATAGATTTTTTTTCAAAACTGTCGCTATTTTTGTTTATAGCACAAAAAATTAAAACCGCAGAGGTGATCAAATACCATGAAAAGAAAGCTCCATTTATGGGGAAAAATGGACGCCAATTTTGTTTGGGAGCCACATCGCATGACCGCGCAATTGTCAGTTAAAGTGACGTAGTGCCGAAACGCAAAAAGGGGCCAGGTCCTTAACCTGCATATTGGTCCGGGTCTTAACCGGTTAATGCATTATTAGATTTAGCTCTGGTGTTTTTCATTTATTTTTTTAGTAGTACAAATGGCACTATCATTTTCAATGGCTGTTTGTAACATGGGAACTTTCTTGTCACAGGCCATAAACCTCCCCCCACCTATCCCCGTTCCAGCCCCCATTAATGTCTGACCCCTTACTGACCTGTCTGCCCAATGTAATTCTAGTTCACCCTTAATCCTAGTTTAAATACTCCTTCAGCCTTCCCATAAACCTCTCCTCCAGCACAGCAGATCCCCTTCCATTCAAGTGCAAACCACCTTTAGCATATAGGTTGCAGCCCAATGAAAAGTCAGGCCAATGTTCTTGAAAAACAAATCCCTCCTCTCTACACCAGGTCTTTAGCCATGCATGCAGCTCTCTAATCTCCCCCTGCCTTTCCTGTGTTGCGCATGGCACAGGCGATATTTCAGAGAATACCACCTTGGAGGTCCTTCTGTTCAACTTGCAGCCTAGTTCTTTAAATTGATTCTTAAGGAGCCTGCACCTTTCATGTATTATGTCATTGGTTCCAACATGGACCAAGAAAGCTGGGTCATGCCCAGCCCCTCCCAATAATTTATTAACCTGGTCCACCACATGCCGAACCCTAGCACCAGGGCAACAGCAACACATTTGGTTGAGGCAATCCTGGTGACAAATTATTCCATCAGTCCTTCCGATTATAGAATCCCCTAGTACCACCCACTGCGTACCTGCACTCCCCTCACCACCTCTGCTAGATGAGCTGCTCTCCCGACTGTTAGGGGTAACAGTGACATCTAGGGCTGCCCCCTCTGTTTGCCACCTTCACCCAACTTGGAAAATGTGTTTTGATGCACAAATACAGGACTGGCCTTCCTTTTCTGTGAGCCCCTTTCACTCCCTCTAACTACATTAACCCATCTTGCTATCTGATAACCCTGACTTGCAACTCCACATCAACCCTACTGACCACCTGCTCAGCGAGCAGAGGACCCCTTTCAAGGTTGTCCTTTCTGCACAGTGTTGCAACTTGCTCCTCCAGATCTCTAATGTGAGCTTCCAGAAGGGCAACCCACTCACATATGTAACAGAGGTATGCAACCCTGCTAGCACTCATTTCCCAGTTACAATATAATTACTTATAGCAGCCCTCAAAGTTTCCACTCGCCTGCTCGCATTTTTCAAGTGAATTTTGAGTGTGGGCTGCCTGGGAGCAGGGGGGCGAGCAAGGAGTGATCTTAGGAGAAGAGAGAGTCGCGTCACCGCTGCTGCCACCTGGTTGTTCAGAGCGCGGGGAACATAACAGCTTTCAATTCAATAGCTGTGTTCCCCGCCGTGCGCCGTCATATACAGCCCCTCCCCCTTGTCCGGGCACTTTGATAGACAGATCATCCATCCCAGGATTGGACGGGTGATCTGTCTATCAAAGTTTACCGGACAAGGGGGGATGGGCTGTATATGACGGCTCGCGGCGGGGAACACAGCTATTAAATTGAAAGCTGTTATGTTCCCTGCTCTCTAAACAACCAGGTTGTGGCTCTCCTCTCTTATCCAGCACAGGTAGGCTGCAATGGGGACACAGGCTGCACTGGGGACACAAATCTGCACTGGGGACACGTGGCTGCATTGGTAAACATGGGCAGGCTGCATTTTTAGGCACGGATAAAGTTGTTAATATTTTTTTTTTATAACTTAATTCTGCATAAAACATTTAAGTGTCATTTCATGAGATCATTTATGAGGGTTTGTCTAGGGACGGGAAATGGTAGGGGTTGGGCGGGGCAACTGGCGGAGAGTAACCCTTGAGGCCTGGCTAGTAGCTCAGGACTTGAAATTTTGAGCCCTGACTTATAGGAAGTTTATACTTACAGGTTAGAAGACTCCTGTCTCAACGCCTGTTTTCATCTCCACTTATGTTCACAAATTCCAGATGCAAGCCAGCATTAGCAGGGAGCCAGCTCCAAGGGGAGTTGTATAGACACGTATATACACACCTGTGAACAATTAACCCCTCCCCTTAATTAGCAGGAAAAAAATGCTGTTTAAAAAGTGGCAGAAAAAAAGAGGGGAAAAAAAGTATTTTAAAAAACGATCGCAAACTTATCAAATAAAGGAGGACAAAAAATAAAAAATAAAGAAAGTCCAAAAACAACACTTGCAAGCACAAGCAGTCAAAAGCACAACCCCTGGTTATTAAATCTCCACTTTAGTTCAAAATTCCACTTATGTTCACAAATTCCAGATGCAAGCCAGCATTGACAAAAAACACATGTTGTTGAACACAATTCTCAAATGTCGAATACATTTAAAAAAGTATTGCTAATATTAGTCTACAAACGACAAGAGGTTGTGTATAACGACAGGTGTTATGAAAGATGAACCCCAGTGTTGACCATATGATATACATAAACTTCATATTCATTGTTAAGTATAAAGATGGAAAAGGATAGCAAGAACTCAGCTATTGCTAAAAAAGATAGATAAATGTGTTGATCCTAATCCTAAAACGATGGAACGTGTGGCATGGATAAGCCTCAAGAGGCATTGCGACTATCATGATGCTTTTGTGGCATAGCCCTCTCAAAGAGTAGACATTAAATTCGACACAACATCATAGTTGTGACAAATTTAATTTTCGTTGCTTGCTTAATGCTATCTAACCTCGATGTGAAAATGCGTTAGCCACCTGTCCCTGCATGTCCACTTTTTGTTTTTGACTGTGTTTGTATGATTTTTTGGATGTTATTTTTCTGAAATAAAACTTGCCTATCTGTGTGGCAGTCCAGGATGTCTCCTCCTTTCCTTGGATTAGTGCAGAGCCAGCACCTGCCAGTGTTACAGGGCGGGAGCGAATCAGAGGTGTTTAGGGTTTGGAGCGGTATTATCTTCATTGCAAGACAGCATTAGCAGGGAGCCAGCCTGAGTCATTATGAGTGATCCTCTGAACAGATTAAAATGGTGGCTGCACCCGCTAAAACAGGAGATTTTTACTTCACCTGAAAGCTATGGTTGTAACAAAGGAAGCTCAATCTTCACTCCTCTTTGATTAAGGCTTCCCAAAGGTCTCCACCTCAGCAGACCTCTCCCATGGCTTCATAAAGCATCCTGCAAGTCACTTCACACGATATACCACGTACCAAGGTCAGCTCTTAAAACCAGGATCCAGTGCTTATGCAGCCACTTACGGGCAGATCCCTGCAACTAGCCCCAAGCAAGACACATGTACAGTTCCTCCAAGAGATTCCTTTGGAAACAAACCTAGATATAGGCCACCTTGTCTATCTTGGGGCTGGGAGTGGTTATATATATGTGATAAGGCCACCCCCTTCTCAATTTGAGTATCAGTGTCCATTCACCTGAAGTTAATATAGACCAATGGTAAAGATTAGAAAGTGCTTTGTCCTGGGATGTACAAAAAATAAATGTTAAACTCTAACAGATAGGTAGAGGAAACACATCTACTGTGTAAAAGCACACATTACTGTTTGCCAAAATAAAAATTGTAAATAAAAGGTCAACGATATTACAGTGGGTATTATATTTCATCATTCATTGTCTCCCATTAAACTTTCCTATTAGTGAGTAAAATGCCCCCTCCCATCTGGTGGTTGCCATTTGTATAGGAAAGGTTATAAACCCCCCAAAAAAATGGGTTCTCAGTGTTATATTGCTTGATATGGTAAAGTACAGCCAAAGACAATTTTACCTGGAGAGAATATAGAAGGGTTAGCAACCCTATCAAGTTTTCAATCCTTCCTTTGTGCCCATTGGGGAGAATTATTCTCTTTTTGTCCTGGTCACCACTGTCACCAAAACAAAGTGAAATAACAAAATTCTACAGTTCACAAAGTGAGAGTACAATTTAATATGTTATTAATTATTTTTATAATTATGGCTAAGCCCCCTGCTTTCTCTCAGAAGCCAAAAGGCTAGCTATTTAGGATAGCCTGATGGGACACTAGGAGATAAATACTGCACTTGGTTATGTATAATAAAACAACCAAGTTGTAGAAAAATAACATAAAATTAAAAGGGAATGATTTCCTAGCTCTTATAATTGATAATTTTTCATAACAGAATGTTTACTGAAGACAACAAATATGATCCCTGACACTAGCCAGGGAAGGCTGACAACACCAGTACAATGATCTATGTAAATGGTAACAGCAGAGCATGTTATTCAATTGAGTAGGCCTTATCAAGTTAAACTTTCTTTAACCTGTTCAGACCCAGGCCATAGTTAAAGCGGGGGTTCACCCTTAGAGGGCACTTTTCCCCCTTCGCTTCCTGCTCGTTATTACTAGGGGAATCGGCTATTTATTTTAAAATATGTGCAGTACTTACCCGTTTACGAGACGCATCCTCTCCGTCGCTTCCGGGTATGGGCTTCGGGAATGGGCGTTCCTTCTTGATTGACAGGTTTCCGAGAGGCTTCCGACGGTCGCATCCATCGCGTCACGATTTTCCGAAAGAAGCCGAACGTCGGTGCGCAGGCGCAGTATAGAGCCGCACCGACGTTCGGCTTCTTTCGGCTACGAGTGACGCGATGGATGCGACCGTCGGAAGCCTCTCGGAAGAATGTCAATCAAGAAGGAACGCCCGCTCCCGAAGACCATACCCGGAAGCGACGGAAGAAGATGCAGCTCGAAAAGGGGTAAGTACTGCACCTATTTTAATACAAATAGCCGATTCCCCTAGACCGAACGAGCAGGAATCTAGGGGAAGAAAAAAAAAAAAAATTTAGAAATGGGTGAACTCCCGCTTTAAAGGACGGCCACAAGGTGGCTCTACATTGCCGGGAGGCCGTCTTTTTACGGTTGTGAGTCCTCCAGCCATGTGCCCAGCGCATTACTGAGATGCCGATGTGCGTGCCTGTCGGCCGCGATGTCCGCGAGATACCCGCTATCGGCAGTGACAGAGCAGGGACGTGGATCTCTATGTGTAAACGCAGAGCTCCACGTCCTGTCAGGGAGAGGAGACTGATGCTGTGTCCCTTGTACATAGGGACACAGCATCGGTCACCTCCCCCAGTCAGCCCCTCCCCCCACAGTAAGAATCACTCCCAGGGTACACATTTAACCCCTTCCTCGTCCCCTAGTGTTAACCCCTTCCCTGCCAGTCACATTTATACAGTAATCAGTGCAGTTTTATAGTACTGTTCACTGTATAAATATGAATGGTCCCAAAAATGTGTCAAAAGTGTCTGATGTATGTCCGCCATAATGTCACAGTCCCAATAAAAATTGCAGATAACCGCCATTACTAGTAAAAAAAAAAAAAAAAAAAAAAAGTCAGAATTCTATCCTTTATTTTGTAGCCGCTTTAACTTTTGAGCAAACCAGATTACTATACGCTTATTGCGATTTTTTTTCCTCCAAGATATGTAGAATACGTATCGGCCTAAACTGAGAATTGTTTTTTATTTTTTAAATGGGATATTTATTACAGCAAAAAGTTAAAAATTGTTTTTTTTTTTCAAAATTTACGCTCTTTTTTTGTTTACAGCGCAAAAAATAAAAACCGCAGAGGTGATCAAATCCCACCAAAAGAAATCTCTATTTGTGGGAAAAAAAGGACGTCAATTTTGTTTGGGAGCCACGTCGCACAATTTTCATTCAAAGTGACGCAGTGCCGAAAGCTGAAATTTTTCCTAGGCAGGAAGGGGGTATATGTGCCCAGTAAGCAAGTGGTTAATATACAGTTTGGTTATCTAATGTAGCAGTATTGTAGACATTGTATTTGCTTTTATAAAAAATACACAAACAACTTTAATTCTGCAAAAACATTTTTTTTTTATTACGGTACAATCTAATTGAATCCAGTTGCTAAGAAAAATTCAATATATTTTAAAAGTAGCAGAGGAAGCTGTGTACATACCAGCTTCAGAACAGAGACTCTGTAAATAGGTTTTGCTTCATCGTTCCTGGGCTAGTATGTGGCACATGAATAACTGCTGCTTTAAGTGCACAATCACACAAGTACAGATTACAGTTATTGATCGTTCACAAATTTTTAATTACCAAAGAAATAAACAATACAAGAGCATACAATTTTAATGCAAATGATTAAAGCCGAAGTCCACATTTCCTTTTATCTAAAAAAAAATGTCATGACAAAGTTATTCTGCTGCTGTAAGTGATGCATTATTCTGTTGTAGCATCAGTTACATACAGTATGTAGCGCTGTGTTCCAGCAGCATCTCAGGTGCATTCCTGCCCGCTGCAGAGACAAAATTGAGCTGGGCTCAGTGTCTCACAGCCATAGGTAGCCTTTTATTTTATTTTTTAATCAATGAAAATACTATTTATTGGTCGAAGTGGAAACTGTGATGTCTCTTGCCTGCCCCTCCACCTCGGTCAATCAAAAAAAGGCATTTATTTTTTGAGATTTGGAAAGCCTCCCCTGAATAACTAATAATTACTCAGCATGTCTCAATTTGACAACTGCACAATACAGTGCTTACAGAGGCAGAATTACTTATAAAAATAGTTTGTTTGGACCAGCTTGGCCCAAACATACTATTTAAAGTGAATGGAAACATGGAACATTCAGCTTTAAGCAACTGTATATAAAAATAATTTGACTGGCATGGTAAGGATCAAGCTTATAAAGTACATAATAATGACCTAAAATGGCTTTAAAATATGCTCTAACGTTATCCTTAGTATTCTGAATGGATCAGTTTGAACCATTCTAGTGCATGTAAAACTGAAATCTCTAAAATAAAAATGAAATGATATTAAATGTCATGCTGTGAAAGGTGAGCATTTGATGCATCTTGGTTTTAAATCCACGGTTCCCACCCTCTCCATGTTCTGCCAAGGATGTTCGGATCTGTGGCCTGGTCAATTAGACACTGCACTTGTGCCTCTTCAGAAAGTCCTTCAGCTTCTTTATTTGCCCGGATATTATATTCTTTATCTCCTTGTGCGACAGTCCGGAACCCTTTGTAAAACTGAGATGTTTCATGTCCCAACCGCAATTCTTCACTGCAAAATACAAACTTGTCAGGGTGGAACAGGACAAACAGCATGAATTTCCAGCAACAATCCTATTTCTAAAAAGCAATGAAGTACAGGCCTGAAAAAGGTCTCTGTGCAGCTCCCCTTCTTTCTTTATTGCACTTAATAGGAGTGTTTGTGTAATGCTCATTTGTGTTTATGGGTGAAATTGGCTTAGATGACAATTTGACGGGAGAGCCTGGCTTGAGAGACACTATGAGAAGGTATGATGCATGCATGCTGTCTATTAATGTCTATGGACAACTTTAGCTCTATAGTTCACAAGAGAATTAAAACAGTTTAGATACACTGTTGTGGCCTCTAGTGACAATTTAGAAGATGACACTTTGTTGATTATATTGTGTGCAGCACAATGAAGGAGGAAAGTTTCTTCAATGAGAGAGGACAAAGACTAGTGTATACAATAACAGATGCAGCCGACACATGAAACTGTGAAAGTGAAGGGTTAACCAATTCATATGATGTCCTGGACTTTCAGTGGGGATATCTGAATGATACCTGCAGCTACAGACATCATTCAGATATCACTATTTTCAGCCAGTGATTCAGTGCACCATAAGAATGATCACAGTGGCAGTTCTGCCTCTTGATCGTTCTTATAGGTGATGGGAGGGGATGCCCCCCCCGATGCTTCTCCAGGCTCTCCCGTGCCATCGGGGACCCGGAGAAACGATTGGCTGGCGCTGGATGGGAAGCATAGAGATGTCTGGTGATCCAATGGTCACCAGTCATCTCTATGGATGTCAGAGGCGCAGGGTGCGACGTGATGACGTCACACCCGGGTACCCGGAAGTAAACAAAGCTGCAATGGCGGCTGTCGGCAAGAGATCGTGATTTTTTTTCACAATCTCGTGCATTCTAGCCTGGAGGAGAGATGTGGGGTCTCCATAAAGAGGACCTGTCAATATATTCCTATTACAAGGGGTGTTTACATTCCTTGTAATAAGATCAAAAGTGATTAAAAAAATGTAAAAAAAGTGCAAAAAAATAAGTAAAATAAAAATAAATATTTAAAAGCCCGTCCCCAGTAGCTTGCACTCAGAAGCGAACACACGCAAGTCCCGCCCACATATGTAAACGCTGTTCAAACCACACATGTGAGGTATCGCCGTATCCTTATGGTGCAGTGATATCTGAATGAGCGCCAGCAACAATTCTAGCAGTAGAGCTCCACAAACTCAAAAATCTCCATAGGCGTTGCTTATTTTTATTTTTTTACAGGTTATCAGTTTAAAGTACTAAAGTTCCCACGCCATTCCAATAGCGTGCGCAATTTTAAAGCGTGACATGTTAGGTATCTATTTACTTGGCTTAACATAATCTTTTACAATATACAAAAAAAAAAAATCGGGCTGTTATACTTTTTTTTTCTCAAAAAAAAAAAAAGGTGTTTGAAAAATGATTGCGCAAATACCATGCAAGATAAAAAGTTGCAAATGACCGCCATTTTATTCCCTAGGGTGTCTGTGAAAAAAATCACAGATAATAAATAAATAAATATATCTATATTAGTGTTTGGGGGTTCTGAGTAATTTTCTAGCAAAACATTATGATTTTTGCATGTAGGAGAGGAGTGCCAGAATAGGCCCAATATGGAAGTGGTTAAAGTGATTGTTACCCTGAAAAAAAATCAAAACAAATCGTGCTCCTGTCCCTTTAAGGCATGCGCTATAGCATAGTGGCCTTGCCTAGTCAATTTCCTCTTTGCATCTACAGTGCCTGGCTGATCCTGCCTGGTCCTGATACTCCCCAATACTAATATCTCTAAATGAAATCTTATTGTAAATTTGTTATCCAGTATTATGAATGCTGGTGCTGTGAATGATACCAATGGTACAGGGGCACCGTCTCATGGTGCTAATGTGATTCCTAACTCTGTTAAAAGTATGTTGCAATATTTTATGGATGATCTGGGTTCAGTTTTGCAGGGATTATCAGATTCTGCTTCCAGTGACAATTATATTGATTCTGGTACAAATTGTATGGCTAGAATCCCTGCTAATGTCTCTAAAAAAACAAACAAACATTACCCCCTCTCAGCCAGTAATAGGTGAAGCCTCTTTTAAAGAAGCCATACCATGTGAGATTTTGCCTTTGGGCTTTCACCTGGCTAGCTCGGTCAAGGAAAAAAAAATTGTGGGGAGAATTTGTTGATAGGACTTAGGGTTGTCCCGATACTAGTATCGGTATCGGGACCGATTCCGAGTATTTGCGGGAGTACTTGTACTCCCGCAAATACCCCCGATACCGAAATACAATACTCCCCCCCTACCCGCCGCATCCCCGCTACCGCCGACTGGGTAATACGGGCGGGGAACATTACAGCTTTGAATAGCTGTAATGATTTCCGCCACGTATAGACACTCCCCCTTGCTCGGGTGAACTGTCCAATCCTGAGCGAGGGGGAGTGTCTATACGCAGCGCGGTGCGAATCATTACAGCTATTCAAAGCTGTAATGTTCCCCGCGCGCATTAACCAGTCGGCGGCAGCGGGGATGCAGGTAAGGGGGACATGGCTGCATGGGGGGAGGACATGGCTGCATGGGGGGAGACATGGCTGGATGGGGGGGGAGACATGGCTGCATGGGGGGGAGACATGGCTGCATGGGGGGGAGACATGGCTGCATGGGGGGGAGACATGGCTGCATGGGGGGAGACATGGCTGCATGGGGGGGAGACATGGCTGCATGGGGGGGAGACATGGCTGCATGGGGGGGAGACATGGCTGCATGTGGGGGGGAGACATGGCTGCATAGGGGAGAGACATGGCTGCATGGGGAGAGACATGGCTGCATGGGGAGAGACATGGCTGCATGGGGAGAGACATGGCTGCATGGGGAGAGACATGGCTGCATGGGGAGAGACATGGCTGCATGGGGAGAGACATGGCTGCATGGGGAGAGACATGGCTGCATGGGGAGAGACATGGCTGCATGGGGAGAGACAAGGCTGGATGGGGGGGAGACATGGCTGCATGAGAGGAGACATGGCTGCATGGGGGGAGACATGGCTGCATGGGGGGGGGGAGACATGGCTGGATGGGGGTGAGACATGGCTGGATGGGGGTGAGACATGGCTGGATGGGGGTGAGACATGGCTGGATGGGGGTGAGACATGGCTGCATGGGGGGAGACATGGCTGCATGGGGGGAGACATGGCTGCATGGGGGGAGACATGGCTGCATGGGGGGAGACATGGCTGCATGGGGGGAGACATGGCTGCATGGGGGGAGACATGGCTGCATGGGGGGAGACATGGCTGCATGGGGGGAGACATGGCTGCATGGGGGGAGACATGGCTGCATGGGGGGAGACATGGCTGGATGGGGGGGGAGACATGGCTGGATATGGGGGGGAGACATGGCTGGATATGGGGGGGAGACATGGCTGCATGGGGGGAGACATGGCTGCATGGGGGGAGACATGGCTGCATGGGGGGGACATGGCTGCATGGGGGGGACATGGCTGCATGGGGGGGACATGGCTGCATGGGGGGGGACATGGCTGGATATGGGGGGGAGACATGGCTGGATATGGGGGGACATGGCTGGATATGGGGGGACATGGCTGGATATGGGGGGGACATGGCTGCATATGGGGGGGACATAGCTGGATATGGGGGGGACATAGCTGGATATGGGGGGGACATGGCTGGATATGGGGGGACATGGCTGGATATGGGGGGACATGGCTGGATATGGGGGGGGACATGGCTGGATATGGGGGGGACATGGCTGCATATGGGGGGGACATGGCTGCATATGGGGGGGACATGGCTGCATATGGGGGGGACATGGCTGCATATGGGGGGGACATGGCTGCATATGGGGGGGGGACATGGCTGCATATAGGGGGACATGGCTACATATGGGGGGACATGACTGCATATGGGGGGACATGGCTGAATCTGTGGGGGGACATGGCTGCATCTGTGAGGGGACATGGCTGCATTTGGGGACACATTTAAAAAAAAGTATCGGTATTCGGTATTGGCGAGTACTTGAAAAAAGGTATCGGTACTTGTACTCCGTCCTAAAAAAGTGGTATTGGGACAACCCTATTCTGTCCTTATTACCTGCATATAAAGAATTCCTGTCAAAATGTGACAGAAAATCTGAGGAAAGGAACAGAGGACAGGAGCAGGGCTATCCACCAAACTTTTCAAAATTGGTTTCAAGCGTTTTGCATTTACGCAGTAGTTCTATGAGAGCGTTTTCCAGAGACTTACCTTACCCTAATAACAATACCCTAACTTACCCTAATAACAATATCTAGCCAACAGAACGCCTTTCGTAAAGGGTTACGTTTTGGCTTAAGTGAATGGCAATGTAAGTTCCTATTCAATTGCAGATATAAACATGAGTGTTCATACTGTAATGGAAACCATCCCACTGGCAGATGCTTTTGTAAAGCATCAGCCACAGCAATTCAGTCACAGCCACATCATGTTCTTGGAAAAAGCCAAGACCCCAGTGAACCTAACAAAAATGCTGCCATGGTTAGATCACTACCCAGATCGCAAGATGGCGGATCTTTTAAGGCTTTAAGGATTTTTTTTGGTTCCTTCTATAAAGGCTGTTCTATGGTCAGAAACCTACATTCTACTTATGTGTACCTTAATATTGTTAAAGAGAAAATCTCTAAGAAACTTAAAGGAAGAATAGCTGGCCCATTCCTTTCCCCCACTTTTCACAAACTTTAGGCTCTCCTCTTTAGGCATAGTTCCCAAAAAAGAGCCAGAAAGCTTCCAACTCATTCACCACCTGTCCTATCCAGCAGATAATTCACTAAATGATGAGGTCGCAGGCATTGAAGCCTCAGTTTCTTATGAATCATTCAATGAAGCCCTTACTTTATTAAGGCACTTTGGTAGATTTTCAGTGCTATCAAAAGCGTACATGAAATCAGCCTTCCGATTACTACCAGTGCAACCGCAAGGTTTCAATTCCCTTGAGTTTTCATTTTCAAGGCCGGTTTTATTTTGATAAATCAAGCTTTCATTTTGAGGCTCCTTCTACATTTTTACATTGGGTATTATCAGAAAGTTATCCTGCAGGTGGTTTCCTTCATTATTTAGATGATTTCTTGTGTGTGGGCCCGCCCCACTCTACTACATGTCAGGAATTTCTTGACAAATGTATTAATATTTGCAATACCTTTGGGGTGCCACTTGTGCAGGAGAAAACTGTTTTTCCAACAACCACTATTGAATTTTTCGGCATTACAATTGACTCTTCTTTGACTGAATTTAGATCGCCAATTGAGAAGCTACAAACAATAATAGCGCTAATTTCAGTCTCTGTGTTTAAACGTAAAGTAGTCTTAAAAGAGGTCCAATCACTATTGTGTCTCTTTGCTTTTGCAGCCATAGTTATCCCAGTAGCCATAATACTTTCTAGGTGGTTCATTCTATCCACTAAAGGCTAAAAGAACCCTTTCTTGCATGTTTCCATCTCTAGAAGCATTAAGGAAGAGGTTTGGGAAACTTTCTTAGGTAATTTTAATGGGCAAGAGGATTTCACAGAAGATTTTCAGATAAAAAAGTTTACGGATGCCTCCAGTTTTGGAGCATATCTAGATGTGCGCATCCGAGAAGGACCCAAATTGGGTGCAGCCAGACATGTTGCATAACTTAGTACTCCTTGAGTTATTCCTAGGAATATTAGCAGTAGTGGTCTGGAAAGATAAGTTTAAAAACCAGCGAGCAATTGTGCATACGGACAGCAAAGGTGTATTTTTTGCCATCCACATGTTATCATCCAAGTCTGAATTGGTTATTAAATTACTAAGTTTCCTGGTGTTACACTGTATGAGATTTAACATCTGGTTAAAGGCTAAGAATATTGCTGGAATACATAATAACATAGCTCATGCTTTATCTCATTTACAGTTCAGGAAATTCTGTGAACTGGCTCCATTGGAAGGTCCAACTTGTTGCTCCTTGCCCAGACTTGCTCTGGGACTGATCTCTTTTAATCTCAAGAACTGTGTTTCACGGAAGACTTGGCTAGCATATCTTCATTCATGCTCAAGACTGTCTTATTTTTGCTCTGATATGCATATAAATGTTATGGAAGTCAATTCCTATGTCGCTTCATCATTTGTGTTATGTTTACTCCAAGCAAAACTCAGCCTGGCCTCAGTGAATAAGGTATTGGCAAGTGTTTAATTATTTCTTAAATTTCTTAAATCTTCCACACCTGACCTCCAGGTCCAGCCAGGTTCTCAAAGGATTTAGGAAATCTCACCCTCCGCTGGATTCCTGAGCTTTTACTATTTAAAGCTGCCTTTTTTGGAGAATTGAGAATTGTGGAATTTACAGCCCCCAATAGATTGGCTACTTCCTTTCATCTCACTGGAAAGAGATTGCCTAAATGTGTTTATTTGTAGGTCTAAGATTTATTGTCTGGGTAAAGGTCATTGTATCACTCTAGGTAAGTCTTCAAGTCCTATAGTTTGTCCTGTTACCCATGTTGGTAGATACTGGTCTGTCAGGCCCTTCTCTAATGACTCCTTTTTCATTCATCAGGATCTATCTCCTTTAACGAGATACCCGTTTTTGGCGGTCCTCTCTTCTTGTTTGAAATGCCTTAACCTTTTTAGTTTTCAATTTTCTTCACATTCCTTTGGGATAGAGGCTGCTACGACTGCCAGTTCTTTGGGTTTTTCCCTAGATGATCCTAAACAAGTGGGTTATTGGGTCAGTGATAGATATAAAATAGATGTTCGGCCTGATCTGTTATTTATGTAACATTCTTTTTCAGACTCATCCACATGCAGAATCTGGATAGTGGGTCACTCCTACATTTACTTGGCTTGGCAGTGAGCTGAAACGAGGACTTGTTCAAGCAATTTAGGTCTGAATGTTAATGACTTTTTTATTTTCTGGTCAGGCATCAGGGGTTTAAGATGGTGAAACCCTAGGGACCACTTGGATTCATTTGTCCAGCATTTGGTCTTTTCCTCATATCTTAATTATTCACGCTGTGGCGAATGATATAGGGAGGATTAAGACATGGGAGCTACCCTGCGAGATCAAGAGAGACCATTAATCTATTAAACTCCTGTTCACCGATTCTATTTTAGCCATTTTGGAAATGGTGCCCAGGCATATTTGGTCTCCTTCCAGTAACCTGTTCTATGTAGATAAAATCCAGAGACGCCTTAATAGGACTATCCAAAATGTTCTGGTCTCTTTGGGTGGAGTGTCATTTTGCCATATTGATCTCAAAGGTTTTTTGCATGGTCTGTTTAGAAGTGACTTAATACATTTATCAGACGTTGGCTTAGACCTATTTATTATGGGCTTGCAAAGCTTAAATCTAAAAAGCCACAGTGTTGGGGGGGCCTCAACCAGCAGGTTCCCTACTGTTTTCGGCTGATAAGTATTGGTCATCCAGCATTGTCTGGATGGACATTGTGTGGAATTTTGTTATGAGTTGTTTTATAGCCAGGATTGCTTCAAATATGTATTACAATTTATTGTCATCGGCTTACCTCTTGAATAACACAGAGGCCAATGTTAAATTTTGCCAAACAAATACATATTTGAAACTTATTGGTTGGTATATTGTCTCTTTATTTGGTTTGCAATAATCCCTTTGTGCTAGCCCATGCACGCTGACCAGACATTGCACTTTGTTACTCGTTACACTAGTATACTAATTCAGAGTCACCCGTTCAACAAGTTCTACTCAACCTTTGTACTTCTAAATCCCTAACTTTAAAGCGGTGTTCCACCCGCAAATTTGTTTTATTTTTAAAGACAGCAGCTACAAACACTGTAGTTGCTGACTTTTAACCACTTGCCGGCCGATATACGTCGGCAGAATGGCAGCGGTAGGCAAATGGGCGTACCTGTACATCCCCTTTAAGAATGCGTGCGGCGGGCACTCTCGATGTCCGCCGGTGTCCCACGATCGGGTCACAGAGAGGCAGAACAGGTGGATGCCTGTGTACACAAGGCATTCCCCTGTTCTGCCTAGTGACAGGACACTGATTGTCTGCTCCCTGTGATCGGGAGCAGCGATCAATGTTGTGTCACAGTAAGCCCAGCCCCCACACAGTTAGAATTACTCCCTAGGACACACTTAACCCCTTCCTTGCCCCCTAGTGGTTAACCCCTTCCCTGCCAGTCACATTTATACAGAGATCAGTGCATTTTTATAGCACTGATCGCTGTATAAATGTGAATGGTCCCAAAATAGCGTCAAAAAGGTCCGATGTGTCCGCCATATTGTCACAATAAGAAATCGCTGATCGCCGCCATTACTAGTGAAAAAAAATAAATAATAAAAATGCCCTAAAACTATCCCCTATTTTGTAGACGCTATAACTTTTGCGCAAACCAATCGACAAACGCTTATTGAGATTTTTTTTAACAAAAATATGTAGAAGAATACGTATCGGCCTAAAATGAGGAAATTTTTTTTTTATATATTTTTGGATATTTATTACAGCAAAAAGTAAAAAATATTGCTTTTTAAAAAAAAAAAAATTGTCACTCTATTTTTGTTTAAAGCGCAAAAAATAAAAACTGCAGCGGTGATAAAATACAATCAAAAGAAATCTCTATTTGTAGGGGAAAAAAGGAAGTCAATTTTGTTTGGGAGCCACGTCGCACGACCGCGCAATTGTCAGTTAAAGCGACGCAGTGCCGAATCGCAAAAAATGGCCCGTCATTGAACAGCCAAATCCACCGGGACTGAAGTGGTTAATAAGGACAGTCCAGGGAGCCCGCGATGACGGCCCACCGAGGCTGATCCATCCATCGGATCAGGTGCCGCCATTCTAATTAACCACTTAAGACCCGGACCAATATGCAGGTAAAGGACCAGGCCCCTTTTTGCGATTCGGCACTGCGTTGCTTTAACTGATAATTGCGCGGTCGTGCGACGTGGCTCCCAAACAAAATTGGCGTCCTTTTTTTCCCACAAATAGAGCTTTCTTTTGGTGGTATTTGATCACCTCTGCGGTTTTAATTTTTTGCGCTATAAACAAAAATAGAGCGACAATTTTGAAAAAAATTCAATATTCTTTTAACTTTTTGCTATAATAAATATCCCCCAAAAATATATAAAAAAAAGTTTTTTTCCCTCAGTTTAGGCCGATACGTATTCTTCTACCTATATTTGGTAAAAAAAAAGCGTTTATCGATTGGTTTGCGCAAAATTTATAGCGTTTACAAAATAGGGGATAGTTTTATTGCATTTTTATTAATATTTTTTTTTTTACTACTACTTTACTACTACTAATTGCAGTTTGGAAGTTAACCACTAGGGGGCGCTGAAGGGGTTAAGTGTGCACTTATGTGTTTAACTGTAGGGGGGGGTGGGGCTGGACGTGTGACGTCATTGATCGCCTTTCCCTATATCAGGGAACAGACGATCAATGACAGCGCCACTGTGAAGAACAGGGAAGGTGCGTTTACACACAGCTCTCCCCGTTCTTCAGCTCCTGTGACCGTTCGCGGGACTCACGGCTGGGCATTTAACAATCACGTACAGGTACGTGATTGTGCCCAGCCGTGCCATTCTGACGACGTATATCGGTGTTAGGCGGTCCTTAAGTGGTTAAGGGAAACCTGCAGTGGAGCCTAGCGGCTTCACTGCCCGTTTCCTACTGTGCATGCACGAGTCGGGCGGCACTTTGTGAATGGTCAGCTGTCTTCTGGGACCGGATGGATCAGAAGTACAGGCTGTAGTTCATAAAAAGGTAAGTTAGAATAATAATAAAAAAAATTAACTAGCCAAAAACGAGGGGTGGTCTTTCGTTTAAGACCACCTCTCAAAAGTGGGTGGAGCTCCACTTTAAGGCACACTTTTGCTAGTCACAAATATGGCATTGTGAAAAGGGAGCTACAGTACATTATGGTAAACTACGGGTGTGGGAAGGAAGGGCTAGAAATTTGAATATAAAATACTTTGTAAATATACACTTTAACCACTTAAGCCCCGCCTCTTTTTGAAGAGGGATATCTCGCTAACGGCAGCAGCTGCTGCCACAACCGAGAAATCCACCTCTTCAGGCAGCAGGCTACAGTTATCGCGGCGGGAGAGGGCCCCCCTCCCGCGCCCTCCACCGCTTACCGGAGCCGTCGGCAGCAGCTGAGGCGATCGGGTCCCGTTTCCTGCTTGCCATGGATGCAAGTGAGGGCAAGATGGCCCCCAACGTCTCCATAGCAGGGCGGAAGCGACGTCAAAACGTCACTTCCGCCCATGTGTCTTAAAGGCACTTTTTTTGTTGTCATTTTTTCAAATGACACATTTTTTTAGGTCTTTTTGACCCCAGATCTCATATTTAAGAGGACCTGTCATGCTTTTTTCTATTACAAGGACAGTTTACATTCCTTGTAATAGGAATAAAAGTGACCCATTTTTTTTTTTTTTTTTTAAACAGTGTAAAAATAAATAAAATGAAGTATAATAAATAAGAAAACAAACAAAAATTTTTTTTAAAGCGCCCCCATCCCGACGAGCTTGCGCGCAGATGCGAAGCATACGTGAGTAGCGCCCACATATGAAAATGGTGTTCAAACCACACAAGTGAGGTATCGCCGCAATCGTTAGAGCAAGAGCAATAATTCTAGCCCTAGATCTTCTCTAACTCAAAAGATGCAACCTGTAGAATTTTTTAAACGTCGCCTATGGAGATTTTTAAGGGTAAAAGTTTGACGCCATTCCATGAGCGGGCGCAATTTTAAAGCGTGACATGTTGGGTATCATTGGGTATTTACTTGGCGTAACATTATCTTTCACAATATAAAAAAAAATTGGGCTAACTTAACTGTTGTCTTATGACAACAGTAAAATAAAATCCCAAAAAAAGTGCGCTTGTAAGACCACTGCGCAAATACGGTGTGACAAAAGTATTGCAATGACCGCCATTTTATTCTCTTGGGTTTTAGAAAAAATATGTAATGTTTGGGGGTTCCAAGTAATTTTATAGCAAAAAAAAATAGTTTTTAACGTGTAAACACCGAGTCTGAAAAACAGGCTCGGGGCTTAAGTGGTTAAGTACTTACCACGTGATTTCCCTTGGATTTACACCTCCTAATTTTCGTCTTGCGCAGTTAATTTTCTGCACAGGATACCAACCCTGTGATTCAGTGTTTACGTCCTTACGCCACTCTCCTCCTTTCTTCATCTGCTTTGTCTCAAGATTCTGAGTAGAAACAAATACAAATAGAACATATATTAATTTTTTTAAAACATTTTAACCACTTGAGCTCTGGGAGGTTTTACCCCCTTCATGACCAGAGCATTTTTTGCTTTTCAGCACTGTGTGTTAATTTAACTGGCAAGTGTGCAGTCATGCAGCACTGTACGCAAATATAATTTGTGTAATCAAATATTTACACAAATGGAGCTTTCTTTTTGTGAAATTCCATCACCACTGATTTTTTAAAGTTTGAAAGGAAAGGAAAGTTTGAAAAACCAAAAAACACAAACACTATATTTTCTACTTTCTGTATCCAATAAAAACATTTTGAAAAATCAAACTTCTTCATAAATTTAGACCGAAGTGTATTCTGCCACATGTCATTGGTAAAGAAAAAAATCCCAATAAGTATTTATTGGTTTGTGTGAAAGTTATAGAGTCTTCAAACTATGGCATATATACTGGAATTTACACAGCTATGACAATATACTGGTAATGCAGGTGATCCGCAACTTATAGTGTGACTGTGATAGTGTTGTGGGCAATTTGGCACTAGCCAACGCTGGATGGGAGGTACACTAAATGACTGACATCAATAATGACACTAATACAGTGTTCAGTGCTAATATTATACACTGTCACTGTACTAATGACAATGGTTGGGATGGGGTTAACATCTAGGGGCAATTAAAGGGTTAAAGTTTAGTGGTAGAAGGTATACAGCTATAGCATGGGTGCTCAACCTGTGGCTCTCCAGCTGTTGCAGAACTACAATTCCCATGAGGCATTGGAAGCCGCTGACAGTTACAAGCATGACTCTTGAAGGCAGAGGCATGATGGGACTTGTAGTTCCGCAACAGCTGGAGAGCCACAGGTTGAGCACCCTAGAGCTATAGGGTCATATACTATACACGGTCCGTGTTCATCCGATCCCCCCATAGGGGAGAGCGGAGGAAAGACAGGGCGGTCCCTGCACAGTGTGCGGGGACCGCCCTGTCAGCTGCCAGCTCAGCAGGGATTTTACGGAGGATGCCCGCTGAGCTTTTGCGGACACACGGAGGCGGATCATTAATGATCCAGCCCGTGTGAAAGGGCCCAAAGGCACACTGGTACTGTCAGGTTGAAATGTTTTTCATTTTGTTTGTTTTTTATCTTTTTCCCAGTTCCTGCAAAAGGCAATATGGAAGTTGTACTGAGAATTTATATAAGTTACAGTATAAAGTCTGAATGAATACTCCCTGTAGTTGTAAAATTGTGTCTTCTTTTGTATGGACTGTATATATACATATCTGTATTGAAAGTGCCTTTTGCTTTAAAAGTCTTTTGATTTAAAAAAGTAAAAGGGTTAAAGTGATTATAAACGCTCATCTTGTAAAACAGCTTATTCAGTTTAAAAGAGATGAAAGGCAAAACATTCGTATATAGCTATAATAAAGTACATGGTACAACAGGCACATATTAGGAATATGAAGCGTCGGGGTAACAAACGCTTTAACTGTGTGCCTAAGGCCTCGTACACACGACCGAACATGTCTGCTGAAACTGGTCCGTGGACCAGTTTCAGCAGACATGTTCGGTCGTGTGTACGGCCGACCGAACAAATGTCCGGCGGATCGGACAGGTTTCCAGCGGACAAATGTTTTAGCATGCTAAGAAACATGTCCGCTGGAAGCCTGTCCGTCGGACATGATCGGTCGTCTGTACGACTTACCGGACATGTCCGCTGGGCCGCCATCCCTCGCATGCGTCGAAGTGATTCGACGCATGCGTGGAAGCATTGACCCTCCAGGGTCGCGCACGTCGCTGCGTCATCGTCGCGGCCACGTCACCGCGCTGTCTGTCCGCGCGGATTTCGGTTTGATGGTGTGTACAACCATCAGACCGAAATCTCCGAGAGGACATGTCCGATGAAAACGGTCCGGCGGACCGTTTTCATCGGACTGTCCGCTCGTCTGTACGGGGCCTTACAGTATGTAATGTACGCTACTTTTAACTTACTGTCTGTTTTTTCTCCCTGTTTTGCAGGGAGAAGAAAAAGCCAGATCGCAATTCTCTGTATACAGGGTTCAGTGTTTTTGTAAAAACAGATCTCTGTGTGTGGCTGGCCACAGAGTCTAATCAAAGCACGGGGTGTCGGGTCTTCAAACCCAGAAGAGAGGCTGCAATGTACAGGTGTGTCGCCCAGGCTGAACCTGCCACCCACTCATAGTACAACTACTGTGGGTGGGCGGCAAGCAGGTAAAGTCATACAAAGCAGCCAAGTGAAGTATGAGCATTTCATTTTAGTACAGACATAACCATAAGAGAATGTGTAACAAGAGAAGGATAATTTGTATACATTTGACACTGTAATCCCCAAGATATTCAAGCTAAGGGTCATGAAAAACGTATTTTTCAAATTAAAAACAATCTCTTAATGCATGACCCCATTAAAAACTAATATAAAAAACCTGGTGGTGCTTTACACCTACAAACGTATAAATGGTGTCAGTCTTAGGTTAACCTTAATTACCAGTGCAAATCATATATTTTATGTGCAAAACATATATAGATATGTATTTCTAAATGCATAAAATGCTTTGAATCTATAAGTGATGTACATCCATTAACCACTTAAGACCCGGATCAAAATGCAGCTAAAGGACCTTGCCCCTTTTTTGCGATTCGGCACTGCGTCGCTTTAACGGACAATTGTGCGGTCGTGCGACGTGGCTCCCAAACAAAATTGGCGTCCTTTTTTTCCCACAAATAGAGCTTTCTTTTGGTGGTATTTGATCACCTCTGCAGTTTTTATTTTTTGCGCTATAAACAAAAATAGAGCAACAATTTTAAAAAAATTCAATATTTTTTACTTTTTGCTATAATAAATATCCCCCAAAAATATATATATATAAAAAAAAATATATATATATATATATATATATTAAAAAAAAAATGTTTTCCTCAGTTTAGGCCGATACGTATTCTTCTACCTATTTTTGGTAAAAAAAAATCTCAATAAGCATTTATCGGCTGGTTTGCGCAAAATGTATAGCGTTTACAAAATAGGGGATAGTTTTATTGGATTTTTATTATTTTTTACTACTAATGGTGGCGATCAGCGATTTTTTTCGTGACTGCAACATTATGGCGGACACTTCGGACAATTTTGACACATTTTTGGGACCATTGTCATTTTCACAGCAAAAAATGCATTTAAAATGAATTGTTTATTGTGAAAATGACAGTTGCAGTTTGGGAGTTAACCACAGGGGGCGCTGTTGGGGTTATGTGTTCCCTGAAGTTTGTTTACAACTGTAGGAAGGTGTGGCTGTAGGTGTGACGTCATCGATTGTGTCCCCCTATAAAAGGGATGACACGATCGATGACGGAGCCACAGTGAAGAACGGGGAAGCCGTGTTTACACACGGCTCTCCCCGTTCTTCAGCTCCGGGGACTGATCGCGGGACTCCAGCGGCAATCAGGTCCGCGAGTCCCGCGGTCACGGAGCTTTGGACCGGGTCGCGGGAACACGCCGCGGGCTCGCGCCCGCGACCCCACGTGCCATTCTGCTGACGTATATCAGCGTGAAGGGGTCCTTAAGTGGTTAAGCAATGATTATTATGTCCAGTGTTCAGATGATACTACACTTTCAAACCACAGGCATTATGTACCTACTAACCTGTGCATGTGGCTGTTTCTATATTGGCAAGACCATACAAGAATTTTGAAAACGGGCATACGGCCACATGCCAAGTGTGAAAACATGTAATCCGGATTTCCCCTTGGGTCGTCCTGTGACGATTGTGCACAATGGAAAATTTCCTAAGATCCTATGTTTTCTTATTCTAGATAGGATACACCCCACCTACCATGTGGGAGATTGGAACAAAAAAAGTACTCCAATGTAAGCAAAGTTGGCTTGAGGCCACCTCTCCTCCCGGGTTTAAATGAGGCAGTCAACTTTAGGCCCTTTCTTGATGGCTTCATTTCCACAAGTTTTAAAAAAAAAGAAAAATAGTACTGTCTTGTAACTATGAAGGATTCTGATCTTCACAATTCACTCCTTTCATTTTGGTGGGAACGTCACTTCCATTACACAATCTGATAGAACACCTACAAAGACGCAACAAGTGATATCAACCCCCCCTTCTGGGTGGGGCTACGCCGTGCACCGCTCTTCCTGGGGACTAGGCCAGAATGCATGGTGGGATGTGCCCGCCTTTCCCATGGTGCACCCCATAATTCCGCCTTATTTAGGGAAGTAGTCTGAACTCTCGACCCTGGATGTATGATACACCACCATTTCTCACCAAGGCTAGCATGTGGATATGCAGGTATGATACCCATGCTTATTTCAGCATTTTATCCTTTGTGGATGCTGCCAGTGGATCTTTCTATATTTATAACCTTGGTCATTTTCATTTTATGGTTATTTGTTTTGGCCTTTTGCCGAACCTAAAAAGTCTTTCATAACTGCCATGTATGATAAGCACTTCAACTCTGAAAAATGCACTCAATTTTTTTTATTGGTGTGGTGTCACCATATTTGTACTATTGCCCCTTTAGTATCTTATTGACCCATGGAATTTTTCACCATCATTGCACCCTAAATAACATGTGCTGCTGTGGAGACTTCTATACTATATTTTGTCCGATTTAAAGCCCTACTGGACTAATATATGTAAATTGGATAGCACATGATTACCAGCTGCTATAGGCACTACATATTTTTCTGCTGGTTCAGATGAGCTGTGCTTTCCATTTCATATAATAAAAAGCTTGATACAGTATACCTCCCTCTGGCACTATATCCACAAAGACTGCCCTTGATGTATATGTACAGTGCCTTGAAAAAATAATTCATACCCCTTGAAATTTTCAACATTTTGTCATGGAGCGAAATACAGGGCAATCTTAGAAGTAAACCTGTTAGGCCTCGTACAGACGAGCGGACCTGTCCGATGAAAACGGTCCGCGGAGATTTTGGTCTGATGGTTGTACACACCATCAAACCAAAATCCCAGCGGACAGACAGCGCGGTGACGTGATGGCGGCGACGTGCGCGAACCCGGAAGTTCAATGCTTCCACACATGCCCCAAATCACTTCGACGTCATGCGCGGGTTCTCGGGCCAGCGGACATGTCCAGTGAGTCATACTGACCATCGGACATGTCCGGCGGAGATTTTGGTCTGATGGTTGTACACACCATCAAACCAAAATCCCCGCGGACAGACAGCGCGGGGGTTGTGATGGCGACGCGGCGACGTGCGCGAACTCGGAAGTTCAATGCTTCCACGCATGCGTCAAATCACTTCGACGTCATGCGCGGGTTCTCGGGCCAGCGAACATGTCCGGTTAGTGATACTGACCATCGGACTAAGAAACATTTGTCCGCTGGAAACCTGTCCGGTCAGCCGGAAAATTGTCCGGTGGGCCCTACACACGACCGAACATGTCCGCGGAAACTGGTCCGCGGACCAGTTTCAGCAGACATGTTCGGTCGTGTGTACGAGGCCTTAGAGTCTGCAAAAGACTTGAGACTGGAGAGGAGGTTCACCTTCCAGCAAGACAATGACCTAAACATACAGCCAGAGCTACAATGAAATGGTTTAGAATTAGATCAAAGTATATTCATGTGTTAGAATGGCCCAGTCCAAGTCCAGACCTAAATCCAATCTGTGAACAGCAATTTTCAAGTCTTGCCACAGATGCTCTCCATCCAATCTGACAGAGCTTGAGCTATTTTGCAAAGAAGAATGGGCAAAAAGTTCACTCTAGATGTGCAAATCTGGTAGAGACATACCCAAAAAGACTTGCAGCTATAATTGCAGCGAAAAGTGGTTCTACAAAGTTTTGACTCAGGGGGGATAAATACAAATGTATTTTCAGATATATTTGCAAAAAATTTTGAAAACGGTTTTCCTTCCACTTCACAATTATGTGCCACTTTGTATTAGTCTATCACATAAAATCACAATGAAATACAAATACGTTTTTGGTTGTAACATAATGTGGAAAATTTCATGGGGTATGAATATTATTTTATTTTACCAAGTGTTTATTAGCATGTAATCCAACATAACACAACAGTTTTTAGGTTGTTACATTGCGTGACAGGCAAACAAAGAGATAAGGCAGAAAAAACATAATGGTATAAAGAGGCACGAGTAATAAAAACATACAGGTAACAAACCTAATGTCCCATGACATTTAATAGATGGCAGACCAAAATTTGCCTTCTGAAGTGTCCATTAGCGGATAGGGTTTCTATAATCAAAATGTCTACTTATACTGCCTGGACATAGGCAAACTCCTAACCACAACATTTGTTGGCATATCAGGCAGGATACATTGTTTAAAGTTGACATAAATGAAAAGCAACCTGGAAAACATAATGATTCAACGATAACCATCTCGGTCTGGTCTATACCTGGCAGCCTAATAAAGGTATGGATTGAATGTATAAAACATAGCGAAGAGAAGGAAACATTTAAAGCGGTTGTATACCCTCATATACTACTAGTAAGCCTACATTAAGGCTTACCTGTAGGTAGGGCTACGCATCTTCACCGGTCTCACAATTCGATGCGATTACGATTATAAAGTCCACGATTCGATTCCGTGATGCATCACGATTGCAGCGCAAGTGCGCATGGCTCTCCCCCCAAAATACTAAAGGAGATGATCAGAGACTGCGGACATAGTACAGGAGACGATCAGAGACTGCAGACATAGTACAGGAGACGATCAGATACTGCAGACATAGTACAGGAGATGATCAGAGACTGCGGACATAGTACAGGAGACGATCAGAGACTTCAGACATAGTACAGGAGACGATCAGATACTGCAGACATAGTACAGGAGATGATCAGAGACGGCAGACTTGCTACAGGAGATGATCAGAGACTGCAGACATGCTACAGGAGATGATCAGAGACTGCAGACATGCTACAGGAGATGATCAGAGACTGCAGACATGCTACAGGAGATGATCAGAGACAGTGGACATGCTACAGGAGAGGATCAGAGACTGTGGACATAGTACAGGAGATGGTCTATATTTCTCCTCCATACAGCCCAGTCCCCGCCTGCAGTGACAATGACTTATTACAGGTGACACATCAGATTCCACTACATGTCCGTACCCCCCCTGTGTCCCCGGATCACAGCACCCCCTCCTCCTCTGTACTTACATGCTGTTCTGCGCACAGAGGATGATTGGAGAGAACAATGAGGAAAATACATTTGCCGGATTTTCTTATAGTGTGCACCCCACTTTATCTGGATTGTCACCATTCAATGCATGTTTTTATGCATTTTATTGTGGATTTTTAAAATACACTAAATGTGCATTTTCAGTGTGTTTTTATGTACTGCCATTGTCATCAATACGCCCTTTAAAAATGCACAGATGACAATGAACCCTCAATAAAAATATCAGTACAAGATACAAGATATTTGCAGAAAATCAAGTACCAATGTCTGGGCGTGCCGGCTCTTGAATGGGAGCCTGCCGGAAAGTGCCGGAAATGTGCACATGTGCGGGATCGAGCCATTCCGTGGGCATGCGTGGGAGTGGCGTCATCGCCGCTCCGGGCCGGTCACAGCACCAGAGCGGTGATACCCTGAAGTCACTCCGGGTATCATGGCAATGGAGAGGAACAAGGGTCGGTGCGGATTCTTTTATCTAAAATAAGTAATTGATAATGAGCTAGTATGATAGTCATACTAGCTCATTATGCCTTTGCCTTGCAGTTTTTTTTTCTGGGTATACAACCACTTTAAAAGGTAAGAAGGAAAGTCCAGTAGAAAAGAGGAGAGTGAGGAAAGGGGAAAGGAGGGAGGAGAGTCCATGGGATGTGCGTCAGGGAAGTATCAGATCAGGAGAAGTGTGCTGTCAAATCGAGAGGGTTGGAAGTACGTGATCCATGGCTGCCAGACTGGAATTTGTCATGCGTGTCTAAAAGTATGGCAGTCAGCTTCTCGTTTACCATGACCTCATTCATACGATTTTTAACTGCTTCAAAACTGAGTGCAGGGGATTTCTAGGCTTTTGTGATGGTCAATTTAGTTGCAGTAAAGAGATGGTGAGCTAGTTGCTGCTCCGGGCATAACAACTCTTGGTTTACCAAGAAGGGCTTTTAACCACTTAATCGCCGCCTGCACATTTACGTCGGCAGAATGGCACGGCTGGGCACATGCACGTACAGGTACGTCCTGTGCTAGTGCCCAGCCGCGGGAAGCACCGGGACCCGATCGCCGCTGGAGTCCCGCGATCTGTCCCCGGAGCTGAAGAACGGGGAGAGCTGTGTGTAAACACAGCTTTCCCGTTCTTCACTGTGGCGGCGTCATCGATCGTGTGATCCCTTTTATAGGGATACACAATCGATGACGTCACACCTACAGCCACACCCCCTACAGTTAGAAACACATATTAGGTCATACATAACCCCTTCAGTGCCCCCTTGTGGTTAACTCCCAAACTGCAATTGGCATTTTCACAGTAAACAATGCATTTTAAATGCATTTTTTTGCTGTGAAAATGACAATGGTCCCAAAAATGTGCCAACATTGTCCGAAGTGTCCGCCATAATGTCGCAGTCACGAAAAAAATCGCTGATCGCCGCCATTAGTAGTAAAAAAAAAAAAATTAATAAAAATCCAATAAAACTATTCCCAATTTTGTAAACGCTATAAATTTTGTGCAAACCAACCGATAAACGCTCATTGCGATTTTTTTTTTTACAAAAAATAGGTAGAAGAATACGTATCGGCCTAAACTAAGGAAAAAATTTTTTTTTTTAGATATTTTTGGGGGATATTATAGCAAAAAGTAAAAAATATTGAATTTTTTTCAAAATTGTCGCTCTACTTTTGTTTATAGCGCAAAAAATAAAAACCGCAGAGGTGATCAAATACCACCAAAAGAAAGCTAAAAGGACGCCAATTTTGTTTGGGAGCCACGTCGCACGACTGCGCAATTGTCTGTTAAAGCGACGCAGTGCCGAATCGCAAAACCTGGCTGGGTCCTTTAGCTGCCTAAAGGTCCGGGTCTTAAGTGGTTAAGGTTTATGTGAAATAAGGTGCAAAGAATGGTATAAACCCTGACCCATAACCTGGAATATGAATATTTTCTCAAGGCACTGGGCTGGATTCAGAAAGATCAGCCGATCTTTCTGCTGGCGTAACGTATCTCAGATACATTACGCCGCCGTAACTTTGGGCGCAAGTTCCGTATGCAGAAAGAACTTGCGCCCTTAGTTACGGTGGCATAACGTATGTGTGGCGGCGTAAGCCCGCCTAATTCAAATGGGGATGTTGGGGGCGTGTTATTTAAATTTCACTTGACCACGCGTATTTTAAGTTTTTTGTGAACGGCGCATGCGTCGTTCGTGAAAAAATCCCAGTGCGCATGCTCGAAAACTCGACGCAGGAACGACGACCATACTTAACATAGGATACGCCTCATATCAGGGATAACTATACGCCGAAAAAAGCCTAACGTAAACGACGTAAAAAAATGCGCCGGCCGGACGTACGTTTCTGAATCAACGTAACTACCGAATTGGCATATTCCTCGCGAAAATATATGGAAGCGCCACCTAGCGGCCAGCGTAAATATGCAGCCTAAGATACGACGGTGTAAGGCACTTACACCAGTCGGATCTTAGGGAAATCTATGCGTAACTGATTCTCTGAATCAGGCGCATTGATACGACGACCCGCACTCAGAGATACGCCGTCGTATCAGGAGATACGCCGTCGTATCTCCTATCTGAATCCGGGCCACTGTATGTATGTGTGTATATATTACACACACACAGTCATGGCCGAAATTGTTGGCACCCCATATTTTTTTCCAGAAAATCAAGTATTTCTCACAGAAAAGTATTGCAGTAACACATGTTTTGCTATACACATGTTTATTCCCTTTGTATGTATTGGAACAAAACAAGAAAAGGAGGAAAAAAGCCAATTGGACATAATGTCACACAAAACTCCAAAAATGCAACCCAAAATCCTTTGGTAATCCTCAGATTTCATGACGCCTTGCACACATTCAAGGCACCCAAGGCAGAAAAACAGCCCCAAAACATCATTGAACCTCCACCATATTTGACTGTAGGTACTGTATTGTGGTACAGTGTTCTTTCCTTGGTAGGCCTCATTCCATTTTCGGTAAACAGTAGAATGATGTGCTTTACCAAAAAGCTCCATCTTGGTCTCATCTGTCCACAAGACATTTTCCCAGAAAGATTTTGGCTTACTCATGTACATTTTGGCAAACTGTAGTCTTGCTTTTTATGTCTCTGTGTCAGCAGTAGGGTCCTCCTGGGTCTTCTGCCATAGCGTTTCATTCCATTTAAATGTCAACGGATTGTTTGCGCTGACACTGATGCTCCCTGAGCCTGCAGGACAGCTTGAATTTTTTTGGAACTTGTTTGGGGCTGCTCATCCAACCATCCGGACTATCCTGCGATGCGACCTTTCATATATTTTTCTCTTCCGTCCACGCCCAGAAAGATTAGCTACAGTGCCATTGGTTGCAAACTTCTTGATAATGTTGCGCACTGTGGACAAAGGCAAATCTAGATCTCTGGAGATGGACTTGTAACCTTGAGATTGTTGATATTTTTCCACAATTTTGGTTCTCAAGTCCTCAGACAGTTCTCTTCTCCTCTTTCTGTTGTCCATGCTTAGTGTGGCACACACAGACACACAATGCAAAGACTACGTGAACGTCTCTCCTCTTTATCTGCTTTCAGGTGTGATTTCTATATTGCCCACACCTGTTACTTGCCCCAGGTGAGTTTAAAGGATCATCACATGCTTGAAACAATCTTATATATCCACAATTTTGAAAGGGTGCCAAGAATTTTGACCAGCCCATTTTTGGAGATTTGTGTGACATTATGACCAATTGGCTTTTTTTCCTCCCTTTTTTTGTTTTGTTCCAATACACACAAAGGGAATAAACATGTGTATAGCAAAACATGTGTTACTGCAATACTTTTCTGTGAGAAATACTTTATTTTCTGGAAAAAATTCTGGGGTGCCAACAATTTCGTCCATGACTATACACACACACACACACACACACATATGTCTATTTCCCAAAGACAACCTCTGGATATGATGCTGAGCACATGCCCTCAACTTCTTTGGTCGACCCTGTTAAACCGCTGTATGGTCTTGGCCACCATACTGCAGCTCAGTTTCAGGTTTTTGGCAATCTTCTTGTATCTTGGTCGATCTTTATGTAGAGCAACAATAAAAAAATGTTTTAGATCATCAGAGTTCTTTGCCATGAGGTGCCATGTTGAACTTCCAGTGACCAGTATGAGAGAGCGATAACACCAAATTCAACACACCTGCTTCCCATTGACACCTGAGACCTTGTAACACTAACGAGTCACAGGACACTTGGGAGGGAAAATGGCTAATTGGGCCCAATTTGGACATTTTTACTTAGGGGTCTACCCACTTTTTTTTTACCAGTGGTTTAGACAGCAAATGTACACCGTTATACAAGCTGTACACTCACTACTTGACATTGTAGCAAAGTGTCATTTCTTTACGGTTGTCATATGAACAGATATAATAAAATATTTACAAAACTTTTGTGAGATACTGTGTGTGTGTATATATATATATACACACACACACACACACACACACACACACACACACACACACACAGTATCTCACAAAAGTTTTATAAATATTTTATTACATCTGTTCATATGACAACCGTAAAGAAATGACACTTTGCTACAATGTAAAGTAGTGAGTGTACAGCTTGTATAATGGTGTACATTTGCTGTCTAAACCACTGGTAAAAAAAAAAAAGTGGGTAGACCCCTAAGTAAAAATTTCCAAATTGGGCCCAATTAGCCATTTTCCCTTCCAAGTGTCCTGTGACTCATTAGTGTTACAAGGTCTCAGGTGTCAATGTGTTGAATTTGCAGGTGTGTTGAATTTGGTGTTATCGCTCTCTCATACTGGTCACTGGAAGTTCAACATGGCACCTCATGGCAAAGAACTCTGATGATCTAAAAAAATGTTTTTATTGTTGCTCTACATAAAGATCGACCAAGATACAAGATTGCCAAAAACCTGAAACTGAGCTGCAGTATGGTGGCCAAGACCATACAGCGGTTTAACAGGGTCGACCAAAGAAGTTGAGGGCATGTGCTCAGCGTCATATCCAGAGGTTGTCTTTGGGAAATAGACATATGAGTGCTGCCAGCATTGCTGCAGAGATAGAAGGGGTGGGGGGTCAGCCTGTCAGTATTCAGTCCATATGCCGCACACTGCATCAAATTGGTCTGCATGGCTGTCATCCCAAAAGGAAGCCTCTTCTAAAGATAATGCAAAAGAAAACCTGCAAACAGTTTGCTGAAGACCAACAGACTAAGGACATGTATTGTGGTCTGATGAGACAAAGATAAACTAATTTTGTTTAGATGATGGTGTCACATGTGTGTGGTGGCAACCAGATGAGGAGTACAAAGACAAGTGTGTCTTGCCTACAGTCAAGCATGGTGGTGGGAGTGTCATGGTCTGGGGCTGTGTGCGTGCGTGCGTATTTTTATGGCCAGTCTTATTCATTCTATACATTTTTTTTTTATGTGCTTACACCTCTACATTTTGGTTCCTATTACCACAACATATTCATTATTTTTTGCACTGAAATGTAACATTATCCACGATGTTACATATTTTTTCATTACAGTCAGGTCCATACATATTGGGACATCGACACAATTCTAATATTTTTGGCTCTAAACACCACCACAATAGATTTGAAATGAAACAGACAGGATGTGCTTTAAAGGGTCACTAAAGGAAAAACAATTTGTTGAAATTACTGTTTACAGGGTATAGAGACATAAAAGTTAACCGATTCCTTTTAAAAATGATTAAAAATAGATTAAATTCTATCATATAATGTGCCTCTAGTTTCACTTTCGGTTTTAAACTGGTTTCATGTTTATGTGAAGTAAAGAGACCCACAGAACAAAAACAAACAAATCCAGGGCAGTGTTTTGTTTTTAAAATGAATCTGATTGTGGTTCTGAGGAGTTTTAGACACACAGCTTAGACCACAGTGAGAAGCTCCCATGAGTTTTTTCATAAGGAGCCAGACAAGCAGGAAGTGTGGAGATCACAGCAGAATTACAGCTACTTCAAAGCAAAAACGAACAATGAAGACATGAAACCAGTACTGCAGTAAGGTAAAGGAAGCTATTTAGCTAAAAAAAATAAATTCATTTAGTGATCCTTTAACTGCAGACTTTCAGCTTTAATTTGAGGGTATTTACATCCAAATCAGGTGAACGGTGTAGGAATTACAACAGTTTGTATATGTGCCTCCCACTTTTTAAGGGACCAAAAGTAATTGGACAATTGGCTGCTCAGCTGTTCCATGGCCAGGTGTGTGTTATTCTCTCATTATCCCATTTACAAGGAGCAGATACAAGGTCCAGAGTTAATTTCAAGTGTGCTATTTGCAATTTGAATCTGTTACTGTCAACTCTCAATATGAGATCCAAAGAGCTGTCACCATCAGTGAAGCAAGCCATCATTAGGCTGAAAAAAACAGGGCTGTGGAGTCGGTAGATAAATGTTCCGACTCCTCAGTTTTATGTACTTCCGACTCCGACTCCTCGACTCCGACTCCTCGACTCCGACTCCTCTGTATTAATATGCAAATGTATTTTATACATTCCTTGAGGGAAAGAAACGCAACCTACCACCAGTGTCATCTTAAGAGCATTATAGGCCCCCGGGCAATACAGTGCACTGGGGCCCTGTCTACACAATCACACACTAGAATTTACTGACAAAAATCATAACATTTACTGGCAGAACCACATTTTTTACTGCCACTGCAAAAAAAGTACCTAAAATTACAGTTTTCAGTGCCCGACAATGCAAATGTCAGTATTTAAACTATAAACATATAGCTAGTGCTATTAGAAATGTGTTTAAGTTAAACAAAAGTAAAAAAAAAAAAATGTCTTCATTGACATGAAGGTCAGGTTACTATAACCCAGCCAGCACAGAGTTTCCTCTTACATCGGCGTCTGCAGGATTCCCCCTTACAGTGAAAGGGAACTCTTATGTAAAGGGGAACTCTGCAGATCATGATCTAAGGGGGGAACTCCGATGTGGAGGGGGGCTATGGTGACCAGAGACAACCTTATATCAGAGTCCACTGCTTTCTCTTTGCCACTTACATCAGGGTCCGCAGACTGAGTTCCCCCTTGCATTGTAAGGGGGAATCCTGCAGACTCTGATGTGGGGGGTACTCTGGTGACCAGAGACCACCTTCCTTAGATTAAATACACTAAGGTAAGGGGGGTCACTAATATAGGAGGGGGAACCTTTATATCAGTGCCCCCTTACATTTTTGCATTCACTCCCCCCTTACATCAGCAACCCCCCCGCACTCGTGGAGGACCGGATCTTCTCTGTGATTTCCGCAAACTGGGCATGGGCAGTTCTAACCCATCACTCTCTATAATTTTTTACTGGGGTTGCTGGGCAGCCGGTGGGGCCCCCCAGGCAAGCGGGGCCCCCGGGCAACTGCCCAGCATGCCCAATGGAAAAGATGGCCCTGCCTACCACAGGACTACTGGCTGGGAAGCCAACAGTCTACTGTATTGCACAGTTTAAGCAAAAGACAAACACAATGAAAACAAAGTTTTATAAAAAAAAAAATATTAATCAATCAAGTGGCTGGATAGTAGCAGCAGGCATAAACATCAGGAACAGGATCTTTACCAGTTCAAAAATACAAACCACATTATTTGGTTGTTTTAGAACAAAAACAAAGCTTATCTTATAATGAACCAAAAACAAAATCTGTAAAACCTAGAAATGGTTTATATTAATCTTGAAATGTAGTTCTAGGCTTAGCAAATGCAAATCAATTCAATGTAGAGTTCTAAAGAAGAGAATTGCCTCTGCCAGATCCTCTTCCATAGAGGCTCTTAAGTCAGACTTTATTATTTTTAGGGCTGAAAATAATCTTTCGACACTGACTTGGGTGGGTGGCATTGCAGTAACTATTCTGGCCACATCACTAACGATCTCTGGATAAACAAGGATGGCTTCTTCAACAGTAAGTTTTGATGTGCGATCATACTTTTCAACTTCTTTTAGTGCTTTATAAAACTCCTGTTGGAATTTTTTTTTTAATTCCAATCTAAATTTAATAGGAGTCGGAGTCGGTGCATTGTTTGCCGACTCCGACTCCAGGTACCCAAAATTTCCCCCGACTCCGACTCCACAGCCCTGGAAAAAACAAAACAAACGCATCAGAGAGAGAGAGAGCAAAAACATTAGGTGTGGCCAAAACAACTGTTTGGAACATCCTTAAAAAGAAAGAACGCACCGGTGAGCTCAGCAACACCAAAAGACCCCGAAGACCAGGGAAAACAACTGGTGGATGACCGAAGAATTTGTTCCATGGTGAAGAAAACACCCTTCACAACAGTTGGCCAGATCAAGAACACGCTCCAGGAGGTAGGTGTATGTGTGTCAAAGTCAACAATCAAGAGAAGACTTCACCAGAGTGAATACAGAGGGTTCACCACAAGATGTAAACCATTGGTGAGCCTCAAAAACAGGAAGGCCAGATTAGAGTTTGCCTAACAACATCTAAAAAAGCCTTCACAGTTCTGGAACAACATCCTATGGACAGTTTCTCGGGCAATATTATCTGCTCATATTCAGCCAAATGCTTCAGAACTCATTGGACAGCTTCACAGTGCAGATGGACAATGACCCAAAGCATACTGCGAAAGCAACCAAAGAGTTCTTTAAGGGAAAGAAGTGGAATGTTATGCAATGGCCAAGTCAATCACCTGACCTGATTCTGATTGAGCATGCATGTCACTTGCTGAAGACAAAACTGAAGGGAAAATGCCCCAAGAACAAGCAGGAACTGAAGACAGTTGCAGTAGAGGCCTGGCAGAGCATCACCAGGGATGAAACCCAGCGTCTGGTGATGTCTATGCGTTCCAGACTTTAGGCTGTAATTGACTGCAAATGATTTGCAACCAAGTATTAAAAAGTGAAAGTTTGATTTATAATTGTTAATCTGTCCCATTACTTTTGGTCTCTTAAAAAGTGGGAGGCACATATACAAACGGTTGTAATTCCTACACCGTTCACCTGATTTGAATGTAAATACCCTCAAATTAAAGCTGAAAGTCTGCAGTTAAAGCACCTTTTGTTAGTTTCATTTCAAATCCATTGTGGTGGTGTATAGAGCCAAAAAGATCAGAATTGTGTTGATGTCCCAATATTTATGGACCTGACTGTAGATACTACCTAATGGGAATCCCGCACTAACAACGGCCTGCTTCTCTGGGCTGTCCTTGCCATGTCTTCCCACACTGCCCCCCTAGTATTTGGATGGACGCTGATGCAAGCCTTTTAATCTTTTGGCTATTACCATTTGTATACTGAACATTATTGTAAGAGGATGAAATTGAGTGTTTTGTCACCCATATTTGTGATACTTGTGGTTAAAGTTGTATGTTTACCTATAGATTTCTCCTCAGTCTGACCTGCTTTACATACACCCCTGATGAAAGAATGAGATCCTGAAACATGTTGGGTGCTTGTAGGGGACTACCATTGGATAAATCACTGCTCAACAACATTTTGTCTTGTATTGACAGTGTGCAGTACTGTTCTTGTATACCTTGTTTTTACCGTTTAAGTTTCACGTTTCATCAGCCATAACATCCTTTTAACCATTGTCCTCAATAAAATTTGTACTAAGCCTTTTTAATAATAGATTCCTGTATTTTGATATACTATAAGCCTAAAACATATTCTCACCTATAGCAGTTCATTATTTTAGTCACAAATCAAAAGTGTGTTCACAGTTCATCACAGTGCTCCAAACAAAGTAAAGTACATCCAGTGAATTTAAAGTGCTTGCTGCACTGTTAACCTCTCTTTTTCTCAGCACTGTGATGAACTGTGAACACACTTTTGATTTGTGACTAATATAATGAACTAGAGCAGGAATATGCAATTAGCGGACCTCCAGCTGTTGCAAAACTACAAGTCCCATCATGCTTCTGCCTCTGAGTGTTATGCTTGTGGCTGTCAGAGTCTTGCTATGCCTCATGGGATTTGTAGTTCTGCAACATCTGGAGGTCCGCTAATTGCATATCCCCGAACTAGAGTAAAGCTGGCCATACATTTTACAATTTTCTTGTTCAAATTCCCAAAAGCCTCATACACACGTTCGGACTTCAAACAAACTTTTCCGTGAATTTTTGTCCGAAGGGAGTTGGCCGGACACACCCATAGCATACACACGCTCTGGCTTTTCTGCAAACTTTCCTAAAACTTTGCCAACATCACATGGTTTTTCTGCTCTTTTCCGCCACCCTTTGTTCAACTTCTGCTATTGTTGGTCGATTTTAACATTGGTTCTGGGCATGCGTATTTGCACTTCGAACAAAAGTCAGATGGATTTCTTTATACACGATAGGACTTTGCACCATCGGATTTTTGTTGCCTTAAAGTTTGTCCGTTTGCAAACTTTTGTCCGATGAAAACCCAAAAAGTTTGTCCGATGGAGTGAACACACAATCAGATTTTTTGGAAAACTTGCTCATTTTGAAGTTTGTTGGCAAAAAGTCTGACCGTGTGTATGGGGCTTTAGATTTACCTTCAACTATGTAGTGCAAGGACCTGCAATGAATGCATACTAATTGAAAGTGTTTAGTTTTGACCTTATATTAGATGGTTTTGGTAAATCTAAAGGAAAATTGTATAATGTATGGCCAGCCTAAGGCAAATTGAGAAGTGGCATCATTAAAGTGGTTGTAAAGTCAGAAGTTTTTTTTTATCCTAATGCATTCTATGAATTAAGATAAAAAGCCTTCTATGTGCATCAGCCGCCCAACAGCACCCCCTAGTACTTACCTGAGCCCCAGAGATGTCCATGAGCTCCTCGGCCATCTGGATTTCTCCTCCGGATTGACCGAGACACCCTTGGCTCCTGCTGCTGTCAATCAAAGTCAGTTAGCCAATCAGGAGAGAGAGAGGGGGTGGGGCAGAAACGGGGCTTCATGTCTGAATGGACACAGGGAGCTGTGACTCAGCCCGGGTGCCCCCATAGCAAGCTGCTTGCTGTGGGGGCACTCGACAGGAGGAAGGGGCCTGGAGAGCCAAAAAGGGACCTGAGAAGAGAAGGAACCCAGGCTGCCCTGTGCAAAACCACTAAATAGAGAAGGTAAGTATAATATGCATGTTATTTTAAGAGAAACAAAAATTAGACTTTACAATCACTTCAATAGTATTTGTATATTTGATCCATCATCTGAATACTGCACATAATAATAGCCATTGCTTAAAGGTGTTGTAAAGGTACATGTTTTTTCACCTTAATGCATTGTATGCATTAAGGTGAAAAAACATCCACGCTCACACATGGACGTCTCCCTGATGTCACAGAGGTGAGGGCTGTGTGGGTCATCCTGGACAGTTGGGAGGTTGCTGCAGTTGCGCACCCCCTTTGGTGGTGGATGTCTCACTGATGCCTATACGTCACTGCCCGTACATGACGCTGGGGTGGAGCCTTCGGGCCCTTGTGGGTATATCTGGACGTTCACCACGGCTGGAACTCTGTTTCACAACTTGATGGTTGGATAGAGCGGTTACATCTCTAAGAACAAACTGAGGTACAATTTTTAAACTTTCTTTACTCCTATTGGGTCTGTTACATTGTTCTTTTACACATGTAATACTTATATCATTTCCACATTGTCCTGCAGTCTCCCTGCCCATACCAACTTTGTAACCATGTTGGTTTGCATTCATGTATATACCACATCCCAGATCTCAGATAGTCCTTTATGCTAACATACTTCAGTAAGCTTAATTCATTTACTTACATCTTTATATATAGATTACATGTTATCTAGTATAACCTTACACATTAAGCTCATATTGCAACCATGATGCCTTCTGATACATGTCCATCCTTGCAGATATTTTCTAGACATGATTACAAGGGGCTTAGGGGAGACTGCAGTGAGAAATACCCTCATCCAGACCATGCTAATCCTCCGGATGTTCCCCTGTTGTGGCTTTTGTTTGCTCCGTCACCTCAGCTCCCGAGCTGGATGCACTACACGCCGCCATCATGATATCCAGCGTTTGGCAATTCATTTCAGCCCATTGGTAAGTATGAGGTCCCTCTTCAGACCTCTCTTGCCAATCATTCCGCCTGCCCCCCATCTAATAACATACATCTATTGATTTTATCACTTACATTGCAGATACAACATTCATGCATCCACCCCTGAAGAAGTCAGCAGGGTCTCGCGAAACTAGTAGGGCTTTATTGATGCTTGTTTTATGCCTGCACATGCTGAGTATTATTGATGTCTGCATTATGTATACATATTTCCCTGTTTATATGTACCGTATTTATCGGGGTATTGCGCGCTCCGGCGTATAGCGCGCACCCCTAATGTAGACCCGATATTCCTGTAAAAAAAAACATTTTATTACTTACAGTTTTGGTGTCTTGCACAGCATCCATAGGCGGCCTCGGTGGAGTCCTCCCGGCTTCTCCCGTGCTGTCTCCGAGTCGAATCCCCGCTTCCCGCGGTATACGCCGATAAATACGGTATGTACATTTTATTTGCTTATTGTATATGTGTATCCACTGGCCCAGCAACTTTCAAGTTTTATTGTTGCTCACTGATGTATAACATTTGTAATAAATCTTTATATATTTATTTTCATCTGTGCTGTGTATATTGGCTATTATGCCGGGTGTGACGAGATCCTTTCTCGCCCAGGTCTTGCTCTCCCGACACTCCTCTGCTACCAGTGAGTCAGCTTGCAGATTGCAACGTCTGATGGTCCAGTCATCCAAGGTTCCGGGATCCGAATTACAGCTATGTGCCATTCGGACCCATTAAGAACAAACACCAGGCAGGCTGTATGTAAGTTCCAACAGGACTCTTTATTTTCAAGTACACAGCACACTTTTATACAGAATTTGGTACATCCCACCCCCAACAAGCGCTTTCCCATTGGTCAATTGTAAAGTATGCAGTCTTCACTCAGGCCCTCCTTGACCATGCAAATGAGGACTTGAAATAGTCAACAGGGATTGGTCCAATAGCTTGGATAGAAAGACTTGTGTATTGAGACAGAAGCCCCAGGGAGTAATCAATGTACACAATAACCCGGTCTACTTAATTACTACCTCTGAGAGGTTACATTGCTTTAGACAATAGAATGCTAATTCAATACAGCTGACAGGCTTCTGACCTTTTAGAACAATACAAAGTCCCTTAGCGTAAACACATACATCTTTAAACATACATAATAGATTCAATTAACCTTCAAGCCCCGATTCTAGCTGACCGGACTGACTCCGACACCCGCTCTTAACCTGCAGAACACAATAAAAGGTATTTCGCAAGCTATTTCCACTTAGCATTTCAAAAGCCTTGCATTGAATGTCCCTCTCCTGTGTAACAGATGTCAAGTAGAAACACTTTAATATCTCAAGGTCCATGACATTACTTCCCCTGGGAAACCGTCCAACAGCCGCAGTGGGACCCAAACGGGTCAACTCGAGGATCTTGGAAAAGTAGTCTTAAAGTTCCAGGACTGTCTGCTGGGATGACCCATCTGCCTTCCTGTTTTGAGGTCCTGGCCCCCAATCGGACGGCAAGAGGCTTGCATTCAGTCCTCACCAAAAGCCCCTGTCCCGGCTAGGTCTGTCACACATCTCCCCCTTTGGCAGGAGACTAACACTGGGAGAGACCCCAATTCCGGTACCCACCCAGTACCCCAGATAACTTGTCCCAAACAGAGCATTACTCACCCAGCCAATCTCTGCCTCTCTCAGAGAACACGCCTGCCGCTGGGGAGAGGCCTGGACTGGCCCTTCTCCCTGGAGTCCTTTCAGCCGCTGGAGAGAAGACAGGGTGGCTGGGCTCAGTTCATCATGCTGTTGGGGATCTGGGCCAACTGGCCACCATTCCTGGGGTATACCAGTGGAGACTGAAGTCTCATCCACTGATGCAAGGTGAGACCACAGTCCCATCCACCGATATCCGCTCAAGCTGTAGTCGTGTGCAGCAGCCAGTAGCATCCTGCCCTGCTGCCAGTGATTCAGCTGGGAGTAACAGCTTTACTACCTCAGCTTGTTGCTGGGGAGGGGGGCCAACTGCCCCGGCACTCCACAGTTGGTTCCGGTGCTGGGCAGAGATTGCTAGCACTCTGCCCTGTTGCCAGCACTTCTGCTTTGGGAATGGCAAGCTCCCGATTTTCCACTGCTGATTCATCAGCCAGGATTTCAGCGTTGTCAGCTGATATTTTCTCATAGTCCCAGGCAAAGGGAGCCCCACCCTGCTGCTGAGCGGAGTCTAGCAGCTGTTTGTAGGCGATTTCCAGCTCATGTTGCCGCTCTCGTTCTCTCTGTTGCCGCTCTCGTGCTCTCTGTTGCCACTCTCGTGCTCTCTGTTCCTGCAGCTGGAGGTCTCTAATGGTATTCTGTATGGCGGTCTCTGATGGGTTAGCACCATATAATGCCAACCGCTGTTGAACTCGCTGCTGGAACAAGTCTTCAATTGACCGGGGTCCTGCATCACCATCCCTCTGATCCATCTCGGCTAGCGCAATGATCAGGGTGGCCTTGTTCTTCCCACCGGTCCCTCCACGGCTCTCAAGCAAGTCTTTTAGCATGGTTCTCCTCCAGGCTGCATAGCTGGTCATTCATGGTGGTGGTTTGGAGTTGTCCCAGTAACTGGAGAGCAAATCCCACTGCTGCCACCAATGTGACGAGATCCTTTCTCGCCCAGGTCCTGCTCTCCCGACACTCCTCTGCTACCAGTGAGTCAGCTTGCAGATTGCAACGTCTGATGGTCCAGTCATCCAAGGTTCCGGGATCCGAATTACAGCTATGTGCCATTCAGACCCATTAAAAACAAACACCAGGCAGGCTGTATGTAAGTTCCAACAGGACTCTTTATTTTCAAGTACACAGCACACTTTTATACAGAATTTGGTACATCCCACCCCCAACAACCGCTTTCCCATTGGTCAATTGTAAAGTATGCAGTCTTCACTCAGGCTCTCCTTGACCATGCAAATGAGGACTTGAAATAGTCAACAGGGATTGGTCCAATAGCTTGGATAGAAAGACTTGTGTATTGAGACAGAAGCCCCAGGGAGTAATCAATGTACACAATAACCCGGTCTACTTAATTACTACCTCTGAGAGGTTACATTGCTTTAGACAATAGAATGCTAATTCAATACAGCTGACAGGCTTCTGACCTTTTAGAACAATACAAAGTCCCTTAGCGTAAACACATACATCTTTAAACATACATAATAGATTCAATTAACCTTCAAGCCCCGATTCTAGCTAGACGGACTGACTCCGACACCAGCTCTTAACCTGCAGAACACAATAAAAGGTATTTCGCAAGCTGGTTCCACTTAGCATTTCAAAAGCCTTGCATTGAATGTCCCTCTCCTGTGTAACAGATGTCAAGTAGAAACACTTTAATATCTCAAGGTCCATGACACCGGGTAACTCACAATCATTGTTGTTGCCGCTCCGTTACATAACACTTTGAAAATAATAAATTGATTTTGTCTCATTGTTCGCTGTGAACATTGGCTAAACCTCTCTCACCTCATTCAAAGTCCCAGGGCTACCTCTTTTGCATAAAACATTTATGATTTGCAATGGAAATAAAGGTTAACGTGTAACTGACACGGTTTATACTTTTGTAAAAGTATAGCGCAGCAGCAGGTTTATTATATCTGTTGTATATCAATACCCAGGTGGTTATAGGGGGTGCTCAGCAGCTGCACCATATAATAGAAAACATCATCCAGAAGCACAGCGTTTATTGATTATTCCCTTAAAGGGGTGGTTCCCCCTTAAAAACGACTTTTTCTTATTCCACTGCCCCCCCACATTCCATCACGATTAAGGCTCTTATTATTTTTTTCATGCTGTACATACCTTAGTACAGCATATTCACCCGTGCATCCGGGTTGCGAGTCCCGTGGGAGAGGGCATTCCTCACATGCTGGTGATTGACGTTTTGCCCAAAAACGAGCTCCCCCCCCCGTCGCGTAAGCCGTGTCACGATTGGCGAAAGGAGCCGAACGGCGATGCGCAGTATAGCGCCGACTCGCCTCCTTTCGCCAACCGTGACGCGGCTTACGCAACGGGGGGAGCTCGTTTTTGGGCAAAACGTCAATCACCAGCATGTGAGGAACGCCCACTCCCGCGGGACTCGCAACCCGGATGCACGGGTGAATATGCTGTACTAAGGTATGTACAGCATGAAAAAAATAATAAGAGCCTTAATCGTGATGGAATGTGGGGGGGCAGTGGAATAAGAAAAAGTCGTTTTTAAGGGGGAACCACCCCTTTAAAAAAATAGTTCACCCAAAGCTGATATTACATAAAGTTTGGTGTTCCAAATCACCCACTGGCCTCTTATAATTGTTTGGGACTTAGTAGCAATATCTTCCTGCCATAGTAATTTGGTCTAATATTTGTCACTGAGGAGTTTTGAGAGGTCTTTCCCCATCTTGGGGTGTCCTCAGTCTGCTCACATGTATCCTCCATGACAGAAATAGAACTAAACAAAATTTCCCCCTTGTAAAACCTTTGATTACTGGACATAGATATTGTTGGACATTATATAAATCTCCAGCACCTTAAACAAACTGAAATATCCATTTTGTATCAACTTTTCCCACAAAATAATAAACACAGAACTAGAAAACTGATTTTACCTTCCAGTCTAGAGATGGTTCCTTTACAAAAACATCCATAGTGCCAATGAGGAGATCAGGATTTGTTCGATAGGCTCGTAAGGCATGTATCATAACTGAATCAAATAATCCAGTTTCCTTCATAGGCAACAACAGGTTTACAATCTGGTGGGTCAGGCGGAATGGCATCAACTCAGGAACAGGCAAAAACTAAGAAAAGACCACAGAAAGTAATTAACACACAACACCTCGTATCAGATACTGACCATGTAATGGTCACTGCAGGTACTCCAAGTACTCCAGTTGTAGAAATTATTTCTGAATTGCAGGTTTAAACATGTTTATTTATTTTTTACTTGAGCGGGCCAATTCTGGTCTACATATCCTTTAGTAAAGTGGAACGTAACTCACCTAAACAAAGTCTTACTTTATCCATCCCCCCTCCCTCTTCCACTAATGCTAAGAAACTTATTCTATTTTCTACCATTTTGTTTCTTTTTGTGCTGTGAGGCAGCATTTCTGGTTTGCCAGTGGGGCACAGGAATCCACCACTGATCTCTGGCTAGCTCCCAGATACCAGCAGCGCATTGTGCCGTTTTCTTTTGTGCTACCTTCCCACACAGACAAGGCATGACAAGTCAGTAATAGGAGAAAATGTTAGCAAGCAGGCAATACTGGGGACTGGTCTCTTGCCCTCTGGTTGTCTCTTTTGGGCAGACTACCCACAGCACATGTACTAAAAAATGTTTTGTACTCATAAAAATAAGTTCTAATGTCTGGCTAAAATACTTATTATTTTGCAATTTTCTAATTTATTTTTTGTCAATTATTAGAGCTGCAAATGCAAGTTTTAAATTAAATATTTATTATATTGATGGTTAGTGCTAAAACTCAATAGAAATATATATATATTTCTATATTTAGGCACTGGATGAGATATTTGAATTTGCTTTTTATGCCTGCAAGACCACCCAGAAAACGCCAAGGAAAAAAAGAAATATAAACTAGTGGTCACACAATAATGCTCCTGAAAAGAATAGTGATCACCAGAAGTCTGTGTCTAAATACAACTTTGAACACTGTCTTGAATATACATTTGGTTATTTTTCTGTTACCTGAGTAGCAGTGCCAAAGGCATGACCAAAGTCAATGCCAATCATTCCCCCTGTCTCCATATTGACCATAAAATTGTTCAGGTGGCGATCACCTATGCCAAGTATCCAGTGACTGATGCACAGCAAAGCATGTGAGCGGGCAAAGTGGGATCGCAGAGTGAGAAAAGCTTCAGGAGTCATGCTCATCTTTACAAATGCCCGTCTAGAATAAAGAGAATAAAGACAATGTATATAGCATCTCTGCTAATTTATATATATATATATATATATATATATATATATATATATATATATATATATATATATATATATATATATATATATATATATATATCCTCTTCTACAGCATAAAATGTTTGTTTGGATACACACATTATAATAAAACAGATTGTTGAAATCAGGGCTCGACAAATCCCGGGCGCCAGGTCGCCATGGCGACTAGAAATAGTTTATTTTTTTTTTTGAGCTGGGGCCATCTGGTGGTGAGCTGTTGGTATTACAAGTTATTACCACCAGATGTGAGCTGGCGCCATCTGGTGGTGGCCGTTGGTATTACAAGTTAAGCATTACAAGTTAAACCGCAATTCTAATGTTGTTTTTCACAATTTTCACTGCCATCTTCTTCCCTCCAATTAGAACCCCCAAACATTATATATATTTTTTATCCTAACACCCTAGAGAATAAAATGGCGATCGTTGCAATACTTTGTCACACCGTATTTGCGCAGCGGTCTTACAAGCGCACTTTTTTTGTGAAAAAATTACACCTTTTTTAATTAAAAAATAAGACAACAGTAAAGTTATAAGACAACAGTAAAGTTATCCCCATTTTTTTTATATTATGAAAGATAATGTTACGCCGAGTAAATTCATACCCAACATGTCACGCTTCAAAATTGCGTCCGCTCGTGGAATGCCGACAAACTTTTACCCTTTAAAATCTTCATAGGCGACGGTTAAAAAAAATCTACAGGTTGCATGTTTTGAGTTACAGAGGAGGTCTAGGGATAGAATTATTGCTCTCGCTCTACCAATCGCGGTGATACCTCACATGTGTGGTTTGAACACCGTTTACATATGCGGGCGCTGCTCACGTATGTATTCGCTTCTGCGCGCAAGCTCGTCAGGACGGGGCGCGTTTTCTGGCTCCTAACTTTTTTACCTGGCTCCTAGATTCCAAGCAAATTTGTCAACCCCTGGTTGAAATGCCATTACAGTTATGCAAGCCACATCCTCAGTTAGCATAAGCGATCAGTATACAAGCTTTATAACAAATATGTGTGAGAGTTCAACACAGTATGGGAGAACAATAACACACATTTATAACCCACCCCAAAGTATAGCTGAAGCACAGTCTACTCACCGTAAAAGGTCTCCGGGAACAAGACTCTCTCTTTCTCTGAAAGACTTCTCTGTGAAGGAACGATCAGGATTTCTATAAATCAAGCAAAAATTAGGACCCATCACTTCACAGATCCAGTATAAAGTAATTATTGCCAGATAAATGAAAAAAAAAAAAAAAAAACAATACATGATAATATTACAATATTAATGTCATTATCATCTTAATAAGTGATGTAAATATATCTGAAAAGTCACACGATTCCTGGAGGTATTCCATGATTTGTTTCTAACCTTTTAGCAAAATAGACATGCATCTGACAGCTACAAAAAAACTTTACACTATTTATGTGCTCACATGTAAAAATAAAAAAAAATAGTAATTATCTATTCACTTACTTGTATGTATTAAGATGTTTCAGAGGGTTCCCATCTTTGTCCTTTTTGTCCAGCCAGGCTCTGTAATGGAGGTCTGGACTATATTTTCTGCAGTTAAATAATAACATGCGTTAAACTCCTGGAATATTAAAGTTTTAGCAGATATTCCATTCAAAGTACAACTTCATGCAAACGGTGTTTTTAAAAGCATTTATAAGCACCATAGCCAAAATTTCCTTTCTCTTTCGTTCATTGATAGACACAGCACTTTAATCTTGACCTTGGGGTTATATTGCCACCTTCAGGAGAGGACTAGGCAGAACATGTAAAAACAGCAAAGCTGCACAGTACCGCCCAGGGGGCAATCCTACTGGCTATAACCCCTCACACTGCATCCAGCAGCTAATTTTTTTTCTGCCTAGTGTAGGAGAACGACCTGGGTCCTGGTGATTTTTAGTTTTTTTTCTGCTGATTCCTGTGTCTGCTGATTCCTGGGATCTACTATCAACAGCCGGGCTGGGTGACAGGCTGGATAATATAGATCCTGGTAGTTTCCCCAGCCCGGCCATCGAGCGTGAGCAGGCCTTAGCTACGCGCTGGGTCGACCACGACATGCCCCGTCATCCAGGGTTGGCCGGTGAGCTATATGCTCCGGGGCACACATATGATTGGGCTACTGTTGTCCGTGTCACAGTGTGCCGTGGCAGACAGCCACCCCGTACCGCTCGGGTGATGGGTCTGTCTGTGGAATGCGTCCAGCAATCCCCACAGTATGGGTAAGTATGGTTCCTCCTGTCCCAGCAGGATGGAGCAGCTGGGCATTCCCTTGGGAGGTCGACTAGGGGTCTCACTCTACCTTTCTTCTCTCCCTGTCATTTCCCTCCTCCCCGAACTTGGGCTGCTGTGTGACTGGCGAGGGTTCTCTGAGGGGGGCTCCGAATCCTGGCAGGGGGCTGCGCTGGGGGTCCTTCCCTGTTTAATCAGCATGGTGGGGTGTTTGAGGTACTTTTTGTGCGCAGGCCGCCGTGCAGCGTGGTCACGGCCATTTTGCTGTAGTTTCCAGTCAGGAAGGCCGGCGGGCATTTTCCTGGAGCCCGCGGGCACTGCTGAGGCGGCCGGCGGACATTTTCTTGTGGTTTTCAGCTTGTTTTGCCTCTAGTGCTGGGACTGTTAGTCTGGGACGGTGCAAATTGAACAGAACACCTCGTGACTGACATGATGAGGATGGCAGCGCAGTACCTCGGTCAGGGTGGTGAGTCCTGCTGGGGGCCCCTCAGTCTGTGGCAGCTAGGAGGGTGGCTTACCTTGGCTCCTATCGGGTGTCATGAGAGTGTAGGTCAGCATGGCGTCAGAAGCTGGAGCTTCTTCCCCAGACATCCCTGTGGTGGCAACCGGTTCCCCTGCACCTGCAGTGCCTATGGACGCTTTGTCGGCGGTCCTGGAGTATTTTGTTGCCAGGGTGGAAGCGGCGTGCGGGCGCAAGGGGGGGTAAAAAACGCCCCCTCACCCACCGTCTTCTGGGCAAAGCTCTGATTCAGACTCGGGCCTTGCTGTGGCACATGCCCCCTGTTCTGACGTTTCAGAGGATGCGGACCAGGACCATTCAGACAGTGAGGATGATTCCGTGTCCGGGTCAGCGCAGGAAAGGGTGCTTGTAGGAGCACTTATCACAGCGGTGCGCCTGATTTGGTCAAAAATCTGGTCTGCGGACCAGGCATCTAAGAAGGCTCTGGCAGATTTGCCCTTCCAGGGAGAGAGGCTATTTGGAGCCGCACTGGATGACATTATTAAAAAGGTTAATGGGGGTAAGAGTACGCTGCTCCCACAATCCAGAAACGGTAAGGAGCCACGCTGTAGGTCAGGGACCTCCTTTTCCACTCAGAAGCGTTTTTTAGTCCGCCCGGATCCGCAAGTAAGTGTTCCCAGGCCGACAAGGTACCTGCTGTGGGACAGAAGCGTCCCTGGTTTCGCAAGCTAAACAAGCCTGCGAGCAAGTCTACAACTGCATGAAGGTTTGCCCCCGCTCGACTCTTGGGTGGGGGGTCGCCTTCGGGAATTTCCGACCAGTGGGTTTGCGAACTGGTGTCATCAGGATACAAGATAGAGTTTCTTTCTTGTCCACCAAATGGTTTTTTTCCCTCCAACTTTCATCTTCTTCAGGCGCGTTTGGGGCAGTACAAGACCTGCTGAGGCGTGGGGCAATAGTACTTGTGCCGCCGTTAAGATTTTGGGGATTCTATACCAATCTGTAGTCCCAAAGAAGGAAGGGGTCCGTCCGATCCTGGATCTCAAGGCCCTCAACTGCTTTTTAAAGGTACAGAGGTTCAGGATGAAATCAGTTCACTCTGTGGTCGCTGCACTCCATCCGGGGGATTTTCTGGCATCCTTGGACATCAAGGACGCATACTTGCATGTCCCCATATGCGTCAGGCATCAGAAGTTTCTGCGCTTTGTGGTCGGGGACAAGCACTACCAATTTGTAGCTCTCCCCTTTGGCCTGGCGTCGGCACCAAGGGTTTTCACCAAGGTGCTCGCCCCAATTCTGGCTTTGCTGAGACAACGAGGAATCGCAATTGTGGGCTTCTGAGAGCAGCTTCCACCTCAGAATTAGAGGAGGATGTGATGATCACCAGTCCCTCTGTGCAGTGAGGTGGTTGCACCTGCTGTCAGAGGAAGGATAGCACAGGAGCTCACTAGTTCTAAGCTCACTGCGGCTGCACGATCCAGGAAGAAAGGACGTGTCGGGTCAAAGCTTCAGGCAGGCATCTCAGCAGGTACCTGGACCTAGCTGCAACGATTTTCCTTCAGATCTATGCATTTGCAAACCAGATCTAGAATCACCATAGACCTGTTCTTTCTCTCCTAGCCCTCCCCACGCAGCCACAGCCTGTCAGCCATCCCAGGCTCGCAGGACAGACCGTGGCTGCGGCCTAAAACAGCCCACCCTCCTACCTTCTTTCCCAGCTTTGCTCCCCCCTGCAAGGCCGTCTACCAGCATGATCCCCAATACCAACCGGAAAGCTTAAAGGGTCACTAAAGGAAATTTTTTTTTTTCCTGAAATGACTGTTTACAGACATACAAGTTAACTGATTCCTTTTAAAAATGATTACAAATAGATAAAAAATCAATCATATAATGTGCCTGCAGTTTAGTTTCACTTTTAAACTGATTTCATGTTCCTGTGAGCTAAAGAGACACACAAAACAAAAACAAACAAATCCAGGGCAGCGTTTTGTTTTTAAAATGAATCTGATTGGTTCTGTTAAGTTTTAGACACACAGTAATGACAGCTTAGACGACCGTGAAAAGCTCCCAGTATGATGATTATAAGGAAATAGACAACCAGGAAGTGTGGAGATCAGAGCAGTTTTACAGCAACATCAAAGCAAAAACGAGCAATGAGGACATGAAACCAGTACTGCATTAAGGTAAAATTCCTTTAGTGATCCTTTAAGGTAGGTGCGCACCCCCCCCCCTCGGCAGCCCGCGGCCCCCACAGGAAACTCCGCGGCTGCGGCCCAGCCTAAAGGCCGATCGACCCCCCAGTGCCTTCAGCCCCAAAATCAGCTCCCTCTCCATACACCCAAAACAGCCCTGCAAATGGCCGCCTGTCCCCAGAGCTCCTCACGAGTGGACGATTGGCCACCCACCGCAGGAAAGACTGCGGCTCGGGCCTAGTACCGTCCGGCGGCCATCTTGGTCCACCCAAAGCCAGCTCTGTGAGCTTTCACCTCCCCTCAACCATACAAAATTTAGAAATCAGTCAACTTCAACAATATCAGCAACCAGCAGAGATCCCCCCCTCAGGGTAATCAGAAACACAGGGGACAAGCGGGCAAGGAGAAGACATAGTGCTATACCCAGCACTGTCACTCTTGCAGCACCCCATCTGTTTCTCTCCCCCAATAAAAATTACCCCCCCCCCCCGCCACTGTACTGCCAATCACTACCATCTGACAATCACCGCCAGGGCCATCTCGAACCAGTGGGACCCCCGGTCAACTGACCAGCAGGCAAGACCCCAGACCGCTGTCAACATAGAAAGTTGATCCAGGGTTACCCGATCGCCCATAGAGGGATCAGGACGGAATTTTTCCCCCCGCCGCAGCATATTGGCAATGCTTGGCAGGTTTTTTTCTGCCTTCCTCTGGATCAACTAGGAGGGTAGTCAGGGATCAACCCCCCCTCTTTTTTTTTTTTCCTCGTCGCACAGACATCCCCACCATCATCGCCAGCGTTATTGCCACCACTCACCCCTTTCACCTGGCGACTTTTTCCGGACCACTCGCAACATGAAATATTCAGCAACAAACATCCGTGACCTAAGGAACGCAGCATCTATACTACCAATCGCCGTTCAAAAAATACTACGGAAAGAACAACTTTTAAGAATTGATCAACAGGCGATCATCAAAAACAAGAGGGCATCACCTCAGATACAACAACTATCATGCGCCCTGATCAACACAAGATCTGCAGTCAAACACAGACAGGAAATCCATGATTTCATCACCCAACACAACATAGACTGCCTTTTCATCACAGAAAGCTGGCTAACATCAGACTGCAACACCATCCTCGGTGAACTTGTGCCAGAGAACTATGGTATTCTAACCGAAAACAAAATTGGGCAAAGAGGAGGAGGCCTAGCAGCGATCTAAAAATCGCACCTCTCTCTCACCAAACCAGACTTACAGACCTCATTGCCGTTCATGGAAACACTCACTCTACAACTCCAAACAACACCCCAGGACACGGTCCACATTTTACTATGCTACAGACCACCAGGCCCAAAGACGCATCTCCTCACGTCGCTGACAGAATTCATCACTACTTACACCTTAAAAGTCAAACACCTCCTGCTACTCGGGGACTTCAACCTCTGGGCCAATTCCTCACAAGATCCCATAGCCAACGCCTGCATTGACCAATTGGAAGGACTAGGTCTGCAGCAACTGATATGCGCGCCCATGCATGCCTCAGGTCACGTCCTCGACCTGATCTTCAAACAGGATATGGATGTCAACATTTCAGAAATTAGACCCTTACCTTGGACAGATCATCATGCAATTAAATTTAAAATAACCTCCAATACTATCCAGAACCCGTAAACCAGGCAATGACATACTGGACAAGATCCCCAAAAAAACTCCACTAAGAACATTTTAAAATCGCATTATTAAAAAAAATGACAAAAACTAAACAAACGCAATCAGCAGTAGAAATGCTTAACTCCATAAACAAAGCTTTACTACAGACTGCAGATATAATCGCCCCAAAACGTAGAGCACTTATCCGTAAAAACAACGCCAGCTGGTTCAATGACAAGCTCACGCCATTGAAGCAAGAACGCAGGAGAGCGGAAGGTGCCTGGAGAAGAAACTCTACAAAGGAAAATCACGCGAATTATAAATTAATCACTAAGAAATATCATAAAGAAATCTTTAATACAAAAAAAGAACATTTCTCAAACCTACTCGCAAAAGCTCGAAATCGTCTTCGAGAACTTTTCAACCTAGTCGCCCAGACCATGAACTCAGCCTGTCTAGAGGCTCCAAAAAACGCCGTAATCACCGTCCACAGGAAGGGAAGAAACAACTTCCCGGACCAAAGAGTCGGGGATCTCAGCCACCAATTCAGAGAGACTCTGACTAGGTGGCTCACCTGATCTGATGATCCATAGACAAAAGAGATTTGTACCACTTGGACAGTATCTCCCACTGGAAAACATGAATGTGGAACTGGGCATATGGTACCGCCTCGAAGGAGGCTACCAACAGGCCCAGGACTCGCATGCAAAATGGAGAGATGACCGAAAGTGTGATGCCAATACCTTCACCGCAGACTAAAGAGTCTGTAATTTCTCCAGGGGAAGAAAGACCTTTGCCACCGAGGAATCAACCCTAGGTACTCCAAACGCTGAGTCGGAACCAGGACTTCAAAATGTTTAACACCCACCCGAATTCTTGGAGAGTCCGAATGGCTATAAACACATCCTCCAATAATTATGAGCTAGTAGCTGCTCTAAGAAGAAAGTTGTCTAAGTAGCCCATGATGGCAAAGCCTTGCTGTCCCAGCAAAGCTAGGATAAGTACAACCACCCTGGTGAAAACTCTTGGTGCCGACGCTAGATCAAAAGGAAGGGCCACAAACTGACAGTGGCCCTCCCCAATCGGGAAGCACAGAAAAGCCAGAAAGTCCCCCGGATGGAGCGCAGCTAACACCAAACGAATGGATTCCATGCGGAACTACCCAATGTTCACAAAGGCATTTAGGACTTTGAGGCCCAAAATCAGACGGACCCCGTCCATCTTAGGGACCGAACAGATTCAAATAGAATCCCTCAAACTTATCGTCCTGCAGGACAGGTAAAATTACCCTGCAGCTTAGCAAGTCCCACACTGCCCCAGGGCAGACCGACGAGCCGGAAGGAGAGGGAGACTCGAGGGAAAAAATCTGTTCGGTGGATAGGAAGAAACCCTATCTAGTACTCCGAAGAGACCACCTCGCAGACCCACTGGTCAGAGAGCAGGGAGGTTCACCGAGCTGTGAACCTGCAAAGCCATCCCCCCACCCAAGAGACGGGCGGGGAAGGCTACATACATTGGCGAGTTAGGGTGTCGGCATGTTTGGCTTACGTACCCAGAGACGCTTCAGTTCCCCAGTTGAGCCTTTAGTCGGCCTGGGAGGGTCAACCCATGGGGCCCTGACCGATGAAAAAATAGAATTTTTTGTAATAACCGTAAAATCCTTTTCTCTGACGTCCATGGATGGACACAGCTCCTTAAATCTTGACAAGTGGGTTATGTTCCCTGTTTACAGGAGAGGACTAGGCAGAAACATGTTAGATAATTAAATACATGTTACATTAACAGAGTTGAACAGCCCCGCCCAGGGGGCGGTCCCTCCAGACTGCAGTCTCAGTTCGTAACAAGCAGTACAAACCTAAAAAGGAGGGGTGGGTGCTGTGTCCGTCCATGGACGTCAGAGAAAAGGATTTTACGGTGAGTACAAAAAATCCTATTTTCTCTTATCGTCCATGGACGGACACAGCTCCTTAAATCTTGGACGTCCCCAAGCAGTGTGAAAAACAAGGGGTGGGAAATATATCAGTAAAACTAATTTAAACTTCACCCCAAAACAAGCAGAGCTGCTCAACGGAGGAGGTGCAACTTTAAACGGCCGCCTGCAAAAACTAGCGGCCAAAAGAAGCATCAGAAGATACACTCACAGCAACCATGTACATTTTGGAAAAATGCTTGAACGGACGACCAAGTCGCCGTCTCGCACACCTGTAAGACCGACGCATGATGTCGGAAAAAAACCCCAGGAAGCACCAATTGCCCTGGTCGAAAGTGCTGTGACCGGAAAAAGGGGGGCCGGCCCCCTAAGAGCATAGGCCTGTATGACGGTCTGCCTGATCCACCGAGAAAGGGTGGTCGATGAGACCACCAGGCCCTTTTGTGGACCAGACACCAACACAAAAGAGGGTCAGAGCTCCAAAATGGAGTCGTAGCAGGCAGGTACACCTGCAAATCGCGTACCACGACTTAAGTATGAAAAGCAACCTCCGTAGGATGCGCTGGCCGAGGACATAGTGGAAGAACAATGCCCTTATTCAGGCGAAAGGCCAAAACCACTTTTGGGAGAAGGGAAGGTCGCGGGCGCACCACCACCTAATCCTTATGGAGGATCAAGCATGGCAGCTTGCAAGACAAGGCCGCCAGCTCAGAGACCCCTCTAACAGAGGTAAAGGCCACTAAAAGGGCCACCTTCTGAGATAGTGTCAAGAGAAGAATCTCTCTGATGTTTCCCAAAGGGAAGGTTCCTGAAGAACCGAGAGCACTAGAGTCAAAACTCATGGGGGAAGAGATGGGCCAAGAGGGGAAAGTATATGACACACCCCCTGCACAAAGATGTACCCACCAGGGAACGGGCCGCAAAAAGGCCACTGAAAGAACACAGCCAAGGCTAAAATCTGCCCCCAACGGTGCTTTAAGCAATTTGAGATCCACTCCAAGCTGTAAAAACAGCAGGATCCTGGCCACCGAGTACGTCCGTGGACATCTCTTCACACCGAGATGAAAGCCTGTCAGGTGCGACAGTAGATCCTCCGGAAGAAGACTACCGTGCCCTCAGCATGGTTGAGATGACCGAGTCGGACCCCGGTATCTTAAAGTCTGGCTACCAATAGCCCTGTTGAGCAAGTCAGTGACTGTGCAACAGGAGGAAGTATGTGACCTCGAGATAGAAGGACCTCCCGCCCTGGCGATCGCCAGGGTACCTCCATTATGAGGTGCCCGAAATCGGCGTACCAAGGACGCCACGGTCAATCTGGAGCGCTTAGAACCATCGGGATCCCCTCAGCCTCCACTCCATGGAGCAGCCGAGGAAGAAACAACAATGGAGGAACGGCATAAAGCCGCCGATACAGACCACACCGGGCCACCAGCGCGACTGACGCGTCTCTGTACTAGACCTGGCCACTAACTTTGACCCCCTTGCGGTGGAGACGAGCAGCCAGGAGATATGAGTGGAGAAGCCCACGGCGAGCCCTGGTCACGTGACGACACAGACTTTCCTGGGTTTGAACCCAGAGTCAAAAGCATGCAGGGCAGGCAGTCTACCGCTGAGCTATAATCTCTCCTGCCCTGTGAGACTCCTGCAAGGGAGCTGAAACACCCCCAAGCACAAATACCAGTCGCCCTGGTACAGCATCTGGTGACTCCAGTAGTCCGCCTGCCAGTATACCTGATGCTAGACCGAAGCCACGGCCGTGGCGTTGTCTGGCTGAAACCAGATCGGATGACCTTGCAACCTCCTTGAACACGAGGAGAAGCATAGCCTGATCACCCAAATAGTAGGACAAGGAACGGTAGACAAGGTCCACAGCACCCAGGCGGCCTCCCACCCAGGTACTAACCAGGCCGGACCCTGGTAGCTACCGAGATCAGACGAGAGTGGGCACCTTCAGGGGGGTGTGGCCGTAGGTCCACGCAAGTCCAGTGACTCAGGGCCGACTGGACCCCCCAGGTGCCCCCACGACCCGTGAGGCTGGAGTCCATCATAAACACTGACCACTGGAAGGAAGAAACAACTTCCTGGACCGAAGAGTCGGGGAACTCCGTCACCAACTCAGAAAGACTGACTAGGTGGCGCACTGAATCTGATGATTTCAGAGACAAGAGGTTTTTATCACCTGGACAGCATTTCCCCCGGAAAACCCAAGTGTGGAACTGGGCATACAGTACCGCCTTAAAGGAGGCTACCCACAGGCCCCGGACCTGCATGTACTCGGAGAGAAGACCGATAGTGTGATGCCAATACCTTCACCGCAGACTGAAGAGAATTTCTCCAGGGGAAGAAGGACCTTTGCCACGAGGAGTCCGGATCAACCCTAGATACTCCAACGCTGAGTCGGAACCAGGACCGGCTCCAAATGTTTAGCACCCACCCAAATCTTCGGAGGGTCTGAATGGCTATAACCACATCCACTAGGTCTGAGACAGAAGCTGCTCTCAGAAGAAGGTCGTCCAAGTAGCCCACGAGGCAAAGCCTCGCCGTCCCAACAAAGTTAGGATAAGTGTGAGGTCCTAGGTGAAAACCCTTGGTGCTGACGCCAGATTAAAAGGGAGGACCACAGACTGACAGAAGCCCTCCCCCATCACGAAGCACAGAAAAATTCTGTGACATGTGTAAAACGGGACATGCATGTATGCGTCCCTGCGGAACTACCCAACGTTCACAAAGGTATTCAGGGCCGAAGGCCCATAGAAAACCCCCAAATCTCCTGTCCTGCAGGAAAGGTAAAATTACCCCGCAGCTTAGCAAGTCCCACACTGCCCAAGGCAGACCGACAAGCCGGGAGAGGAAGACACAAGGAAAGAACTCTGGTCTGTGGATAGGAGTAAACCATATCTAGTATCCGAAGAGACCACCTCGCAGACCCACTGGTTAGAGAGCAGGGAGGTACACTGAACTGAACAAGTTGGTAGTGAAGAAAAAGGCCGCCTACTTAACTACCCCCACTGCGCTCAGCTGGAGAAAAAACTAATTGAGCAATACTAGCTGCTGCTATTGGGTGAATAAATTGAAATAAATTATATATACGTATAGTGATAACTATCTGTGAAACGGTGTATCAATAAATATATAAAAAAAAGTCCTATCGCGACCAAGTCCTATCGCAACGAAACGTTGGGAGGCGGCGTTCTGACGTCACCGCGTATTGTCTACCTGATACAGGCTGTGTATCGAGCGGGCCGGCTCATATTTTTATTCGTTTATCTACTATGCTATGCAAGTGTCTTTTCACTTTTACCAAATATTAAACTAAGACGGAATTACGCTATGCGAGGTCTCTCTGTTTCTTATACCCCTGGATGACCTATCGAGAGATGCATCTGTAAAGACAGTTACCAGGATTTCATCGCTGTTGCTGTCTATGGGATATTATCCATCTCTGTCTCTTATGCGCTGTTTGATCTCCTTTAATCTGGAGATCAATTATATTTGGTAAGAGGCTTTTATTTCGTTGGTGGAGGATCTTTCTGTCCAGCACTTTTCCTTGTGGATTGAGTTCATCACCTGGGAGATTTTATTTTACTTGCCTTTGTGGCGGGACTGATTATTCATTTGAACTTTATGTCACTATTTATGTTTATATATCACTTATTTAGCGCGATCTCTTCCCTTTTTTGCATATCAATAAATATATAAAGCAGCGCTAAAGATAAATAATAAATAAAGAATACATTGAGCTGACATCAGGAAGTATTATTTAATACACCGCGCTACAAGGGCTGTGAGTACATTCAGGCTGTTCGTCGGTCCGCCGTGACCACTGGTTCACCTGGAAAAGACATTGGCAATACCTTGTTTTGATTTGGAGTGATTCACTGCTTGTTTAAAGAGTTTGTTTGTGAGTGCATATTTTGAAGAGCTTTTTCATGGTGTTTTATTAAAGCTGCTTTTACGGTATTACACTATTGTGCACTTTTTTCTTCATCATTTATGTGGAAACATTCTTGGATTACACTGTTTGGAACGGATTCCTATCATTTGATCTGAGTGGTCCTGTCTATGCTTTTATGCCTAGCACGTGAGTGTGAGGCCTATTGTTGTGGTGAGTGCGCATTTCTGAAGGGTGGAGGATTCACTTAACACTTTGGTGTGGTGGAAGATACTTTGAAGATCCTAAAAGAAACCAACACTTATGGACTTTAGTGTCACTAACATTCATTTAGTTCACTGGTTATAGATATAACCAATCTATCTATCACTGTACGTTTTTGGATTCACATATATGGTGTTTATTCATCAATTTACTTATTTACATTTATTTATTTATTATTTAGGTTCACTGATCGGATTACGCACACAGGGACGGATTAATCCCCCAGCTGAGCCTTTGTCATCCTGGGAGGGTTGGCCTTTAATAATACACACACATAGTGTGTATGTCTATTAAGTAGGTGTATGCACACATGTTTTTGGAGGGTTAGAGGAAACCGGAGTACCTGGAGGAAACCCACGCAAACACAGGGAGCGACAATGCAAGCTCTAGGCAGATTGGTGTCAGTGTCCGGAATCGAAATCAATGACTCTCTTTCTGCCAAGTAATGGAGTTAACCACTACACCACCATGCGCATAAAACTATCTCTGAAACAGAAGCCCTGAATAACCAGGGCGCAGCATTCAATGAAGCATCACAGACCAATACGAGGCCCTGGACCAGCAGGTCCGCTAGCCTAATAACTTCGGGAGAGAGTCGGTGCTCCTCCACTGTCTGGTGCAAAATGCTCACTCCGTGAGTGACTGAGAAGCCAGAGTGGTGGCCACAATAGCCCGCAAGTCAGACCCCAGCATTGTAAACACGAAAAGGGCCAGTACTTTGGATCTTCTAACAGTCAGATCCATACAAGCGGGGGCATCCCGCAATGGGGAGAGTGGTCACCTATACATAGCACCCAGAGGGTCCACCACCGGAGGAGAAGCCCACCTCTTGAAAGGGCTCTCTTCAAAGGGGCACTGAACCGCCAGGCGGTAAGGGACTACAAAAAGCCCTCAGCGGCTTTTCTCATTCCGCATCTTAGAATTATCAAAGAAGGGCACAGAAGGAAAAAACCTACACAGAGCGGTCTGATTTGTGTGATCCAAAGAAGACCGAGCCCTCAGCGGAAACCCAGCTGCATCATCCAGCTTAAGAGAGTCCCTTACAGCAGTGAGAAGCGCACCCATAAATGCCTTAACCTGCACCGACTCAGGTACCTGGTCCATGGCTCCATAACAGAGCATTCCCCCGGAGATAACGGGGGGAGGGGGCACTCTTTAAACCTTCGCCCCGTCCGCAGTCCACCCCCACCCTGGCACAAAAGCGTCCAGGGCTAACAAACAAGCCTCTGTGGGAATCCCAGGTGCTGCTACCACCAGCATGTTGGGGAAGGACCAGATACACACCTGCCTTAACAAATAACTGACGCTCCTAGGGCCCTATTCAGGGCATCTTACCCACTTGCTGCGCTGACCAGGGGTACCTAGGGGACTCACCTCAGGAGGAGACTGCCCAGCGCTGCCCACCGCTCTCAGCCAAGGCCGCCATCAGGAATTATGGGGCCCCTTACACAGCTTCAGGCATGGGCCCCCTGGAGCAAAGAACCGGGGGGGGGGGGGGGGGGAGGAGGAACTGTGCGGCATCTGCAGGGACCTGTGTGCGCGCCGTAGGATACAGCACTAGGGGTCAGGACTGCACAAAGATGGCCGTCGAGCGTTCAGAACGCGGCCACAGGAAAATGGCCGACCGCAATGTAGGCTGCACATGGCGTGGCTACGACAAAATGGCCACCAATGAGAGTTTTCAATGTATTTGAAAATCACTCAAAAAAAATGGCGACAGCGCTGGCCAAAATGCTGCATTTTAACAGGGAAAGCTTCCTAGGGCTTTTACAGTGAAAACCCCCACAGGAAAGTACCCAGTACAAACAATAAAAAATGCCAGATAACACAGCCCCCTCAGGAAGCCCCCCCAGACAGCGTGCTTTAGCAATGCAGCAGAGGGAAAGGAGCAGGGAAGGGAGGAGAAGAGGACCCCAGAACCCCAGGAATGCCCAGCCGTACCAACCCCTTGAAGCGGGAGGGACTGTACTTACCCGTCCGAGTGAGGACTCGCTGATGCATTCCTGACAGAACTACAACCGCAATGGAGGTAGTTGTCGGCCCGGTCCACTGTGAGTGAGACAACACCACAGCCCAGTCATATGTGGACCTCGGAGCAAAGCTCGGCGGCCACCCCAGGAGTCATGGGATATGGTGTGGCAGACCCAGCCTCTTTGCAAAGGTGTGCCCACGCTTGCTGGTCGGACTGAGTAGACTACAAGGATCTATATTATCCGGCCTGTCTCTCAGCTGACAGTTGATAGAAGATTTTTCAAGAATAAAATAAAATAAAAATTTCCTCAGGGCGCTGGGCCCAAAGGTAGCCATACGCCCTTCTCCTTGCTAGGCAGAAAGAAACTGAGGCTGTGGGGAGGGGGGTTAACTCTGTTAAAGTAACATGTATTTAATTATCCAACATGTTTCTGCCTAGTTCTCTCCTGTGAACAGGAACATAACCCACTTGTCAAGATTTAAGGAGCTGTGTCTGTCCATGGACTTATAGAGAAATAAAGAACTTACAAAAAAAGTGCTGTGCCCGTCAATGAAATTCAGAGAAAAGGATTTTATGGTGAGTACAAAAATCCTATTTTCTAAATGTATACCTTTTTGGGAGATTTCCCATCACAGTTGTCCTGTTATCATTGAACAGAATTTCACAGGAAATATCCCCAAGGGGGATAGAATGTTTGTTAAATACATGGTAAACTGACCAAAAGACGTTTGTCTACAAAATTCATCCAGAATCTCTTTATTCTACAATCACAGTTTTGCAATGTTAAGCATACAACATCTTCAATTTTAATACCGTATTTTCCGGCGTATAAGACGACTTTTTGGATGCAAAAAAATTCATCCAAAGTCGGTGGTCGTCTTATACGCTGGTGACAGTCTCCGTGCTGCTGCGGGCGTCCATGATTTGAAAGCCGCGCCTTCTTCTCATCCTCGGACGAGAGGACATCCGTGATAGGCGGAACACAGAACAGAGGCGCTGCTGGGAAGATTTGTGTTCCGCCTATCACAGGACAGTCTGAGAAGAAGGCGCGGCTTTCAAATTATGGACGCTCGCAGCAGACGGAGACTGTCACCGGCCTGGAAGCCAGAAGCTGCAAAACGTGAGTGATGGCACAGTGGGGGGGAAAGTGGGGGCAAGTGATGGCACAGTGGGGGCAAGTGATGGCACTGTGGGGGCAAGTGATGGCACTGTGGGGGCAAGTGATGGCATGTAATGTAATGGCACAGTGGGGGCATGTAATGTAATGGCACAGTGGGGCATGTAATGGCACAGTGAGATTTGAAAAAAGACTGTTTCCGTCAGCTGTTGTTTCTGTCAGCGGTTGTTCCGGCTACCTGGAAAATTAGGGGGTCGTCTTATACGTCGGCAAATACGGTATATAAATCACAAAAAGAAAAAAACAATGGATAGCATTTTTAGGGCCCCAATCAAGAAATAATCACTAAGGATTTATATTTTTTAACCCTTCCTGCCCAGACAAATTCAGGTTTCAGCGGTCACATTTTAAATAACAATTGTGCATTAATGCAAAACTGTACCCAGATAAAAGTTTTATCATATTTTTCACACAAATAGTGCTTTTGTTTGGTGGTATTTAATCACCATTAGGCTTTTTATTGTTTTGCCAAACAAAAAAGACAGAACATTCTGAAAAAATAAGCGTTTTTCTTTATTTGTTATATAATTTAAATAATAAATGTTCCTCATAAATTTAGGCCAAAATTTATTTTGCTGCATTTTTTGGGTGAAAATAACCAAAATCAGTGTACATTATTTAGTCTGTAGTTAAAGTGATTGTAAACCCATTTTTATTTTTACCTTCAGGTAAGCCCATAATAAGGCTTACCTGTAGATAAAATTAATATCTCCTAAACCTGTACGGATTAGGAGATATTTACCTTGCATGCAGCCGCTGACGTCAGTGGCGCATGCGCTGTGAATGCACGGCTGAAGGTCCGGCCGACCTTACTGGGAAGAATCCCACGCGCATGCGCGGGAGTGACGTCATCGTGGCTCCTGCCACTCACAGCTCCGGAGCCGAGAACCCGGAAGACACGCCAACTGCAAAATGTCAGCTCCCTCGGCGTGGACCGGGATTAGATACCGACGCCTCGTTCTAAGGTAAGTATTTCATAACGAGCTAGTATGTGGTGCATAGAAAGTAATACCCATGGAAATTTTCCTTTTCCTTTTCAGTCATTGCTCCTAAAATGAAATCTTTTAAAGTACATGTGTTCTCCAGCCACTCAATAATTCCAATTCTAAAGAAATGGGAAAGAAAGATTAATTAGTGATTTTGTTCTGCTGTACAAACAGTTTTTATAATACATGAAATTAAATACAAATAAATCATGAACCAAGAAGATAGAGGTACTCATACCGTGGGGTCATGGGTACCACTTGGTATGTCTTTATTTGCATATATCTCTGGCTACAAGCTGCATCCTGGGAAAGGATAATATTCATGACATCAAAAAGCTGCTCAATGCGCTGGTCCTGGCGCAGATCTTCACCGCCTTTCACCAGAAATGGGTAGTCCCGCTCATCATTTCCTCGGATAACAATACGCTTGGGTTTTCTGATGGAACTCATAACTTTAACCTTACATTCAAATTAAGAAAGTCATTTATTCATAAAGAATGGCAAACAAAGACTTAAAAGCATATATAAACTCTCACCTTGTAAAACAACCCATTCAGTTTAAAATAGAAAGGCAAAACATTTGTGTACACGTATAAAAACATTATAAACAAATGTTTTCACTTTTTTTTATAAATGATCACATAACCTCTGTTCTCAGCTGCAAAAGGAGCTCAGAAAGCTGGGGTTGGGAGTGTCAGCAGAAGTCTGATCATTGGAGGAGAGCAGGCTGAGGTCCCAACACCAGAAAACTGACAATGATTAGCTCTCATGCCTATAGGGGTTAGTTTAAAAAAAAAGGAAGCAGTAGGACTAGCAGGATCACTAGGGATTTGACACAAAAGAAGCAATACAAAGAGAAAGATATACTTTCTCATACAAATACATGGTACAGCAGGTACATATCAGGAATATGAAATGTTGGGGTAACATATTCTCAAAAATGTAGTGAATCAGGTCATTCTAAACATTGATCTGTGCAAGTTTTTATTCTAGTGCACTTCTACTTCACTGGGCAACTCATCTACCTATCCATAACAACACAACTGGATTAGCCCATTCATTTAGTACTATAACTCTAATAAATAGTTACAGAAAGCAAATATACTATACTTACAAGCAGAGTATTGTAAACGTAATGCCTTGTCCTTTTTCACTTGATATGTGTGCAGTAATGTGTGTTCCTGATGCACATTGCTGCACGAGTTTCAACAAATGCTTACATTTTTCTGTAGTTTTATTACCGTAGGATCATGGGTACCAGTTTCAACAGGTGGTACATTACAAATTTAGCACATTCCTGATATGTGCCTAAATTTGCAGGTTTATGTTATGCTGAGCAAAGGTGAAGGAACTCTTAAAAACTGTTTTTTTTTGTTGGGATAAAACCCAACAATTCTACATGTACAATTTTTTTTATTTATTTTTTGGCTAGTCAAACTAGTCATGAACTAGCCATGTAATAATGAAAAGAAGTATACAGTAATACCTTGAATTGCGAGTAACGCGGTTAACAAGCTTTTTCACAATACAAACTATTTTCTTTTAAATTCTGACTCGGTTTGCAATGACCCAGCCAAAGCCCAGACCTGAATCCCCCACTGAAAATCTGTGGGGTGATCTGAAGAGGGCAGTGCACAGGAGATGCCCTTGCAGTCTGACAGATTTTGAGTGTTTTTGCAAAGAAGAGTGGGCAAATATTGCCAAGTCAAGATGTGCCATGCTGATATAGACTCATACCTAAAAAGACTAAGTGCTCTAATAAAATCAAAAGGTGCTTCAACAAAATATTAGTTTAAAGGGTGTGCACATTTATGCAACCGTATTATATTAATTTTCTATTTTTCTTCCCTTCACCTAAAAAATATCAGTTTGTTGGTGAAAATCTTCCCATGGTGCATAAAGCGCGTCACCAGTTTTCCGTAAATAGCCGACCTCCGAGTCGGCTCTATATGGCGCCTGCGCAGTCAGCTCTACACGGCGGGCGCAGGCGTCGTCTCTTTACGGAAAACTGGTGACACGCTTTATGCGCCATGGGAAGATTTTCACCAGACTTCAATCAGCTAAGCTTTCAATAGGAACGCCCAGTCCCGCGGGAATCAGAACCCGGAAGCCTGGGTGAAAATAACAATTAAATGGTATGTACGGAGAAAAAAAAAAAAAAAGACCAGCATACTGTTCATGTCAGCAGTATGCTGGATGTAATGTTAGATAATTGTTTTAGGGTGAACCTCCAATTTAAAGGTGGAAAAGTACTGAAATGATTTATCTTTGTCAATTTGTTTTACATCACAGAAACCTGACATTTTAACAGGGGTGTGTAGTTTTTTTTATAGCCACTGTGTGTAAGAAAGAGGAGCTCCAAATAGTGCTTATATCTTTTTAAAACTAAATAAGTTTTTTAAATTAAATTTATCAAACTCACATTTAACAGGTGCTCCAGGGACCAACTATGTACAACATTGTGAATCCACCACACTGCAACAGCTCTGTGCCGCTCCGAAGATGATCTCAGCGTCTTGTCAAACCATCATCTTCTGAGTGGCACGGAGCTGTAGCAGTGTGGTGGATTCACAATTTTACATGTTGTACATAGTTGGTCCCTGGAGCACCTGTTAAATGTGAGTTTGTTAAATTTATTTTAATAAATGTATTTGGTTTTGAAAAGATACAAGCACTATTTAGAGCTCCTCTTTCTTACATATATATTGAGCAATGGTGGAGAAAAACTGACAGGATGGAAAGGAGGAAGACATGATTCATTAGTCCAAGGTGACTAAAAGGCTGCTTTGGCCAAACTTAAATGTGAGCACATACTGTACCTAAAAGGAGAGCACTTAGACCACTTTCACACTGAGGTGCTTTTACGCTAAAAAAAAAGCGTCTGAAAAGCTTATGAAAACGTATTTCCATTAAAATCAATGAATGCTTTCACACTGGGGCAGTGCGCTGACAGAGCGGTGAAAAAACACCCCTCTCCATTGAAATGAATTGAACTCTTCAAAAGCACCTGGAAAGCTCTTCAAAAGTGCACAGTGTTTTTACTGGCAGTTTTTCAAGTGCCTCAGTGTAAAAAAAAGGGCTCTGGTGAATTTATATAAGCACTTTTGAGGATTTGTGAGATTAAGAAAGCATCATCTTACTTTATTTGCACTGAAGCACTAGATCAGTTTATTTGGACTATTTGAGGAAGAAAAATAATAAATTATTGGCACGTTTTAATTTGATTTTACACGTCAAGAGGTATTTGATATGTGCATGGCTAAGGTTTATGCAATGTATTAAATTTCACGGTCCGTGATAGGGGAACACTCCCAGCAAGTGAGTCAGTGTTCTGCCTATCACGGACACCCTCTCATCCTATGGACGAGGATGAGAGGATGTTCGTGATAGGCGGAACACTAACTCACTGCTGGGAAACTGAGTTCACCTATCACGGACGAGGAGGAGGCGGCGCGGCTTTTGTACACTGGATGGCTGCCGTCTGAGCATTTTACACGGACACAGGCATTACACACTGCCTCTCTCTCTCTCCCAGGTATCGGATTGGGTAGGTCGTGCATTACACGCTGCCTCTCTCTCTCTCTCTCTCTCCCAGGTATCGGATTGGGTAGGTTGTGCATTACACGCTGCCCAGTGGCGGCCCGCCTCCTGTAGGCACATAAAAAAAAAATATACTGTATTTATCGGCGTATATCGCGCACTTTTTTGCCCTGAAAATCAGGGCAAAATCGTGGGTGCGCGGTATACGCCGATACCCGCGCCGAGTTTTGAATACTGCGCCGACATACAACGAGCGCAGTACACTCGGGTATATTTTGTTTTCACTGACTTTCTCATTATAATGTCTTACTCACTATTAAATTTTAACTTAATGTCCATTCATGTAGCGATCCTCCCACCAATGTATTATTTGATCTTCTTATTCCACAGTCTATTTTCTCAAATAGGTTCATTTTGGCTTCACTAATTAGTTTACTCTAATAACTTATGTATTTTGAGTCACTAAATGATCACGGACGAGAGATCTTATATATATATTTATCGGGTATAGTCGGGCAGTCTCGGCTCCTTACGCGCTCACGTCCTGGACGTCAGCGCGGGTAGCCGAGCATTGCCGACAATACACGAGTGTACTGCGCTCTGTATATGTCGGCGCAGTATTCAAACTCGGCGCGGGAAACGAGCGGGGAGGACGCGAGGACGCCGCAGAAGGACACCCGACCCACCGAAGAGGACTCCCGACCCGCCGAAGAGGACACCCGACCCGCCGAAGAGGACACCCGACCCGCCGAAGAGGACACCCGACCCGCCGAAGAGGACACCCGACCCGCCGAAGAGGACACCCGACCCGCCGAAGAGGACACCCAACCCGCCGAAGAGGACACCCAACCCGCCGAAGACGGACCCGCCGAAGAGGACGCCGCGCAAGACACCAAAACTAAGTACAAATAAAACAAAAAAACATTTTTTCCACAGGATTGGGGGCCACTTTAGGGGTGCGCGGTATACGCGGGAGCACGTTATACCGCGATAAATACGATATATATATATATTTTTTTTCAGTGGCCCCTTTAAGAAACTTAAAAAAAAAAATTCCTTTACTTAAAATACGTATTGAGCGCCGGCCACCATTGCCCTATGAAGCGCCACGTCAATGCAATCTTTAGATTGCATACATGGCGCTTCATTTGCAGGCTTTTATCCCACCTATTGAGCGCATTGAAAAGCGCTGATAAGCTTCCCGTGCCACTATGGGCGCCGGGAGCATTACTATTACTTCCGGCCATTCGTCTTACAGACGAAAAACGGAAGTGACGTCACGTGGCAGCTCACATCTCTTTACACTGCCCGAGCGGAGCGGAGCTGCTAAGGTAAGTCGATGGCATTGTCACGTGTGAATTCAGTATGGATTGACTTGATTGCCCCCAAAGTCATCAGCCCGTGCACTGCCTGATCCCCACCCATCTACCTCGGACCCTATTATTGTAGTTAGACTGCTGGGACTTGTAGTTCTCCATCTTCTCCTGGAACTCATGGAGAAGGAGATTGGAGAACTACAAGTCCCAGCAGGTTTTACATACAATAAGGCTCTGAGGTGGATGGGTGTGGTGGATTGCATCCTCAGGGGATTGATAGGTGCATGCAATCCACACCCATCCACCTCAGAGCCTTATTGTATGTATAATCTGCTGGGGCTTGTAGTTCTCCAATCTCCATCTTCTCCATGAGCCCCAGGAGAAGATGGAGAACTACAAGTCCCAGCAGTCTAACTACAATAACAGGCTCTGAGGTGGATGGGTGGGGATCAGGCAGTGCACAGGCTGATGACTTTTACTGTGATGTATATGGAGGGAGTGTGATGCAAATCAGGACTAATGTAAAGGAAATTGCTATAATGTAATTTAAAGGGGGGCTGCAAAGTTAAGGGGTGGCTATGATGTAAAAGAGGGTGCTGTAATGTAAAGAAAGCTGTAATTTAGAATGAGGGCTGTAATGTAAACAGGGGGACTGCAATATAAAGGGGGGCTTCCGTGTAAAAGGGGGCAGTGTTGTATATTATGGTTGTATTGTAAAGGTGTACCATAATGTAAAGAGGAGCCCTGCGACTTGGGACTGGAAAGTTGCAGGACAAGTCGGACCCGATGAGAACCGTTCATATCTGTGCAAATTCAAGTCACAGCGACTTCGAAGTAGTCCCTGCATTACTTTTGTCCCACTTTGATGCGACTTGAGGTCCATAGACCTCCAGAATACACAGACATTGCTTCAAGTCACTGCAAAATCGCAGCAAAAAATTGTGGCAGAATCTTGCGACTTTCAGGCTAACACAGTCTGAAAGTTTGATACGACTTAAAGCAATGCCTGTGTATTCTGGAAGTCTATGGACCTCAAGTTGCATCAAAGTGGGACCAAAGTAATGCAGGGACTACTTTGAAGTCGCTGTGACTTGAAGTCGCACAGATATGAATGGTTCTCATTGGAAAACATGGGGTACGACTTGTCATGCAACGTTGAAGTCCCAAGTCGCAGGACAAGTAATGCAGTATGACCGCAGTCTCTGGTAATGTTGTGCAGTATGACCGCAGTCTCGTATGACCGCAGTCTCTGGTAATCTTGTGCAGCATGTCCGCAGTCTCTGGTAATTTCGTTCAGTATGTGCGCAGTCTCTGGTAATCTTGTGCAGTATGTGCGCAGTCTCTGGTAATCTTGTGCAGTATGTGCGCAGTCTCTGGTAATCTTGTGCAGTATGTGCGCAGTCTCTGGTAATCTTGTGCAGTATGTGCGCAGTCTCTGGTAATCTTGTGCAGTATGTGCGCAGTCTCTGGTAATCTTGTGCAGTATGTGCGCAGTCTCTGGTAATCTTGTGCAGTATGTGCGCAGTCTCTGGTAATCTTGTGCAGTATGTGCGCAGTCTCTGGTAATCTTGTGCAGTATGTGCGCAGTCTCTGGTAATCTTGTGCAGTATGTGTGCAGTCTCTGGTAATCTTGTGCAGTATGTGCGCAGTCTCTGGTAATCTCGTGCAGTATGTGCGCAGTCTCTGGTAATCTCGTGCAGTATGTGCACAGTCTCTGGTAATCTCATGCCCATTTAGAGTCCTTCATAACTAACAGTGTAATTTTTTAGTTTGTTTGCGCCGATCTGTAAGGCTGTGCTATATACCATGATTTGTGATGCTGGGGCTATATACTCTGTGCTGTGATGCTGAGCTGTATACTCCTGACACTATGAGTGGAAGCAAGTGGAATACAGGGGACAGAGTGGGTGTATTCTATAGGGGGTGTGGCTTATAAGAAGTGGGAGGGACCAAATGTGGAGGGGCGGGGTCTTGCGCCCCCCCATCCTAAAACTTCACCAGCCGCCACTGACGCTGCCTCTCTCTCTCTCCCAGGTATCGGATTGGGTAGGTCATGGTCCTCCAAAATGGTACTAACACACAGTAAAAAATAATAATGGAATAGTGACATTACAGTAACCACAGAGATCCATGTTCCCAAAAAGGGCCACAAAGGACATCAACCACATAAAATAAAATAAAACACCACCATGATATTCACCTTGTGCCCATCAGTGGTCAGCATACACTTCCATGCTGCAGACAACAATACAGGCCATTAAAACCTGCAGACTGGCTGGTATCTTTTATCAAAGGACTTCTAAACTGAGACAACAAGTTTTAAAGTGTCACTGTCACATGACAATAAAAAAAGTATCGGTATCGGTGAGTACTTAAAAAAAAAGTATTGGTACTTGAACTCGGTCTTAAAAAAGTGTTATCGGAACAACCCTAGTTGTAAACCTCAGACATGAAATATTGGCAAAGCATATCCCTCCATAATGTGTGTACTTATCTCAGTTAAGAGCACCAAGTGTCATTTATGTCTGCAGCTTTGTTCCTCTGCTATCAGCATGAATCACTTCTGCCATGTTTTCCTGACACCAAGTGAAAAAATGTGACAGGGGAGGGAGCTCCAGCTGATTCACGTCACTGGGTATATGCAAGGGTTTACCAACCACTTGAAATATTTGCAAACACAAAAAAGAGGTCATATCAGCACGGGGGGACTTTGACACATGTGCATGTATATTTGACACAGACTGTGTTGTACGATATCTTTTAGTGCACAGTTTTTATTATATGATTGTTTTGAGATATTATAACTGCAGGGCTCAAAATTTCAAGCCCTGAGCTACTAGCCAGGCCTCAAGAGTTACTCGCCACCAGTTGCCCCACCTAATTCATACACTGCTCCACGCCTAATTGCGCCCCTAAACACTCCCTCGTAGATTATCTCATGGAATGACACTGTTAAATGTTTTATGCAGAATCAAGTTACACAATTAAATATTACCAAAATAACTTTAACAAAATTGGACAGGGCACTGGGGACAGACCAGAGGGACAGGGCACTAGAACTGGATCTCTTCCCCATTCTCTTGCTGTCTCCTCTGCAACTCCCATCCATCCATCCTCTCTCTCCCTCTCCTATTCATCTCATCATCAGGAGCCTGTGTGTGCGGCTCCACGCTTGCATGTCCCCACTTCCCACTTTTATTCAGGCTGGCAGTGAGGAGAGGATCTGCAGCACAGCGGGAGGGAGTACAATCCAGCGCCGAGATCCACACAACTGCACAGCCGTTGACACCATAGCACAGCGCACATTGACCCCCTGCACAGCACACATTGAGACCAGTCTGCTCACAGTGTTCAGGCTGAACTGCTGGACACCTACATAGAGCACAAGGAGAAGAAAACTGCACAAACTGGAAGGCTGCCACTCTCATGTCAAGGCAACTTTCAGTGAGCGCTGCACTGCCTACCTGGGACACCCGGAGTGGTAATTTTTGCAATCCTCCACCTGACTCATTACTCCCTGCTCTCCAGCTACATTGGTCGGGGGGAGGGGGGCAGGCTCAGAGAGGTCATACTGTTAGGTCCCATGGCTTAATGAGAATTGTAAGGAGAGCACCTGTGTACTGCTCTGCCTGTGTTCGGCTCACCAGACTACTTTTCCCGAGCATGCACCTTTCCTCTTCGGCCGCCAATCGCATCGGGGCTCTAAGTGTAGGCACAGATTGAAGGGACATTGGTCATGCAGCCCTGTCATCACTCGCCCCCAGCTTAAATCCACTCGCCAAATGCTAGCAGGCGAGTGGAAATTTTGAGGGCTGATAACTGCATTAAGTATTGATTTGGCATTGTAGTGTTGTAATCAACTTAGAGTGCTGATTACTCTTTGTGGTTGTATATAAAAATTGTATGGCACCTTGGCTACATAGAGTATACAGTGCTGTGTTGTGACTACAGGATGAAAACTCCCCTTCCCACACGCTGAACCAAACTGAGGTGGGCTGAAGGCTGCTCTGCCATTTATAGGCAGCCTCGTGTTCTCTGAATAAATACAAAGCTTCCTCTGACTAAGGCAGAGAGGCAGGCGATGACATGACAATTTACTATGAATGGTTGAGCAGCATTAAGCCCAGTTTGATTTTGTTCAGGGTGTGGAAAGAGACGTTTCCATCCCTACGCTGGAACACAGTGCTGTATACTGTAGTAGTGGAGGCTTCATATAGTACAATTTATACAGCAAACTTAGGAGAAGCACCTGTTCGTGTGTAAAATAATGTGCTTGGGCCAGCTTGGCCCAAATGAACTATATGAACTGAGGCAGGTTGGCACAGCTACGCAAATTGCTGTAGGTATACGTCCCTCCTTTAACTGCTTGCCGACCAGCCGCCGCAGTTATACAGCGGCAGGTCGGCACGGCTGCGCAAGATCACGTAGCTATACGTCATCTCGCCAATCAGCCAATAGGGGCGCGCACCCCCCTGGTCCCGATGCGCGTGCCCGACGGTGATCACCGCCGGGCACCCGCGATCGCTCGTTACAGAGCGAGAACTGGGAGCTGTGTGTGTGTAAACACACTGCTCCCGGTCCTGTCAGGGGGAGAAATGCCTGATCGTCTGTTCATACAGTTAGAACACACTATAGGGAACATAATTAACCCCTCCCTCGCCCCCTAGTGTTAACCCCTTCCCTGCCAGTGTCATTTTTATAGTAATCAATGCATTTTTATAGCACTGATCGCTATAAAAATGCCAATGGTCCCAAAAATGTGTCAAAAGTGTCCGAAGTGTCCGCCATAAGGCCGCAGTACCGATAAAAATCACTGATCACCGCCATTACTAGTAAAAAAAAAATATTAATAAAAATGCCATAAAACGATGCCCTATTTTGTAGACGCTATAACTTTTGTGCAAACCAATAAAACACTTATTGCGATTTTTTTTACGAAAAATATGAAGAAGAATACGTATCGGCCTAAACTGAGGAAAAAAATATATTTTTTCTATATTTTTGGGCATATTTATTACAGCAAAAAGTAAAAAATATATATATATTTTTTAAATGGTTGCTCTATTTTTGTTTATAGTGCAAAAAATAAAAACCGCAGGTGATCAAATACCACCAAAAGAAAGCTCTATTTGTGGGAAAAAAAGGACGCCAATTTTGTTTGGGAGCCACGTCACACGACCGCGCAATTGTCAGTTAAAGCGACGCAGTGGCGAATCGCAAAAAGTGGCCCGGTCATTGACCAGCAATATGGTCCGGGGCTGAAGTGGTTAAGACGATTTAGCAGGTGCCCGCCGTGTTTCGGTCGGGCACCTGCGATAGCTTGTGACAGAGCAGGAACGTGGATGTGTGTGTGTCAACACACAGATCCACATCCTGTCAGAGTAGAGACAGATTGTGTGTTCCTAGTACAGTAAAACCTTGGATTGCGAGCATAATTCGTTCCAGAAACATGCTTGTAATCCAAAGCACTTGTATAACAAAGCAAATTTCCCCAAAAGAAATAATGTAAACTCAGATGATTCGTTCCACAACCATTTATTCATAGGTCCTTCAGTTTATAGTCCATATAAAAAGATTATAGCAATGTGATAGGTTGTGTAACCATAAAAGGTCCATCCACAAGGGGATTAGAAGCAAAATCCAGCAGGAGCTACAGAGTGTAGCAATATGTTGCTAAATGTTTTACCTTCATTAAATGTAACCATATTACTACACTTAGAGGCGCATCGCTTCTCTTTTATACTCAGGTGTGACATGACGCTACTTGTATATCAAGACACCGTTTGTATAGTTTCAAAATGTATTAAAAAATGTTGCTGGTCTCGCAAAGCACTCTCAAACCAAGTTACTCTCAAACCAAGGTTTTACTGTATATAGGAACACTGATCGGTCTCCTCCTCTAGTTAGTTCCATCCTCCCCACAGTTAGAACACACCTAGGGAACGAACACAGTTAACCCCTTCCCTGCCAGTGACATTTATACAGTAATCAGTGGCTATATTTAGCTCTAATCGCTGTGTAAAAGTCAATGGTCCCAATTTTTTTTTTTAAATGTCTGATCTGTCTGCCCGCAATCCTGATACCACCATTAATAGTAGAAAAAAATAATAATAAAAATGCCATAAATCTATCCCCTATTTTTCAGACACTATAACTTTTGCACAAACCAATCCATATACGCTTATTGCGACTTGTTTACCAAAAGTATGTAGAAGAATATATATTGGCCTAAACTGATGAAGAAATATTTTTGTTGGGGGATATTTATTAAAAGAAAAAGTACAAAATATTGTGTTGTTTTTTTTCTTCAAAATTGTCGCTCTTTTTTTGTTTATAGCGCAAAAAATAAAAACCGCAGGGGTGATCAAATACCACCAAAAGAAAGCTCTATTTGTGGGAAAAAAAGGACATACATTTTGTTTGGGTACAACATCGCAAGCCTGCGCAATTGTCAAAGTGCAGCAGTGCCGATTCGCAAAAAATGGCCTGGTTAGGAAGTTAGCAAATCCGGGGCTGAAGTGGTCAAGCAGTTACCCCCATATGCTGCTGTGATATTCATATAATTTGAATGCGTCTAAACTGAGAGATGGACATAAAAAGAACACATACCCTTTCATCAAATCCAGAAATCTTTACATGGTACTCAGGCAGAGGTTTGCTTTTTCCATTATACTGGCCTACAAGACAATGTGACAAAGAAAAAAAAAATTCAGTAAAAATAGGATCTTTGCACTCACTGTAAGGCCTTGTGCACACTGGACGTTTTTACAGCTATTTTTGGCTTCAGACTTTTTTCTGCAGCCAGAAAACTCCCCAGCATGTTATCTTATGTCCATGCACACATATGCTATTAGTTTTTTTTGGCTGGGGGCGTTTTCTATCTGGAAAAAAAACACCAGAACTAGTGGGTTGTAAAAGGAGTTTTTCACCTGTAAAAAATGCTCCAACTCAGCAAAAAAAAAAAAGCTGAAAAACTTGGCTATTCAGCGTTTATTAGCATTTTTGAGCCATAAGCTTTTGTGGGAGTATAGTTTTGCTAAAAATCACTACTGCAAAACTCATTCTACAGCTACAGCTTTCTACAGCTAACGCTACTAGTGTTTTTAGAACGCCCACTGTGCATGAGGCCTAAAAAATCAATTTCTTGGAGTCCATTGAGCGGCACAGCATGATAAAATCTTATTGGGGTTTACTGCTGCCTACAAAAGAAATGGCCGCTAGGCACATAGACAACTGAAGGCCAGCCCCTTTGAGCCAATAACCACTTCTACATGCTTACTTGTACCAGTCCAAATAGGGAATGAGAGCATAAAAGTAGAGGGAGTTATATTCCTCAATGGACTAAAAGAAAAGGATTTTGTGGTGGTATTCTTTTGTACTCACCATAAAATCAGCTTTTCAGAGTTCATTGATAAGAGTCAGGAAAGTAACAAAAACAGTGATTATCTATCTGATACACCATATAATTCTTCCTCTTCAGCTTCCTCACATACAGGTCATCTTAAACAGCATGAAATGGAGGGGGAAATCCAACAGACTAATAAAAAGCGTACTATGGAAATTCAGCAGATGGAATCATCACATGGTGGTAAAGGTGGTGGGTGTAACACTATAAGGAATAATGGTGCACCAAATGGAAGTACCATATATACTCATGTATAAGCCGACCCGAATATAAGCCGAGGCACCTAATTTTACCACAAAAAACTGGGAATATTTATTGACTCGAGTGACCTAGGGTGTCCATGTGCATGCCTCAATGTGCCCATGACTAGACTAACGTTTAACATGGGAGTCTATGGAAGGGGTGCCCAGGTTTGAAAAATCGGTACTCCCCAGCCGTAGGTCCCCCAGATAACAAACTTTGCACACTTGTAGAGGAGAAATGGGGCTATATGTGTGCAAAGATCTGGGTCCAGGTGACCTACGACTGTCCAGTACTGGGTCCCCAAAGTCACTGGAGAAATTATCATTTAACATGGGAGTCTATGGAAGGGGTGCCTGGCTTTAAAAAAAATAAATAAAAAAAAAAAAAAAAAAAAAAGTGTGCTCCCTGGCCGAAGGCCCCTTGGACAACAAACTTGTAGAGGAAGAGTGGGGCTACATGTGTGCCATGTTTGGGGTCCAGGGGACCTAAGGCCGGCCGCTACCGGGTCCCCAAAGTCCGGGAGATCAGGCGCAAAAAGGTGACTCGAGTATAAGCCAAGAGAGGGGTTTAGTTTCAGCACAAAAAAATGTGCTGAAAAACTTGGCTTATACTCGAGTATATACGGTATAAAAAAATCTCACCTCAACTCATGGTAAAATCACCAAAAAAGATCCTGGAACTACTCCAAGGATACAAAAAACTAAATTAGATGATTTTTGTGACAAAGTAAATGCACCATCACCAATAATACAAAAGGGGATAGAGCCCTTTGTAGTCAAAACTGTTATCAACCTATCCTCTCATATACTAACACAGGCAGAGTAACATATGTCATCATTAGGTTTATATTTTAGTCCAAACACTAGTATGAACAATTTTGAAACAATTAAAGATATCAACCTATTTGCTAGAAAAGTACTGAATGTATACCAAACAAATTAACAAAGGCAGCAGATTTCAGAGCTCTTTGAGATCTGAATCTGTTGCTGCAGGAAAGTGAATCACTTGATGACATATGGGGGGATCATCTGGTCAGTGAGTATAGTGAAGAGGAGATAAATGAGAATCTATCAAAGAAATTCAAGAGGAAATCACACAGATTACCTCTGTGATGGACCCCGTACTCAAGATTTGTCTATCGGCCGTAAATGCTTCCTCTGTCCGGAACCACACCATCCAAACACCCCTTAGCTTTCCTATTCACTAGTCGTAGCTCAGTGTAGGGTAAAATATCAGACAGTTTATTAGAACCAGAATACAAGTCTTATATACAGTTGAGGAATTTCCTACCGCCTGCTCATATTACTCTAATACACAGAAACATAAATTAACATGAGCTAATTAACGTATCCCTTAAAGCAGCCAATGTGACTCCCTAACTACAATACACATTATCATACGTATCAACACAGAACTCGTTAATACAATTGAAGGGTTAATTATTACAAGCAACAATGGGTGAAAGACTTTGAGAAGTTATACTAGACTCATTTATATTAAAACAGACAACAGACAGACAGGGGGCTGGAGTTGACATCAGCATCTCCTAACAGTATGTGTCCCAGCAGTATGAATCAGTCACTCTTTCTAATATGGCATTCACAGGGTTTCCAGAGTCTGTGTGTCTTGGGGGGACACGGACCTGAATCTAAAGTAACACCACCTCAAGGGTCCCCAGGCATACAGCTCACAAAGAGCAGCATTAAAAAATTACACAAAGATAACCATTAAAGCGGTTGTAAACCCAAATTTCACTCTTTCTATTTACATATCTATCTTTATATCCCCAATGCGTCTCTCTGTTTGTTTTGTTCCTTACCTTCTTCCTTCTCGTGATATCGCCGATATCCCGAGTCGTGACGTCACTCCGCGCAAGCGCCGTCTGATAGCTTGTCCGGCCAGCCGAGACCATGCCGGTCAAAATCTCTGTTCAGCCCCGACATCGCGCGATGGTTTACTGCGTTATTTCCTCCCCCCGCCCGCAGAGGCTCATGGATGTTTACCTTGTGACTCCTTACGTCACAAGGTATGAAGGAGGAAGACGGTGCAAAACAAATCCACCGAGCAGATTGCAGAGCGGGAAGCCTGGATTACTGATGCAGCTAGGGCTGCATACAGATATAAAAGTAAATTAACAGAGAACAGAGAAGTGTATAGTGCGCACGCGCGGGATTACAGCCATCGCAATCAACTGTGGGCGGAAGTTTTCACTGTAGCAGATGCGGAAGACCACAAGAACAATGGCGCCGGCATAGTAGAGGAAAGAGACTTCACAAAGGTAAGGATTTAAACAATAAAACGAATAGTGACATTTACTTGAGAACGATAGATGGATGCAGCGGGACACTAGCTTTAAGAAGGTGTTACTAGTTAGGAGAGTAGATGGGGGTTTACAACCGCTTTAAGGCATCAAATAAAGGGGGGCAACATTTTCCTATGGACAATTAGAAATATGAAAATATGTGTTTTAAAATCTTGAACACCAAATGCTATCGTAAAATCCCTTCATGTTTAGTTGACAGATTCAATCAGGATTTTTATTCACTCATGGATGAAGCCCTAAACAAGGGAATAATCACTAGTGAGATATGTGGGAATTTATTCAAACCAAATACCCACGTCTGCCTACACTTTATGCACTACCCAGAGTGCATAAAGTTATACAAAATCCACCCGGAAGACCAATTATCTCCAGAAATGGATGTATCCCAGAGGGAATTAGCCAGATCATTGACCAACACATTAGGCCACATGTGATGGAATTACCATCATACACCAAGGATACCATTCATTTATTACAGATTGTAGAAAACTTGGAGATGTAGCCTTATACAGTACCAAGTCAATGAATGGAAAGTGGCTGGCACAATCGGCCAGGCTTTTGGAGAAGGCAAGAGCAGAATGTTTTTTCAGCCCATGAATATTTGGCAATCCGTAGAGCTGAGAGCAGAGTCTGAAGGTTGTAAGCCAGGGAGAAATGCATTATATCACGAAGGAGTTAAAGGACTTTAGGTAGTGGGGCTAACCTAGCGACCTTGGTCAAGTAACTCTTGAGTATGTTTCTGAACCTATGTTCCTGATGGGACCAGTCACACACACAAACATTTTGATGAATGAGGGAATGTCAGGATCAGACCCAAGTATTTCAAATAGGAAAGGGCCAGGGGAAGGAGCCCAGGAAGAATGCGGAATCAACTGAAAGAGAGAAAAGTGAGCATCAGTGGAGCGTGTGCCATGAAAGGATGACTAGGTTAGACATGGTAGAGAATTCCGACAGGTTTAGTTAGACGGGCTACATATTGTGTGTCTGTGGACAAGTACAAATCAGGGAGATAAAGTGTCAGTGTAATACCCTGCTTAAAGCGGAGGTCTGCCCAAACATAATTAAATAAATTAAAAGCCAGCAGCTACAGGCTTTTAATAATGGGACACTTACCTGTCCTGGAGTCCAGCAATGTCGGCACCCCAGCTGATGTTTCCATTAGCTGTTCGGTGCTGCCACCACCATTGCGGGTAAGGGAACCCGACAGTGTAGCTTTACGGCTTCACGCCGGGAACCCTACTGCGGATGCGCGAGGCCCCGCTCCTCTATCCTACTGGCCCAGGGACAGGGGGAGGAGGAGGGAGCCACGCAATGACGTCATGAGTCGGGTGCGGACTCCCAGAAGTGGGAACAGGATACTTGCACAAAGACAGGTACAAATTGTGACACCAAAGGTGGAGACTAGACAAATGAGCGGAAGTTCCACTTTTGGGTTGAACCCTGCTTTAAAAACAAAAGAAGAGCGATCAGTCTGAAAGGAACATGAAGTTTCCTCAGGGCCTGCTGTGGCATTCACGCCATTTGCCCAAATGCTTCTTCGCTCACCACTGCTAACTGTGGATCTTCCCTTGTGGGATACTCACAGAATGAATTCGGACTGAGGTGTTTCAATGTGTCCAGTATGAAGGAATTGCCAGGCAATAACAGAGTTGCCACAGTTGTGTCTCTGAGGTATTTGGCAACAGGTGAGACAGCAAACAAACAGCTTGCATTGTTGGCTAAAAATGCAGACTGGAAGTGCATAGTTAGGAGTCATATATTCACTACATCATTAGCCAGAGAAGAACTTTCAGTAGTACGGTGGAAAAAAAGACTGCCAAATGTAAATAGGTAATGCTATAATAACATTACCTACTACACTGAATAAACCAAGACAATAACAAGCAGGTAACAATACACAAAAAAAATTGATTACATCATAAGCTGCACCTTCAAAACGGTTTGTGTGCTTAGCACTGGGGTGTGTCTGATGGGATAATGTAGTATGTACTACAGATATAAGCAATAATCCCTAAACATGCATAGCCAGGAACTGATGTGCCTTAACTTATCCAGGTCACTGGATCTATCCTGGTTTCCAGGCTTTGCCTATCATGATAGGCATACCCCTGATGAGTATGGAGGCCATAGGTAAGGATCACAGCCCTGGACCTGTATACCACCCTGTGGCTAACTACACATGTTGAACCAAATGCAAGATCCAGTGCCAGAAGCTAACAGGGTCTGCGGGGACCAGGTATGGTTCCCAGTAAACAGAAGGTAACCAATCGAGAAACTGCTAGCGAGCCACGAGACAATAAGCAGTAAGAGCTTGATAAAAAATGTCAGCCAAGGTGTAAAAAAAATATATCTTTCAACAAAAGAGTCCACACAGACACTAGCTTCCAGCCTCCTGGGGGGCACAGTATGGTTCAGTCCCACCTATTTAGAACATCACTACAGCAGTGTATTGCTCTCACACAGGCGGCCCAACATAACTGCCAGCAACAGCCCTTACACAGCCTAGGCATCTCAGAAAAATAGGAATACAACGGAAGACTGCCACATCAATGGGGAGCCACCAAACAAAGAGGCAGTTACCAAAAAAAAACAAAACAAGATCCTGTTCCTTACCTAAAAAAAAAAAAGTGGTTAACCACTTAAGGACCCGCTCGTGTACATATACGTCGGTAATTTAAAGATGGATATCTCGGTAACGGCAGCAGCCGCTGCCACAACCGAGATATCCATCTTTTCAGTGAGCGGTCCTCTAAACGATAATGGTGGTCTCCGTGGCGGATTCGCCGCGAGATCACCGTTATCGGTGGCGGGAGAGGGCCCCCCTCCCGCCGCTTACCGGAGCCGTCGACAGCGGCGGAGGCGATCGGGTCCTCTCTCCTGCTCTGCTGGGATACGAGTGAGGGCAAGATGGCCCCCACACGTCTCCATAGCAGAGCGGAAGCGACGTCAAAACTTCACTTCCGCCCATGCTTCTTAAAGGCATATTTTTTTGTTGTAATTTTTTCAAATGACAAATTTTTTATTTTCTTTGCATTTTAGTCTACATATGAGATCTGAAGTCTTTTTGACCTCAGATCTCATATGAAAACGGTGTTCAAACCACACAAGTGAGGCATCACCGTGATCGTTAGAGCGAGAGCAATAATTTTAGCCCTAGAACTACTCTGTAAATCAAAAGATGCAACCTATAGAATTTTTTAAACGTCGCCTATGAAGATTTTTAAGGGTAAAAGTTTGACGCCATTCCACGAGCGGGCGCAATTTTGAAGCGCGACATGTTGGGTATCATTTTACTCGGTGTAACATTATCTTTCACAAAAATTTAAAAAAGTGAATTTTTTCCAAAAAAAGTGCGCTTGTAAGACCGCTGCGCAAATACTAGGTGACAAAAAGTATTGCAATGACCGCCAATTTATTCTTTAGGGTGTTAGAAAAAAAAAAAAATATATATATATATATATATATATATATATATATATAATGCTTGGGGGTTTTAAGTAATTTTTTAGCAAAAAAAATTTTTTTTTAATCTTGTAAACACCAAATCTGAAAAACAGGCAAAGTTCTTAAAGGGGTTGTAAATAAAATAAATATTTTTTGCTGAAATTACTGTTTACAGGGTATAGAGACATAATAGTTAACTGATTCCATTTAAAAACAATTAAAAATAGATAAAAAAATCAATCATATAATGTACCTGTAGTTTCTAGTTTAGTTTTTGCATGTTGTTTCCTGCCTCTCTGCCTTACAGAGCCATAGAGCAGTGATGGTTTGGAAAACGAAACTAGACACACAGTAATCACACCTCCCTGAAGTTAGTGACCACAGAGAGAAAGCTCCCAGCACTGTGGTCATCAGGCAACAGACAACCAGGAAGTGTGGAGATCAGAGAAGAATTACAGCAACTTAAGAGCAAAAACGAACAATGAGGACATGAAAACAGCACTGCATTAAGGTAAAGGAAGCTATTAAGATAAAAAAAAAAAAGTACCTTTACAAACCCTTTAAGTGGTTAAAGCATGTTGAACCGCACAGTGCTTGTGCGGTGTCATTCGTCCATTTGTATGCTGTAGAAAACCTGGTTGATCCTGTCTGTTCCTGTGTCCCAATATGTAAACTGACCACGGTAATTATGGCTGCTGATACCATGGTCAGTTTACGTGCCTCCATCATCTGGCTGCTCTCCCTCTCCCCGCCTGTCAGCTCCTGTGTGTGAGCTGAAAAAAAATGCCCCTCCCCTCCTGCTGCTATCCAGCGCAGCAATAACGTTACTGATCAGAATACCTGCTAGCCCCTTAGTAATAATAAGCTATACTTCATAGTATATGCGTTTTTTTTTTAATTTGGCAGCTACAAACCTTTTTCACATTACCTGGCTGATATCAGAGGGAAATATCAGCCACTCCCACTGCAGTCCTTGGATCGGGGAAGGAGAGCAGGGGGTGGTCACGTGACACCCTGCCAGTATGTTAACTGGATACCAAATACCCCATCACTGCCCTTAGGATCCAGTGCAGATTGGCAACATTACAGGCCATCCTCATTCTTGCATAACTGGATTTGGGGCAAGTCTCTCTGGGCCCCATGGCCACAGGCAACTGATACGATTAAGCCTTTCCCTTAATCCATGATAAAACCACAGGCAAACACCACAAAGGGGAATTTTCAGAGAGACTTCAAAGACACATTATTTGTCCTTAGGTCATAACTAAATTATTATAAGCTATGCTAGGAGGGGTGGTGCCTGGATAGGGAACCCTGCTTTTTTTCTGACCAGTGTCTATTCACCTGAAGATGGCAGCATAACCCAGTGGTCATGATCATAAACATGCCCTGTGTCCTGTGAAATACAGGTGGAGACAAATACTGACCAGGAATCTCTAATTCGTTTATGAAAAATTCTGGCTTAAAATTGGTCATCCATGGAGAATATTCTTTTAGGTTTCCTGGCTCTTTTGGTTGTTCTTTAATTTCTGCGAAGACTGTAGTAAATTTTTTAATGAATGCTTCAGCTTTCATAGCAACAAGCTGGGATCCATCTTTTCCACAAAATGTGTCCAGTTCCTTTCCATGTTTCTGTAAAGACAAATGGTTACTCTTTAACTGTCTGCACATACAGTATATTGTCTCCTCTATAACAATTCGGGTTAGGCTTAGATAGAGTTTTGTATAAAAGATATACCATATTTACATATAAAAGAATATATAGCCCTGGATTAAAAATTATTCTAAGCTCGTTCAGGGTTTCAGCATAAAGCAAGCACAATTGCATGCCAATTTTTATAAAATAGTGCTAAACTTTACAAAAATCCCAGGTACTGATGCATATAAATAGTTTAATAGAAGTCTTATTTATATATAAGAAAATGTATCCATAGTATATTGGCATTCTTTGTGCCCATGTACATAAGGGGTAATCTGCAATTTCTGTTTTTCAGTCTGCACACTTACATTCCAGTTTAGAGCACAATTTACAGCACAGCCACCTAAAGTTTCCTCTTTATGAGCGTTAGGTAATAAAGAGATATACATAAACAATAACATAATACACAATCCCTAAAATATACACTTGAGTTTTGAATGATTGTTGCAAATGAAAACCTAGCTGTTTTCTCAGGGACCTTGATCGTGAGATTTCCCTCACAGTGCTCCAAGATCTGTCCCTTAGGCAAAGCCATTATTCTCCTAATCTCTTAGGCAAACAATTACGGCGGCTAGCAATGGCGTCATGTACACCATTCAATCCTTATTAATTGCACCACAAATCACCTACCTCTGCAAACCTCTTTCTGAATGATCCAAAGAAGTCGTTCTTCGTGTTGCACAAATTTAAATGCATCTCCTTATACAACTCCCTAATGTTCCTTTTTTCTGGTTTTCCTTTAGATAGTTCAAAAAATACTTCATCCTTCCAGTCCTTAATGTAAAAAGAACCAATTAGCTACTTATGTTGCATGTATTCATACCATTGTGTGTAGATACAATACAAGGAAAATAAATATAATATTTGACATAAAATAGAGCAGTGTTAACTGCAGTTTAATATAGTAATCCCCAATACCTAAAATGCCCAAAATAAGACTAATGGGACACCTACAATGAAAACAACTGATACAAGATGAATATCTAACAGGTCATGGATTCCCAATGCCTTACTAAGCATATATTATGGCAAATTCGCTATTTTGACAGAAAATTAGACATAGTTAAAAGCATAAATAATCTAGCCAGGCAGGGCCAGATTGTATTGAAAAATGATTAAATGTCTTCCAAATCACAACATTAAATTTCCTTCCAAAATGCATTGACAATGTACCACAGAAATAGGTTTGATTACATAGGGGAGCAAAATGTTATCCTGCTGCTTTGAGGTCTCCCATAAGTCATTGGGTCCAAACATGCTGGTAGTGTGTAAAGGAGAATGATGGGAGAGTTATGAAAGGATGTAGAGCTGTTGCATACATTCATGTGGTGGTATTATTAGTTTCCAACAGATGGCACTGGGAATGAAGAGCTTTCAGTAACAGAAAAAATAACATTTACCTGTTATTACAACAGAATGTGTTAGCCCAAGTTAAATAGGACTCAATGCACTGGTAGCTGAAGTCATTATATAATTTACAGCTACAAGCAATCACCCTTAACCACTTCCGGACCGCCGCATGTACATTTACGTCGGCAGAATGGCACGGACAGGCACATCAACGTACATGTACGTCCCCCGCCTTTCCGCGGGGACGTACATGTACCCACCGGTACATGCGGCGGGCGGTAACCTGCGGGGAGCGATCCGGGACGAGGGTGCGGCTATTTGTTTCTAGCCGTCCCCTCGCGATCGCTCCCCGGAGCTGAAGAACGGGGAGAGCCGTATATATACACGGCTTCCCCGTGCTTCACTGTGGCGGCTGCATCGATCGTGTGATCCCTTTTATAGGGAGACTCGATCGATGATGTCAGACCTACAGCCACACCCCCCTACAGTTGTAAACACACACTAGGTGAACCCTAACTCCTTCAGCGCCCCCTGTGGTTAACTCCCAAACTGCAACTGTCATTTTCACAATAAACAATGCAATTTAAATGCATTTTTTGCTGTGAAAATGACAATGGTCCCAAAAATGTGTCAAAATTGTCCGAAGTGTCCGCCATAATGTCGCAGTCACGAAAAAAATCGCTGATCGCCGCCATTAGTAGTAAAAAAAAAAAAAAATAATAATAAAACTATCCCCTATTTTGTAAACGCTATAAATTTTGCACAAACCAATCGATAAACGCTTATTGCGATTTTTTTTACCAAAAATAGGTAGAAGAATACGTATCGGCCTAAACTGAGGGAAAAAAATGTTTATATATGTTTTTGGGGGATATTTATTATAGCAAAAAGTAAAAAATATTGCATTTTTTTCAAAATGTTCGCTCTATTTTTGTTTATAGCGCAAAAAATAAAAACCGCAGTGGTGATCAAATACCACCAAAAGAAAGCTCTATTTGTGGGGAAAAAAGGACGCCAATTTTGTTTGGAGCCACGTCGCACGACCGCGCAATTGTCTGTTAAAGCGACGCAGTGCCGAATTGTAAAAACCCCTTGGGTCATTTAGCAGCATATTGGTCCGGTCCTTAAGTGGTTAAACACTGTAATTTGGAGAGAACGTTATCCAAATAAGGCAATCTGTATGCATTCTTATAATGAAGTCAAGCACTTTGACGCCCAAAATTTACCTGTAATATCAAGGCAGGATTAGACAGTTGCTCCAGGGCTTTGATGAATTCTCCAGCTAATCCATTTTTATCCAGCTTGTTTCGAATTCTTAAAAATAAAAACCCAAGCAGCAGGGATTACTAGGAAATACTATTGCAAAACCATTGCATTTTACTACATAAAAATGAATGTAAGACCACACCACCACTTGGACACTCGGAGGGCCTCGCAGCTACATCATTTCCTCTGCACTCTACCTCTCCCTCAGAATTTCAGAAACCACTGACGTCTCTTTAACCTCCCTGCTGGTCTGATTCCTTCTGGTTTTAGATCTTGAAAGCGGTACAATTATTTTGCATGGAAATTAGCCATTTTATATTGTAGGCCTGTAATTCTTAGAAATAACTCACTTAAATCTGTCAAAACAAGAGTCTAGTACACATCCCGGGTATGATAAAGTTTGAAACAAGAAATCATAAATTACAATATAATAAATAACTATAAATAATTAAAACAAATAATAATGTAATTATAATAAAAATTATTCAATAATGTAATCAAATCAAAAACACAGAAATTTGCTCAGTTGCAGAATTGTCGCTGTCATTATTTTTATTGTTCGATAACGAATTTCCACACAAATCGCTATCGCTCAATTCTGCAAGTGATTCTAATTTATTATCACTGTTTTCTAGCTGGTTTAAAAGCACTTTTGATGTAAAGGGACACTTTTACACTGACTGCTGTGGGGGATATTCAGGATGGAGGCTGGTTAATGTCATTTACCAGCCCCTATCTTTACTTAAAGAAAACAGTGAGTGATCGGTAGTGATCACTCACTGTGTTCATTCATAACTGAAGCACAGTAAACTTGGTTATGAATTAATAGGAGTCTCTGTCTCCTGTTCATTCATCTGCACTACAGCTGAGGTTACAGAGAAAGGAACTGGGGAATGCGTTTCCTCAGTCCCTTTATTTGTCTCAATAGTGAGACTTCAAAGAGACCCCTGATATCTCACTAAAGAAACCAAAAGGGGTGCAGAGTGTATGGAGGTGGGTGGTATGTACATGAGAGGGGTGAGGAGTGTATGGAGGGGTGCGGAGTGTATGTAGGTGGATGGTACGTACATGAGAGGGGTGTGGAGTGTATGGCGGTGGGTGGTATGTACATGAGAGGGGTGCGGAGTGTATGGCGCTGGGTGGTATGTGCATGAGAGGGGTGCAGAGTGTATAGAGGTGGGTGGTATGTACATGAGGGGTGCGGTGTGTATGGAGGAGGGTGGTATGTACATGAGGGGTGCGGTGTGTATGGAGGAGGGTGGTATGTACAGGAGAGGGGTGCGGAGTGGGGCAGGACCCGGGTCCCCAAACACTTTTTATGACAATAACTTGGAGACACTGCCCCGGAGACATTCCCTCCCATTCTCCCATGCACAAATCAGGCAAATTAGGCGGCCGCGAGGCCTTACGCGACCACATTTTTTGCCTAATTAGAGAGCCGCCCCTGCCCATACTGCCTCATCTTCTGAATGCAGCTAAAGCCTCTATTCCCCTTGAAATGGAAAGACCCTAACCCCCTCCTCAATCTCCATGTGGCTACGTAAAGTAGAGGATACTAACTGTAAGATCTATTCTTCTCTTTATAAAATAAGCAGGACATCTATAAGAAAACCTGATTCTACTGGGCGGCCTTTAATTTCTCAGAGGAAGGTAAGACTCTACTTACTAGAGCAGATTGAAAGCTTATCTCGGATTCTCTATACTACCGAGGGTCAGGAACCCCTTCCCCTACAATTCTCATATAATTACCTCCCTCATTTTCCCAGTAGAAATGTCTTGGTTTGCTTTTTATTTACTGTAGATTCTTAGTCATCCTTGAGTTCCCTTTTGTCTTTTGGTTGGAAGGAGTTATACGACAAATGCACAGGTGATTTTTGACTTGCACTCAGTGTATACTGCTTCTGTAACGCAACTGTTTTCTTCTTTATCCAATGAATACATGCTGTATTTGTCATATTTAGTTACTAATCCCTGTAATTTCTGTCTATAGTTCTTTTGGATGTCCTGTACAACACAAAGCCTGTCTAAATAAAGAATTTAAAAAAATGTCAACTAGAAATCCTATTATTTCCTATGTGGCTGGATTAGCTTGTTTACATCTATGCCTTTTAGAGTAGTGTGAAGGACAAAGGGAAATGTTATGGGCTCATTCACAGCTACAGGTCTGCTACATGCTGCATGCACATAAAACATGAATCCAACCTCAAAAGAAACAGCCTTGTCCTGCACTGCAAACCCCAACCTATCAGGCCCTGCACATTCACTTCAAGAACATCATTTATTCTAATGAAACATCTATACACTACAAAAAGAAATGGCAGGGTCCATAGTGCAGGATTTTAAAGAGCAGACCACACAGAAAATTTCTCGGAACAGTCAGGAAGGGGGTAAGTATATGCCCACTACAGGTTGGTCTTGCCCTTTAAAGTAGTATTAAACCATTAGTGTTTCTAGCTCAACACAATGAGCACAATAAAATGAACATTCCTCAGTAAGCCATGTGTTAAATTTCTTACTTTAGCTCTTACAACTTTCAATGCTGATGGCTCCCGCTCTCTGAGTGCTGCTTCCCTGAACTTCCAGTCTATACATGGAAATAGCCAACAGTGGACAGTGCAGTCCACAGTCAGTCTCTTAGTTTGGAGACTGAAGAGGGGAGTGTGATAGAAGTACTAAAATGAATATTTTTGTGTTATGATTACTTTCCTCCTGAGCTACTCAAATGTTAGATATGTATGTGTGAAAATATGTTACAATGCTGTTAGTTTCCTTAAAATACATTATAGGGTTAAAATCTTGGCCAGGATTTAAGAGTGAAAACAGATGTCTCCAAACCCCTCCTAAACAGCTGTTATCCCTCCCTTCTACTGCACTCCTAAACTCCCTCCTTCCGGCCCATCCCATCGAGTGAAGAAGATGGCCCCCAAAGACTTTGAAACATGTGCCACGATGCCAAGAACAGACATCACAGGGGCGTGTAATAAGGGACTATGTATAGACTGAACCAATCAAATGTGTTTATGTGTGTGATGTCATGTTGTCTTTAAAAGGACCAATAAAGTGGGTTTGGGCTCTCTCTATGGCTGGACACAGAAGGAAGCAGCAGTTTGTTTCTCAGCTCTCTGCATGATTTGGGTCAAACGGCAGAAATGGGTTTCGCCCTGAGAATTGTGTCAGGGGTCTCATCTACATCAATTGTTGCCCAGCGTGAGGCTTTGGCTTCTTGACCAGACACAGTGAATCGTGATGTGAATAGAGTGACCTGTTCGGATAAGGAGATTGATCGCCTCCTAAACACACGCTGAGAGAAGTTTATTTTATAACTCTTTCACCGTATTCTCTCTCTATGGCTGAACACAGAAGGAAGCAGCAGTTTCTTTCTCAGCTCTCTGCATGATTTTGGTCAAACAGCAGAAATGGGTTTTCGCCCTGAGAATTGTGTCAGGGGTCGCATCTTTATCAGGAGGAAGTGGGAGGAGCAATGTTCCAATTGATGCACACAGTGTAGGGAGACACAGCTATAACCACTTCATGAAAAAGTGTCTCCACAGTAGGGATGAGCCCTGGCGTGTTCGCACACTCCACGTGCAGAGCCCGCTAGGAAGTCTGCACGGCGCTGCGCTAATCACAGGCAGGGAGATATGTCATAATCTCTCCAGCTGAGCATCTAGAATATGTCTCCCTGCCTGTGATTAGCGCAGCGCCGTGCAGACTTCCTGACGGGCTCTGCACGTGGAGTGTGTGAACACGCCAGAGCCCATCCCTACTCCACAGGATTCTGTAATAGAAAAGACCCATCTTAAAAAAAAAAAAGAAAGCCTGGGGCAGAGGTCATGACATTGGCCTAAATTGGGTACATTGCAAAGGTTTAAAAGATAAAGTAGCTGCATTCTAAGTGATTAAACCAACTTATGAAAATGCTTAGAAAACTGAGGGCTTTATAAAACTGAAAAGATCATTTTAATGTTTGAGTATGGGATATTGAAGACAATGACCACTAACCACTTCATAGCAAGCATTTGATCTGTACACACATCTATTATTGATGGTAACAAACAAAATATTTGTGCATATTTACCTTTCCACAAACTCTTTATTTCTGTGCCCGTCCACTGTGCCCTCAAAGTTATAGTTCTCCCCACTGATCATAAAAGAGTACACAAGCGCCTGGGGGTAATGATCAGCAATCTCTTCTATTATCAACTGTACTGCAATCGCTTCCTTCTTATCAAGCATTGCCATCATCTGACTGATCCAGGCAATAAATTGCCAGCATGGAACTGAACTAACCTGGAAAGGGGCAAAAGTAGAGCCAATTAAAATGACACAGCAACAGTAGTTTGACAGTCCTATTAAACAGAATACTTGCATAAAAAACTAGGGCAGATATAAAGCATACAAAGTTTCAGTGTGCAGTGGATGAAAAACATACTTTATCACTGGACCACATCAATCTCTTCTTGCTGGGTGTGCTATACAGTGCCTTGAAAAAGTATTCACACCCCTTGAAATGTTTCACTTTTTGTCATTTTTCCCTCCATGGGGTGATATGTTCCCCTTTATAAATATTTTATTAGATTAGTTGAGGACCGAAATTTGTCTCAGTGTTGCCACATTTCTGGTATTCGGTTTTTAAAAAACCTTTGTTCCTTGTCTGTCTTTCCATATGTTGTATTTTGTTCATTTCACATACCCATTCCATTAATGTAGGGGTTACTATCTTCCCCCATCTATGGGCAATTATTATTCTGGCCGTTGTTATATGATGAAAGATATCAGACTTTATGGCTTTTATTGATTTCTGGTATTATAGATAATATTATAACATTTATACTTGGTTGTATCTCTGATCCTGACACTTTGATATATCTTGAATATTCTACTCCAGTAAGCCCTCACCATACAACACCCCTATCAAATATGAGCCATTGTTCCCCTATCCTTAAAGTGGAGTTCCACCCTAAAAAACAAAAAAAAATATTACAAAAAAATTTGAAAAAAATATATATATATTTTTACTCACCCGAAATACTGGTTGCTATGCGGATGTTCCGAATCTGCCTCTTCCTTATCTGCGGTGGGTCTTCTTCCGCATTCTCCTCACGTTGTCTTCTGGTGAATGGGGAGCGCTGCCTTCTGGGAGCTGTGTGTAATCCCAAAGAGCAGCCGTCCATTCACAAATCTGCGTGAGACTCGTGCATGCGCAGTAGGAAATGGGCATTGAAGCCGCAAGGCTTCACTGCCTGTTTCCCTTAGTGAGAATGGCGGCGGGGGACCTGCATCATCGCGGGCGCCTAGGACAGGTAAGTGTCCTTGTTAAAAGGCAGCAGCTACAGTGTTTGTGGAATCCCGCTTTAAGGCATCTGCAACATGTTTCTGTGTTCTCCTTATTTAGTTTATTCAGGGCCACTGGAATCCAATACCACCTCATCAAAATGTTATATTTTATTTCTTGATGTTTAACTGCTACCGATGTTTTATGTATTTTTAACAGTGCCTTCTCCCATTCTATTAATGATATTGGATTTTCTACCTCCTCTTCCAATTTTCTCATATATACCAATTCATTAATAGGTCTTGAGGGAAGTAATAATTTATAGACCTTAGAAAGGCTTTTATAGTCTATTTTTGATCTTCTATTAGCAATTGTTCAAAATCGGTTAATGGTCTATTTAACACTGATAATTTTATTTTTGAGTCAATATATGTATTTAATTGGTGGTATTTTATTCATTTGTTTTTATATTCCGGTCCCATCTCCTGTGGTTTTGGTAATTTACCATCCACAAGGATTTGGGCCATTCTCGTAGTCTCCGAACTATTCCATTTCATACATTTTTTAACTCTTTCTGCAGGTGGAAATTCCGGATTGGAGAACAATGGGCTCATTGCACCTTTTTAATACTGTATCCCATATTTGTAGGGTAGCTGAGACAAAGATCGTTTTTTCTCGGGTCGGAACTGAGGTTTAATCCATGGAAGGGTTTTAAGTTGTATTCCTATAATATCTTCTTCTATATTAATTGCTTATTTCCTGTATTTTGATACCAGTCTATTATCCTGATCAATGATGCAGCTTGTAGATACTTAAAAAAATCAGAGAGCGCAAGGCCTCCATTTTTTTTTGTTCTAATTAAAGTTAATTTTTTTATTTGTGTTTTTTTTTTAGCCCAAATAAAACCTGCCATAGCTTTTCGTAGATGCATCATTAATATATAGAATAGTTTTGGCAGTATATCCATTTTCACTACGTTAATTCTTCCCATCCATGAGTGAATTATTTTATCATATTTTTTTATACGATTTTATAGTTTTCCTTATTATTGAGGTATAATTCACTTCTTTTAGTTTATTCAAGTTAGTTGGGATATATATCCCCAAATACTTGATTGCCTCTTTTTTCCATTTAAAGGGAAAGTCCTTTTGAAGAAGTGTCTGTACCTTTTCTGTTAATGATATATTTAACATTCCTGATTTATCGTAATTCACATTATAATTACTTAATCTTCCAAATTGTTTAAATTATTTTATTAAATTTGGTATTGTTATAACTGGATTAGTAATATACTGCATATTAACAAGTCATCTGCATATACTGCCATTTTATATTCTTTCCCTTTAATATGTATCCCTTGGATGTCCCTGTTCTCCTGTATGGCTGTAGTGAGATTATCCATCATTACAGTATATAAAACAATGGAGACAGAGGACGTCCCAGTCAAGTACCATTTGAGATTTATATATATATTTGGAATGCATTCCATTTGTTCTTACTTTTGCTCTGGGATTCAAGTAGAACACCATGATCCTGCTCAGCATCTTGGGTCCCACCCCTAATTGGATTAGAGTTTCTTCCAAAAACCGCCACCAGTCATATCAGGCTCCATTCACAGAACAAAATCGCATGTGGTATTTAGGGGTTTTACCAAATACCACATACGATCCTGAAAATGTCAATTCACTACTGCTTTATGCGGTATTTACTGCATAAAGCAAAAATGCTCTGAAAATACAACATAAAACAAAAGTGAAAGTCAATTCGTTAAGAAGCCAAGCCACCCCGTGACATCACCGACCCAGCATGCCCCGGTCGGTGAAGTCAAAAGGGAGAGGTGCTACCGGTAACCTTGCGGCTTCACAGCATGGCTCCATACGGCGCATTTGTGAGTCGGGCTGCACGTTCTGAATGGTCTATGCTGTCTTCTGGGACCTGTGTGTCTCCCAGAAGACAGAGTGGGGGGACGGAGGAGGGGCTGGACATGTGGTAGATCGCCGTGGATACCGTGGTAATCTTTCACCGGAAGTGGGAGCAAATACCTGTATTAGACAGGTATCTGTTTTCCCCTCCCCCAGAAAGGTGCCAAATGTGACACCGGAGGGGGGGATCTGGACAGCGGATTTTTGGGTGGAACTCCAACTGTCAGACGGCACTATTAAAATGCCACATGACTTCATTGAACAACAATAACTCATGCAGTATTTTAGTAGCATTTTTTTAGTGAATGTCCAAAAAAACGTATTGAAAAACGTTGTGCGGCATTATACCGCAAACTCGTATGTGGTAAGATACCACTTTGTGAATGGAGCCCATTTTTCCTAATCACCGCCACACCAGTTTTTTTTCTTTTTATTAAGTTTATAAATCAAGCATATAACATCCGTGTTGCCAGTCTGGCAACGCCCGACACTGTGGCCTTGCAGAGCCCAAGAAAACAAAGAAAAACACACATCAATCAAACTAACAAAGTCCACTGACTATAGCCCAACATCCCCCGCCCCTCCCCCCACCTGTCACAGAACAGTAACCCGGATGATATTAGGGATCTTGTTTACTGGTGTCTCACCCATGGAACCTATTCCGTAGCCATTTCACCACTGCGCTAGGCACGCCAATGCCAGGAATCGAGCCCCAATTCCCTTCCGACATTCCACTCTTGGCACTACCTTACGCCCAGGAGAGTCGAACACCCAAAAGTTATGACATCCCAAGAGTATTCCTAGATCCTAAGCTTGTTCAACCTATCCTACCTTGCTATCCGATTTATACCAGGCTTGCCACACCTTTTCAGGAGACCCGTAATTGCACAGGAGTTCCTTCCCACATGCCTAACTCCAGGCAAGCATGCAAACTGTCCGATAACATTGCAGCCATAGAAAGTCAGAGGTTTGCAACAGAAGTACAAAAAAACAAGGCACAACAGGTGCAACTGTAGATCCAGGTATGTAGGCCTCACGTACTAAGGTAGATTAGGAAAGTTCCTTGTCAAGCCAGTCACTTGCCTCCACAGGGTTGTCAAAGAATTTCACACTGCCCTTGTATTGTATCCTAAGCTTACTCAGGTACAGCATACTATATTGTGTATCTCCTTATCCCTTAAACGCCTGCGGACATCATTGAATGAACGGCGTTGCTGTTGTGTGGCCGCTGAGAAGTCCGGGAAGAACATCACCCTGACATTTTCAAATTTGAGCTCTGGCATTTTTCTGGACTGAGACAAAATCATGTCCCGGTCCCTGTAATTCAAGAACCGGACCAAGAAGGGCCTAGGGTAAGCATCTGTGCGCTCTTTCCACAACGTATGTGGGGGGTAAGTCCTTCAGTGATAGCAATTGCTTGAAAAGGGCCTCAGCAAACACGACGGGCTTGTCCACCTCCGCTCCCTCAGGCAGGCGTACTACCCTGATGTTGTTCCTCCTCTGCCAGTCCTCTGCGTCGTCGGCCCTGCGCTGGAGGGAACGCACCAGGTCCCTCAGTTCAGCCAGATGTGCCCCCTGGGAGTGAGAAGCGTCCTCCACATCTGAGACCCTGGATTCCACTGTGGTAAGCCTCCCACAGATTTTGTCCAAGTCGTGCCTAATCAGCGTGCACTCTGAGGAGAGGTGATCAATCCTCCCCATCAGTTCAGACTTACTGGCATTTATGGCTTCTAGGATTGGTCTGGTGGTAGCATCCGTATCCACAGCCACCAGTTGCTCCTCCGCCTGCTCAGCATCTGCACCCAGCTCCACTGCTATCCCCTACGCCTCCATCCTTGCTGCTGTCTGTTTGCCATGCTTTGCTGAATCCTGTGAAGACAAATGGCGGGGGCGGAGTCATGCTCCACGTCCTTCAGGGAGAGGGTCTGGCACTGGTCTTTAGCAGCCTTCTGTTGCTTCCTGGAAGCCGCAGGATACATCCTTGTGATCCGGACACCTTCCCCCCCGACGATGGTGACACTGGGATTCGGGTATATTCGCTCCTTGTACACGGATAAGGTCAGGATTAGCAGAGCCTCTGAGAAGTGCGTGCTGCCTCGATCACATCCGGCCACGCCCCACCAGTTACTGTGTGTAACTGAACCCCAAATGGGTCAGGGGTTAAAGCCGTTTAGGATATTCCATTCCCGAACACAAGGCAGCTATCAACACTCCACAATCCGGCGTACACGACCCATACAAATTCCCCCATTAACGAGACACACAGCTCTGTTTGAGGTTCAACAGGAATAGACCCTTTATTGAGAAATACAGGCTCATTATATACAGTTTAGGATACTGCCGTAACCAAATGAACAATGACCCAACTCCACCCACAAAATCATACAATGCTTACCTAATGAGCTCCAATACACATCTTTTAGTAGACATCCTGACTCCGATTCTGACCTAATTTACATGAGCTAATTAACTACAGCTGATTATTCAGACACCTGACCTTTAGGCTGTCTGTTAACTCACAATACACATTACCATCAATAGACCTTTACACAATACAGGGTCAATTAGCACAAGCCGCAATGAAAGATCCTTAGAAGTTAGTCTGGATTCAATACACATCACAGTAGCAGACTTAATTACCACAGCAAGCTTTATAGTACACAACAGCCAACACACTATATATATATATATATATATATATATATATATACATACATATATACACAATGGGCCAGATTCAGAAAGGACTTACGACGTCGTAAGTCCAAATGTGCGCCGTCGTATCTTTCCGCGTATTCTGGAAATCAGATACGCCTGAATTTGGTGAAGATACGGTCGACGCAAGTCTCCTACGCCATCGTATCTTGGGTGCATATTTACGCTGGCCGCAAGGGGCGCTTCCGTAGATTTGCGCGTTGAATATGCAAATGACCTAGATACGCCGATTCACGAACATACTTGTGCCTGTCGCATTAAGCTACGCCGTTTACGTAAGGCGTAAAGTTACCCCTGCTAAATGAGGCGCAGGTAATGCAAAGTATGGACGTCGGAACAAGCGTATATTTTTACGTCGTTTACGTAAGTCGTACATGAATGGGGCTGGGCGTAGGTTACGTTCACGTCACAGGCATTGAGCCGACGTATGTTATGGTGTAAATTCGACGTTATACTGCGCATGCGTCGTTCGTTCGGCGCTTCATTTACATGGGGTCACGCTTCATTATAATACAACACGCCCACTGCCTTGCTACTTTGAATTACGCGGGCTTACGCCGGCCCATTTACGTTACGCCGGCGTACATATGGGAGCAACTGCTTTGTGAATACTCAGCTTGTCTCTCAATGTTACGTCGGCGTAGTGCATATGAGATGCGCTACGCCTAACTAAAGATGCGCCCGTTTCTCTGAATCTGGCCCATTATATACAATATATACCGCATTAAATCTGACTAGCCCAGACCATAGTGGGTTTCTCATTCACCCTGTGCCCCTATTAGAGACACAGGGTGATCTACACTTAAGAGGCATCGGGAGCTTCTGGGTCCCACGGGCCCTTCCGTTACACTGTGTGTCTCTGATCATCACACCAATTCCAGTGTCTCTGATCATTGCCACACCAGTTACATTGTCCCTAAAGGGGTTGTAAAGGTCCATTTTTTTCACCTTAATGCATCCTATGCATTAAGGTGAAAAAACATTGTCGATTTTTGCCCGGGCTTCTCGGCTCACTGGATAGATTGATAGAAGTGCAGCCATTGGCTTGCTCTTCTGTCAATCAAATCCAATGACGCAGGCCCGGGGGCAGGACCGAATCATACACTCGGCGACTATGTACACTGAGTGCATAACATCGGAGCACGCCCACAAGGTAACCCCCTCGTGACAGAGCTTCCCAGAGGGGGTTAGCTATTGCAGGGAGGAGCCGAGAGAGCCGCTGTGGGACCCCAGAAGAGGACGATCGTGGCCACTCTGTGCAAAACAAACTGTACAGTGGAGGTAAGTATGACATGTTTGTTATTTAAAAAAATTAAAACTAAACCTATACAATCACTTAATCATCACCACACCAGTTACAGTGTCCCTGATCACCGCCACACCAGTCATATTGTCCCTAATTATGGGCCACATCACTTACATTGTCCCTAATAAATGTCACATCAGCTACAGTGTCCCTGATCACCACCAAAACAGTCCTAGAGTCACCAGACCAGTATATGCCAGCAACAGTGCATCCCCACCAGTCGAAGTGTCACACCACCAGTGTAAGCTAGCAATGGTGTCTCAGATTGTCACCACACCACTCCCAATGTCACCAAACCAGTTTAAAATAGCAGCACTGTTCCTAATTACTGCCATACTAGTACCCAGTGAAACCAGACCAGTGTAAGCCAGCAACAGTGCTCCCGATTGCATCTACACAAGTTCCTGCACCAGACCAGCAGCAACAGTGTTCATGATCACGACACATCAGTGCAGTGTGGCTTCTGCCTGCACAACGTACAGGTATCGCCATACTTAAGAGGAGTAGCAGAGTGTATTTTGAGGTTTAATTCCATGTATGCCCATACTGTGTATAGGAAATATCTGATTAATTGGTAACTTTGTTTAAAAAAAAAATCTCAATTTTCTTGACACATTTTCCAAAAATGTGTGGCAAAAAAATTTAGTTTTCAAGAGATTCATCATGCACTTAACCACTTCAATACTTGGCACTTTCACCCCTTCCTGCCTGTTTTTTTTTTTTGCTAAACAAATGAAAAAATACCAAAAATGTTGAAAACGTGTTTTCTTAGTGTCCGTTATACAATTTTGTAAATGAGCAAATTTTCTCCTTCACTGATGTGCGCTGATAAGGTGCAGTGATGTGCACTGATGAGAGGGGACTAATATGCAGCACTGATAGGCATCAATGGTGGGCACTGACAGGTATCACAGATCGCTGTGAGGAAATCCCCTTATCAGCTCTCCTTTTCTCACACACTGTCAGTGTGAGGAGAGGAATGATGATAAACAAAACTTCCTATTTACACTGTGATTGGACAGAGCTGATCACATAGTAAAGAGCCTACATCATAGGCTCTTTACTGTGATCAGTGATGCAGTGTGTCTGAGCAACACACCGCACCATGGATTGCCGTGCTGCGCACCCCCGGGGGTGCGCACCAGTGGCCATTCTGATGGATGTCATATGAAGTCCACTCAGAACAATGAAACCCCCACCCCGCCATCAATATGCTATAGGCTGGATGCGATCTGGTTAAAAATACCTTGGGGTGTTTACTCTCCAAATTGTGGGTCTTTCTATTGTCCTGGTGTTCCAGGGCCTCCATAAATGTGAGTGAGGAAATTAGATGCATAATGTATACCCCTAGAACGCCTGAAGGTTTTCCTTGAATTTTGGTCCTCTATGTGGTTGGGCTGTGAAATTGTAGCACACATGTGGTATCATCACACTCGAAAGGAGTAATAGGAGGTGTAATTCTATGCCTATGCTGTATGTTAGAAATATCCTATTAAAATGACAACTTTGTGTAAAATATATATTTTCATTTTTATTCCACATTTTCCAAAAGCTTGTGGAAAAAATATGAAGCCTTGAAAAGACTCACCATGTCTCTTAAAAAATACCTTGGGGTGTTTGCTTTTTAAAATGTGCTAATTTTGTTGAGGTTTCCATGGTCTGGGTGCTCATGGCCTCCAAAAATGTGATTGGTAGCCAGGAAATTATATATTTTTTTTATCAATAACAATTTTTTATTGGTCTGAGGTTCAAGTTTACATAACTTACAGCCATTCAGAGCTTTAACCACTTCCATACCAGGCACTTACGCACCTTCCCGCCCAAGCCAATTTTCAGCTTTCAGCACTGTCGCACTTTGAATGGCAATTGCGCGGTGGTGCGATGTGGCTCCCAAACAAAATTGGCGTCCTTTTTTCCCCACAAATAGAGCTTTCTTTGGTGGTATTTGATCACCTCTGATTTTTTTTTTGCGCAACAACTAAAAAAAGACTGAAAATTTTGAAAAAAAATTACGCTTTTATTTTTTTGTAAATAAGTACGTTTTCTCTTTCAATTACGGGCACTGATATGGCGGCAGTGATGGGCACCGATGAGATGGCACTGATGGACATCGATGAGGTAGTACTGACGGGCACAGATGAGGTGGCACTGATTGGCGGCGCTGGTAGGCACACATAGGCGGCACTGATGGGCACACATAGGCGGCACTGATGGGCACTCATGGGCGGCACTTATGGGCATTCATGGGCAGCACTGGGCACTCAAAGGCGGCACTGATGGATACTTATGGGTGGCAAAGATGGGCACTGGGCATGGATGGGCACTGTGGGGTGGCACTGATGGACACTGTGGGGTGGCACTGATGGACATTGTGGGGCAGCACTGATCTACCCATGTTGCCAGTCAGTGCCCATTTGTGGGCACTGATTGGCATCTTTTTTTTTTCCTCAATGCTTTTTTTGTTTGTTTGGCCCACCCTGGTGGGCTTCCCTGGTGGTCCAGTGTGGCGACCTGAGGGGGGGCTGTGCTGATAAACAATCAGCGCGAACCCCCCATCAGGAGAGCCTCCGATCGGCTCTCCTATACTCGCGTCTGTCAGACGCGAGTGAGGAAGAGCCATCAACGGCTCTTCCTGTTTACATCGTGATGTTTACATCGTGATCAGCCGTGATTGGACACGGCTGATCACGTGGTAGAGAGTCTCCGCCGGAGGCTCTTTACCGAGATCGGAGAGATGCAGGGTGTCAGACTGACACCCCGCATTACCAATCGCTGCGCGCCCCCACGTGCGCGGCATGAAATCCTGCAGGACGTCCATGGACGTCCTGTCAGGATTTCAGAACCACTTCCCGGACGTAAATCGGCCATAGGCCGGGCGGGAAGTGGTTAAGCACGCAAAGACAAAATAAAGAGAAAATACATTAACAGTAGAACAGGGATTATACAATATCTTTGCTTGGTGTATACCACTATGCCACTTTGCTTGGTGTAAACCGTGGTGCCAACGTGGCGGAATGCAAGCTGGCCATCGTCCTTACGGACTGTCTGCATATTGTGGCTAACCTGAACAGTAATCTTAACTTCTAAGTATCATAGCAGCCGGAGACATTAGGGGTCTCCAGGGGTAAGGAGGAAAGAAAAAAGAGGGGAAAAGAGAGAAAGTAAAGCAGAGAGAGAGTGTCATCAATTTGGCCCACGTACCTTCTCAGGGTGGGTCCTCCCGGAGGTGCCACAGCTCCCAGATCTCGTTGTGTGCCTCCAACCGATCCTGCAATCTGGCGGTCATTTTCTCCATGGTCTCCACGTCTTTGATGCTGGCATACAGGGCCTCAGGGGAGGGGGAGATCGTCGTTTCCAATGCAACGCCACCAGGCATTGTGCTGCCGTGAGAATGTGTCGGGCCAGTTTCTTATATGGGGATGGAAGCCTTAGAGGAGAGAGACCCCATGATAAAATATTTTGGGGTAACTGTCGGACCGAGTCCCAGAAAGGGGCAATCAGTGGGCAGCTCCAGTAAACATGAGGGAGGGTGCCCCTCGCCCCCAGGCACTGCCAGCAGCGGTCCGAGCTAGTGGGGTAGATGGCGTGAAGGAGGTCCGGGGTCATGTACCAGAAACATAGAATTTTGTAGGTGTTTTCTTTATATAGCGTGCAAATCAAGCTCTTTGCTGCCTGTACCCAGACCTCATGCCATTGTTCCATGGGGATCTCCTCGCCAAGAGCCTTTTCCCATTTAATCATTTACGCATGCTTGCCTTTCAACTCCATGGGCCAGGCATTCAGTATAGTGTATATCCCTGAGATCAATCCCCTCTGGGCTGAGCCCGCTAGAATCAAACGTTCAAATGGGGTCGGGGGAGAAAACTGCAATTTTGATGCTATCGTTAAGGCATAGTGGCGTATTTGGAGATACCCGTAGAATTCCCGGCTCGGGAGATCATGTTGGGTCTGAAGTTCAGCAAAGGGGCATAATTTACGGGTCAGAGGGTCCACTAAATTGCCAGAGTGGAAAAGGTTCCGTGAGGTCCACATAAATGACATGCGGTGGGTGAGGCTGTCTGGCACCTTGGAGTTAAAGCCAAGGAGGTCAGGAGCGAACTGTCAGAGGTCAGCTTATGGTGGGGTATCAACTTGCGCCACATCCGTCGGAGCACCAACATTTGGCCAAGCATACGATCAGGGTCTACCTCCGCGTTTGCACTCCACAGGAGATTTATAGGGTGGACCGGGGCCAGCCATAACTCAATTTCCATCCACTATATGAACGCAATGTAAACCAGGATGCTATGGCTCGTAGCTGGGTCGCCTGGTAGTACCTAACAAGGTCCGGAAAAGCCAGACCTTCATCCGAGCGTGCCGCCATTAGGACCGAACACGGTATCCTATGACGCTTGTAATTCCAGGTGAACTGCAACAGATCTGTCTGGAGTTTTCTCAGGTGGGCATGGGACTTGGATGGGTAGTGTTTGGAACAAGTATAGGACCTTTGGGAGGACAGTAATTTTCACCGAAGTGACCCTCCCCAAGAGAGATATATGATGTTTTTTCCACTGTAACAGGAGGGCTCTGATGGAGCGGAAGAGGGGGGGGGGATGTTCCTGATAGAGTGTGCCGAAGCTGGGAGTAATATATATTCCCAAGTACTTCAAAGCGGTAGTCTTTCACGTGTAGGGGAAGTAAGTTTGCAGGTGGGTCGCCTCGCATTTTATATCCCGAGAGAGCGCCGTACCGGTCGAGCTCCGCATGGAGATTCGGAAGGGATGTTCTAAGCTGGGTCAGGGTTAGAATTACGTCGTCCGCGAACAGCGAGAATTTGAACTCCTGGTCTCTGACCATAATGCCCTTGATATTGGTGTTCCCTCGGATAGTGACGGCCAGGGTTTCTACGAAGAAAGAGCAAAGGGGGTTTTAACTTGGGAGGATGGGTTTGCGTACAGGTGCCGAATCGCCTGCAGGAAGGGTCCCCGGAATCCCACGTGTTGAACAGAAAGGGCCACCCCAGGCGATCAAAGGCCTTCTCTGCATCCAAGCTAAGTAGGAGGGACTGCAGGCCATCCCTGTTCGCCACCTCCACCAGGTCAATTATCTTCTTGGTGTTGTCTCCTGCCTGACAGAGGGGGACAAAGCCCACCTGATCTTTATGGATAAGGGAGGGGAGGACTGTGTTCAGACGGACAGAAAGCAGTTTAGTGAAGATTTTGAGGTCCAAATGTAGGACGACGATAGGTCTATAGTTGGCGCAGAGGGAGGGGTCCTTATCCGGCTTGGCTATCACCGTGATGAAAGACCGCTGCATGTCTACTGGGATGGGGGCATCACGAAGGAATGCATTAAAAAGTTTGCACATATAGGTGAGCAGTATAGGGTGAGACGCTTTATAATATTCATAGGGGAAGTCATCTGGCCCTGGGGCCTTGCTAGAGGGCAGGGATTTAATGGTGGACTCTAGTTCTTCTTCTGTAATCAGGGCATTAAGGGAGGACAGGTCCTCGGGATATCCAACTATTCTCAAAATATTGGGCCATGCGTTGGGCTACATCGGGGGGAGAGGGCTGCTTGGGATGTCCGGGTTATTATAGAGATGCGTGTAAAACTCCGCGAACGAGTGGGCTATGTCTCTTGGGTGTGTAAGCAGGGTTCCCGAGTCAGATTTAATTTGGTGAGGCATCGAGGCTTGGGTGCTGTCCTGCAGCTTCCGAGCCAGGAGGGAGTGGGCCTTGTTCCCCTTATCATAGAACAACTGCCGAAGTCTGACTAAGGCCTTTTCCACCCGGCCTATTGCTAGGTCACTCAAGGTCGCCCGAGGGAGGTGATCTTTTTAAGAAGCGCCAGGGTGGGAGAGCTCTGCAACTGGCTATCCAACACCTTAAGCTTCCCCTCGGTCCGCATTCTCAGGGCCTGTGCGTCTTTCCTCATGGTGGCTGACAGGGCTAAACATTTGCCTCGTATCACCGCCTTGCGTGCTTCCCACAGGATGGGGGGTGTCGTGTCTGGCGTGTCATTTTCCGCAAAGTAATACTTCATGGTGGACTGTTGTAGTAGTGTTGTAGTAGAAATGTATTCAGCTGCCAAGGGCATGGCCTGCGGATGGGGGCACCTAATGCTATAGTCAGTAGGACCGGTGCGTGGTCCGACCAGGATATCGGGAGGATCTGGGCTGCATGAGTTTGTCTAAGGGCTGTAGTATTGACAAAAAAAATAGTCTATTCGGGAGTTAGTGCGGTGGAGGGCTGAATAGAAACTATATTGTCTGTCACCAGGATGGAGCACCCGCCAGGCGTCAAAGAGCGTAGCGTCTAGAGAGCTGGCGAAACTGCCTCGAGTCTGAGTACTCGGGGCGAGGTAGCCTTGGGGTTCAGCACGTGGCGATCCGACGCTGCTGACTGAGTCAGGTTAAAGTCCCCCCCCACCACTAACATCCCACGATCTGTTCGATGAAGGCGAGCATAGACTCTAGACAGGAACCCAGGTTGGCGAGTGTTTGGGGCGTATCACGCAGAATGTGACCCTCTGATCTTGCCAGAGGCCCTGCAGTATGAGGAAGTGTCCCTGTGGGTCGCTATAATGGTGGGAGCTAACTAAGGGGGAGCTCTTCTTGATCAGTATGGAAACCCCTGCCCGTTTTTGGGGTCCCCAGGAAAGGAAGATCTGTGTGTAATACTTAGAGGCAAAGGAGCCCCCCTTGTCAAAATGTGTCTTTTGGACCATAATGACATCCGCCCCCGATTGCCTAAACTCCTTCAGTGCCAGGTGCCGTTTTCTGTTGGAGTTTAGCCTGTGGACATTTAAGGATAGGATCCTAGCCATGAGGGTGGAGGGGGGGGGGTGAGTGGGGTACTCACCAGTTGCGGGCGTAGACGTTCATGGAGCCGGTGTCTGGAGCGGGCACCCTGCGGGAGGAATTCCAGGTGGATTCTATGTTGCCACTTCGGGCCTGTTGATGACAATAGGGGAGGGAGAGGGAGAAGAAAACTAGAAGTAAGGGAGAAATTAGAGTCATAAACCAATAGTAAACTTCTACAAACATTGTCTGCAGTTCTTCAAGACCTATGAGGGCGCATCCCATGTGCTCCCCCATCCCGTTGCCTGGGGGGCAGGTCGGGGGGACACGGGGGAACCCAATTTGGCCCCTCAAAATGAAGGAGCCCAGTAACACTCCTGTCAAAAATTCAAAAAATAAATGCATAAAATAAAATTATCCGCAAGAGTAATGAATGAATGAATGAAAAACTTATAAAGCGCGGCGCATGCGAACTGAATCGCTTCTGGGCGCTAGTTGTTCGTGTCTCATGACATAAAAAGAGCAGAGTTTTGATCTGTCTTCTGAAAGTCAGGTGGTTTTCCTCCAACCGAATGCTGGTTGGTAAAGCGTTCCATAGTCTAGGACCCTGAAAAGCAAACCTTCTTTCTCCTTTGGACTTGTATTTGGTTTTTGGTACCCTGACCAGATTTTGGTCGGTGGATCGCAGAACGCGATTCGAATTGTGAGGTTCTATCTTGTCGCAAAGATATTGCGGAGCCTTCCCATGGATGCACTTATGTGTCAGGCAGAGTGCTTTAAATGCAATTCTGTCTTTTACTGGCAGCCAGTGAAGGGTTCTCAACGAAGGTGAGATTGATTCCCATTTTTTTTCCCAGTCACCAGTCTGGCGGCCGTATTCTGAACGACTTGCAGACGGGAGATTTGGTACTTTGGGAGTCCGAGGTACAGGGCGTTAGCATAGTCCAGTCTGGAATTCACGATTGTTCCCACCACGACTGCTACGTCTTCTTTGGGGATAAATGGAATAAGTCTGCGTAGTAGGCGCAACAGATGGTGCGCTCCGCTGACTACTGACCCTATTTGTGCGTCCATTGTCATGAAGGTGTCGAAGATGACCCCGAGACTTTTGACTTTGGAGCTAGGGGTGATGATTTGGCCCAGAATTGGCGGGGGTGTCCAGGTTGTTGCCAGTTGACTCTTTCGGCTGGCGTGAAACATAAGGAGTTCTGTTTTTGAACTGTTGAGTTTAAGATAACTCTTAGTCATCCAGTTTTCTATCAAAGAGAGACATTTCTCTAAACTGAGATGATGATCCTTTTTGTTGCAGATGCGAAAATACAGTTGCGTATCGTCTGCATAAGAGTGATAGAGTAGTTCTTGGCTACTGATAAAGCAAAGAGAGGGCGAAGATAGATGTTGAAAAGCACCGGTGACAGGGGGGATCCTTGGGGGACTCCACATGACACCGTGCGCTTTTCCGACGTGAAACAACCCAATTTAACTGTTTGTGATCGGTTTTCAAGAAAGGAAGAAAACCATGGTAAATCACCTTCTGCGACTTCTGTTACCTTGGCTAGTCGCATCAGTAACAGTTTGTGGTCTACCGTGTCAAAGGCTGCGCTTAGGTCCAGCAGAACCAGGAGACAAGATTCTCCTTCGTCTGCGGCCTCGAGGGCATCGTCCCATATTTTGAGTAAGGCCGTTTCTGTCCCGTGTCCGGGACGGAAGCCTGATTGTAATGGATCCAGTAGATTGTGGGTATCTAGATGCTGTGGCAGCTGTTGTACCACTACTTTCTCCATTATCTTGGAGAGAACATTTAGGCCTGTTATGGGACGGCGGTGAGTTAGGTCCTTGGGATCCAGGTTAGGTTTTTTCAAGATGGGCTGGATTGTGCCCTCTTTCAACAGGGATGGCACTGTGCCTTCCTTAAATGACTGGTTTATAAGCTGTGTGATGGGTGGTGCCAGGATGTCGGCACATTCCTTCAGCAGTTTGGTGGGGATGATATCATTGGGCGATGTGCTGTTCCGCAAAGCACCAATGATATTTTTTGTGGTATCGATGGAGATCGGTTCCAGAGTGAACTTTGTTGATTGTAGAGCGTTTCTGTGGGTGTTTTGTGGTTGATTGACGGTGGGGTTGAGGGGGGTATTGTTTTGCATGATGCTTTCCCGGATTCTTTCAATTTTGTTGATGAAGAAATCCGATAGTTCATTACAGAACTCTTGGGTGTCTGAGTTGGGGACGACATCCTGGATTCATGGTCTGGGTGACCATCTTAAAGAGTTCGCGGGGGCGGTTTAGGGCGCTGTTAATCGCCATAGAAAAATGATGTTTCTTGGCTTTGAAGATTTCTTTATGATATCGTGTTGTTATTGCCTTGTAGATGATGAGGTTATCCTCTGCAGGACTTCTTTTCCAGGCGGCTTCCGCCCTTCTGCGCTCTTGCTTCAGAAGCGACAGCTGGTTGTTGAACCAGCCGGACTTTCTTTTTCGGATGCAGGCTTTGCGTTTCGGTGCTACTAAATCGGCTGACTGTAGCAGGGCTGCGTTTATGGCATCCAGTGTATCTGCGGCTGTTTGATGTGGATGGATTGTTTTGATTCTGTTTCCCAAGGTAGATTTGAAGAGTTCCGAATGGAGCTTCTTCTGAGATCTAGCCCAGTGTATTGTCACCGGCTTGGGTGCTTTTATCACTGGGGGAATTTTGGAGATTATGAAATTAATTGCATGGTGGTCTGTCCATGGCAATGGTTCAATTTCTAAAATGCTTATTTTCAGATTTTGTCTGAAAATTAGGTCGAGTGTGTGACCTGAAGCATGTGTTGGCCCGCATATAAGTTGCTGTAGCCCTAATCCCTCCAGGTGATCAATGCAGGCGTCCGCAATGGGATCCTGTGCGGAGTTGGCCCACAGATTAAAGTCCCCGAGCAGCAAAAGGTGTTTGCTGTTAAGGGTATAAGTGGATATAAACTCCGTTAATGATGGCAAAAACGGCGATTTTGGCCCAGGTGGCCTATAGCAGAGGAGAATGTGAACAGTCTCCTGGGGGGAAGTTTGAAGTTGAAGAGTAAGGGTTTCCATGAATGGAAGAGGATTTTGAAGGGCTGGCTTAGTGATTGTAATGCGATTCTTGTGGATCACCGCCAGGCCTCCTCCTCTTTGCCCTATTCTGTTTTCCGTTATAATGCGATAGTTTTCTGGCACCAATTCTCCGAGAATGGTGTTGCAGTCGTCTGAGAGCCAGCTTTCTGTAATAAAGAGGCAGTCTAGATCGTTTTGTAGTAAGAAATCGTGGATTTCTAATCAGTGTTTTACTGGAAAATTAAAAAAAAGGGGGTGACACGTGAGGGAGCTCTCTCTAAGAGTCTCGGCTGAGACTCGCCCAAAATGCGATTTTAGAACTAAAGCTAGTGCAATTAAGGGGGGGACCAATAGTTGGGTAGTGGCCAAGGAAAACTCCCATGAGGATGGACAAAGTTCTCAAGAGTTCCGCTGTTAACGGTTGCGGCCTCTTGGGGATCTTTCTGGGCCCCAGGTTCCCTTTGTTCGGGGGTACCTTCTGCCAGACTGTGGGGGCGGAGGTGGGGTGGCAATAAGATCCCAGTGCGGGAATTGGGGGGGCTGGATCTCCAGGACATCACAGAAAGGCGCCAAGTCCTCTGGGTATCTGAGCACTGCCGATTTTCCTTGACTTTTGGACGTCAGGCTAAATGGGAAACCCCAGCGGTAGGGGATGTTCTCTTCTTGTAGGATGCGTAGCAGTGGTTGTAGCAGTCTACGTGTTTGTAGCGTTATCCATGATAGATCCGGGTAAAGTTGAAATTGGACATCATCTAGGGTGACTTTGCGGGCAAGGCGAGCCTGCCTCATGATTTTCTCTTTCAGAGGATAAGAGCTGAGCCTGCAGATAATGTCTCGCGGCTTGGAGGCGGCTCTCTTCAGGCGGAGGGCCCGGCGGGCTCTGTCCATGTCAATAGGGCGGGTGGAGGGTTCTCCTATCAAGTTGTTGAACACAGATTGTAGTACAGAGTGTACGTCCTCGGGACCCTCAGATTCCGGTATCCCCCGTACCCGGATGTTGATCCTGCGTCCCCTGTTATCCAGGTCTTCTACATGTTGCTGCATTTCCCTGAGGAAAGAACAGTGATCTTTGCCACGGAGTTGGGTCTTCCTCCACCATTTCCACCCAGTCCGATAGATGTTTAAGGCCTGACTGAAGGACCTGGATCTCTGATCTGCATGTGGACTTCACGTCGGCAATGAGTTGTTTGAAGTCTTCTTTGCTGGGCATAGCTTGGATGTAGGAGTACCACTGATATGGCAGAGGAGGAGAAGGGGCCAAGTCCTGGGGTGTTGGCGGGGGGGGGATACAAGGTGGATTGCTGCAGGGCTTGCTGGGTTTGTTGAGGGGCACACCAGGGTGAGAAAGCAGATGACTGACCCCAGGTGTCAGACCAGGTCACGCATGGGTCCGGGTTTCCCTAGTCAGGCTCCAAAGTCAAAGAGGGGGCAGGGGAGCCGGTCATCCGGGCGTAGGAGGCTGAAGCGGTCCCCGGGGGCCCAGGTTCTCTGGAGCGGGAGAGGCACTGCTGTGTTGGAGAGGGGGGAGCCGCCGTCGCATACTCCGTTGCAGGCCTGGGCTTCTCTAGGCCCGATGGAGCGAACGGGTGTTGTAGGGGTTGAGCCGGGCCCAACAGGGCCAGAGAATCCTCCTCCTGGTCCCCTGAGGAGGCTGGGGAACTGGCCCCGGTCCCGCCCATGCTCGGATCTGACGCCATCCGCAGAAGCCGATGGAAGGCCTCTGTGCATGGGGTGCAACCGTCTGGAAGTCCCAAGATGGCGGCCCGCTCTCCGGGGAAGGAGGCCGCGGGTGATGGAGATTGCCGTGGCAGGGTACTCACCGGACCAGATGGCTGTGCGGAGTCCACCGGGCGATGCCGTGTAAGCTGCTGCTGGTCTCCCGGAATTGCGCCGGGACCGATGTGGAGAGATGCAGGGGAGACCCCATGGATGCAGCCGGAGCCATCTTGCCTGTCCCGGCCGGCGGCCCCACCGGCGGAATAAACTATGCCCTGAGGTTCATTGAGGATCCCGGAGGGGGTTGGGATGATCCCATGGCAGCTGCGGATCGGGTCATTCTAGATTTGCCCATAAATGTGGGGGGGCGGAAAGGTCCCATAATTGCCTGTATACTGTGGGCTGAGAGGGAGCTAGGGAATCAGACTGCCATCCAGGTCCACTTCCGGTCACGCCCCCACAGGAAATTATATTTTTATGCTCCTAGAACGCCTGAAAGGTGCTCCTTGGATTTTGAGCCCCTCTATGTGACTGGGCTGTGAAAAAATATCACACGTGTGGTAGGTGTATCAAAATGTGTTTTGGGATGTAACAAAGTATGCCTGTGCTGTGTGTATAAGATAACTTAACCACTTGAGGCCCGCGCTATAGCCGAATGACGGCTACAGCGCGGACCTGAAAATCCAACTGGACGTCAAATGACGTCCGCCCCTTTCCTCGTTCCCCGCACGCACTCTGGAGCGCGCAGCGGGGAAACTGTGCTGGCCGTTTGGTAGGCGATCTGTAAACATATGAGATCATTTCTCATTGCCGGCTCTCACAGACAGCGTCCTGTCAGGGAGAGAGGAGACCGATCTGTGTCTCTTGTACATAGGGACACAGATCGGTCACCTCCCCCAGTCACCCCCCTTCCCCCACAGTTAGAACACTATTCAGGGTACACATTTAACCCCTTCCTCACCCCCTAGTGTTAACCCCTTCAATGCCAGTCACATTTATACAGTAATTAGTGCATATTTATAGCACTGATCATGGTGCCAAAAATGTGTCAAAAGTGTCCGCTATAATTTTTGGCAAAAATATGTAAAAGAATACGTATCGGCCTAGACTGAAATTTTTTTTTTTTTTTAAAGAAAAAATTGGAATATTTATTATAGCAACAAGTAAAAAATATTGTATTTTTTTTCAAAATTGTCGTTCTTTTTTGTTTATAGCGCAAAAAATAAAAACCGCAGAGGTGATCAAATACCACCAAAAGAAAGCTCTACTTGTGGGGAAAAAAGGACGTAAATTTTGTTTGGGGGCCACGTCGCACAACCGCGCAATTGTCAGTTAAAGCGACGCAGTGCCGGAAGCTGAAATTTCACCTGGGCAGGAGGGGGGTATATGTGCCCAGTAAGCAAGTGGTTAAAATGGCAACTTGCAAAAATTTGTTTTTTATTGCTTTATTTTCCAAAAAAAATTGACAAAAAATAACAACTTTAAAAACAGTTGTTTGTATTGTCTTGGAATTTTAGAGGGGCCTTTAAGAAATGATATAGGCAGTCAGTCCATTAGGATTGATCAATTTTCAAATATATCTACCAAAGTTTACAGATTCTATAACTTTCACAGACTAAATAATATACACCGGTTTGGCCTAAGTTCATGAAGAAAGATTATTTGCATTTTTTTTTCATTTATATAGCAAAACAGAAAAAAAAAAAAGTCGTCATTCACACCTTCACTGGACACAACCGATGACTGATCACTATAGCGCCCCCTGCCAGCACCATGTGATCGCTGTGACCAATCACAGCAGATCACATGACCAGTGTAAACAATGGATGGTTTCCTTTTATGTCATCTATTGTATACAGCTGTGATTGGTCACAGTGATCACATGGGACAGATGAGGCCAATCACAACCCAACGGTACCATCTTATTAGCTTTGACCAATCACAGCTAATCACAACAAAAGACACTAATCAGTTTCATTCAGTAAAAATGGTTGCTTATACCAATAAAATTCACTGGTATAAGCAATCAAAATGTGCAAAAAAAAAAAAAAAAATCCAGACCACAGCCCCAGAGTAGTACAGTGTTACTATGGTAACACTGTATTGCTCTGGTCACAGTGTGTTAAAAAAAAATTAAAAAAGAGAAATAAATGTGATAATAAAAATAATTGTTAGTTTATTTTTCATATATACCGTCATCAGTCAGTGTCCCTGATCATTGCCACACCAGTAATATGATAATGCTGTACTGCACTAGTGACAATGTGTAAAAAAAAAAAAATGTTTCTCCATTTTCCAAAAAATTGTGAAAAAAAAATTACAACTTCAAAAACTCACCATGCCTCCTACTAAATATATTGGACTGTCTACCTTCCAAAAAGGGGTATTTTTTACTGTCCTGGCATTTTTGGGTCTCAAGAAATGAGATAGGGTGTCAGTACATCAGGATTGATCAATTTTCAGATGCACTGTATCGCATGTATACTATAGTCTGTGGACTTTGTGGAATTTTCACCAAGAAAATGTAGCAGAATACATTTTGACCTAAATTTATGAAGAAAGACTTATTTGCAAAATTTTATAACAGAAACGGGGGGGGGGGGGGGGGGGGGAAACACTTACTTTCAAGATACGACCAAAAGAAAGATCTATGTGTGTGAAAAAAAAATGATAAAAATTTATTATGAGTACAGTGACCACTCAATTGTCATTTAAAGTGGCACAGAACTGAAAGCTGTAAACTGGCTTGAGCAGAAAGGGGTAAAAGTGCCCGGTATTGAAGTGGTTAAGCACCAAAAGAAAGCTCTGTGTCTCAAAAAAATGCAAAAAAAATTATTTGGGTACAGTGTTGTATGGCTGAGTAATTGTCATTCATGCAGTGTGACAATACTGAAAACTAAAAAATGCCCTGGAATGGAAGGGTGTCCAGACTTGAAGTGGTTAAAAGAAACCAGTACTTCACATATGTTCATATTTGAGACTGTTATGAACACATCTAACTCACCTCTCTGGTCATCAAATCCAAAGTTTCAGAAGGATACAATTCAATAATTTGAAGCAATCTTGGAAATTTTAGTCGCGCTTCCTCAGATCCTAATTTTAACGCTTTAATCATTTTTTCCACAATGATTTCAGGGAACTGTTTCAGGTCCTGTGCATTTAGTACTATAAAACAGGCAGGGGATAATTCAGATGATGTTACAGTAAGGATAATGTAATTGGAAAGTTACAGCATGTAACAAGCAATATATTCATAATGAAATGATTTAACACTAAATGTCACCAGGAAAAGGAAGGAAAAGGAGGAAAGGTTTCAACTATCAGGTAACATTATAATGCTTCAGGAAAAATAGGATTTTTTTGTACTCACCGTAAAATCCTTTTCTCTGCCGTCCATGGACGGACACAGCCTTCACAAGTCTTGACATACGAGTTATGTTCCTGTTCATAGGAGAGGACTAGGCAGGACATGTTAGATATTTAAATACATGTTACTTTAACAGAGTTGAACAGTGCCGCCCAGGGGGCGGTCCCTCCGGACATTACCCTCCGCTCTGCAGCATGCAGCCTCAGTTCGTAACAAGCAGTACAAACCTAAAAAGGAGGGGTGAGTGCTGTGTCCGTCCATAGACGACAGAGAAAGGGATTTTACGTTAAGTACAAAAAATCCTATTTTCTCATTTCATCCATGGATGGACACAGCCCAGGAAGCACCAATTGCCCTGGTAGAATGTGCCGTGACCAGAAAGGGCCCGCCCCTTAAGAGCATAGGCCTGTATAATGGTCTGCCTGATCCACCGAGAAATGGTGGCCGACGAGACCACCAGGCCCTTTTGTGGACCAGACACCGACATAAATAGCGAGTCAGACCTCCGACACTGAGCCGTAGCAGACAGGTACACCCGCAAGGCATGTACCATGTCCAAAGTATGAAGGACAACCTCTCTAGGATGCGCCGACCGAGGACACAAGGATGGAAGTACAATGTCCTCGTTAAGGTGGAAGGCCGAAAACACCTTCGGAAGAAAGGAAGGCTGTGGGCGCAGCACCGCCTTATCTTTTTTTTTTCTGAATAACTTTTGGAACACAATACTCATTAGGTGTTATGTGTTCCCTACAGCTGGGTCTCCTTCTCTCCTCCTATGGCTGAACCTCTGCCCCTACACGGCTTCATGGATTAGGGTCCCACACCCAATTTGGGCGCGGAACACATTGGTGTCCTAATTATTGGCAAGACTAGAGATTGTTTTCTCCCCATCCGGGGCGGCAGGTCAGCATTTGTCTTCTTTACAAAGGCCAACAATGTCGGTTTAAATACCTAAATATATAATATTGTATGTGATTTTGTCTTACATGCTATTTTTTATTGTTGTTCGAGCTGGCTACCCACTACTGGTCTTGGTCTAACCCCTGAGGAAGCCTGTACTAGGCAAAATATATTGGGTGACACCATCCTAATCGACCAGCTATCCACTCCTATTGGGACCTTTAGCGACCCTGAAATTCTATGTTTGATATACTACATATGTTTTTAAGTTGTGTGTCATACGATGTATAATTTCTCATGATATTTTAATAAATCATTAAAATGTATTTGTTATACTTAGAATTTATTTAATTTAGCACCGTTCTAATCCCATTACCTTCTCCGTTCTCATTTATGCCTATTAGTTTGGTTGACATCAAACTTGTCTCAGGGATAAAGCTCTGCTGTGGTTTTGCGTACATGGTTGTGCGGTTTACTGCCCGGGTTGGGTCTCTGCCCTTGGGGTTCGTGGGGGGTGATCCACGCTGCGCAAGCTCTATACCCCCCCAATGATGGATAGTTTCTCCATTTCGTTCTGGAATGTCCGAAGACTGAATTCAGCGGTCAAGCACTCCTGAGTGTTTAATTATCTTAAAACATATAGTCCTCAGATTTGTGTCCTGCAGGAGACACATCTGGTGGGGTCCTGCATCCTTGGTCTCAAAAAGGCTTGGGTGAGCAGTCACTATCATGCTACCTACTCTTTTTTTTTTTTTTATAATTTATTTTTATTTAATTTTCTTAGTTCAGCACTTGACAGATACAAATGGCATAATTACAAAGTATAGAAATAGCAAAATACAATAGGCCGGATTCACAAAGGACTTACGACGGCGTATCTCCACGTACGCTGTCGTAAGTCCGAATGTGCGCCGTCGTATCTATGCGACCGATTCATAGAATCAGATACGCCTCACTGTTGCCAAGATACGACTGACGTAAGTCTCCTACGCCGTCGTATCTTGGGTGCATATTTACGCTGGCCGCTAGGGGCGCTTCCGTAGATTTACGCGTCCAATATGCAAATGACCTAGATACGCCGATTCACAAACGTACTTGCGCCCGATACGCAGTTAACGTAAGTCGAACGTCCGGCGTAACTTTACCCCTCATAAAGCAGGGGTAAGTCATGTTAAGGTATGGGCGCGGGAACAGCGTCGTATTTTACGTTGTTTGTGTAAGTCATACGTGAATGGGCGTAGGTTACGTTCACGTCGTATGAATGGACCCGGCGTATCTTAGGGAGTAAATTCGACGTGAATCTGAGCATGCGCGCGCATGCGCCGTTCGTTTCGGCCATGCATTTACACAGGGTCACGCTTCATTAGAATACAACACGCCCACTGCCTTGACAATTTGAATTAGGCGGGCTTATGCCGGCCCATTCACGATACGCCGCCGTAACTTAGGGCGCAAATTCTTTCTGAATACGGTACTCGCCTCTCTAAGTTACGGCGGCGTAGCATATATGAGATGCGCTACGCCAGCCTAAACTTAAGCCATTCTTTCTGAATCTGGCCCTATAAATATACAATAGGGAAAAAGTGTACTGTTATGTTAGGACAAAAAAGGGTATCTACTTCCTATTATTTCCCCCTTGTGACTCCCTTCCCCCCTCCCTACCCCATCCCTAAGGAACGTACCTCCTTTGTAATTGCCTAGCCCTTGAAGAGAATGGACCACACAGATATACTATGTGCGTCCTTAAGTTATTGACGAGGAGAATCTACCAGGAGAACATTATGATTAAGAACCACGCTTGGAGACTCCACATTAGAAGCAACGAGGCGGTTAGACCGCGGTAGACCGCTGTAGGCAGAAGTGGGCTCGCAGTGGGCCAGGGTGGATTCCATCGCTAGGTCCCCCTACAAAGGGTCTCCCACGGCCCTCAACCAGGGTCCCCACAGTCTGTCAAATTTCCCATAATTCCCTTGTCTAGTGAGGCTCACTCTTTCGCTGGAAATGGTTAGGTTGATGGTCGCTGCCCAGTTTTCTACAGACGGGGGGGCATGTGCTTGCCATTTTTGAGCTATTATCTTGCGTGCCTGAAATAGGCATCTCAATACTGCTTCCAGATTGCCTGGTGGGACTCTGTTGTCTTCCATGCATCCTAGGAGGCAGGTCATCGCCACTGGGTCGAGGGAGGATCCACAAACCTTATTGATCCTCTCAATTATCTCCACCCAATAGCTATAAAGCCTTGGGCACTTCCAAACCATATGTATGAGATCTCCTTTGGCTTTACATCTTGGACATTCATTGTTTTGCCTCCACCCTAGTTTGAACATCTTTTGGGGGGAATAAAATACTCTGTACAATAAGAACAGATGGGACAGTCTGCGCTGGAGCAATCGATACCAATGCTCCTCGTTGTAGGATCTTGTCCCACTGTTCGGGGGTTACTATCCCCACCCCTCTCTGCTCTTAGTGGGGCCCGCTCTACTTATTGCTCTAACCCCCAGAGTGGTGTACATTGCTGAGATTAGGCCTTTCGATGTTCTTGCCCTAATTACTTTAAGAAGGGCGGGGATCTGGGTCCACATAACTGTTTGTGAGCCAAATTGTGTTTGAATGGCATGGCGAACCTGAAGATATTTATGAAATGTCTTATTTGGTATGTTATATTCCCTTGTCAATTCTAAGAATGTTTTCATGGTATCCCCCTCGAACAAGTGTATTAAACGGCTTATGCCCTGTCTCGCCCACTCCCCAGATTTCTCTATACTCATTACTTCCTGTAAATTTGTATTGCTCCATAGGGGGGAAAATTCTGTTGCCCCAACATACCCCAGTAGTACCTTTGCTGTCTGCCATATTTTACTAACTAATTTTGTAGTCGGGCATTTATAGAAAAAAAAATCTGCCTCTAAGGCTTCCACTAGTAGCCTATGGGGATTCCCTGTTAGCAACAGTCGGCTGTTGAGACTATCTGGCTCTGTGGTTCCACAACCCGCCAGATGTTGCAGCTGAGATGCCACAAAGTATAGTCTTGGGTGTGGAACCGCCATGCCCCCCTCTTTTACAGGGAGTTGTAGCATTTGCAAGCTTGACCCCCCCTCCATATTAATTCTCTGAATAGCGACTCTATTCTCTTAAACCACATTTGCCCTAACCAGATCGGAGAATTGTGAAGCAGATATAGTATCTGTGGCTGCCATATAATTTTTATTAGACTGCAGCGTCCTGCTACCGACAGCGGGAGTCGTTTCCATATATCGCTTTTTTGTTTTAATTTAAGTAGAAGTGGGGCAATATTGGTATTTGCGTATTGGGTGACATCCTTCTTAACCCAAATCCCTAGGTATTTTCAATCCACTTTATTTTTCTTTTCTTATTTCATACATAAATATGCCTATTCGGCATCCGTTGCATTTCAATTGACATACATTATACAACATTTTTACTTTCCTATAATATTCCAATGTACGTCTCTATATTTTTATATCCCACGCCCCCCCCCCCCCCCACCCGTCCTCTGCACTCTACATAGAAAATCTATCCATCACCAGTTTTGGTGGTGCGACACTCGCATCTCTCAACCAGGAATACCAAATCTCCTCAAATTTACCCTCTGCTTTCCTTTGTTTGTAGGCCAGGTGTTCTCTACCCAACAGGGAGTTGACATATGCAATCCATTGCTTCCCTGTGGGGACCCCCAGGGCCATCCAATAACGTGCAATGAGTTTTCTTGCCAAATACAGCAGTCTTGTTACCATATAGTACTTTCCTTTTGTATACTCTCCAGGGTCAATGGCCCCTAACAAGTATACTAGGGGATCCAATGGAACTGGTACCTGTGCCACTCTAGTAATACACTGTGATACTTGCTCCCAGTACCTGTGAAGCTTTGGGCATCTCCAAATCAAGTGTATGAAATCCCCCTGCTGAACTTTACACTTTGGGCACATATGAGTATCCCCTCTTCCCCATCTATGTAGTTGTGGCGCTGTTCTGCAAGCCCTGTGTAGGATAAAGAGTTGCGACAATTTGTGCGACGCAGAGAAGGATACCACCGGGAAAGATTCAAGCGCCCTCTCCCACTGGTCTATCTCCCCAATGTCTTCCACCCACTTCCTGCGGCTTCTAATGGAGGCATGATCCTGAATTGTTGCTAACAGTCCCTCATATATTTTTGTTATCAGTCCTCTCCGAGCTTCTGCTTGCAGAACCGCCGTCATCAAAGGTGACGGTGAAGTTACCACCAGTGATCGTGTTTGTTGTTGTTTCTGTAGAGCATGCCGGAGCTGGAGATACTGATAAAAGCCCCGTGGGGCTAATTGGTATTCTCTACACAGCTACTCGTAAGTTTTCAGTACCTCACCCTCGTACAGCTGTGAAAAGAACCAGATTCCCCTCTTTTTCCAAGAAGTAAAGCCTGCTAGATCCTATAGCTCTGCATACCTAGGATTGTTCCATATTGGAGTGAATGGTAACATCCCCTCTGTCCCCAAAGTCTTCCGTAGCTCCCCCCATACCTTTCTGAGGAGGGTTCCTGCGGGTGCTGCCTGTGGCATGCTGGGCAAGCCCATCTCAAGATGGGAGGCTGCCTTTAATGAGGGAGCAGTACCAGTCACCATATTTCTATTCAGATCCTCTCCTTCTTCCCGTTCCCATCCCGCCAGCTGTTGTATCTGAGAGGCTAAAGAGTATGTTTTGGGGTGAGGTACTGCCAATCCCCCCCCTATCCTTTCCATATTGTTAAGTGGTTAAACTAATCCTGGCTACCTTTTTCTTCCATATCAGCTCCCGCATCTGGGTATCAATTCTTTTAAACCATTTGTTCGATATCCAAATCGGTGAATTATGGAAGATATATAGGAGTTGTGGAGCCCATACCATTTTAATTAGGTTTGCTCTCCCTACCACTGATAGGGGGAGTTTGCACCAGCTGTCACATTTCTCTCTTTGTTTTGCCAGTAGTGGACCCAGGTTCAGCTGGAGATATGCAGCCGTATCCGGGGAAACCACCACACCCAGATAGCAAAAACTACTTGATATAGTAATCTGCTCTGCTCCTACAGGTAGCTGCTCCCTCAATGGATCTATGGGCATTATAATTGATTTGGACCAGTTTATATTAAACCCAGAGAAGCCTCCAAATTCTCCTATTATCCCCATTGCTGTTCGCAACGACGCTGCCATATCACCTAAATATATAAGTATATCATCTGCATATAAGGAGATTTTTTCTTCCCTCTGGCCCCTGCAAAACCCAACCACCTCCGATGTACTTCTAAGCAGTATCACCAACGGCTCGACTGCCAGGGCGAACAGCAGTGGGGACAACGGGCATCCCTGCCGGGTGCCACTGTGTAACTCAAATGGGAGGGAAAGGTTATTATTAACTCTGAGTCTGGCTCTACGTTTGGAGTAAAGTACCTTTACCCATGTTATAAACCTGTCTCCCAATCCAAACCTAGTTAATATTTCCAGGAGGTAGGGCCACTCCACACTATCGAACGCTTTGGTAGCATCCAGTGACAGAATAGCCCTACCCCCTGGATTATCCACCGGCACCTGCAAGTTCATATATAGTCTTCTTATATTATCGGCCGTTGAACGGTTAGGTATAAAACCAGACTGATCTTGATGCACCAGCCTGTCTATAACCTGCGATAACCTTTTGGCCAGAATTTTAGCTAGAAGTTTGACGTCTGTATTTAGTAAAGAGATTGGACGGTATGAATCTCGAGACAACTTATCTTTACCTGGTTTAGGAAGTAATATAATTATAGCCTCCTGCATACTGTCAGGTAGAGTTCCCTTTTCCACTGCCTCAGATAATGCTTCCAGCAATATAACCTTTCCATATTGAGAGTATACCTTCGCTGGTAGTACATCTGGACCTGGGGATTTGTGTTGCGCAGCCCCTTCCAGAGCTTCCTTCAGTTCTGCCAGTGTGATAGGGAGATTTAACAGTTGGGGGATGGGGCAGCCTTGAAGAAACGAAGCCATCTCCGAATCTACAGTTTTGGTTCTGGAGGAATATAACTCCTTATAAAACTCATAGAAATCATCTAAAATGTCAGAGCTAAGAGTGTGCATCTCCCCGGACTCCACTCTTATAGCCAAAATGTTCGAGGAAACCCTTTGCTCCCTGGCTACCAGTGCTAGGATGTGTCCCGTATTTCCCCCTTCCTCAAAGTAGCTCTGTTGGTGAAAATATCTCCTCTTCTCTGCTGCCGTCAAGAGTACCGAGTTATACAAAGATTGCGCCTCAACCCAGGAATCCTGATTACTCTGAGAGGGGTCTACTACCAGCGCTTGTTCTCTGGTTTTCATTTCATCCCGGACTTTATCCTCCCATTCCCTAGAGCGGGTCTTAATGCCCGATATTTCCCTAATCAGGCACCCCCTCAAAAATGCTTTTAATGTATCCCATACCACCCCTGCACTAGCAGTACCCCTATTAAGTTGCCAATACTCCTGTAGCAGGCCTACCGTCCCATCTGGGGATGGGAGTAAGGTCAACCAAAATGGGTTTACTTTATACAATGGGCGGCCCATTGCAACCGTAGCATCCAGTCTAACCCAAAATGGAGAGTGATCCGACAATAATCTTGGCTCATAAGCCAAGTCCCTTACCCTTTGCATTAATGTTTCGTTTCCCAGGCCTATTCGAGAGAGTCCGCCATGCGAGGCCGAGTGACACGAGTAACATCTCTTGTCACCATGTCTCTCCCTCCACACATCACGGAGTCCCATTTCTGAAAGCAACAAAGCAAATGTAGTTTTACCAACTATCTGTTCTGTCGCCTTAGGTATCAGACATTCTATCCAATCCCCGATCCAGGATATTGTTAAAACCCCCCAATGCTAGCACAGGGGTATCTGGGTATGAAGCCATAAATTGTGCCAGCCTTCTCAGGGGAACCGCAGAAAACAGGGGGGGGGGGGAGAGAGACATAGATTGCAGCAATAATACATGTTAACTTATTAAGTTTGCATAACAGGAAAACGAATATGCCTTTTTCGTCCACCTGTTGTTGAATACATTCAAACAAAGCATTTGCAGACACCATTACGCTGACCCCCCTAGAATAGGAAGAATATGTGAAATGGTACTGCCTCGAATATTTGCGTGAGCTTAGCCGGTGGATAGTGTCCGGCCGCAGATGCGTTTCCTGTAAGCATATTATCTGAGGCTGCAGCATATCAAAGTATCTAAACATTGCGTTCCATTTATCTCTATCCCCTAAACCCCTGATAGTCCATGTCATAAGTAGTACTCCCTTCTTTGTTACCTTATTCATTGAGACTTATCAAAAACAAATTATACTTAAAATTACTAAAACAACAAAGGAAGAAAAGCTTACAAAATTTCCCTCTGTTATGGTATGTAAAAACAAGAAATCTGACAGTAATCGTGTTTCTCTATTAATACTCCTATATCGTCTGGTGCGTGCATAACTCATATCTCGCCACCTTACTGTTTGTGATTGTGTTTTGTAGATTATTGTTTAGTGATTATCTTTTCCCCCCCTTCCTACCCCAACCCCCCACCGGCTCATCTAGGCCTACCCCCAGGGTTGTACCTATAGCCTCACTACAGCTCATACTCCTCCACTCTTCTCTCACATACCTCCCTACCTCACCCATACCCGTTTGCTCCTTCCTTCTACCATACATCTATACTCCTTTTATACCTTTCCTCCCCCCCCCTTTATAGTTGACTTTAGTGCTTCCGTGCCTCTTCCATGCTTCTTTTTGTGTTTATTCAGAAAAAAAAAAAAGAAAAAAGGAAAGCATACCCAGCATTTAATTCTAGTTATTTCCTTCTTCCCCTAAACGTCCACACCACTTTATATTAACAGCAGTTTTCTTAGAGCCTCCATACTCTCACCCTACTGCTATATTATACAAATCTATGCATTCTGTGCTTTTTCATTATAACTAAAAAAACACTCTTATGCTACTACTAAATTGTGCAAATTTGTGCATTATTCAAAAAAAAAAAAAAAAAAAAAAAAATTAGGAAGTTCTCAAAGCCAGTCCTGTTCTACTCTTGGCTTATATCCCAAGGAGAAAAGATGGTTTTAAAGGTCTGTCTTGTTTTCTTCGTACCATCTTTCGCCATTACTCGCAGGCGTGCAGGGTAAAGTAACGCATAGTCTAATTTATGTTGTTGAAGCATTCATTTGACAGGGATAAATTCTCCTCTTCGTCTCTGCAGGTCTGGGGAAAAATCCTGATAGAATGAGATTCTCGTCCCATTAAAAAAAATATCTCCCTTTTCTCTGGCCTTCCGAAGCAAAGTCACTTTATCAATGTAGTTAAACATTTTAATAAGTAGTGGCCTGGGATATTTATTTGCCGGTTGAGGCTTAAAGGGGGTACGATGGGCTCTCTCAATACCAAAAAATGGTGAGAAGGATATAGCCCCAAAGACCTCCCTAAACCATCCCTCCAAAAATGCTATTGCATTAGCTCCCTCACTCTGTTCAGGCATGCCTATTATCCCAACGTTGTTTCTGCGATTTCTGTTTTCTAAATCGTCAATTCTTGCGGCGTGTATATCCATCTGTTTCTTCATATCAGTAATTACTTGTTTAAGGGGAGAAAGATCATCTTCCACTGTACTGAGTCTCTCCTCCAACCCAGTCATTTTTTCCACAGTCTTACTCACCCTATCCCCCATTGAGAGGAGCTCGCCCTTAATGCCTTTAAGCTCTGTATCCAGGCCAGTTATTAAGTCTCTACAGGCATTAATAGCATGCAACAAATCCCTCAACGTAGGCTCCTCCTCCCTTTCTGTGGGGGCTCCCTCCATGTTGGTCTGAGCTGTCTTAACAGGGGGTAATACAGCAATTACAGTAGTTACAGTGTTGATTTTTCCTCCCCCTGCCCCTTTGGTACTCACAGTTATTTTAATTTAGTGACCACACTCAGTTGGGAGACACCTGGCAATATCTGAGGGCCAAGTGGATCCAGTGGTAGCAAGGCAGATTTTTCCCAATTAATGGCCAGGCCTGAAAACTGTCCAAATTCCCAACCATTTTCATCACTCTGTCTAATGAGGCTCCAACATCCCCTAGGAAAAACAGAACATCATCTGCAAACAATGCAATCTTGTCTTCCCCATCTGTCTTCTAAACCCCCTTATGTCCGTCCTCGCCCTGGCCATAATTGCCAGGGGCTCCATCGCGAGGGCAAACAAAAGGGGGGACAGGGGACACCCATGTCTCGTCCCTCTCTCCAAGTGAAACACTTCTGACAGCTCGTTGTTTATTCTGATTTTAGCTCTTGGTTCGCTGTACAGTAGTTTAACCCAACTAATAAAAAAAGGCCCAAAGCCAAAGTCTTCCAGCACTTTCCATAGATATGTACATTCTAGGCTATCGAAAGCCTTTGCAGGGTCGAGAGACAACACCGCTCTAGAGCCCTCATTGTCTATTGGTGCCTGTAAATTCAGAAAGAGCCTTCTAATGTTGGTGCTAGTTGCCCTGCCTGGTATAAAACCTGACTGGTCTGGGTGGACTAGATAATTGATACATCTATTTAAACGAGTTGCAAATACTCTGGCCAGGATCTTTACGTCAGTACATAATAGAGAGATTGGACGGTAGGATGAAGGGTCCAGTTGGTCCTTCACCTCCTTGTGAATTACGATGATGGTCGCTTCCGACATTGAACTAGGAAGTGCCCCCCCGCTTGCTGCCCCCTCCAATGTCCTAAGCAATTCTGGAAGCAGTACCTTCCCATAGCGTTTGTATACCTCTATTGGAAGCCCATCTGGGCCTGGGGATTTCTGGTTAGGCATTCCAGTCACTGCTTGCTGTATTTCCTCTAGGGCGATTGGTGCCTCCAAGTCCTGCTTGTCCTTAACTGGCAGGGTGGGGACTGTTATTGCCTGAAAGAAAGTTTCCATAGCTCCACGCCCCGCCCTCGTTTTGGATTTATACAGCGCTTTGTAATACTCGCAAAATGTGCGTATCACCGCTTGGCTATCAGTAAAAATTTCTCCCACTGCTGTCCTTATTGCTGGAACATTTGATGTAGGGGAGTTGGTTCTACACAGAAGAGATAGCATACACCCTACTTTCTCCCCCTCACCAAATTGACACTGCCTCTGTAGTATTCGCTTGTTCTCTGACTTCCTCATGATAGCCGTTTAATACTCTAGCTGCTTTTCCAACCATTCTTCCCGCCTGGTTAGAGTGGGCTCCTCGATAAACCTCGCCTCTGCTTGGGTAGTCTCCAGTCCAAGTTTACCCTCTTGCTCTCTACCTTCTCTTTTTGCTCTTGCTACCTGCTGGATCAAAAGGCCTCTTAGAAAAGCTTTCAAAGAGTCCCAGACCACCCCCGTCGGTGCCGACCCCGTATTGATTTGTACATACGCATTCAATTTAGGCACCAGGTTTCCCGAGTCCCTAATCAACTCGAGCCAACCCGGATTAATTTTCCACTCATTGCGGGGAGCCTTAACCCCGATCTTAATCGTCAGCACCAGCGGGGAATGGTCCGAAACCCCTCTAAGGCCGTACTCTATCCCCTTCACCAGGGGCAGTGCTTCCTCGCTACCCACAGCCATGTCAATTTTAGAATGAGTACGATAAGAGCTAGAGTAGCACGAATATTGACGTGTCTGTAGGTAGCAAGTTTGCCATATGTCCCTCATCCCCATTTCCTCCAGGAACCGTGCCAATCGGCCCTCACTTGGTGTGCTGGATTTGTTCCCAGAAGGAAATCTACCCAGGCTTCTATCCAGAACCTCATTATAGTCACCGACAGGTATTACTGGAACTCCCATTTTGTCCAGTATAAACTCAAGGAGCCTATATAGAACATCAAGCATAAATGGAACTGTAATTACACCTGCAACCCCTGCAATATCTGTTATGCCTGCGCCCCCAGCAGTTGGTTAGGCCGCAGCGGAGGTACCCACATTAAGAGATGTGTTGTGTGTGGTTAACTCGTGTAAGGACTACATGGTTAATTTTGATAACCAGTTAACGAGTCTAAAAGAGGAATTGCTATCTATGAATCACGAGCTGCGCAGGACTGTGGTAAGGACTAATGCTTTGGAGGAGAGATTAAGCGCAGTAGAAGATGTTTTGTATCCACTGCAGGGCGAACTCAGGGGGCTTCAGGAGCAAACAGGCCTTCAAGCGACTAAGCTAGATATAATGGAAAATAGACTCCGATAGGAACAACGTGAGAGTGATAGGCCTCCCAGAGCGTTGTGAAGGCCCAAATCCCATAATTTATATGGAGGGGTGGTGCAGGGAAATCTTTGGCGCCAATAGCTTTTCATCGTTATTTTCCATAGAGAGGGCCCATAGGGTTCCCTTTAAGGCACCTCAGCAAGGGGGGTACCCTAGGCCCATGCTGCTGAAGCTTCTCAACTATAGTGACAAGATGACTGTGCTTAAAAGAGCCCAAGAGTTGGGGGACATCACATATAACGGAGTAAGAGTCAATATACCCCGATTTTTCACCAAAACTACAGAAACGCAGAGCTGAGTTTACTTCTATTAACCACTTAAGGACAGAAGGTGTTTTTCAGATTTGGTGTTTACAAGACTAAAACTTTTTTTTGCTAGAAAATTACTTAAAACCCCCAAACATTATATATATATTTTTTCCTAACACCCTAGAGAATAAAATGGCGGTCATTGCAATACTTTTTGTCACACCGTATTTGCGCAGCGGTCTTACAAGCGCACTTTTTGATACCCAACATGTCACGCTTAAAAATTGCGCCCGCTCGTGGCATGGCGTCAAACTTTTACCCTTAAAAATCTCCATAGGTGACGTTCAAAAAATTCTATAGGTTTCATTTTTTGAGCTACAGAGGAGGTCTAGGGCTAGAATTATTGCTCTCGCTCTAACGATCGCGGCGATACCTCACTTGTGTGGTTTGAACACCGTTTTCATATGCGGGCGCTACTCGCGTATGTGTTCGCTTCTGCGCGCGAGCTCGTCGGGACGGGGCGCTTTAAAACATATTTTTTTGTTTTCTTATTTATTTTATCATTTTTTACACTGAAATAAAAAAAAATGTATCACTTTTATTCCTATTAAAAGGAATGTAAATATCCCTTGTAATAGAAAAAAGCATGACAGGTCCTCTTAAATATGAGATCTGGGGTCAAAAAGACCTCAGATCTCATATTTAGACTTAAATGCAAAAAAAAATAAAAAAAATATGTCATATTTGAAAAAATAACAAAAAAATGACTCTTTAAGACGCATGGGCGGGACTGACGTTTTGCTATGGGGACGGGTGGGGGCCATCTTGCCCTCACTCGCATCCCCACACAGCAGCTGAAAGGACCCGATCGCCTCCGCCGCTACCGATGGCTCCAGTAAGCGGCGGAGGGCGCGGGAGGGCCCTCTCCTGCCACCGATAACGCCGTTATCGTTGACAGGACCGCTCACTGAAGAGATGGATATCTCGGTTGTGGCAGCAGCTGCTGCCGTTACCGGGTTATCCATCTTTAAAAACAGGACGTATATATACAGTGGGCGGTCGTTAAGTGGTTAAACAGACTTTACAGAAATATAAAAGTAACATACGCTCTCTTGTACCCGGCTCGGCTGAGGGTAACAGCTCTGGGTAGGACTTTCTTTTTTGATGCTCCGGAGGAGGTGGCCAGTTGGCTGGAGGACAAAAAAACTGAATTATAGCTCTCTAGAGACAGTGAGGCCTAGTATATAAGTTTTGCCCCCCCTCCTAGATGAGGAAAAAGGAAGACAGACATACTTACATTTTTGTTTTATGTTTTTTATTTTTCCCTTCTCTTTTTTTTTTGTTGGTGTTTAATAATGTTTGATATACAGTGCCTTGCGGAACTTCGTGACCTTTTGCCACATTTCAGGCTTCAAACATAAAGATATAAAACTGTAATTTTTTTTGAAGAATCAACAACAAGTGGGACACAATCATGAAGTGGAACGAAATTTATTGGATATTTCAAACTTTTAAAAAAAATTTAAAACTGAAAAATTAGGGGTGCAAAATTATTCAGCCCCTTTACTTTCAGTGCAGCAAACTCTCTCCAGAAGTTCAGTGAGGATCTCTGAATGATCCAATGTTGACCTAAATGACTAATGATGATAAATAGAATCCACCTGTGTGTAATCAATTTACAAATACAGGACCATTCTGGAAGAAAACCTGATGGAGTCTGCAAAAGACCCGAGACTGGGATGGAGATTTGTCTCCCAACAAGACAATGATCCAAAACATAAAGCAAAATCTACAATGCAATGGTTCACAAATAAACATATCCAGGTGTTAGAATGGCCAAGTCAAAGTCCAGACCTGAATCCAATCAAGAATCTGTGGAAAGAACTGAAAACTGCTGTTCACAAACGCTCTCCATCCAACCTCACTGAGCTTGAGCTGTTTTGCAAGGAGGAATGGGCAAAAATGTCAGTCTCTCGATTGTGCAAAACTGATAGAGACATACCCCAAGCGACTTACAGCTGTAATCGAAGCAAAAGGTAGCGCTACAAAGTATTAACTTAAGGGGGCTGAATAATTTTGCACGCCCAATTTTTCAGTTTTTTTTTTTTTTTACGTTTGAAATATCCAATAAATTTCATTCCACTTCATGATTGTGTCCCACTTGTTGTTGATTCTTCAAAAAAAAATTACCGTTTTATATCTTTATGTTTGAAGCCTGAAATGTGGCAAAAGGTCACAAAGTTCAGGGGGGCCGAATACTTTCGCAAGGCACTGTAGATAATGTGTAGCAAGGTTCACCAAAAGATATAAATCCTAGCCCAGGTGAAGAGCACTAGGTGGTTTGACAATTGGGAGAAAGATTCTTTCTTTTTTTCTCTCTCCATTTTTTTTTTTCTTTTTATTCCATCAGAAGTGGAGTGGTCATAGAGATACACACATTTTTAATGTCACTTTAGTAAAACTTATGTAACACTTAGGTAAAATTTGAAAAAATTTAATAATGCTGATATGTTTTTTTTTTATATTTATTAATGATTGTGAAGAAAGGGAAGGCCAGTCCTGTATTTGTGCATCAAAACAAATTTGCCAAGTTGGGTGATGATGTGGAGGTGGCAAACACAGAGGTGGCAGCCCTAGATGTTACTGCTACCCCTAACAGCCGGGAGAGCAACCCATCTAGTAGAGGTGGGGAGGGGAGTGCAGGTAGGCCTAGACAGTTGGTGGTAATAGGGGATTCTATAATCAGAAGGACTGATAGAATAATTTGTCGCCAGGATCGCTTCAACCGAATGGTTTGCCGTCTCCCTGGTGCCAGGGTTCGGCATGTGGTGGACCGGGTGGATAAATTACTGGGAGGGGCTGGGCAGGACCCAGCTGTCTTGGTCCACGTTGGAACCAATGACAGTATACATGGAAGGTGGAGGCTCCTTAAGAATCAATTTAACGAACTAGGCTGCAAGATGAAGGGAAGGACCTCCAAGGTGGTATTCTCTAAAATATTGCCTGTGCCATGCGCAACACAGGAAAGGCAGGGGGAGATTAGAGAGCTGAATGCATGGCTAAACACCTGGTGTAGGAAGGAGGGGTTTGGGTTTCTAGAGCACTGGGCTGACTTTTCATTGGGGTGCAACCTATATGCTAAAGACGGTTTGCACTTGAATGGAAGGGGGTCTGCTGTGCTGGGGGAGAGGTTTATGGGAATGCTGGAGGAGTATTTAAACTAGGATTGAGGGGGAGGGTGAACTAGAATTACATCGGGCACACAGGTCAGCTAGGGGTCAGACATTAATGGAGAGTGGAATGGGGATAGATGGGGGGAGGGTTATGGCAGGTGACAAGAAAGTTCCCATGTTGCAAACAGCCATTGGAAATAATAGTGCCATTTGTACTACTATAAATTATATGAAAAACACCAGAGAAAAATGTAACAATACATTTAAGTGTTTGTTCACCAATGCCAGAAGTCTGCCAAGCAAAACAGGTGAGTTGGAAGCTCTGGCGCATGAGGAGAGCTATGATGTAATCGGTATTGCTGAAACTTGGCTTCAATCCTCACATGACTGGGCTATTAATATTCCTGGCTATGCTCTCTTTCGGAAAGACAGGGTAAAAAGGAAAGGTTCAGGGGTCTGTCTGAGAAGTGACCTCAAAGCAAGCGTGAAAGAGAACCTGGTTGATGGAGAGTGTGATGAGGCTGAAGCATTATGGGTGGAACTGCATACAGATGTGCGTAGTTCAAAATTAATCATTGGAGTTTGTTATAAACCACCCAATGTTAATGAGGAGGTGGAGACTCGGCTCCTTGCACAGATGGAAAGGGCTGCAAGGGCTGGGACGGTGATAATAATGGGGGATTTTAACTACCCAGAAATTGACTGGATTAACAGCACTTCTGGGACAGTTAAAGGACAAAAATTTAAAAACCTATTGCAGGACAATTTTATGGTGCAGTTTATTGAGGCCCCAACTAGGAATGATGCTCTGTGCCCTGATAATCTCAAACCATGCAGAGCTTATTACTAATGTTCAGATAAAGGAACACCTGGGTAGCAGTGATCATAACATGATTTCATTTAATCTATATATATAAAACTCAGTGTGTGTATGTATGTATGTTCCAGCATCACGTCCAAACGGCTAAAGATATTAACATGAACCTTGGCACACATGTTACTTATATGTCAGCAACAAACATAGGATAGGTGGTTTAACCCTTACCCACCCCCATTTGCCATGGTCGGGGTTTTCCTTTAAAGTCCCATTCAACTCTATGGGAAATACATGTTACTTCATAACTTCCAAACGGCTGTAGATATTTCGATAACACTTGGTCACATGTTACTTATATGTCCACTTAAACTATAGGATAGTTAATTTATCCCTTAACTACCCCCATTTGTGAGGGTCGGGGTTTTTGTTTAAAGTCCCATGCAAATCAATGGGAAATGTATGTTCCCACATAACTTCTGTACGCCTGGAGATATTTCAATAATACCTGGTACACATATTACTTATATGCCAAATAAAAATATATGACAGTTAAATTAACCCTTACCTACACCCTTATATAAAAGATGGGTATATTTATATTACTATGATTTTCCTCCCCAAAAGGTTAAGATAGGAAGACCGGGCAACGCCGGGTATTCAGCTAGTGTTAACTATAAGCAAGAAATACATACAGGAAATATTAAAACACTACATTTTAAGAGAGCAAATTTTCCAAGGATGAGGGTTGCTCTCCAGGACTTGGACTGGGAGGGACTATTGGCACCGATGAACACAGAACAGAAATGGGAATTCTTCAAAAAGACTGTGTGGAACCTCACTGCAAAGTATGTTCCCATGGGCAATAAGTTTAAAAGGCTAAAAATAAAACCTATGCGGCTCACGGTCAAAGTTAAAAAAGCTATAAACAATAAGAAAGTAGCTTTTAAAAAATATAAAAATTAAGGAACATTAGTGTTGTTTAAATGTTACAAAGAATATAACAGGATATGTAAAAAGGAAATCAAGGATGCAAAAATTCAAAATGAACGACAGATTGCAAAAGATAGTAGGACAAACACCCAAAAAATCTTTAAATATATTAATAGTAAAAAGGTGAAGTCTGAGCATGTAGGCCCCTTACAAAATAATCTAGAGTGGGTGACTGGGGACAAAGAGAAGGCAAATTTATTAAATGCTTTCTTCAGCTCTGTGTATACAATGGAGCATGGGGGAGGGGCTCATGTCCAAAATGGGGGTGGGAGTGACACAACCCCAAATCCACAATGGCTCAAAAGTGATATGGTCCAGAAATATTTAGACAGAATAAAGGTGGATAAAGCACCTGGACCTGATGGCATCCATCCACGGATCCTAGGTGAGTTGAGCTCTGTCATTTCAAAGCCACTGTATCTAATATTTAGGGACTCATTAATGACAGGAATAGTACCACTGGATTGGCGCAGGGCCAATGTGGTGCCCATATTTAAAAAGGGAACAAAGTCTTTACCAAGTAACTATGACCTGTTAGTCTAACTTCTATAGTTGGGAAGATGCTGGAACGTTTAATAAAAGGTCTCCAGAAACCTCTGGTGTCTTGCGCAAATTGGGACATGCAAGTATGCGTCCTTCCAAGGACGCCAGAAAGTCTCCCGGATGTAGAGGAGCCACCGAACGAATTGATTCCATAAAGAACTTCCGTACAATTACAAAGGCATTTAGGGCTTTGATGTGCAAGATTGGACAGACTCCGTCCTCCTTCGGGACAACAAACATATTCAAATAAAAACCATGAAACCTCTCGTCCTGTGGAACTTAGCAAGTCTCGCACTGCCCCCAATAGGGCAGACCAACGAGCCGGAAGGAGAGGGAGATTTAAGGGAAAGAATCTGTTCGGCGGACAGGAAAGAAACTCAAACTTGTACCCCGAAGTGTCCACGTCGCAGACCCACTGGTCGGAGAGCAGGGAGGTCCACCGAGCTGTGAAACAACAAAGCTGTCCCCCCACCTATGATTCGGGCGGGGGGAAAAACTTCATACGGTGGTGGGTTTGGTTGCCGGCTTGTTTGGCTTACGCACCCAGGGACGCTTCTGTCCCCCAGCTGAGCCTTTGTCCACATGGGAGGGTCTACCCGCGGGCCCCTGACTGACGAAAATACCGCTTCTGAGAGAGGAAGGACCCAGCTTACGGTGCGGCTCCTTTCCCTTGGTGCACTGAGGGAGGAGAGTACTCTTACCTCCAGTGACATCTTTAATAATGTCGTCCAGCGAGGTACCTAAAAGTCTCCCACCCTTGAAGGGTAAATCTGCCAAAGCTTTTTTAGATGCTTGGTCAGCGGACCAGCATTTCAGCCAAATCAGGCGGCGCAATACGACCGCAGATACAGAGGCTCTGGAGATCAAGGGGGCCGCATCCAGAGTGGCATCGCAGACATATACAAGGCCCTGGACCAACTGGTCAGCCAGTTTTACACACTCAGTAGGGAGCTGATGCTCCTCCACAGTCTGGTGCAAAATCTTTGCCCATTCAGTGAAAGTCTGAGACACCAAAATAGGTTGCAACACAGACCCCAGCATGGTAAACATGGAGCGGGTTATCGCCTCAGCCCTCCTATCAGTATGGTCCTTGAAAGCAGGGGTCCCTTCCACAGGGAGCGTGGTTACCTTATTCAACCGAGCGACCGGGGGGTCAACCACCAGAGGAGAAGACCATTTTTTCAGGAGGCTGTCCTTAAAAGGGTAACGGACCACCAGGCGCTGAGGGACCACAAAAGGACTTCTGCGGCTTTTCCCATTCCTTATCTATGAACTTATCAAAGAAGGATACATAAGGAAAAACTTGTACAGAGCTGTCCGATTTGTGCGACCCAAAAGAGACTGACCCCTCTGTGGACGCTTCAGCTGCACCATCCAGCTTAAGGGAGTCCCTCACAGCATTGATAAGCGCACTGATAAGTGCCCTGTCCTGCACTGACCCGGGCCAGGGGTCTTCCTCACAAGGAAGGCCCAGGTCCACATCCTCCAATAACCCAGAACCGGGGACCTGTGCCACAGCCAGGCCTGGGTCTGAGTCAGAGCATTCCCCAAGAGATGGCGGGGGGAGGGGGCGCTTTTTACCCCCCTTATGCCCGCATGCCAATTCTACCCTGGCAACAAATGATTCCAGGACTGCCGACAAAGTGTCCATGGGAACTGCAGGCGCACCAGCTGCCACCTCTGGCATGTTTGTGGAAGAAGGACCAGACACTGACTCCATAACACCACAGACAGCTCTCAGGGACCAATTCAAGACCTGAAAAGTCCACCCTCCTTGCTGCACTGACCGGGGTGGGGTTACCCAGGGGACTCACCAACCCAGCAAGAGACTGCTCAGCGCCGCTGCCCGCCCTCTGTACACAGCGTGTGTGAGAAAAATCTGTCAGCAAAATCTGTAAGGAGATTTGTGCTGCGCGCTGTTCAGGAAGCCAACACTAGAGGCCACAAACACACACCTCAGTGAAAATGGCTGCCCGCAATATCAACCTGCGCCACAGCGCGGCCACAACAAAATGGTTGCCACTGGGAAAATACAATAGAAGCAGCAGGTATACTAAAAATGGTGGCGGCGCACCGCGATGTAGATTAGAAGGCCGAGGTAGGAAACTTCCCCGAGGCATAGCCCCCCCCTCAGAAAAAAACAGGCCCCGACACCCCACAGAGACCCGGAGTCCGCCCCGGTCGCAGCGAGCTCTTTAGAGCAGAAGGGGAAATGTGACAGAGAGCAGGGAAAGGGAGTATGGGAGAACCCCCTAATCCCTGGAATGCCCAGCTGTTCCAATCCACCGAGGCAGGAGGGACTGTACTTGCCCGTCCATGCAAAGACCTGCTGGTGTGTTCCTGACAGGCCTACAACCGAGTTGGAGTAGCTGTCAGCCCGGTGCACTGTGAGTGCGACAACAAAACAGGGCAGTCATGTGTGGACCCTGGAGAAAAAAGCCCACCGGCCACCCCTGAAATCATGGGGTATGTCGTGGCCGACCCAGCGCGTAGCTAAGGTCTGCTCACGCTCAATGGCCGGACTGGGGAGACTACAAGAATCTATATATCCAGCCGGCAGTTGATAGAAGAATCACAAAATAAAATAAAAAATTTCTTCAGGGCACTGGGCCCAAAGGGAGCCGCGTCCTTCTCCTCTGCTAGGCAGGAAAAAAAATGAGGCTGCAGGGCTATGTCTGGAGGGACCGCGCCCCTGGCAGGGCTGTTCAACTCTGTTAAAGTAACATGTATTTAAATATCAAACATGTCCTGCTTAGTCCTCTCCTATGAACAGGAACATAACCCATATGTCAAGACTAGTGAAGGCTGTGTCCATCCATGGACGAAAAGAGAAATTATTACTTTATTATTATATGTGAAATTGAGTTTGCGCTGTGCTTTACAATTTAAAGGGAGACAGTACAATTCAAGACAAGATGGTTATGTGAGCCTTCTTGTAATGACTTAAAACTCAAAAGGGGAAGCATGCGATAAAAAAAAGTTAAAAGCTCTGTGGGAATGAGTTAATAGAAAGAAAAATGTCAAAACATTTCAAACAGCAAGGTGCTGCTGAGAAGATTCAACAGGTAGGCTTCATTCAAATGGTGGACTTTACTACCTTCAGAAAAGTGACATGTGGTGGATTACTTTTCAGAGGTCATTTGCAAGGGTTCAACAGACGACACTGTTCCCTCTTAAATGCCTTTATTTTTATCCCAATGAGGATTTTAGATTGAAATGTGCTGCAGGGGTGTTCCAATCATGTGGCTGTGGCACAGTCCCATTATTTTAATTAGTGTGCTTGGCAATTGTGATGCCTGCCAAATTTCTCCAAAGCGGTGAAGGTATGACACTGAACAGACCCAAGCAGCCATCATGTCTGTTTGGTGGGAGGGCAGTAAAAAGGCAGATCAACCACTTATTTTTACTGCCCCCTTGCCGTCTATGCGACTGAGGTCTTTTTCATGTAAATACATTTATAGCCGAACTTACAGGCCTGGTAAGATGTACACCACTTATTGAATACATATTGTTGCTGAGGTCTAGATATTTACTCAACTGACACTCTAAACAGCAGGTAGTACTAGTTCTGGAGCACAGATCTGCCCACCCCCGCATACCGAATACACAAAGTAATACCTGATTGGGCAACTTCTTTCCGGAGATGTGCGTCACAAAAGTTCACCAAGGTCATATAAGCTTCAATGACTCCTTTGTTGTCAGTGTGTTCCTTAGAGCACGATTGTTCCTCTTCTGAGGCTTTTCTAACTGCACACTTCAAGTAATGCAGAGATTTTCTATACAGCCCTGCTGCTACCTGCAGTTTATAAGGTAAATAAGGAAATTGACAACTGCGTTAATGAAAAGGTTTGAGTAAACATTTTTAAAAATCTGATTAGATGGATGCCTACTTCATCTGCTGATTCTGCAAGCTGTATGACTCTTCTAGCCCTTGATTCCTCAATTCTATCCAGGCTGTCCGGCTCCTTGCATGTTGCATCTCCCATGATTCTGTAAGTGGCTCCCAGTAATATGTTATGATATTTGGATGCACTTGGGTTGTTGTTCAGATATTCTAGACTTGTCTCCTCTGTTACATTGGAAAACAGTAACTATGCTTAACATATATTTTGTATAATGTATAGTAGTATGTATAGCATATAGAATTGTATAGCAAAAGTTCTCATCAGTAAAGCAAAGAGAATATATAAAGTGTAAATTAATTATAATCTACCTGTATATTTATGTTGGAATAAGAACGTATGACAGATATTGCAAAGCAGACTGTCAAAAGGCTTTGGGTTATCTTTTCACTTATGGCTCTATTAGACGTGCAAAGAAATTTAAGAGCACTTTAACACACCTAATGCGTTTAGACACGTTAAGCGCGTGTTTTTGATGCATTTGGGTTTAATTTAAAATCGCCAGATGTCCCCCTCCTTTTTTTTGTATAGATTTCTGTATTATTAGCTGGGCTAGTAATGCTTTCTAAACGCATCTCAAATGTGCTGAAAACACCATAGGGGTGTTTGTGATGCAGTGCGTTTACATTGATATCAGTGGAAGCGTTTAAGAAAGGTCCAAAAGCCTGGTAAAAGACACATCAGGTCAATTTTGACATGACTTACTAATGCAACCATGTGAACAACACTGGGAACCAGGGCCGGTACAAGGGGTGGGCAGGAGGGTCAGCTGCTCCTGTCGCAATGGTTTATTGCAGGGATGGGGGGGCACCCTGACCCTAACCCTAAGGGAAATAGGGGGCGCAGTTTGGCATCTTTGCCCTGGGCGCTTGATGACAAAGTTCACAATTTTGACAATTCTCAGAGCTTCAAAAATGCTCATGAAATGTCTACTCTTTAACCTAGTGTAAACTTAGCCTTACCCTGCAATCAATCATCTAGTAATTAGCTGGTATACCAGTTTATTTAAAGGAAACAAGATTCCAGACCTTCATACCATATGAGAAGAAATTAATTCCCGAAACAGAAAAAAACAGCAATGCACTTTCACTGATAATGTGGTCAGCATTTGCACTGGACTTCTTCTGCAGCATGTCTGTAAATTCCTCCATCATTTGTATTCACAAACGGAAAGTTTTTTCAGGTTGTAAGAAGACTGATGCTACTCTAAATTCATATAATTTTTAATAAGCATATTTGGGTGTTCATAGAATGTTGGCATTAAGTTATTATATAATGATTTGTTTTGAGCAAGACTTAATTTCACAGGGGGCATGATCCTCAGTCAATCATGTGACTGTTCTTTAAAAAAAAGAAAAAGGAACAATTTTTTTATTAAAATTATTGATATAACATACTTAAATGCTATATATATACCATCGAAAATGTCCCAGTAACATGGTAAAAATTTTAATTATTTGTATACAGTTTCTGCACAAAACACTTTAAGGCTCCATGCACTTGGGTGTTTTTTTTTTTGCCAAAGCTCCTAAACTAAATTCCATGAAAGCCAATGTGTACACATAGGCTTTTAGCAGATCTTAGGAGCTGCTGCAGATAGGCGAGTTTCAACCACTTTCTTCGTAACACAGAAAAATCGAATTTAGGATAGGCACATTTCGACCGACGGCTGCGGGAAAATGCAACACTGTGGTATATGTAAGTAGGGTGTACAGGCTGGCACTTGGAAGCACTTAACCACTTCCCGCCCAGTCAATAACAGATTGACGCCCGGGAAGTGGTTCTGAAGTCCTAACTGGACATCTATTGACGTCCTGCAGGATTTCATGCCCGCGCGGCCGTGGGGGCGCGCAGCGCGGCGATCAGTGATGCGGGGTGTCAATCTGACACATTGCATCTCCGATCTTGGTAAAGAGCCTCCGGCAGAGGCTCTTTGCCACGTGATCAGCCGTGTCCAATCACGGCTGATCACGATGTAAACAGGAAGAGCCGTTGATGGCTCTTCCTCACTCGCGTCTGACAGATGCGAGTTGAGGAGAGCCGATCAGCGGCTCTCCTGACAGGGGGTGTTCGCGCTGATTGTTTATCAGCGCAGCCCCCCCCCCTCGGATCACCACACTGGACCACCAGGGAAGGAAAAAAAAAAAAAGAAGGGGGGGCAATAAAAAAGAAAAAAGAAAAGGTCAGTAATTTTTTTTTAAAAAGGGCAGTAAAACAAAAAAGATGCCAATCAGTGCCCACAAATGGGCACTGACTGGCAACATGGATCCATCAGTGCCACCCCACAGTGTCCATCAGTGCCACCCCACAGTGTCCATCAGTGCCACCCCACAGTGTCCATCAGTGCCACCCCACAGTGTCCATCAGTGCCACCCCACAGTGCCCAGCCATGCCCAGTGCCCACCTATCAGTCCCCATCTGTGCCACCCATAACTACCCATAAGTGCCTATATGTGCCGCCTATGAGTGCCCATCAGTGCTGCCTATGAGTGCCCATCAGTGCCGCATACCAGCACCGCCAATAAGTGCTCATCAGTGCCGCCAATCAGTGCCCATCAGTGCCACCTCATCGGTGCCCATCAGTACTACCTCATCGATGTCCATCAGTGCCATCTCATCGGTGCCCATCAGTGCCGCCTTATCAGTGCCCGTAATTGAACAAAAAACAAAAAAATTAACAGAAAAAAATAAAAGTAAATTTTTTCAAAATTTTCAGTCTTTTTAGTTGTTTGCGCAAAAAAAATACCACCAAAAGAAAGCTCTATTTGTGGGGAAAAAAGGACGCCAATTTTGTTTGGGTACAGTGTAGCATGACCGCGCAATTGCCATTCAAAGTGCGACAGCGCTGAAAGCTAAAAATTGGCTTGGTCGGGAAGGTGCCATAAGTGCCTGGTATGGAAGTGGTTAAAGGGCTTGTAAAGGTTATTTTTTTCCTAAATAGCTTCCATCACCTTAGTGCAGTCCTCCTTCACTCTTAACTCATCCTTCGATTTCGCTTTTAAAAGTCCTTATTTCTTCTTAGAAATCCTCACTTCCTGTTCTTCTGTCTGTAACTACACACAGTAATGCAAGGCTTGCTCCCTGGTGTGGAGTGTCATGCTCGTCCCCTCCCTTGAGGGGGCGGAGCAGGAGAGTCAGGATGCTCTCTACGTTGCAGATAAAGGAGCTGTGTGTTAGTGGGCGTCCTGACTCTCCTGCTCGCCCCCTCAAGGGAGGGGGCGAGCACGACACTCCATGCCAGGGAGAAAGCCTTGCATGACTGTTTGTAGTTACAGACAGAAGAAAAGGAAGTGAGGATTTCTCAGGAGAAATAAGGACACTTAAAAGCAAAATGGAAGGATGAGGTAAGTGAAGGAGGACTGCACTAAGGTAAAGGAAGCCATTTAGGGAAATTTTTTTTTACCTTTACAACCCCTTTAAGCTCACAATTCAAGAAAATATAGTCAACTTGATTAGCAAATCGTGTTTCCAATCACTATGATCAGTAATTTTTTTACTCTCAAGAACAAATCTGATAGACATTATTTGATCTGAAACTTTCTATCCTAGGGGCCCTTTCTGACTTTCTGCTTTTTTCCTAAGGCCCCTTTTACACTGATCTGCTATGGTTCCCCATGCTGGTTACTCGCGTTTTGCCATGGACTTCTATAAGAGTGGACCAAAAGTCCTGCATGCAGGAAATTGCAGTAGATCAGTGTGAAAGGGGCCTTATCTACCATTGGCTCTCTTCTCATACTCTATATAAAGTTATGAACAAATACCAAAGCCTTAAAGCGAAACAAAACTCTCTCAATCAACATTGACTATTTTTAATCTTTTTATTTCTCCCACTCTTTCTACACCAGAAAGTCAAACATAAATCATATACCAAATAAAACTACCGTGTAATTACCAATTACTGTGCTTAAAACAAATATATAACATAGAAATTGTCGTTAAAAAACAGTCCTATGCCAACCAATGACACTGCTTAGTCCATTAATGACTAATTAGTAATAATGTCCCAATAAAAATGTGAAGTGCAAATTCAGCAGGATTTCTTCACTCTGCATGCAATCTTGTTCCAAAGTGACAGTGTGTTCCTTCACCATAAAGAATATAACCTGTCGGGTTATAAGATAAATGCGGCCAAGTCGGTAGCTCTCCCCATTAACATCCCCGACGAGGAGGTTCGACATCTGATGCAGTGCTTTCCCTACCACTGGGCTACAGCGGGGCTGAATATCTGGGGGTGCAGATCACCCCGTCCTTTGACTCTTTATATAAGGCCAACTTCCCCCCCCTCTATCGCTCCATAAGAGAACTTTTGCAGAAGTGGAGGGCCCATCACATTTCCCTTTTGGGTATGGTGGCATCTGTTAAGATGGTCACCCTTCCCAAACTCCTCTATTTATTCCAGACGTTGCCCATACCAGTCCCATACGCGGACCTACGTAAGCTCCAAGCGGATCTGGTCCGCTTCGTCTGGAATTACGGGCGACACAGAGTCCCACGAACGGTCTAGACAGCATCCTGCACTGACGGGTGATTGGGGTTCCCTGACCAGCTTAAATATTATCAGGCAGCTCAGCTGCGCGCCGTTGCCTCTTGGTTCCCTTAGCGCTCTTATAATATATGGACACAAATCGAGAAAATTTGGATGGCTCCCGCACACCCGAATAGCTTACTGTGGAATGCAGGCGCGGAGGTGGATCCGGGCCGACTCTTGGGGCCCATGCTTCACCTCAGGACGCTTTGGCGCAGACTGTCCCGGACGCATAGCCTGAGCTCGGAGCGGTCTCTTTTGACCTCCTTCCTGTTCAACCCCAGGATGCCTGATAGTTTGACCCATCAGATGTCGTCGCCTTGGGCGTCGCGTGATCTTTTTCATTTTGGCCATTTAGTGGACCCCATAACACGGAAACTCCTATCGTTTTCCGATTTGCAAAAGAAATTTGACCTACCCCGCCAGGTGTTCTATGGGTATCTGCAGATAAGACACTATGCACAATCATTTGCCCCTGGGCTCCAATTCTCAGCGCCAACGCCTTTCGAAAAACTGGTACTGGAGGGATCGGCTCGACGCGGGTTGATATCTGATACGTATCGGTTGCTGAACTCTCGCTCTTTCCCCACCCAGGGTAAGCAAGCATACATGCTGCGATGGGAGAGGGAGCTCGGGGAGGAGATCTCGGAGACAGAGTGGCAGACGATCTGGTCCCAGGCGGCTAAAAGCTCTCTTTGTACGTTGTATAAGGAGAATGCCTATAAAATATTGTATTTCTGGTACATGACGCCGGCTATCCTCCACGCTATCTATCCATCCAGTTCAGACAGGTGTTGTCAGGGAGCCAGGGGAACCTTGTACCACATTTACTGGACCTTTCCCAAGATAGTACCGTTTTGGACGGAGACCCAGCAGTTGCTGTCTCGCCTCCTGGGAGTGCTGGTTCCCTGGTCCCCGAAACTGTTTTTACTAGGAGTCTCAGCCCTGCGGATCTCCAAGTCCTCCAAGAAATTGTTGAGGCATGTATTGACGGCTGCGAGATGCCTAGTTGCCCTCCATTGGAAGCGCCTGTCACCCCCTTCTCAATCTGACCTCTACGCCAGGATCAAAGATATTGAACTAATGGAAAAAATGACTGCCAGGTTACGTGATAGTTTGGACACTCATGATGCAGTTTGGGCGGAATGGCATCGTCGGGAAGATCCGCCTTGAGCCATGAGTCGAGCCACCCCTTAACCCCTCCCCCCCTCTTTCTCTCTCCCTGTCTATCTGTGCTTGCAGTCTCCTTCCTCTGCTCTTTCTTCACCTCTCTTATTTCTTCTTTCCCTTTTCTTTTTTTCTTGGCTCCCTCTTTTTTGTTTCCTCCTATGCCTCTGCTACTCAGGGGTTTGTTCTACACGTGCTTACTTTTGTCTTTTGGCAGCTTGTGTTTTTAGGTTGGCTGCTTATGAGTGGAGTTATTGAGCTCCCCCTGATACCTGCCTTGTACTGTACTGTTATATGCTATGCACTGTTTTTTTTCTGTTGATGCTCTGATGGCATCCTTGTACCGTATCTTTTCTGGCACGGGGGTTACCTCGTGTCTAATAAAAACTGTTAATTGAAAAAAAAAAAAAAAAGAGGGCTGCAGACGTGTCAGATTTTAAGTCTTGGGGTCCCGCTTGCTCAAGCTTCCCAGCTGCGGCATGTACTCCCTCCAGCTCTGATACCTCCACAGGCGCCGGGGATAGCATGGGTATACACGTGACCAGGTATCGTGAAGAAACACACTATCACTTTGGAACAAGATTGCATGCAGAGTGTTTGAAGAAATCCTGCTGAATTTGCACTTCACATTTTTATTGGGACATTATTACCAATTAGTCAATAATGGACTAAGCAGTGTCATTGGTTGGCATAGGACTGTTTTTTCATGACAATTTTTATGTTATATATTTGTTTTAAGCACAGTAATTGGTAATTACACAGTAGTTTTATTTAGTAATTAGAGTGCCCTCCATTTCTTATTTTTTTCACTATTCACAGTATTTTATACTGCCTAGAGGAGCAGCTGTTAAAATATATTTTGATATATATATAGGTTTGCTATACACATTTTATATTTTAAAACTAATTGTATTTGGCGTGGAATTTTTCTACTTTTTCACTATAAATCATATACCTGTTAAGATGCCCCTGTAAAGCCTTCTATATAGGCATAACTAAGAGAAAGTTCTGGCAACGCATCAGAGATCATGTGTAGTATTTCTCCCATAGGGATTTGGTGAGCCTCGTGGCTTACCACTTCGTCAAATATGGATATAGTACAGGATTATAATTTACAGCTTTAGATGGGGTACACCCCTACCCATGTGAAGGTCACTTTGACAAAATGATCCTGCAAAAAAGATTCAAATGGAAACATAATCTTAAGGCTTGTAAAAACCTGGCCTCAATGAACAACTGAGCTATTCCCCCTTCCTCGGAATAGGAATTGTTTGGGGGTAATTACACGCAAGTTCATGGATGAATATTGGAGGTCAGCCTTTCTGGCATATCACCGGGGAATCCTAGATAACGGGAGGCGTTCCCTTGGTGGCACTGTTCACTAGTTATACTTTTTATTCATTACTGTATACAGTATATACAGTAGACAACATTAAAAAAATTTCACTAATGAATTTTAGTGTACACAAACACAATAGAATACCCAATTTTTGGTAAAATATAATGTTATGCCACGTAATTAGAGACCTAACATTTTAAACGTTAACGTTTTAAAATTGCTCACGCCTGTGGAATAACGACAAACTACAGTACATTAAATTATCCATAGGCAAAACATTATGAACCTTTATGTGTTACTAGTTTAGAGTTAAACTGGAGGTCTGGCACTAGAAATATTACTCTCATGCTGACAATACCTCACATGTGTGATGCAATCACCATTTACATACATGTGTAGGACCTACATGTACGTTCACATTTGCGCGTGAGCACAGGGGGACGAGGGCACTTTAAAATTGTATTTATTGTATATTTTACACGGCTGCTTTCTTCTTTTTTTTTTTTGGATTGACGTTATTGCCATCACAAGGGATGAACAGCATGTACTCTTTACTGAGAGATCTGGGGTAAGCTGCAGCCATGAACCATGGTATAACCACTAAGCCCCCATTCACATTGTAACGCCGCGTACGCTGCGTATTTTGCCGCGATTCGGTTATTTTTTTTTTTTCACAAAAAATTGCCATTGATGTCTATGGCCGAACGCCAATGCCGCCTGAAAAAAAGGGTCCGGGACTTGTTTTCAGGCGACAGGTGTACGGCGTTTATGAGATGTGAACCATCTCCATAGACATCAATGGCAATTCTCCCCTCCAGCAGCACGAGCGTCGGGTGTTTTGTCGCCAAGGTGTGAATGGAGCCTTAAACTTGACGACATACGGGTACATCCCAATGACATTAAAGGGGTTATAAACCCTCAGGGTTTAGGAGAAAAAACATTTGTGCTGCACAAACTTCCCAGCGATGGGGTTGAGCATGGCAGCTCCAGCTGCTGTCTCAGGTCCTCATTCGATAGACTGATAGCAGCAGAAGCCATTGGCTCTCGCTGCTGTCGATCAAATCCAGTGACACGGACCCGGGGCCCGAATCCTGCTGTCTGTGTCAATGGATGTGCAATGGGACTCGGGAGCGTGCCTGCACGAGTGTCCCCATGGAAATCGTCTCTCCGTGGGGGCAATTGAGAAGAGGAGGAGCCAGGAGCACCGCAGGGGGAACCCAGAATAGGAGGATCAGGGGCACTCTGGGCAAAACCCTTGCACAGAGGAGGTAAGTTAACATGTTTGTTATTTAGAAAAAAATTAATAAAAGGAAGCTTTACAATTACTTGAAGTGACAACACTCCATATACATACTCTTTTCTTGTATTCTTAGGCAACCCAATGACATTGGGGGTCCTTCCATATTCTCTTTCTTGGCAATGGCGGGGATTCCTTTTCACTAAGGAATACACATTATGGCATGTGAGCCCAGACTGTGTGAAGATGCTCCTCCAAGAGGTGTGCCAACAGCATGTTGTGCTCACAGGAAATGGGTAGAATGACACTAAGGGTTCTCTTGAAGAGGATCAGCGGGACAGCGCTACAATGTGGAGATGTAAGTAGAGCTTGGCTTTTAACAGGATGGAGGAGGAGCCCAAAACTAAAAACAAGTAATATGATTACCTAATTATTAGGGTCGCATCAGACCTGATACAGAGTATTTTCATGAGTACTTGTGAAAATGCTCAGATACCCGAAACCGATACTTTTGCAGTGCAATTTTAAAGGGCTCAAATTGCACTGAAAAGAATAGCACACGATTCGAACGAGAATGCAGCGTGGTTTCTTGCACCACTCCTGTGTGAACCCAGGCTTGTTTTGGTGACTTCAGCCTAAGTTCCCACAGGAGCCAGAAACCACATGCAATTCGGACAGGAATCGCACCACATTCCTGTTTAAATCTCATGCGATTTGAGCCCTTTCATTTTCTATGGGCTTAAATTGCCCCACAAAGATTTTGGTACTCGATATCGGCGAGTACTTGACCCAAAGTATCGATACTCTCGTACTCGGCAGTAAAAAACAATATGGGTGCAACCCTAGTAATTATTTATTAATGATCTGCCTGGAGTTAAAACACAAAGGGGTAGATCCACAAAGAAATTACGCCGGCGTATCTATTGATACGCCGGCGTAATTTCAAAATTCCCGCGTCGTATGTTTGTTTTGAATCCTCAAAACAAGATACGACGGCATCTCGGCTAGATTCGAGAGGCGTACGCCTTCGGATCTTAGATGCAATTTTTCGGAGTCCGCTAGGTGGCGTTTTCGTCGTATTCCGCGTCGAGTATGCAAATCAGCTATTTCCGACGATCCACGAATGTATGAGCGGCCGTCGCATTTTTTTACGTCGTTTCCGTTCGGCTTTTTCCAGCGTATAATTAAAGCTGCTATATGGGGGGGGGGGGGGGGGGCGTGGCCTGGACATGGCTGAGTGAGGACGCAGGAACTTGGAGCTCCCGGCCTTGTCCCCTCTTTTACCGGCCAAGACCTGTGATTTTCAGCATGCAATCTGCCAAAAAGACCAAGGGCAGAACTACAACCCGCAACACTCGATCTGCCACAAAAACGGGGGATTTACACCGCTTTTTCGGCCCCTCTGCTGTGATCTCGCCGGGCGCGAGGGTGGCGGTGCCAAGAGATAGCCCACGTGGCAGCCTAGCAGAGGATTCGGAGCAGAGCCTCTGGACCTTCCGACCAGACGACACCACGGCACACCCCGCTACACCGGATTCATCCGGGACTTCATCCCCAGCGATGTCGGCCCTTCCTTCGCCAGCTGGAAGCATGTCAGCCGAACAGGAGATTCGGGCAATGCTTCAGGCCCTCCCCACGCGGACCGACATAGAGACTCTCATCCTTAAGCTGGAGGAGACCCATAGGAGGGACTTTCAAGAGGCTCGTGCGGAAGTGTCCACATTGTCGGACAGAGTCTGCTCCGGAGAGGGATCGTTGGCGGCCCTGGAGCGGAGGGTGGCTGGACTAGAACGGGACAGAGACCACCATAAAGACGCGGCAACAACGCTCCAGCTACACCTCGAGGAGGTTGAAGACAGGAGCCGGCGCAATAACCTACGGCTGAGGGGGATCCCGGAGACGGTGGAACCCGAAGCCCTGGGTGAGACTCTCCTGGCCTTGTTCCGTGATGCATTGGGTGACCCGGCGGAGGACGTGGACCGTGCGCACCATGCCCTAGGCCCGAGATCGGCCGACCTAGACAGACCGCGCGATGTGGTATGTCGTCTACTCCGCTACACGCAGATGGAGCGCATCATCCGCGGTGCGTGGGACCGAGGGGAGATTCTCCTCAATGGAGCCGCAGTGAAGATACTCCCGGATCTCTCCAGGGCGATGCTGCGCAGGAGAGCGATGCTGAAACACGTGTTAGACCTGGCAAGACAACGGGGGTTTACCTACCGCTGGGGTTACCCCTTAGCGGTAACCTTCAAGAAGGACGGGGCTGCCTTCACGATCCAGACGCCTGCAGACCTACCAGCCCTCTTTCGGTTCCTGGATGCGGAGCAGATACCGGTCCCCGACTGGTTGCAGCTTTTACCTCGCGCAACGGGGAGATCGGGGCCCTCGACCTACAGACCCGGCACGGAAGACCGACGGAGAGGTCGTGGACGGAGGGACAGCGAGCCCCCTCAGGAGAGGAACGCCGTGAGTAGGCCATGGACCACACTTTCCTGACCTCCACGCTCCCTGTTAGACTGAACCCTCGATACCTCCTGTGCCCCTCGCCTGTTATCCCGAAGACCCCCCCATAATACTGAGCTGCTGGTCCCGTGACACTGACTTCTGCCTCTCGCTGGCCCCCCCTTTTTGTTTTTGTGGGTTCCACGGTTTTTGCTTCTTGCGACCCCCTCCCCCCCCTGTGCCTCGGCCCTGGGGCGACCTAGACAATGCTTCCCCTGGCACCAGAAGGCTGCGGCCTACGCCTTGAACAGTACTGACCATTACGGCGCATCACACTGGCGGGGCTCCCGCGCTGTTAGTCTACCCCCCCACGGGAGATGGATCCCCCCCTGCAGCACCTAAGACTTAGCTTGGTACGGGCTAGCCACATGAGGCGGGCAGTGCTCGATGCTTCTTTTGTTTTCCCCCCCTTTTTTTTTCTTTTATTATCACAATTTTTTTCTTAGGCATGCCATGTACTTCCATTTGTACTGCCTGCCTGACAGAGCCACGTGCTGATGAGGAACTACTACCCTCTGGAGTAATGGGAGATACCCTGCTGGCCATTAAACTTGGTGTTGGGTGGTGGGACTTAAATGGCTCGCTGTGGGGCGGGGTGGGGGAGGGGGAGGACGGGGTGATTTCGCCCGGGGGGGGGGGGGTGGCTGGGCCTTGGAGACCTGATCTATGCAGCCCTGATGGGATGTGGGGGAGAGGGAATCCACTGGAATCCGTGATGGGTAGGGGAAGGGAGAGGGAGAGGGGGAGGGTACCTCCCGCGTTTGTTGGGGTGGGGGTTGGAGGTTGGGGGACTTGCACGACCTTCTTTGAGCCACTGCTCGGTCTCCCTGTTGGTTGTGCCCCCTCGACACTGAGTGGGGCTCTTCAGAGGGGGTCTCGGACACTGGTTATATGTTCCCTATGTTACTGTCTATTAGTCAAGTACTGCTGTATGTTAGATAAAGTTTTACTATAGATTGCATTGCCATAATTGCCATAAACTGCCCTATGTAACACCAAACCAGGCAAGGCTCCGGGCCCGGACGGTAGCGCATTATAAGGCGTTGCTCCCTGCCCTGGGCACGCGTCTGGTAGATTTGTTTAATGGTCTAGGTCTGGGGGGGGGAGGTTGCACGCGTCCACCTTGCAGGCACAAATAGCCACTATCCCTAAAGAGGGGAAGGACCCGAGCCAATGCGGTAGTTACCGCCCTATCTCACTCCTTAACGTGGACCTTAAACTCCTTACTAAAATTGTACCTACCAGAATCCAGCAGCACCTGACGGGTCTCATCCACCTTGACCAAGTGGGGTTTGTCCCTACCAGAGAGGCTAGGGACAACACTGTTAAAGTCCTTAACCTTTTGCACGCGGTGACCGCCACGAAGACGCCATGTGTCTTGGTGAGCACGGACGCCGAAAAGGCGTTTGATCGCGTCAACTGGCAATTTATGTTTGACATACTAAGACACATTGGTTTGGGCCGACGGCCAGGGTCAGAGCTAACGGGGTAGTGTCGGAGACCTTCCAGATTAGCAATGGAACAAGACAGGGGTGCCCGTTATCACCACTACTATTTGCCCTGACTCTCGAACCATTTCTAAGACACGTGCGACTGAACGCGGATATTTCGGGGGTTAGGGTAGGAGACGGAGAATACAAGGTTTCCGCCTACGCAGATGACCTGATGCTCTCACTGACGAACCCCGAGATATCCCTACCGAGCCTGATGCGAGAATTTGAGATATATGGGCGATTGTCCAATATGAAAATTAACATGGGAAAATCGGTAGCCATGGGGGTGGGAGTTTCGGACCTCCGTCTAGACCGACTACGCCACGGGTTTAATCTACAGTGGACAGACACAGCCATAAACTACCAGGGGACCCGTATACCCCCATCCTTCTCCTAACTTTTTAAGCTCAATTTTCCACCGCTGCTAAAAACTGCTACTAGACCAATGGACAACCGGCCTCCACTCCTGGTTCGGAGATGCCGAATACTTAAGATGTCCATTCTACCCAAATTTACGTATCTCCTTCAAGCCCTCCCTATACATATACCGGCGGAATACTTCAAACAGGTGCAAACCAAGTTTAAAACATTTTTATGGGCCGGGAAGCATCCCAGGATTCACAAGGCAGTGTTGTCTTTACCTAAAACGCACGGGGGACTGGCCATGCCCAACGTCCGCACCTATTACCACGCGGCACATCTGAACCGGCTCGTGGACTGGTGCCGGCACGGGAGCACAAAACAGTGGCCGCACAGAGAGCAGGCACAGAGTGAGATCCCTTTGCGGAGGGCCCCGTGGTGTGAAGCGACGTTGCCCAAATCCCTGCGATCTCACCCGCTGATAGGGACCACGATCAAAATTTGCGCTAAGATGCTTTTTCAAATGGGCTCGCCGCCGAGAAATTCACCCCTACGCCCAGTTCTGGGCAACCCACAATTCGGCCCGGCGATACACGACGGAAGGTTTCGGGCCCTGAGGGAAGCGGGTGTGTACCAAGTTTCCCATTTCAGTATAGCGGGCCGCTGGAAGACACTCGCAGAATTGATGGATCTGAGGGGAGGGTTTCAATTAGATTTTATGAGAGCAAACCAACTTAGACATTTCCTGCACACCATGACACCCCCTCAGACAGGGAATCCGACCCTTGCGCCAATAGAGGAGATGTGCTCATAGACGGGCATACTGCCACACGCGCTGTCCATTTTGCACAACATACTGGTCACGCCGCAGGAGGGATATCAACTCCCCTGTCTCACAAAATGGGAACACGAACTTCATTGCACGTTCTCAACCAAAGTAAGACAGCAGATTTTGACCTTCACGCACAAATCTTCAATCTGTGCTAAAATCCAGGAAACAAACTATAAAATTCTGACCCGGTGGTACCGCACCCCGGCTCTACTTCACAAACTCTTCAGATCCACATCGGAGATCTGTTGGAGATGCCAGGGAGATGTAGGTACATTGATCCATATTTTCTGGTCCTGCCCACTGCTGAAGTCCTTCTGGACGGAGGTTAGGAGGATATCGCAGAAGTTCACTGACCGCCAGATCCCGGATGACCCAGCATATCTCCTGTTACACGCTAACACATATCCCGCACGCGTATACAAGAAATCGGTTGTCCGACATCTCTTCGACTCGGCCAAAGCGTGCATCCCCATTTGTTGGAAGTCCCCACATCCACCGACGGTAGCAATGTGGCTCCAGAAGGTTGATGACATCAACAGAATGGAGGATCTTATTCTCACAGACCGTGATAGACAGGAGGCATACAAGCAGACCTGGCAGTTGTGGAACGTCTTTACCTATTCAGACGAAGGACAAGCACTTCGGGGACGGAACTAGACTCCTGGACTAGATACTCCCTCCCTGACGGAATGGACGGTTGCCTTGCCCCATGCTCGCGGGCAACCCCCCCCTTCCCCCCCCCCCACCCCATTCTATTCTCTTCTTTCCTTGTCGCCCTCGGAGCCTTTCCACTTGGGGTGACAAACTATATCTAGTTTTCTGAACGGGTGGCAAGGTAGGCTATTCCCTGCCGCCTTACTTTCATCTCTTACTTCCTACTTCTTTGATAATGGAAAAAGGAGGGCGTGTCTGCAGATCCCTGAATCCGCGCCACACTCCACGGGTGGAAGGTCTTTTAACCACTTACCCCCCGGACCATATTGCTGCCCAAAGACCAGAGTACTTTTTGCGATTCGGGACTGCGTCGCTTTAACAGACAATTGCGCGGTCGTGCGACGTGGCTCCCAAACAAAATTGGCGTCCTTTTTTTCCCACAAATAGAGCTTTCTTTTGGTGGTATTTGATCACCTCTGCGTTTTTTATTTTTTGCGCTATAAACAAAAATAGAGCGACAATTTTGAAAAAAATGAATATTTTTTACTTTTTGCTGTAATAAATATCCCCCAAAAATATATAAAAAAACATTTTTTTTCCTCAGTTTAGGCCGATACGTATTCTTCTACATATTTTTCATAAAAAAAATTGCAATAAGCGTTTATTGATTGGTTTGCGCAAAAGTTATAGCGTTTACAAAATAGGGGGTATTTTTATGGCATTTTTATTAATATTTTTTTTACTAGTAATGGCGGCGATCAGCGATTTTTTTTTCGGTATTGCGTCATTATGGCGGACACTTCGGACATTTTTGACACATTTTTGGGACCATTGGCATTTTTATAGCGATCAGTGCTATAAAAATGCATTAGATTACTATAAAAATGCCACTGGCAGTGAAGGGGTTAACACTAGGGGGCGGGGAAGGGGTTAAGTATGCCTGGGTGTGTTCTTACTGTGGGGGGGGGGGTGGCCTCACTAGGGGAAACACTGATTTTCTGTTCATACATTGTATGAACAGAAAATCAGCATTTCCCCTGCTGACAGGAACGAGAGCTGTGTGTTTACACACACAGCTCCCGTTCCCCGCTCTGTACCGAGCGATCGCGTGTGCCCGGCGGCGATCGCGCCCGCCGGGCACACGCACGGGAGTCTGGGGCGAGCGGGGGGCGCGCGCGCGCCCCTAGTGGCGGCTAAAAGGTAGGACGTCCATTTACGTGGTCTCGCCTAGGAGAGCCACCTTGTGGACGTATAATGACGGTGCGGCGACGGCAAGTGGTTAATACCTAGAACATCTAGAGGGGTTTAGACAGGCTAGGTGCCCTTGGCGCAGAGCTGGCGACCCGTTGACACCGTAACACCCACTGTCATGCTGTACTTTACTGGTTTATGCCTGTATATATTGAGATGTTACTGTTTATATGCTGTTGCTGTGATCCATGTGGACACGCTCTTTGCTGTGAGTAAATAAAGAATTTTGAAAAAAAAGCTGCTATATGGTGGCGTACTCAATGTTAAGTATGGCCGTCGTTCCCGCGTCTAATTTTGAAATTTTTACGTTGTTTGCGTAAGTCGTCCGTGAATGGGGCTGGACGCCATTTACGTTCACGTCAAAACCAATGACGTCCTTGCGACGTCATTTAGCGCAATGCACGGCGGGAAATTTTAGGGACGGCGCATGCGCAGTTCGTTCGGCGCGGGGACGCGCTTCATTTAAATGAAACACGCCCCCTACCCGCCGCATTTGAATTCCGCGCCCTTACGCCGCGAGAGATACACTACGCCGCCGTATCTTTTGGCGCAAATTCGTTGAGGATTCAAACTAAGCCTAGATAAGTTACGGCGGCGTAGCGTATCTTAGATACGCTGCGCCGGTGCAGATCTATGTGGATCTGCCCCAAAGTCTACCTACATATCTTTTGTATAACGCTATGCCACATAGCACAGTTCTTACCAAGTAAGGAGATTGTTTTTAGTACAGTAAGTATCTGCTCAGGACAGCTTTGGCTCTGGCTGCGGCTGTGACTGTAGCTACAGTAGCTATGAACCCATTTCATCAACCACTCTTCATTAGTTTTAGACTCACGGTGAAGTTCTTTCAAAAGCTTCATTGCAACAGAAAAGTTGTTCTGTAAAAAAAAAAAAAAAAAAAAGTAGTTACCGTACATTTTAGAGAATGAAGCTTTAAAAATAGAATAAACATTGCACTGTCTGGTAGCGAAGGCAAAAGCCCAGATGATAGGAAGAAGGTCATTCTGTTTAAAACGGTTGGAAACCCTTACACATGCCCAGTGAAGTGACTGGTCTTAGGTGACACACATATAAAACAAATCCTCCAACATAAGTTGTACCTGTTCATCTGCAGTCCTCTCTACATTCGTTCAAATGTAAGAATTTATCAACCTGTCAGAGTTCAGAAAAAAGGGGGCCAAGAGCTGAAGTTACACTCTGCAGAGCTCAGTGAGTAGAGCTCTGAGAGATGATTGGAGGGAAGGAACAACCCCCCTTTCAGATATAAACAGAGCTGAAACTGTCAATCTGCTGGAGTTCACACCCATCACAATTTTTCTCATGGCGTCAGGAAAACTTGTCTGAAGTGACTGTGCTGATAGCACATGAAGCAGCAGACAGAAATTACACTTAGTGTGCTCAAAAGGTTAATAAAGGATTTTTTTTTTTTTTTAAATAACAAACATGTTATACTTACCTCCACTGTACAGTTCGTTTTGCACAGAGTGGCCCCGATCCACGTGTCTCTGTGGTCCCTCGGTGGCTGTCTCTGGTCCTCCCTGCAAGAACTCCACACATTCATGCGAGAGAGCTTGCATGGTGGCGAGTCCTTGCGGGCGCGCTCCTGTGACACAGCGAGCGGCTCGGCCCGCCCCAATGGCTGCGCTGCTCTCAAACCATCCGCTCTAGCCAATTAGCGGCCAGGCTGAGCGGCAAAGAGGACCTCGGGACCGAGCGCGGAACTTTCGAGGGGTCAGGTAAGTAAATGGGGGGGGGGGGGGGGGGGGCGGCATCATCAGATGTTTTTTCACCTTGATTGCATTAAGGTAAAAAAAAAAATTCCTTTACAACTCCTTTAACTGAGACACACACTATAGAGGGATATACTTTGTTCATATTTCATGTCTGAGGTTTACAACCACTTTCAATTTATTTTCATCAGAGAAAATACATTTGTATGAGAGAGCACCCATTCTGTGTCCATTCCCCCTCCTTCTAAAAGGTGTTTAACCCTTTTCTTACAGGGGCTAATTCTGACACTTCTCTCCTACATGTTAAAATAATAATTGTTGTACTAGAAAATAACTCAGAATCCCCAAACATTATTATGCTAGAATTATTGTTCTCACTCTAACGTTTGCGGCGATATCGCATGTGTGCTTCCTGATGACGCATTATTTATGAAAAACGCTTGGAGGCTGGTTGTGCGATGCTGTTGTCCTTTCCTGCCGAATCTACCACACTGAAAACGAGGCTTGAACCGCACGCTGGCTCCTAGCAGCCATCACTGGCTAATACTGGAAATCTGGAGAGACTCAGTGGTGGTCTACACAAACAATATTATTATTTTTTTTTGCACATGACATTTATTATGACAGATGTTGTAGTGCTACAACATTGATACAAAGGAAGAGGATATGGGAATCCCACCTAGTATTAAACTGCATTATTCACCGAAAATATCGGGGGGTGTAATCAAAAATATATGGTTACGGGGGGTGTGGCCTGACACCGGACCGAGATGGCCGCTTGAATAACAAGCTCCGACATCCAGGGCTGACACGCTAGCTTTCCTCAGCAAGACAGCCACGACGCACACTCAAGGAGATGGCCGGGAGGAGCAGCTCCATCACCCGCTCCCAGGCGGACCCTCCGACACAGCTCGGTCGGACTATCCCGGCGATATTCCGCTCCCAGCAGGCAGACTTGCAGGCCTCCGCACAGGCCCCCAGCCACGAGGTAGCCAGCCAGGTCAGCCTGCCCACTGCGCCTGAACATGGGGGACACCCAAACACCGCCGGCTACGCTCCGCCACCACCCACCTTTCTCAGCATGGCAGACCTACAAGCTTGTGGCACTGGACATAAAGACCACGTTATCCGCAGCGATCTCGGATCTGAAAGCTGACCTCAGGGCCGTGGCAGCACGTGTTGAGATAATGGAGTCGGTGGCCATGACGCATGGAGCAGCTATACAGCAGGTACAGAAAGTTACTGACACACATGCTCGGCACCTCATCGAGATCCACCGCCACATGGAGGACCATGATAATAGGGGCAGAAAACGTAACTTGCAAATTAGGGGGATCCCTGAAAATATAGAAAGCCCCCAGTTACAACCAGCAGTGTGGGCAATCTGTAACACGCTACTATGCAGACCTCCAGATGCTCCCATAGAGATGGAAAGATGCCACAGGGCCCTGAGGGACAGAGAAGCCACCTAGAGATATGATCTGCTGCTTAGTAAGCTTCACTCAGAAGGAAGAAATACTAAGATTAGCGCGCAACCATGGGCAGCTACAGCATGAAGGCTCTCCTATTCAAATCTACCAAGATCTCTCTGCCATCACGCTCCAGCATAGAAGGGAGCTCCGTCCCCTTCTCAATGTCTTGCGGGACAGACGTATTATATACCGCTGGAAGTTTCCCTTTTGTTTATCCGCGACCGCTGGAAACCACACAGCCTTCCTGCGTACGCCAGCAGACCTGCAGGCGTTCTGCGACACCCTGGGCATCCTTTTGATTGCTGTTCCAGAGTGGTATAGTGCCTTCATGCAACCTGAACCCTGGATTACCACGCAGCAGGAGAGGACCCCCCACTCGCAACACAACCGCCAAAGACGCCGCAGATCTGCCTCTATATCACCGAGAAGAGGCCCTGATGATATCACTGACCGTGACCCGCGCCCCTCCTCGGCTCGCAGGAAAACGGATCATTGAGCCCGAATCAGCGGGCTGCGTAAGTAATGACATGCTCCCCAACTTCTACATTCTTGCTGGTACGTTTGCCGCCATTTACGATCTCTACTTAATGTTCTCTGTTTTGAAACCCATTCAGACTGGAACTGTTGAGGATACTTGAATGTTCAAGATATCTCACTCGCTGACACTAAATATGCAACTAAGGTAAACCGGATTCTGGAGCATAATCCAGACCTGTCCTTGACCTCCTGAAGCCTCCTGAAGGCCAGCCTCTTCTCGTCGGAGTCCAGAAATTCTACGCACTCGAGAGACCCTACTGCCGTGTGTAATCTCTACAAAATTGGTCCAGCATGTGCATTGAATATTTTTTTCTTTTTAAAAAAAAAAAGGTTTTTCCTTTTTTTTTTTCTCATCTTTTTCTTCTCTTCCCTTATGGTGTAACATCCTCTCATGCTCTAGGGCTCAATGGCACAGAGGTAATATTGCACATGTGTTGATTAGATAATTTAGCCTGCTTCTTGTGGCCCATGGCAAACAGTGGGCCATACGAAACAATGGATGAGAGGAGAGGTTCTCTGGACTAACAAATGATATAATAAATGTTGGTGATGGGGATGTCGCTGCCCTGCTCGAGGCCGGACTCAGTTCCCCCTTCGGGAGAGCAGGAATGCCAGAGGATGAGCGAATTACCGCATTCTTGTGGGCATTGGCATCCTCATTTGCGACTCTTATATAGAGGCAGGCGGATGGGTAGACTAGCATACGATGTTAAGTTTTTGCACTGTTTGTTAGCTGTGGATATATGTGCACTGACCTTCGGACGGCTACAGGGATTTCATGGCCACAATGTGGTCTCCTGTCTTTGCAGCCGGTCTCTTCACGGGATGAGAGAGCTAGAGAGAAGCCATGCCTTTAGCCATTTGAACTTCCTATAATGCTGCACACAGAATATACATTTATCGTATGGGAATGAAACTTGTGCTGCCTTGAAGGAGCCTCTTCCCGGCCCTCATGGTTCCTCCTTATTGAGGCTGCTCTATATGTTATGTTTTTTGTTTAAGAGAGTTAGCCCTGGATTGTTGACACTATCTATTACCCAGTGTTAGACTCCTACCCCACTTCAGAGTGGCCGGTTCCCCTTTGAAAAAAAAACGGTCGTCTTATTTTTATTTATCCTACTATAACCCCTCCCAGGTCTATTTAGGTGGAAGAGCAGGCCTGTCTCCACCTCCGGTAGTTACTCTGCGAGGCTTCACTCCTCGCTCTCTCTAGGGGGCTTATCCCTACCCCCCCTCTCTTTCCTATTTTTTTTCTTCTCTTTCTTTCCTCTTCTTCCCTTCCTTCCCCCTCCTCGCCCCCCTCTACCCTCTCCAGCACATTACGGCCTTGGTCGTCCATATATAAAGCCCGCCTCAGTGTACCTACACCTCAACATACACCATGCCGTCTAATCCGACACGCTCAGTTCCCCTATCTCTTAAAGTATATTTACTGAACGCCAAAGGACTAAACGTCCCTGAAAAACGCAGCAGTGTCTTGGCAGAAGCACCAAGAAAAGAGACACAAAGCAGCGCCCTCTGAGCGTAGCAAGTGTGTTTAATATTGGGAATGTTTAAAAGACATATGAATCACCTACTCACATGTCTGATGTAGGTAAACAGCATAGTACATTGTAAGGGGTTCATCCGCGGGGGTCCCGGAGAAGACGAGATGTCCTCACGCTGACATGTGGTGTCCTGATCCGTACTGCAGCGTCGATGGGAACCAAAAGAGCCCTCGGAACTGAAGTGCGCAGTGCAGGTCTCCACTGTGTGCAGCTGTGGCTGCCGACTTCACATCCGGGCGCGGGAGGTGCACGCGTTCGAGGCTTTCCAGTCTCTTCTTCAGGCATAGTAGTGGCCATCTTTCCGGAGCTCAATATGTATACAAGGGAAAGACCGCCCTGAGTACTCCGATTGGCCAGATCTTGATTACGGAACATCTAATACCCCCCACGAGACTTATATACAAAAGTACCATTAAAAACAGCATTTATATAAAAACATTTATACGAAAAATATATATATATCTCTCAGTTGATTAAGACAGCGGCGGTTTGCCTAAGTAATCATAAAAATAAAATTAAGAAGGCTCTATATTAATACAGTAATAATATGATGGAAATTAATATAATAATAAAAAATATATATAGGTAAATAAGTAGAAACAAATACAAAATTGCTGCACCAAAGTGCTGCACAACAACTACCGCTGTGTTAACCTCCCTCATACACACGGCATATAATATATTATATATATACTGCCCAATATACATATATAAAAAAATACATACATATATATAGAAAACATATACATATATAAAAAGAAAAGATTATTAAAATATTAAAATATTAATATCTAAAAAATGTTCAAAAGTGAGGAGGGGGGAAGGGAAAGGAAGAGGGAACTATGGCGTTGATGTCACCTATAATCACTGTTAAAGTTTTATCTGAATCAAGTATATTCTAATGGACTTTATGTATTATCAGCTATATTGTATTGATAGAATATTGTAATCACATTCTAGATCACACTACCCCAGCATCACAATACCCCAGCAAAATATATTCATAATAGAATATTAATCTCTATACCCTCGTTTAAGCCTCCAGGTGAGAGGCTATCGAGGGTAAATATCCAGAAATTCTCCCTCTCACATAGACGCTTATAGCGTTCAGCTGGGGGGAGGAGTCTGGATATTGCCTCAAGGACCCATACACGGAGTCCCTCAGGAGATTGTTCATGATGTTCCTTAAAGTGGCGGGCTACACTGTACTTATCCAAGCCTTTTTCTACGGTGTTTCTATGTTCACCAAACCTCTTTCGTAGGGTGCGTATAGTACGTCCTACATAAAACAGCCCACAAGGGCAAGTTAGACAATATACAACGAATTCTGAGCCACAATTGAAGAATTCGGGTATAGTGTATATTTTACCTTTACATGTAAATTGTTTTTGTCTATGATTTACAAACTGACATGTGAGGCACCGTGGTTTTTTACACTGGTACATCCCTTTGATTTGGAAGAACGTCAGTGGGGCACTAGCTTGGGGTTTTTGTTTTTTCGTTATTTTGCTCGGGGCTATCAATGTCTTGATGTTCCTGGCTCGCCTATAGCTCACCAAAGGTCTATCGGAAATGGCCGATTTTAAATGGGGGTCTTCCCTCAAGATGGGCCAGTGCTTCCGTAAAATTTGTTCCATTCTACGATATTGGTTGTGGAACTGGGTGGTAAATCTCACTGGTTGTTGTTGATTGTGATGCCTTTTGTCACTTTTTTGTAGAACTTCTGTATGCAGATATCTCTGGAAAGCTTCTTCAACTAGGGGTTCCGGATAGTCCTTGTCCACAAATTTATTTTTGAGAAGGCACCCATGTGTAATATAATCCTCCGTACGGGTACAATTATGTTTCAGTCTACAAAATTGACTCTTGGGAATATTGTTTACCCAACTCGGGTGATGACAACTTTGATAGTGCAGGTAAGAATTACCTGCCATGGGTTTAATGTAATTTTGGGAATGAATAACATGATTGGAGTCATGGGATAGTTCAAGGTCAAGAAACACTAGGGACTCTGTGTCTGTGACAAAGGTAAAGGATAGTCCCATCGTATTGGAGTTGCAATGCTCCACGAAAGGTAAAATGGAGCATTCCGGGCCATCCCAAATAATAATAATGTCGTCTATATAACGACCAAAGAAAATTAGATGTTTCGCAAATGGGTTGTTATACCAAATATTTTGTTTTTCCCAGTAGCCCATAGTAAGGTTTGCATAACTGGGGGCAAAATTAGCCCCCATAGCAGTCCCTTGTGTCTGGATGAAGAATTCCTACCAAAAATTAAAAAAGGATCCCCTCCCTGACTTTTCCCAGGAAGTACGTGAACTAGTTGGTAAAGCCAAAATAGATGGTCTGATTACCAAAACCGAGTTCGCATTTTTAGTTCATGATTTTTACAAAACCCCATATTTTTACCACCTGCCCAAGATCCATAAGAACTCTGAAAATCCACCAGGTAGACCAATTGTTGCGGCCATGGAAAGTGTGACTAGTTACTTGTCTATTTATATTGACCACTTTCTGCAACCTCTTGTTACAAATCTTCCATCACATATTAAGGATGGAATTCAATTACTTGACACGCTTAAGAACTATAGATGGGAAGACACCTATAGATGGCTCTCACTAGACGTTGTATCGTTATACACGTCAATTCCACACGACATAGGCCTTTCTGCCACCCAATACTACCTTAATGAGGACCCTATATTAAATGGACGACAAGCTTATTTTCTTGTTGATCTCCTCAGATTCTGTCTTACCCACAATTATTTTGAATTAGACAAGGAATTCTTCATCCAGACACAAGGGACTGCTATGGGGGCTAATTTTGCCCCCAGTTATGCAAACCTTACTATGGGCTACTGGGAAAAACAAAATATTTGGTATAACAACCCATTTGCGAAACATCTAATTTTCTTTGGTCGTTATATAGACGACATTATTATTATTTGGGATGGCCCGGAATGCTCCATTTTACCTTTCGTGGAGCATTGCAACTCCAATACGATGGGACTATCCTTTACCTTTGTCACAGACACAGAGTCCCTAGTGTTTCTTGACCTTGAACTATCCCATGACTCCAATCATGTTATTCATTCCCAAAATTACATTAAACCCATGGCAGGTAATTCTTACCTGCACTATCAAAGTTGTCATCACCCGAGTTGGGTAAACAATATTCCCAAGAGTCAATTTTGTAGACTGAAACATAATTGTACCCGTACGGAGGATTATATTACACATGGGTGCCTTCTCAAAAATAAATTTGTGGACAAGGACTATCCGGAACCCCTAGTTGAAGAAGCTTTCCAGAGATATCTGCATACAGAAGTTCTACAAAAAAGTGACAAAAGGCATCACAATCAACAACAACCAGTGAGATTTACCACCCAGTTCCACAACCAATATCGTAGAATGGAACAAATTTTACGGAAGCACTGGCCCATCTTGAGGGAAGACCCCCATTTAAAATCGGCCATTTCCGATAGACCTTTGGTGAGCTATAGGCGAGCCAGGAACATCAAGACATTGATAGCCCCGAGCAAAATAACGAAAAAACAAAAACCCCAAGCTAGTGCCCCACTGACGTTCTTCCAAATCAAAGGGATGTACCAGTGTAAAAAACCACGGTGCCTCACATGTCAGTTTGTAAATCATAGACAAAAACAATTTACATGTAAAGGTAAAATATACACTATACCCGAATTCTTCAATTGTGGCTCAGAATTCGTTGTATATTGTCTAACTTGCCCTTGTGGGCTGTTTTATGTAGGACGTACTATACGCACCCTACGAAAGAGGTTTGGTGAACATAGAAACACCGTAGAAAAAGGCTTGGATAAGTACAGTGTAGCCCGCCACTTTAAGGAACATCATGAACAATCTCCTGAGGGACTCCGTGTATGGGTCCTTGAGGCAATATCCAGACTCCTCCCCCCAGCTGAACGCTATAAGCGTCTATGTGAGAGGGAGAATTTCTGGATATTTACCCTCGATAGCCTCTCACCTGGAGGCTTAAACGAGGGTATAGAGATTAATATTCTATTATGAATATATTTTGCTGGGGTATTGTGATGCTGGGGTAGTGTGATCTAGAATGTGATTACAATATTCTATCAATACAATATAGCTGATAATACATAAAGTCCATTAGAATATACTTGATTCAGATAAAACTTTAACAGTGATTATAGGTGACATCAACGCCATAGTTCCCTCTTCCTTTCCCTTCCCCCCTCCTCACTTTTGAACATTTTTTAGATATTAATATTTTAATATTTTAATAATCTTTTCTTTTTATATATGTATATGTTTTCTATATATATGTATGTATTTTTTTATATATGTATATTGGGCAGTATATATATAATATATTATATGCCGTGTGTATGAGGGAGGTTAACACAGCGGTAGTTGTTGTGCAGCACTTTGGTGCAGCAATTTTGTATTTGTTTCTACTTATTTACCTATATATATTTTTTATTATTATATTAATTTCCATCATATTATTACTGTATTAATATAGAGCCTTCTTAATTTTATTTTTATGATTACTTAGGCAAACCGCCGCTGTCTTAATCAACTGAGAGATATATATATATTTTTCGTATAAATGTTTTTATATAAATGCTGTTTTTAATGGTACTTTTGTATATAAGTCTCGTGGGGGGTATTAGATGTTCCGTAATCAAGATCTGGCCAATCGGAGTACTCAGGGCGGTCTTTCCCTTGTATACATATTGAGCTCCGGAAAGATGGCCACTACTATGCCTGAAGAAGAGACTGGAAAGCCTCGAACGCGTGCACCTCCCGCGCCCGGATGTGAAGTCGGCAGCCACAGCTGCACACAGTGGAGACCTGCACTGCGCACTTCAGTTCCGAGGGCTCTTTTGGTTCCCATCGACGCTGCAGTACGGATCAGGACACCACATGTCAGCGTGAGGACATCTCGTCTTCTCCGGGACCCCCGCGGATGAACCCCTTACAATGTACTATGCTGTTTACCTACATCAGACATGTGAGTAGGTGATTCATATGTCTTTTAAACATTCCCAATATTAAACACACTTGCTACGCTCAGAGGGCGCTGCTTTGTGTCTCTTTTCTTGTTGCTTCACAGATCGCTTCATCTGTCAGCTGGCAGCCATCTAAGCAAAGCATCGTTTCACTATTCAGTGCTGTGGACTTTTTAATTGATGGACTATAGTAATTCCATATGAGCACTATATATTCCTCATTTTTTAATTTTCACAAAATTAGTTTGAAGTTTTATTGTTCCCAACTTTTATCCTTTGTTTATGGTCTATAGAGATATCAATGGGGAGAGCGCTTGATACTATGTTTTCTTGGCAGAAGCACACCGACTTAGAGCACAAATTCTTTTTATCCAAGAAACGCACTTTAAATTGGGCTCGGTCCCGCGCTTTCACAACGGTCACTACCCCACGGTTTACCATGGCACTTGCTCTAACTCTAAGACTAAGGGAGTATCCATTTTGCTCTCTAAAGACCTATCTTTAGATATTGAGGACCAAATGCTAGATCCGGAGGGTAGATATATCTTCTTGAAAGGCTCATGGAAAAACAGACCGATAACGCTAGCTAATATATACTGCCCCAACTCTAGACAAGTCACATTTATGCGGGAGGTTCTTACAAAACTCACACTCTTTCAAACAGGGCATTTGATTGTAGGAGGCAACCTCAATGTCCCTCTTGACCCCCTACTGGACACCTATACTGGAACCTCCTCCCTCCCCTACTCTGCCCTTCGCCACATCAAACTTAAGCTTGCATCCCTGACATTGCATGACACCTGGAAGACCCTCTATGCCAGAGACAAAGACTATACCTTTTTCTCAGCCCCGCACAACTGATACTCAAGACTGGACTACCTATTTATAACACAGGCAAACTTACCCTACCTTTATAGTGCTTCGATCGAACCTATGACGTTGTCTGACCATCACCCTATCACGACCACCCTACAATTCCCTGACATGGTCACCTCCACCAAATTTTGGAAACTGAATGCGTCCCTTCTTGCGGACCCTGGAGACCTAGCGACTCTTAACACATGAAATAGAGGCATTCTTTACCCGCAATAATACGCCAGATACATCTCCCATGACACAATGGGAGGCCCACAAATGTGTCAGAGGCCAGCTGCTCTCGATTTCAGCCAGGAAAAAAAAAAAGAAAGACAAGCCCTGGTACTAGCACTGTCCACCAAAATACATACTTTAGAAGCCCAACACAAACGTACATTAGCGCTTAAAACATCGCAAGAATTGGCGGAATTGTAAACACTATTACTAGAAGAACTATTCAAAAAGGCGCACCGACGTAATGTTTTATCCAATAAACTCTTTTTCGAACAGGGTAACAAACCAGGCAGGATATTTGTCAGAGCCACTCAGCAGCGCAAGTTGACCTCTACAATCCATCATATTGTAGACGTTGTAGGTAGGACACACTCCAAAAACGAAGACATAGCACAACAGTTTCTTGGCTTCTACAACAACCTTTATAATCTACGCCCAGGAGAAGCGGATCCTGCGGCCCTGGCGAAACGTCGGGAATTAATTAGGGATTTCCTAAGTAAGCACAGCCCAGTAGCTCTGTCAACGGAGGATTCCCAGTCTTTGGAGCCCCCCCTGACCTCAGAGGAATTTCTAGCGGCACTTAAAGCCACAAAACCCGGCAAAAGTCCAGGCCCAGATGACTTTACGGCCGTTAACTACAAAACCTTCGCCGACGTCCTAGCGCCAAGCATTTAATGCACTCCCCACTGACTCTTCTTTTAGATCAGACAGATTGCTTGAAGCCTATATTTCTGTTATTCCCAAAGAAGGGAAAGACCCTACTAATGTCACCAGTTATCGTCCAATATCCCTACTCAATGTGGACGTCAAGCTCTTTGCCAAAATCTTGGCAACTCGCCTGGGGCCGGCAGGCTAATGCACAAGCTCATCTGACCTCCTTAAAACCGGGGTCCAACGATTGGGTAAGAGTCAGTATTTATATTTCTTCAGCTGAATATAAAGATTCAAGTTTCTTCAAGATGTTGGGTTAAAGTCTGCAGCGATTAATGAACTATTGCTTGGAAGTATCTGGTGGTCAGGATTTTCTTTGATATATTTTTTTGAGGACTTTGATCACTCAATTACCCTTTCTTTTTTTTATTCATTTTGGGTTTATTTATATATTTTTTGTTCACCTGGTACAGGGTGTATCAACACATAATTTTTTTTATCACTTTATGGTTTTGATATAACATTATTTCACTCCCTTGTGATTGCACATTTAAATGTTTGGAGTTGCGCGCTTATTTCTTTCTTGTATGTATGTCTTTGAAGTTTAAGTATTTGAGCTTTGAATAGGCAGCAGCACTCCCCTATTTAAATTCATTTTTCACTCATTTTTTTTCATTCCTTCCTCTATTTAGAGGTCATATATCAATTTTTCCTCACTTGTAAGTGGGTTTAGCGCAGAGTTTTCCCCCTTGTTTTCTTACAATAATCATCACAAATATAGCATATATTCTAGGATGATAGATCTCTATATTAATTTAATTTAAATCAAATTGTCAGGAATGTCAGGTAAATGAAATAAAAAACTCCCCAAATAAATATCCAATTAGGATCGCATCTTGTCAGCTACTTGGTCACAGGGTTCATTGGTATGTACATACGGTCTATACAGATTGGAGGAAAGCACCCAAGTCAATAGCTGTTTTTTCTGTTATATATGTCCACACACATGCAATCCAATATCTATCCAACCAGTCCAATCCCTATCAAAGGTTAGTCGTAGGATAATGATAATTGATTATAACGGGGGGTAGCTAGTCCATATACTATCCAATCCTGACCCATAGATTTCCGAAATTGTAGTGCCACAACATTACCTGTTTTCTGGCGCTGTTCACCATTTTCATTTTCATTACAAATTTACATTCTTTCATCAAAAAGTTGACATCATCTTTCTTGTCTACTTCCATAGCCTCACTGCCATCTGCTTTATTATCTATTTCCATACTTTCATCCATATTCTGAACAGAAAGTTTTTCTTGGATCTTATCAAGGAAAAAACATCTGAAAACAAAATCATGTACATACAAAGAGATGGTTCAAATTATTTATACCAGGGGTATTGGATTTCAGAATTACGTTTTCGTGTATGAAATTAAGAATGTGCAACAAGATATCTCTACCTGTTAGTAATGATGTCATCCCAAATGTTCATGGAGTCCAATTTATCATCTGGATATCTACTCTTCCAAAGCTTAAGCAACCTTTTCAGTGCAGGCAAAGATGCCAAGTTGCCTATAATATTGCATAAAATAAAAATGCAATTTAGCAACAGTTTTTAAAAATTGAACACCACACATTATTGATGCTGAATACCTTTTTGGGTATATTACTATGGAAACGGGAACATTAAGGAAGATAATAAAATATAAATATTCTGTACCCACATACTAATCACATTCAGTAATATTTAAATTAATTGTTTTAAGGACAGTGCAAAAAAAAAAAAAAGTTGAAGTTAAAAGTTAAGCAAGACAAGCTACCAATACATGTAGAGAAACACAAAGGCACCTTTCTTCATATGTTCTGGCACTAATTTGATTAGTAAAATACTGGGAAGTCCAGTTCATAACAAAAATATTCAAATCCTGAACTGCACAATAATTTAAGATAATGTTACTGGTACTGAAGATCGTTTACAACCAGTTAAAATAAACTCTGTATTAAAGCATTATGTAAATGTTAAGTGTAACACTAAAATTGTTTCAAAATTAAAAGCCTTGTACACACGATTGGATTTTTAAGGTGATTAAAATGTTTCTGGCAAAGAGACAGACTTGTGTCTATAGGCAATATCAGTTGATATCGAACAGCAATACAGTCATAAAACCATGTACCTGGAACTCGGATGAATTCAATAAAATCCTGAGTTTCTGAGAGAGCCTGAACTGACTGTAGCTCAGTTAATCTGCTTTGACACATCAGTGAATCAATGCTTGAATAGTTCTAGAAAGCAAAAAACATAAAACAGAATTTATATTTGAGGACATAGCAGACTCACCAACCAGCTAAAAAAAACAACAGAAGTCCATACCTGCATAAAGACATCTATTCCATTTTTGATGTAATACTTAGCCCGGTCAAAATCATCTTGCATTATGTAGAGAAGACTCATCTCCTGATTGTACAAGGTTTCCATCAAAACTTTTCTCTGCTCCACCTTCATGGCTTCATCAATAAAAGTTAATAAAGACTGGTCATCCTTTCCATGAAGAAGCAATTTTACTTTACTGCGAATCATGTAAGGCAGATAATTTTCCTGCATCAAAAAATGAAAGATTGTCACAAAAAAATACCAAAGCATTCCTGCCCATACTGTACATGTGATAGTGAACTATGTAGAACACCACCTGATGAAAAGGATCATTCCATATTTTATTTAGATCTGGGGGGTTTGCACTGTCAATGTTGAGAGTAGAGCAGTATTCTAACGGCTGCCATTCTGTCAGGTGATTGTAGCATTCCATTGAAGCAATTTCCCAAAAATCCTTCTCTGCATCAGAAGGTTCCCCATCTGGAAAGGTATGCTGTAGTGCCTTTTAAAAACAGATTGACAAATTAAAAGGACACTTGATCAGAGATTAAAGCAGGTTTCCAGTTATAAAATAAGAAACCAATAAAGTAAAATATATATTAAATACCAGCTTTTGCAATTGTCACTTTCAGTACAGATTCCCCCACATTCCTTTTTTTTCCATTAGATGTCCCCAAGTCTAAGGACCAGCATCAGTTAAAAACACAACTCCTCTGGGCGGAACCCGCTGCAGCCTATGACTGGCCAGTAAAAGGAGAAGCAGCACAGCGATTAGTTTATCTCTCTCTCACTTTCTTTTTACTTTCTATCAGCATGATTTTTATCAGCAAATGAACTAAACCCCCAAAAATGTTGTTTACACACTTAACAAATTTAACCCCCGCGCCTTGAAGTAAATATTACAATTAACCAATAAATGTAGCATTACTGCTACAGGTTGGCCGCTTTGTGCAGAATCATGTATACATAAGTGATTCTGCACCTCTAGGTGGGGGGAAGGGGGAGCGCCCGTGGGACTTCTGCTAATGGATGACCACTGACACCCGCTAATTGGCAAGGAGACACACTGAATGGAGCACTGCATATGTAAACAATGCACATCTCCGTGCAAAGGGAAATAAAATCCAGCACATCCCTTAGTAAAAGCACCTGAAAGTAAAAACACTGGTTAGCTACACAGTTAACCAGTCAGTGTCATTACTACAGTGAAAGGGTATATTTTTAGCGTTTAGTGTCAGATTGTCCATCGCAATATCACAGTCCCACTATAAGTCGCTGATCGCCGCCATTACTAGTAAAAAAAAATAAAAAATTCAGTATACATACCATAGTTTGTAGACGCTATAACTTTTGCACAAACCAATCATTATATGCTTACTGGGATTTTTTTTTACCAAAAATATGTAGTAGAATACATATTGGCCTAAATTTATGAAGAAATTAGATTACTTACATTTTTGTATGAGATATGTTTTATGTTAAAGTAAAAAAATTGTTTTATTTGTTTTCAAAATTGTCGGTCTTTGCTCTATTTGGGGTAAAAAAATTACACAAATATAATTTATGTACAGCGTTGCATGACCGTGCAATTGTCAGTAAAGAACGCAATACATATTAAGTTCTTACGAATTGTTATGTAATTCAACGTGCAATGTATCCTTAAGACTTTAGGACACTGTAATGCTTCATTGCATTTCAATAAAAAATGTATTGAGACAAAAAAAGACACCCGTAGTGATAGTGTATCCTCCACCAACTAATGAAGATGGGTAGTCTTAGCGGACAGAATGGACACACAAACCAGCGACATTGAGTCAGTCAGGCTTATAACGACCGATTCCTTGGACACCAAAACTGTGCAAGGAAAGATCAAGCTGGAACCCGGTTAGGGATCAATCCGGTACCAGATGATGGATGTTTTCATCAAAAATAGAAATGGAAGTAGTGAGAAACAAGAAAGGCTCCATATGGTGCAGGTCAAACAAGGGGGGTTTATTTAAAAAAGAGAATACATACATCAAAGCACAGATGTATATTAAAAAGTGATCACAAACATGTTAAAAGCAACGGGGGAAGCAGTAAAATGCAAGACCTACGCGTTTCATCTCAAAAGGACTTCAACTGGGGCATATCTCAGCTCCCCCACGTTGCCACTTTATATCTGGTAATTAAGATTGCATGTTATAGCTCCACCCCACAATGGCAGAGCCAGAAAGCATGGCCCTCGACGTGCACTTCCCACCTCATTCTGGAAGACAATGGGCAGAATTAACCTCCCATGCATCATCCAGGAGAGGCGTGCATGGCTCAATGATTGAAATTAGGCCACATTGCTCCTCCCCTAGCATTAAAGCAGGATAATGACGACCATGCGTTCCACGCCTCACCGACACACGGGCGGAGGTAGGCAGCTTACTGTGACCTCAGGACCACACCCACGGAAAGAGCGCGTCAACACCGCCACGTGACGTCTCAAGCACGGCCGCCACTGCGCATGATCCCTCAAGGTGTGCCTGGCATCGGGACCGCGGCCCATGAATGGAGCATGTCACCGCTATCACAAGGGAAACGCAAGCGCGGCAGTGTCTGCGTAAAAATCCCATGAGGCGCGTTCAATGTCACGGTAGTCCATCCATGACTCACCCAAGAGCACGCAAGCATCAGTGCCGTCATGGCGCCGTGACGTGATTGCGTCATCAAACCATAAGCGCTCCGGAGCTTCCAATGGGAGACATTAAAGTCTCCCTATTGGCGATGAGCCTGCATGACTCCAAATAGGGAATCAACAGATACCGGTACCGCCAACATGAGAATACAAATCTGCACATCAAAACAAACAAGTTTTACAAAGTTGTAAACCATAATGCAAGAAGTATTGTCCCAAAGACGTGGTCTGATTAAAATATGATATAAAAAAGTGAATATATTACGCTAATAGCATTGAATTTCACATAAATGACAAAAAACACATCTAACATATTTGTATGCAAATGAACGTTTCTACAGGAATGTTCATAGACCATATGAGACATAAAAGGTGTATAGATCAAGCCTGATTAATAAAACAGTTTATGTTCCAATCAACGTTTATGCCAAGCGGTGAGTAGGACTTTAATTTGTGTATCCAATAAGTTTCAAGGTGAGATACCCCACGTAGGCAGGAATCCCCCCTCCAATGCAGGACAAATTTGTCTACAATTTGAAATTGCGTGCCAGTAGGATGCTTATCATAATATTTAAGATAGTGACGTGGCACACTATGATTATCACGACCCTTCCCGATGTTCGCCAAGTGCTCATTAACCCTCACTGAAAACGTCCTAACTGTATGTCACTGAAAACGTCCTAACTGTATGGCCCACGTAATGTTTTTTACAAGGGCAAGTGAGTAAGTATACTATAAATCTAGTGGCGCACATAGTAAAATGTTTCATCTTATAAACACGTGAGGTGGTAGTAGAGACAAAAGTGTCAGTTCTGTGTCTTCCACAAGCATTGTGGAGGCAAACATTGCACTTGCGGCAGGGGTAGTATCCCTCACATTGTCGAAAAAAAAAAACAAAAAAAAACAGTTTTGAATGTATCAACGGTATTGGAGGCAATCCCTCCCTTTATAGAGCGGGCACCTCTAAAAAATAACACCTGCACACTCTGGGAGGGATGGACCCAAGAATCTATCACTCTGCAATACCTTCCAGTGTTTATTAAAAATATTTTTAATCTGTTTATGTTGTATGGAGAAAGGTGAAAAACTACGATTTAAATTTATTTTTTTAATGAGTTTGGGATGATCGAGTACTAAAGTACTTTTATCCACCAAAGAAACTGCACTAATGTCTGCATCAAGATCTAGAGATCTATATCCCTTTTCCAAAATTCTCTCCTTTAGAATCAGTGATTGATGTTGGAAATTAACCCTATTAGTACAGTTTTGCCGGAGTCACAGAAAATGATTGCGGGGGGACTGACGTCAACCACTGACTGTGGTGACAGCTGTCAACCGGAATGTAACCATTCTGGTCTGTGGGCTTGAAATAGGTTTTAAATTCAAGGAGGTGGTTAATAGCAGTGATCTCCAAATCTAAAAAATGTTTGGTGGTACAACTTGCATCATAACTTAATATCTTTGTTGTTGTTATTGAGTGTGGTCATGAAGGCACCAAGTGATGGTCTGTCACCCTTTCAGAGGGGGAGGATGTCATCTATATATCAGAATCAGACGTAGGCTCATCACTCATAGGGAGACTTTATTGTCTCCCATTGGAAGCTCTGGAGAGCTTATGACTTGATGACACAATCATATCTCACTCTCACTGTCTCACTATCTCTCACTATCTCTCCATCCTTTGTAACCAGATTCGCTTCATCACCCCTTATGGGGCCAATATGTTCTGGCCTTGCTTTCTTACCATTTATATACTTATATGCATTTTTTACATTGGAGTGGAACCACCCAGGATTTTGATTACCGTATTTATCGGCGTATAACACGCACCCTAACTAAGAGGGAAGTTTCAGGAAAAAAACTTTCCACAGCCCCCTGCGTATAACACGCAGGCACAGTTTACCCTCAATTTTCAGGGTAAAAAAAGTGAGTGTTATACGCCAATAAATACAGTAGCGCTTTTAAACTTATTTACCATTGGAATTCACTGGCCAATACCTATATTTAGTATGGTCTTAAAGTACTCTCATTTTTACTGTGTTCTTTGATCCTAGGATTTTATCCCATTTAATATCTTCTAGCAAAGAGCGCAATTTAGGGAAGTTGACTCTTGAAATTCAGTGTTTTTGTATTACCCTTCCGCTTCCTATTTCTGTCATTTATACTGAAAAAAATTGACCTGTGGTCGCTGTTTCCCAAGTTGCCCTATATTTCCACATTTGCGATCAGGTCTCCTCTTCCAGCCGAGCCACACCCCTTCCAATTAAGGTGCAGTCCCTCCCTGCTAAAGAGCCAGTATCCGACTGAGCAGTCAACCCAGTTCAACAGGAACACAAAATACTCCTTTCTACACCAGCTCCTCAGGACCACTTGTTAACTTCCCTAAACTCCTGCTGCCCCTCTGGTGTGGCTAGAGGTACCTGTAATAGTTCTGAGAATACTACCTTGAAGGTCCTACTCCTCAATTTAGCTCCTAAGTCCCTAAAATAATTTTTTAGGAGACAACATCTTCCTTTAACTTTGTCATTAGTGCCAACGTGGGAAAGTGTGTTTTATCCAGGATCGCTGCATGTATCATATAAGGCTGATTTGCACAGAACATGATGCATGGCTGTCACTGCATCGTTTACTAGCCCAGACGAGTATTACAATGAGAATTGGAGTTTACCTTTTAGGGCCGGTTCACACCATGAATAACACAGGAACAAGCTGTGCGATTCACGTGCGATCGGGGTGAAATCGTGCTGGACTATACCAAAAGTAGTGCATACACTACTTCATAGAATGCACAGCAACCAGATCATATGGTACAGAAGTAGATTTGGTGCAGGCAAAAACATGTCATTAAGGAAACACTGACACCAGCTGCAGTTGGCAAGTGCAGTGCATTTTAAAACACGGTGCAGGAATTGCGCTGTGAACGCCTATTTCCCAAACTGCGTTCTGGTGTGAACTGGCCCTTAAATAAAGCATGCTCTGTTTGAAATCTTTAGTATATGAAAATGTTTGACTTTATGTAAATCTTAAAATGGACTTGCAAGTGGACCCAATCAGGACAAGAGTTTCTGAAGTGATCTACTTACTTCATCATACATTTTTGCAGCTGTGGCATAATCAGATTTTGCTTCTGCAGTTAATGCTTCTTGAGTAACAGGTTTTGTTCCAATCTTCCCACTAAAAATGCCCCGAAGAACATCATAGTCTCCTATGGAGCGATACAATCTGAAAAAAATAAAATAAATATATAAAATGGATCTGATATTTAACCATAATATGCACAATAAAGAAATACATATCTGTTAATGGTTTACAAAAAAACTAACATTTTTGCAAAATTATCAACACATATCAAAGTGGCCCACAGTGTTTGTTAAATTATAATTATTCCAATTACAGGAAAAAAAAAAATTGCCTCAAAACAGTACAAACTGTACTCAAATTGTGTCCGTCTGTGCAAATACTGTCACACCATTCTAATACCAGGGATATTAAAACAAATATATTTTAAAATAATAAAATGTAAAAAATGTGTATTGCAGCTCACTTAACGTGGTATTAAACACAAAACCAAAAATGTAATATGTTGCAGCTAACCAATCCTTGGATGTATTCGTTTTCTTTTTTCACATGATTATCTGGCCAGTAACACAACTCCTGTATTACAGTAAAACTATCCAAAGTAGATGCAGCGCTAATCAAAAAGTGATCGAATGCCAAATAAGGAATAAGGCATATATACAATTAATGAAAAAAAAGACAATGTGACAGAGTCCCAACAATGTTTCAGTCGATGTATGAAAAATAAACCATAAATGGTTTTCATATATAGACTGAAACATTGTTGGGACTCTGTCACAGTTTTTTTTTCATTAATTGTATTTGTAGTCAGAATCTTCACCCGTAATACGTAGTGACCCCAACCACCAAGGCCTGTGGCGTGCCTTGGCCTAGCTGGACGGTACGCCTAAAAGAGGGCATACCCTGAATATGAGAAATGAATAAATGAAGCCTATACCTAAAAAGGGGGCCGGGAGGGTGGGAAACAGGAAATGAGGCTGACGCTGGACCCGGCGGAGAAGGGAGGATAAGTACTCCCCCAGACTCCGCCTACAAACACAGGCCGGCCTCCGTCCAGCCTTTCAACTTGTAGTCAGAATCTTCACCCGTAATACGTAGTGACCCCAACCACCAAGGCCTGTGGCGTGCCTTGGCCTAGCTGGACGGTACGCCTAAAAGAGGGCAAAAGACACAAGATAGGTAATGAAGCTTTATTGAAACAGTGCATATTTAATCCAACAGGGTGGCAAATGCTCTACGAACCTCCAAGTGAGGTTCAGGGATATATCTGCTATAGCAGGAGGAACTCCAGCGACCCATGTGCTTAATGATGTATGACGGGACCCCTTGCTTGGATGCTGCGGACGCTGCCCCAATTATAAAGGAATGTCCGGAGAAGCGCCCTGGATTCAGATGCAGCTTGTCAAGAAGAATCCTGACATGCCCAATGAATTGTTTGGAGGTGATAGGATGCGTAGGAAAGGGGAGCAACGGACTATCCCGGGGTGAGCTTGAGAATGCCCTGCAGAGAGAGTCGAGCACCTCGACCGGGCACCAGCAATTGTGAGTCTGATAGTATTTCACCACGAACCCCTGGCCAATCTGCCTGGTCTTGTTGTTGGGGAGCTGTAACTCGTAATGCTCGGGAAACCTGGCCAGACTCCCTCTGAGCAAAACTGGAGCATGGCAGCTGGCTCTGGACACCTCCCCGGGACGGAGGAACCCAAAGAAACTGAGGTGGATGGCAGCTTTAAGGACCAAACTGGGACCCATACCAAAAGGGGAAGTGGACAGAATATCCGACAGGTCTCGGAAAATCTGCCCGGTGATGGGTTGACGGGATAACCGTGAGGACCCCTGGGTTCTCTGGATACCCCTCAGCACGGCTTTTAGAGGGTGAGCAGCAAAAATGGACGGCCTGTCCGGCACTTGTAGGGACCCGAAATGCTGAACCCCTGCCAAATATGTCTTGATGGTTCTGGCCGATAAGGTTAGCTCACTATGGCAATAAGCAGAGAAAGACATGAAGTATGAAGAATCTGTGGGACCCTCACACGGAAACAGAGACATGAATCTGAGAAAAACCCTCCAACCCGTGGTGTATGCCTTCAGCGTGTTCCTGGACAACGACCTGTTGGCCAGCTCGACCGCCTGAGACCGGAAAAAACGTAATCCATGACCAACAGTGCAAAGGGGGGAATTGGCTGGCCCGTCCGATCCGCTGCCGGATGCTGAAAGAAAAAGTGTGGCATGTTGAGACGAGATAAGGCATCTGCTGCACCGTTCTGATCTCCCCTAATAAATTCCCCCTGGAAGTGAAATCTATACGACAAGCCCAGCCAAGTCAGCTTGCGCATGAATGACATGATCAAAAGGGACCCTGACCTGCCTTTATTGATAATTCTGGCTGTAGCCAAATTATCCGTAAAGAATATGACTGAATTGCCTGCCCAGCCAGGGCCCCAAGTGACTGCCGCCGCCAGGATCGGGTAAATCTCAAACAATGCAGAAGTGAGAGCAAACTTTGGCAGATGGGACACCTCTGGGGGCCATCGACTAGCTAACCATTCCTGACCAAAGATGGCGGAAAACCCGACCGAAGCGGCAGCATCTGAAAAAACTCGAGGGGAATTCTCTGAAGGATGCGGGATGAACATGGAGATACCATTCCAGCGACAGAGGAACTGATCCCACATGATCAAATCGGCTTGGGCATCCAATGGCAACCTGACCAGGGAGTCCGAATCCTGACCCTGGGGAAGCACAGCCAGTAATCTGGACACAAACGCCCTGCCCTGAGGAATGATCCTCATGGCATGGTTAAGCATCCCCAATAGAGACTGCAAGTCCCTTTTTGAACATACCGGGGAACGGACAAACTGATGGATGACCTGACGAATCCTGGCCAGCTTCTCCAAGGGCAGGCTAGCGACCATAAGATCAGAGTCCAGCGTGATCCCCAAGAAGGTGATGACCTTGGCTGGGCCCTCCATTTTATGAGCTGCTAGCGGGACGTCTAAACCTGAAAATAACCCGTAAGTACCTGCAGATCCCTGGGTGTGCGCCCAGGGTCTTCCAACAACAGGAAGTCGTCAAGGTAGTGAATGACCCTTTGACAACTACCGTAGTCCTCCAGGATCCAATGCAACGCCCGGGCAAAGGTGTCAAACAAAAACGGACTGCTTTTTGAACCAAATGTTAATTTAGTAGCGAAAAAATACTGCCCTCGCCATTTGATACCATGCCACTGCCAGAGGGCCGGACTAATGGGAAGTAGTTTGAAGGAGTCAGTGATGTCCGCTTTGGAAAGCCAAGCACCCCTACCCAACTGTAGGATGTGTTGGATAGCCAAGTCAACAGATGCATATTTTAGTGAAAATTCCTCGGAGGGGATGAGTGAATTGAGGCTAGGCATATGAGAGGAATGAGGCGCAGACAAATCGTAAATTAAACGGAATTTATTAGAAAATTTGCCGGAGACCACCCCGATGGGGCTCACCCTCCACATGGAAAAGGGGGATGACGAAAAGGGGCCGATGAGGAACCCCTTGGCCAGCTCTGCTAGAAGCAACTCGTCGACAATCACTGGGTTGTTCTCTGCAGACCTTAAATTATTACACTCGAAAGTCTCTGTCGGCAGGGTGATGAGGCCAGTATGAAACCCTGCAGAAAACCCTTCCAGCAAAAATTGGGGTGGGCCCTAAAGCAGTTAGCGCAAACATGCAACAACCTACACTGGTTGAAGTTGCAACCTGCATAATTGTAATTGTTACACAGCTGCGCTTTCCCAAGGTATCGTATGGGTCTACCCAATTTGTCCACCTGCCCCAGGGTTCCAGCAGACCCCCCTGCCACCTGCCTGGAGGGCCCTACCTGACTAGAGGCTTCCACATTGGAGCACCAGGCCGTGGTATGAGCCGAGGACTGGCAGCTGGTACATACCGGGGACTTTTGACCAGCAAAATGTCTGCAAAATAGCTCCATGACAATGGCCCCCCACCATGACACCACCTGGAACTGAGCCCAGGTGGCTGCCACCTTAGCCGCAAAGGATCGGTGGTAATCATAAAAAATTGTGCCAGCGTATTTATGGGCCAGATCCACAACCTTATGAAGGTAAAGGTCCAATTCCTCCCTTCTACCTGGGCTAACAGAACAGATGATATCCCTAAAAATACCAAAAGCCAGCACAAATTCCGGTAAGCTGAGTTTTCGACTCAGCCTGGGGTCTTTGGTCTTCAGAACCACAGATACTTCCCCACAAGTAAAAGATTTATTCTCTGACACATCCTGAGCCGCTATGAGCAGGGAGGCCAAGTTAACATCTTTCCCCTCCAAGATGTCCTTTTTGATGTTGGCCGGGATGAAATGGGCTGGAGATACCACAGGTGGGGCAGCCAACGGAGATGGTACCGCTGAAGGGAAAGTAGTGACATTACCTGCAGCTGGGCTTGGGAGCGCTAGCGCTGGGGATGCTGAATCCACCACGATAGTGGCTGGCATTACTGTATTAGCCAAGGCCCGGGCCTCCATCACCTCCATCCTTTCCTGCAACTGGACCATGGAGGTAGCCAGCGTGTTTAGCAGCGCATGGACCTGTACTAATGCATTGTGCACCGTCGCATGCTCAGCGCTGGTGGCGGGAGATGATTGTGACAGGGGTGGGAAACATAGCCTAAACAGTTCTGCTTTCCTAGCCGAAGAGGGGAAAGAAATGCCTTTGCGGCGGAGTTCAGCCATGAGTCTGGGCACGGTCCAACTTCTCAAGGATGGTGAATTTCCGAGCTCCCAACCCCCCGCGTGGCGGTGTAGGCGGGACGAACGAGAAGTCCTCGCTATCAGCCACTTGTGACATACCGAAATCTAAAGAGACAAACTACAAAGAATAACATAAAAGCCCTCGCCCCTCAACCAGCCCGAAATGCGTGACTGCCTAGGTGGCCGGAAATAGCGCGTGACCTACCAAGCGGGACCCCGACCCAAAATGATGAAATGAAATGAGTGAGCCCGAGCGACCTGCAGCGCGACAACAAGAAATTAAAAACGAACACTCAGGGCTACAATACCCACAGGAGCGTGGTGGGTATGTATAAATGAGAAATGATGGTGCCATACAAGACATGAGATGTACGGCGAGAAGATTGTGGTCCAACAATCAATTAATGAACCTCAGCCTGTACGGAACTGTAGACGTGACAGAACCAGAAAGCAAAAAGGACCTGGTAAAACTAACTGTACCCCTAAAAGCGAGCAAATACATACCAGCTGACACCGGGAAGACACTGTAATCCACCTGAAAGAATTAATACCATATGTACCGTCGGAGAATAGAGCGCATGAAATGTATAACCAGACAAAAGAAATGAAAATGTGGTAAAGACGTGAAATTGCCGCCCTAATGCAACCGCATCCCCCCCCCCCCCACCCGAAATGCCCAGTGAGGCGGCAACTGCCCTCCTGACATGATTGAAGCAAACGCATGACTGATCGATCAATGAAAAACCGCACGTCCGACACACTGAAGACGACCGACCTATCAGTGAAAGTCGCATGACAATTTTACCATTGACAGATCGCATGAGATTTCCCGAACCTGACTTATGACACGTACTGACGACATGTCGCATGACAATCCCTGAAGACCAATAGTATGACGATCTGCCAAGCCAAAACGCAAGACCGTCCTGACCAGACAAATCGCATGGTAGTTTGCTCACGGCAACCGTGCAGTTACCCCCCCCATCGCATGACCGTTTCGTCAGAAAAAATCGCATGACCGTTTCATCAGACAAAATCGCATGACCGTTTCATCAGACAAAATCGCATGACCGTTTCATCAGACAAAATCGCATGACTGTTTCATCAGACAAAATCGCATGACCGTTTCATCAGACAAAACGCATGATCGATACATCAGATGCACTGCACGGCAACCGTGCAGTTACCCCCCCCCATCGCATGACCGTTTCGTCAGAAAAAATCGCATGACCGTTTCATCAGACAAAATCGCATGACCGTTTCATCAGACAAAATCGCATGACCGTTTCATCAGACAAAATCGCATGACTGTTTCATCAGACAAAATCGCATGACCGTTTTATCAGACAAATCGCATGACCGTTTTATCCGACAAATCGCATGACTGTTTTAACCAAGAAAAGCATGACTGTTAATCAAGACAAACGCATGACCATTTATCAAAGGCAAATCGCATGGCTGTTACAAAGATAATCGCATGGTCGTGCCAAGATGCCCATGATGAATTCCCCCACAACTGATCGTGACAGATTTACCCCCCCCCCCTCCCAAGACTGGCAAATCTGCATGGAAGATTAACATGATGACACAGGGTGGTCAGTAGTTTACATGGACGGGACACCAATGATAAGCCAGACGAAACACAGATGGGACATAAACATGCATGAACTCCTGGGGTATGGTAGATACCAGGAACCCCCCCCCCCCCTGGCCTCTAGCACCTCCGGCCAGATCTGGCGACATGAGTGATACCCCCCCCCCCTTTTGTGTTGTCCCCTGTGAGGCTCCCGAGGGTTTCCCCTGTGGATGCTGAAATGAGCGCTGACAGCCTAATAGCCCGGCCCCCCCGCTGCCACGAGGCGAACCTGCGGCCGAATGTAAGCAGGGGACGCCAGTCCCAATGCTGGTCGCGGGCCCCCCCCCCCAGGATACCTGAAAGCCCTCGTGGCCTGGAGACGCACTGGAGCCGCGATCTCAGCTCCCTCCACGCTAGTCGGCGCACAGAAATGACATCGGCGGTCGCGGCGGAAGTGACGCACATCAACAGGAAATGAGGCCGACGCTGGACCCGGCGGAGAAGGGAGGATAAGTACTCCCCCAGACTCCGCCTACAAACACAGGCCGGCCTCCGTCCAGCCTTTCAACATATGCCTCATTCCTTATTTGGCATTCGATCACTTTTTGATTAGCGCTGCATCTACTTTGGATAATTTTGTTGTTTTAAGTTTGATACTGGACTTTAAGGTGCTGGCAGCTTTTCTCATTCAATATCTTGCATATTTTTTTTACATATTACTGTATTTTTCTATCGCAGCTTCAGACCTCGGGCTTTGTTTTCTATATTTACTCCTGTATTACAGTGCCCCCCCATCTGGATGAAGGAGCACGGGGGGGGGGGGAACCTTTGGACAGCAGCATTTTCAGTCAGCGGGGAGTGTTAGTTGTACTAGCAGATTTAGATATACTAACAAATTTAAGCCAAACTCCAACTCATACTAGGGCTGGGGAAAAATCGATTTAAATCGTGAATCGAGTTGCGAGGTCAAAAAGATTCAGATTTTGACTAAATCGATTTTTTTTTCCATAGGACCGGCGCTCTGCAGACTAGGCCGAAGCCGCGGCCTCGCAGCCTTTTCCCAAGATCGCGGCGAGTTGCGGGCAGGATTTTTTAGGTGTTGGCCATGGCTTCGGCCTAGTCCGTGGCCTTTTACCAAGATTGCGGCGGACTAGGCCGAAGCCACGGCCTTGCCTAAAAACTCCTGCCCTATTTGAATCGTGAATCTATTTTTTTTTAAATCTGCAGATTTTTTTTGGGGCCAAAATCACCTAGCTCTAACTCATACCACAGTTACACAAGCAGTTACAGCAACTGTTTTTTGTTTTCTTGGGTAAAGGTAAAGGTTAGACATAAATAAAAGCTGATCATTTTAAGCACCCCTGTTAGTGTTCAATGTATTATCTCAACACCCAAACTCGCATTAATTTTAGGAGAATTTGTTCTGTTAAAAAAACAACAGACTTAACGGCTGGATCACCAGGTGAAGTTAAAGAAAAGAAAGTCTAAAAAAGATAACTAGTGTAACTACCACATCTAAGAATTGGTAAGCTACAATATAGTAACAATAGTTTGCTTTGGGCTTTAACCACTTGCCGCCCAGCCTAAACAAAATGACGGCTTCTTGTTGATCAAGGTGGACGTCATATGACAATCCTACCGGATCACATGGCAGCACAGTGGCACAATCTGTCACCGGATGCGTCCACCAGACATCCGATGACTGATCAGTGTACCGGCTCACTGCCAATACCATGCGACAGCTGTGACGAATCACAACAGGTAACATAACAGTTGTAAACAATGGATGGCTTCCTTTCATGCTATCTATTGTATACAATTGTGTTGCTAGCTGTGATTGGTCAGTGTGATCACATGGTACAGACAGGGCCAATCACAACCCATTTGTACCATGCGAGTAGCTCAGGCCAGAAAATATATTTTTTTCCCATACATTCCAGCTTTTCATCATCATACTTGGCTGTAAAATCCTTTTCTTTGAGTACATTATGGGACACAAAGTTGGGCTAATATTAGGGTTGTCCGGATACCCCTTTTTTAGGACTGAGTACGAGTACCGATACTTTTTTTCAAGTAGTCGCCGATACCGAATACCGATACTTTTTTTTAAATGTGTCCCCAAATGCAGCCATGTCCCCCCACAAATGCAGCCATGTCTCCCCATATCCAGCAATACCCCCCGTATGCAGCAATGTCCCCCGTATGCAGCAATGTCCCCCGTATGTAGCAATGTCCCCCGTATGCAGCAATGTCCCCCGTATCCAGCAATGTCCCCCGTATCCAGTAATGTCCCCCGTATCCAGCAATGTCCCCCGTATCCAGTAATGTCCCCCATATCCAGCAAGGTCTCCCGTATCCAGCCATGTCCTGTCCCCCTTACCTTCATCGCGCCGCATCCCCGCTGCCGCCGACTGCTTAATACGGGCAGGGAACATTACAGCTTTGAATAGCTGTAATGATTGGCGCCGCGCTGCGTATAGACACTCCCCCTTGCTCGGGATTGGACAGTTCACCTGAGCAAGGGGGAGTGTCTATACGCGGCGGGGCGGGAAAGACTACAGCTATTCAAATGAATGCTGTAATGTTCCCCGCCCGTATTAACCAAGCGGGGATGCGGCGGGATGCGCTGTAGCAGCGTGTTGCGTCGGCGGCGGCGGGGGGGGGGGCGGGGGGGGGCAGTATTCTATTTTGGTATTAGGTGTCAAAGGTCTTTAGACAGGAAGTGATCCCCTATATAACCCCCTCCCATACAAGAAGTACTTCAGTTTTGAAGCAAGCACTAAATCCTCAAAAGGGGAGGGATCTCTGTGTCCCATGATGTACTCAAAATAAAAGGATTTTACAGGTAAGTATGGCAAAAAAAAATAGGATTTTTGTACTCACCGTAAAATCCATTTCTCTGAATTCATGGACGGACACAGCAGCCTTTGACCTTAGGGTTATATCAGCTTCCTTCCAGGAGAGTTAGGCAGAAAAAAAGCACTTTAACTGTTAACAACACTTTCCTCAGTGCAGCTCCTCCCAGGGGGCGTGGTTCCCCGGGGATTAACCCACACCCTGCTCTAGCAGCTCCAGTTCATAACAAGCAGTACAAACAAAAAGGAGGGGTGGGTGCTGTGTCCGTCCATGAACTCAGAGAAATGGATTTTACGGTGAGTACAAAAATACTATTTTCTCTTCCGTTCATGGACGGACACAGCAGCCTTTGACCTTAGGGACGTCCCCAAGCAGTGTCAAAAAGTTCGAGGGGTGGGAAAACAACACAGCAAACCAGGTTACACCCCAAACAAAACCGGAGTTACTCAACGGAGGAACTCCAACCTTAAATTGCCGCCTGTAACACCTTGCGGCTGAAGGAGGCATCAGAAGATGCACTCACATCCACCTTGTAAAACTTTGAAAAAATGGGGACCGACGACCAGGTCGCTGTCTTACACATCTGTAACACAGAGGCTTGATGCCGGAAAGCCCAAGAGGCACTGATCGCCCTGGTCGACTGCGCCGTAACCTAAAAGGGAGACGCCCGCCCCATCAGGGCATAGGTCTGAAGCACAACCTGTCGGATCCACCTAGGAATGGTGGCCGACGAGACTGTCAGACCTCTTTTAGGACCAGACACGGACACAAACAGTGAGTCCCACTCCCGGAACGGAGCCGTAGCAGACAACTACACTCGAAGAGCCCGAACCACATCCAGGAAATGTAAAGTGGTCTCCTTTGGGTTCCCCGGCCGAGGACACAAGGATGGAAGAACAATGTCCATATCAATGTGAAAAGCTGAAACGACCTTTGGGAGAAAAGACGGATGATGCCGCAGCACCACCTTATCCCTATGGATGACCAAGTAGGGAGCCTTGCAAGACAAGGCCGCCAGCTCAGATACTCGTCTGATCGTGGTAATTGCTACCAGAAAAAAACACCTTTTGTGACAAAGTCAACAAAGGAATCTTCCGAATGTCCTCAAAGGGAGCATCCTGAAGCACTGAAAGGACTAAATCCAAGTCCCATGGGGGTAGTGGATGGCGCACCGGAGGGGCCACATGCCGGACCTCCTGTACAAACGTACGCACCAAGGAGTGCGATGCCAAGGGTCGCTGAAAGTAAACAGCCAGAGCCAAAATCTGACTCTTAACCGCACTTAAGGCGAGAGCCTGATCCACTCCCCGCTGTAAAAACAGCAGAATCCTGGACAACACGTATGTACGAGGGTGCCATTTCATCTCCTCACACATAGAGATGTAGGCCTACCACGTACCATGGTAAATCCTACGTGAGGTAGACTTCCGTGCACGCAGCATGGTAGAGACCACCGAGCCAGACAGGTCTCGGTCCTTCAGTACCTGGCTCTCAACGGCCACGCTGTTAAAGCCAGTGACTGTAAAGCAGGGTGGAAGACCGGACCCTGCGACAGAAGATCTTCCCTCAGGGGTAGACGCCAGGGGGCGTCTGCCACCAGACGCACCAGGTCAGCGTACCAGGAGCGGCGCGGTCAATATGGGGCGATCAGGATTGTTGGAATCCCTTCGGTTTCCACTCTGCGCAGTAGGCGAGGAAGAAGCTTCGGAGGAGGTAAGGCGTAAATCAGGCGATAGTGACCCCAAGGCGCCACCAACGCGTCCGCCCACAGGTCCTTTGAGCTGGCCATGAACCGTGGCACCTTCCAATCGAGACGGGACGCTAGAAGGACCACGTCTGGAGCGCCCCACTTTGGGCACAGACTTTGAAACACCTCCGGGTGGAGTGACCACACTCCTTGGTCTAGCGTTTTGGCGACTTAGGAAGTCGGCTTGCCAATTCTGTACCCCCGGAATGCACACGGCCGATAGAGCCGGAACGGACCTTTTGGCCCACCGAAGGATGTGCGCGACCTCTGTCGCTGCAGCTGAACTCCGTGTGCCCCCCTGATGGTTGACGTACGCCACAGCCGTGGCGTTGTCGGACTGGATCCTGATCGGTCGGCCCCGCAGATCCAGGGACCACCTGGCAAGGCACAGCTGGATTGCTCGGAGCTCCAGTATATTGATTGGCAGGCGGGACTAATCCTGAGTCCAGCGCCCCTGTGCCTCCAAACGCCCCCCAACCGGAGGGGGAGAGGCTGGCATCCGTCGTGACCACAGTCCAGTGGCAAGGTAGAAATGACTTCCCGGTCCGAAGCACCAGAGTCGTCAGCCACCACACCAGGGAAGACTTGACCAGTTGACTCAACTGAATCTGGTAATCCAGAGAAGACGGGAGCTTGTCTCAACGTGACAGAATTTCCTTCTGTAGTTCCCTGGTGTGGAATTGGGCATAAGGAACTGCCTCAAAAGAGGCCACCATCAGACCCAGAACCGTCATGCAGAATCGAAGAGACGACCACTTCTGGGTCAACAGCTGCTGCACCGCAGAATGCAGTGTGCAGAGTTTCTCCGATGGGAGAAAAACTCACGCCTCCGCGGAATCAAGGACTAGCCCTAGGTATTCCCGACGCAGAGACGGAACCAACACTGACTTCTGGATATTCAGAAGCCAGCCGAACTCTTGGAGAGTCTGACACGTGATAGACACGTCCTCTTCTAATTCAGAGCCAGAGGAAGCTCTCAGGAGAAGGTCGTCCAGATATCCTACGATAGCGATCCCTCGCTGTCTCAGCAGGGCCAGTATCGGGGGGAGCACCTTGGTGAAAACCTGTGGTGCCGAGGCCAGGCCGAACAGGAGGGTCACAAATTGAAAGTGGTCCTCCCTGATCGCAAAGCGCAGAAATCTCTGGTGCTTTGTGCATATGGGAACATGCAGGTATGCGTCCATGATATCTGAGGACACCATGAAGTCCCCCCGATGGAGCGCAGCTATCACCGAGCAAATTGACTCCATCCTGAATGTTTGCACTTTGACAAAAGTCCTCAAGAGGTCCAGGATTGGGCGGACCCCTTCCTACCTGGGGACTACAAACAGATTGGAGTAAAACCCCTGAAACCGTTCCATCGAGGGAACTGGCACAATCACTCCCCTGACCAGAAGATGGACAGCCCCTGACAGAGCCTGCCGGCGAACCGGAGGAAGCCAGAGGTTGGAGTGAAAAATTCAGTTTGGTGGACAAGTGAGAAACTATCTTGTACCTCGAGGAAACTACTTCGCAAACCCAACGGTCGGAGAGGAGAGACATCCACCGAGCCATGAATTCACAAAGCCGGTCCCCCACCCAAGACACGGGCGGGGGCAGACCTGCAGACAGAAGCAGGTTTGTCCGCAGACTTGTTGGGCTTGCGGTACCAGGTGCGCCACTGTCTTAGCACCTTGCAAACCTTTTCTCACCGCACTGGGCGGGCGAAAAAAAAACCGCTTGGTAAAGGAGGGCCCTTGCTTATGGCGAGGCTCCTAGCCCTTCCCAGACCGTGGGAGCAGTGTGCTCTTACCACCCGTGGCATCCTTAATGATGCCATTCAGGGATGCCCCAAAAGATCGTTCACCCTTAAAGGGTAAATCCACCAAGGCCTCCTTTGAAGACTGGTCTGCAGACCAGCATATCAGCCACACAAGGCGGCGCAGTACCACCGCATAGGCGGAAGCCCTGGAAAGCAAGAGCGGAACCAGGACCGACTCACAGACAAATTTCAGACCCTGAACCAATTGTTCAGCCATGTCCTTGCAGGTCTCGGAAGCACCCTGTGCCTCCAGCTCCTGCAGCAAAAGGCTATGCCCGCACAGTCAGAGTCCGTGACACCAGAGCCCCGGCCAAAACCGGTCTCACAGCCTAACCGACTACCGCGAAGATGGAGCGGGCCACAGCCTCCATACACCCATTCCCGGGGTCCTTAAAGGCAGGAGCCCCAGCCACAGGCCAATGTGGTGGGTTGATCAACCTGGACAAGGGAGGGTCCACGGATGGAGGAGAGACCCACTTTTACTAAAACGTTCCTCCACAAAGGGATAACGGGTCGCAAAGGCAAAAACTGTCTGCGGCGTATCCCATTCCTTGTACAACAAACTGTCCAAAAAAGGAACACAAGGAAACACATTTTCAGTGCGTCGCGGTTTGCGGGACCCAAAAGGGACTGGCACACCAGGTGCCCCCGCCACATCCTCAAGTACTGAGTATCATGCCCGCAGAAAAAATAGCTCCAACAATTCCAATCAGCAACCGACCCAGAAGCGGAGTCGCTCAAACTGTCCGCGTGGGTTAGGCCCGCATCATCTGACAATACAGATACCACGTCAGAGATATCCCCAGAAGCAGGCCAGGGAGGGGGGTGCTAATATACCCGCCATCTGGCCACCAGTCGATTCAATCTGGCGAGAAAAACGCCACCGACATTGCCTCAGCAGATGCGGCAGGGGGAGGGGCAGCACGGGTTAACACAGGCTTTGCTGGGGAAGAAGTACCTGTCCAGGCTCCATCATGCCCCACCGCTGTGTAACCCAAACTGCAAATCAAAAAACACCCACGGTCACCTCCCGTCCATACCACCTTACCCGAGCAAGGGTCCACTACTTACCCGTCCTGCGACCACCGGCTGGAGGTATCCCAGACAGAACCAACATCCGCATAAACGGCATGGCTGTCGGCCAGATACACTGTGACAAAGCCATAAAGACCGGTCATATGTGTGCCCTAGAACAAGATGTTCCCCGGCCGCCCCTGGAGCAATGGGGCATGTCGTGGACGACCCAAAGCTGAGCTGAGGGCCGGCACACGCTCGATGGCCGAACATAGGGGGACTACAAGAGCCAAGACCCAGCCGGTCACCCAGTCGGCAGTTAATAGAAGAATCTCAAGATCCAAAAATGCAGGAACAAAACAATAAAAAGTGAAAAAAAATCGCAAAAAAATCTCCAGAGTACAGGGACTCTAAAGTGCCTGACCTCTCCTGTCGTTGGGCAGAAAAAAACTGGAGCTGCTAGAGCAGGGTATGGGTTATACCCGGGGAACCACGCCCCCTGGGAGGAGCTGCACTGAGGAAAGTGTTGTTAACACTTAAAGTGCTTATTTTCTGCCTAACTCTCCTGGAAGGAAGCGGAGATAACCCTAAGGTCAAAGGCTGCTGTGTCCGTCCATGAACGGAAGAGAAAATCTATTTTCTTTTTCATACATCATGGGAGTTTGGCTAATATTACCTACTGGGACATCCCAGAGCAATAGCCTTGAGGGGAGGGAGACACCCTGTCAAACAATAGCCATCAGACCCTATACGGCAGACCGCAGTACACTGTGGCCGAAAGCCGAATACCCAGATTGCATATTGTCTTGCTGAAACATCTTGTTAACAAGGAGAGGGTTTATGCAAAGTTAGGGAGTAACCAATGGGAGGGAGTAATCAATGACACAGCCATATGTGCAGAGCCCTGCGTGGCAGTGCTCTCTTTGAATTGTGGCAGCAAGTAAGGGGGAGAAGATTCATGTCTCGATGTCACACATTGGGGGGGGGGGGGGGGGATCAGGGGGAGAGGGGTCTGATGATAAAAATGTTAAACCCTAAACATGGTTTAACATGTTCAGAAAGGTGAATTTATCCTTTAAAGGGGTTGTAAAGGTTTGTCTTTTATTTTCTAAATTGATTCCTTTAAGCTAGTGCATTGTTGGTTCACTTACCTTTTACTTCGATTTCCCTTCTAAATGTTTTTTTTTCCTTTGTTTGAATTTCTCACTTTCCATTTCTCCTCAGTAAGCTTTCCACCATCATCTAAGCGGTGTAAAGTCATTTAGAACAGCTTACTGAGAAGGAACAGGAAATGAGAAATTCAGACAAAGAAAACAAAACATTTAGAAGGGAAATTTAAGGAAAAGGAAAGTGAACCAACAATGCACTAGCTTAAAGGAACCTATTTAGAAAACAAAAAACAAACTTTTACAACCCCTTTAAGAGAATTTAGAATCAATTAAGAGTATGCAATAATAATGAAGCAATTTAAATCAAAGTTTATATTGAGAACTCTGGGCACTTATGTTCTTGATTTATGTATCCACCAGGACCCCCGTTGACCTAATCACCTTATAAAATTGCCAAGTCTCCAATGTTTCTGAACTTTTTCAAACCCCCCAAAAGGCTAGGATCTTTATTATGACACAACCTAAAATGTTTTGAAACATGACAACCTATTGGAGGGAGTGCTACACAATTTTAAGATTTTTTTTGGCTGGTGTGAAGCACATCTAGAGTATAAGCATAGCTCCCAAAGGAGCTGCAAGGCACTTTACTGTGTGGTGTGATATGTTCACATAGGTTGATGTCTTTTAAATTGTATTCCTTTTTAAAAGAAATGTGGACCTTCCCATTAAAGAGCAAACTGTTATGCCGCGTATACACGGTCGTTTTTCGGCATGAAAAAAAATGACATTTTTAAAAACGTCATTTAAAATCATCGTGTGTGGGCTTCACATAGTTTGTTGGCTTCTGAAGAATTTGAACATGCTGCATTTTTTTATGTTGTTTTTTAAAATGTAGTTTTTCGGGTTGTAAAAAAATATCGTGTGTGGGCTAAAACGACGTTTTAAACCCGCGCATGCCCAGAAGCGAGTTATGAGACGGGAGCGCTCGTTCTGGTAAAACTACCATTCATAATGGAGTAAGCACATTCATCACGCTGTAACAGACAAAAAAAGCGCAAATCGTCTTTTACTAACAAGGAATCAGCTAAAAGCAGCCCAAAGGCGAATAGAACTTCCCCTTCAGAGTGCCGTCGTACGTGTTGTACGTCACCGCGCTTTGCTAGATCATTTTTTTAAAACGATGGTGTGTGGGCAACATCGTTTTTAATGATGAAGTTGGAAAAACTTCGTTTTTTTTCATGCCGAAAAACGACCGTGTGTACGCGGCATGAGTCTCCTTCCTGCATCTCTGTTCTTTAGTGAGAAGCGATAGCATTTTACAACAGATAAATAAACGTAAACCCTAGCCAATTTGAATGTAGCATATAACGATAGAAAAAACACATAAGCAGCAGGTAACTTCAGTGAAAAATAAATGTCAAAAATAGCAATAGACACAGAGATATAGAAAGTACATGCTATTCTCAACTTTACCTAAGTGGAGCTTCTATGCGTACATGCTATTCTCAACTTTACCTAAGTGGAGCTTCTATGCATGACACTAAAAAACCTTCTGCATGCAGCTTCCCCCCAAATACTTAGATGAGGCCGATGGCAATCCAGCAATGTGCAGGAGAGCCGCTGCTCTACCGAGTCTCTGCCTCCTCATCGGCTGAGACACAGTATAGGAGCCATCAGCCAGGGAAGAGAGAGTGAGGGGTGGGACTTGGTCATGCTCTGTGTCTCCCATAAACACACAGGAGGTAGCTCGAGAGCGAGCAAGCGGATTGCAATGGGGGCACTCGGAAAGGGGGAGAAGCCCAGAGCTCCAGCGGGGGACCCAAGAAAAGGAGGATCAGGGCAGCTCTGTGCATTGGTTTATCACATTAAGCCCCCACTTTAACCTCCATCCTCCATATTGGTCTTTGAATATGATGGGCAGCCTCACAGATTAAAAAGAAGGCTTAGGAGGTAGGATCAGACAGGCTAAACTAGACTCTAGATTTGCATAGACGCTTAACTACCTATAGCTCTGGATCTAATGATTGTTTTGAAAGGAATTTTTACTCAAGTATTCTTAGGTTATGCACTTTTATTTTGCACCACATGCTAAAACAGAATTACCTAGGATATTAATAAATTTGTTTCAATCTGTAAACGTACATAAAAAAAAAAAAAACAAAAAAAAAAAAAAAAACACAAACATGGTTTGTCGTTTTCTGCACTGCATACCTTGCAAGCTGTAGCCATCTGATGATATCAGGAGGAAGCTCAGTCCTGCCCCGCATTTTCTTTGCTGGCGGCTCCCCTGGTGGCTGCAGGTGCTGCAGTCCTTTTTCCAGCAGCAGGATACCCAGTGGCTGCTGCAGGCTTTGTATACTACTTGTGCTCACGCTCGTTGGGTTCAGGTTAAGGAGTTCAATGTGATGATAACACATATTCTGCAGGGGAAAAATGTGCCTTATTCAATAGTAAATAAATATACTAGCACCAGAAAAAAACAAAAAACACTGGACGCAGATTGTTTTCCTTTCACAGGCTAAAGTTGCACTTTCCAAAAGAAGAAGAAGAATAAGTAAAGGAAAAATAAAAACATCATTGTAACATTGTAGCCTAGGACTGAACAAGAGAAATCAATCTTTTCCCCATTAATATAAAATAATGTGGATGAAGGAACCAAGATTACCGGCTATTGTATGCAGACAGTGGCAGTACCCATAGCTGCCTGAAGACTCGACTCTTTCAAAATTACTTTTCTTGAGGCAGGAGGTGCTGACAGAAAACACCCTTGAATTTCAGCTAATTTAGCAGGAATTGTCCAAAAAAATCTTCTATGGCCAGCTTAACAATAGATGGCAGTTCAAATATCTTTTCCTTTGTGCAAAAAGGGGAAAAGAAAATGCTCAGATATGAAAGAGCCTCAACTCTTTTGCTACCAGGGCAATTTATTTATTTTTGTCTATTTGATCACGCATACTAAAACGCAAATTTGTTATTTACATGAAAACGCACTTAAAGCAGGGGTTCACCCTAAAAAAAAATTCTAACATTGCATGGAGCCGACCTATAAGACGACAGTATGCTGTTTTTTTTTTTCTTGCGTACATACTATTTTAGGGCTATTTTGACCCCTGGCTTCCCCGCGGGAGTGGGCGTTCCTAATCACAGGCTGTGATTGACGTGCTTCCGACCGGCGCATACTGCGCGTCACGAGGCGCCGTATAGAGCCGCACCGACGTTCGGCTTCTTTTGGCAACTCATGATGCACAGTATGCGCCGGTCGGAAGCACGTCAATCACAGCCTGTGATTAGGAACGCCAACTCCCACGGGAAAGCCGGGGGTGAAAATAGCCCTAAAATGGTATGTACGCAAAAAAATAAATAAAACAACAGCATACTGTCGGTCTCATAGGTCGGCTCCATGCAATGTTAGAATTTTTTTTTATGGTGAACCCCCGCTTTAAGATGACTGAAAGCACAGGAGTCATACAGTAAAATGATGGTAATGGAAAACTTTTACGTCCTTTGATTTCTGCGCTACCGTTTATTAAAATGTATGTTTTCAGTAAGAAATCAATCAACAATCAAGAATGTTTCAATCAATCAAGAAACATCAGGCTGCATTCACACTTGTGCAAATCCAAAGTTGTACGTTTTCCATTGGGACTTTGATGCAACTTTGGATGGGTGCGACTTTGGCTGTTGACTTTGACTGTTGCACAAATGTCGCATTGATAACATTAAAGGGGTTGTAAAGTCAGAAGGTTTTATAGCCTAATGCATTAGGGTAAAAAGCCTTCCGTGTGCAGCAGCCTCCCCCCCCCCCAAATACTTACCTGAGGTCCATCGCTGTCCATGAGTGTTTCAGCCATCTGTGACTCTCCCTCCTGATTGGCTGAGACACAGCAGCGGCATCATTGGCTCCCCTGCTGTCAAAGTCAGTTATGCATGGTAGCCAATCAACTTAAAACCTCAGCTTGTTTAATTAAGCTTTGATAAAATAAAAATTGAACCCGATTGGTTTCTAGGCAGAGCTGCACCAAATTTTTCACTCTCCAGTTTTAGTAAATCAATCCCTGTGTGAAGTACAAACATACCAAATATGTTGAGCTTTAAAACTGAGTGCATCTGAAAAATGGCAAAAAAACGATGATACCCAAAAATCTTACCTGCTAACCCATAAAATCGGAATATTTAACATGTTCCAGCAATAACCAGTTTATAAAGGTAATCAATGTGTGGAATGGCACAAGTCTGTTATACTTACCTGGACACAGGCAATGAAAGGTGGAAAGTAGGACACCGTGCTGCTCAAGAAGTGGTTGAACTGACTAAGCAGTTTTGTAACAATGCTGTTCATGTAGGATGAGCTACTAGTGATCTCTATTTGTTCCAGGATTCCAGAAAACAATGAACTGAATAATTGTTTTGCTAGAGTAGAGTCTCTCTATTGAAAGGGAGAAACTAATGTAAGACCAACAATAATGCCATTCAAATGAAAAGGATTGTAATTCTGCCATTTCTATTGATATAACATGACGCACTATATACCGGTATTTGAAAAATAATATTTATATTTACACTGCTTCAATGAAAAACTCATATGTATTTTTGATGTGTTTTCTGGTTGCCTGACACCAAAAATGCAACTGTGGTGCACTTTTTGAACATGCACCAAAAACTTTTAAAAATGCACCACACCCGCAGCACATTGGTGTGAAGAGCTTTACAGGATTTAAAGGGAAACATTTTTCATGCATTTTGTTTTGCTTTCTAGACACACCAAAAACTGATCAGTGTGAAAAGGTCCTTATACAACTATGCAATAGCTTTAGACCTATTCCTTAGAAGACATAAGAAGTTAGACACTATCTTGCTTTTTTTTTTTTTTAAACATTTTTCATATAGGTATGGTATTATACCCAAATAATGTTTAAAAGAAAATTATAAAGTATTTTACATTTCATAACTATAGACAACTGTTTCCAATAAAGTGTGTGTGTAAAAAAAAAAATTGCATAGGACCAGCTGCCTCTTAGTTCATTTTACCATGATCAAACTTCCTTTTCACAAAATGAATTCAAGTTTGACACAAGATATGTTTTAGTATGTGTAGTTAAGACTCGGATCCTAAAAGAATTGAGCTCTGTAATTTCAAAGCCAGTTTATCGAATTTTTAGGGACTCCTTAACCACTTCAGCCCCGGACCATATTGCAGGTCAATGACCAGGCCACTTTTTGCGATTCGGCACTGCGTCACTTTAACTGACAATTGCGTGGTCGTGCGATGTGGCTCCCGAACAAAATTGGTGTCCATTTTTCCCCACAAATAGAGCTTTCTTTTGGTGGTATTTGATTACCTCTGCGGTTTTTATTTTTTGCGCTATAAACAAAGATAGAGCGACAATTTTGAAAAAAAAAAAAAGAATATTTTTTACTTTTTGCTGTAATAAATATCCCCAAAAATATATAAAAAAACATTTTTTTTCCAGTTTAGGCCGATACGTATTCTTCTACATATTTTTCGTAAAAAAAAAAAAAAAAAAAAAATCGCATTAAGCATTTATTGATTGGTTTGCGCAAAAGTTATAGCATCTACAAAATAGGGCAAAGTTTTATGGCATTTTTATTAATATTTTTTTATTTACTAGTAATGGCGGCGATCAGCGATTTTTATCGGTACTGGGACCTTATGGCTGACACTTTTGACACCATTGGCTTTTTTATTGCGATCAGTGCTATAAAAATGCATGGATTACTATAAAAATGCCACTGGCAGGGAAGGGGTTAACACTAGGGGGCGAGGAAGGGGTTAATTATGTTCCCTGTGCGTGTTCTAACTGAAGGGGGGTGGGACTGACTTGGGGAAATGACTGATCGCTGTTCATACATTGTATGAACAGACGATCTGTCATTTCTCCCCCTGACAGGACCGGGAGCTGTGTGTCGGTGATCGCGCCCGCCGGGACCAGGGGCGAGGGCGTGCGCACCCCTATTGGCTGATTCGCGAGATGACATAATATTACGTGATCTCGCGCAGCTGAGCCGTCCTGCCGCCGTAAAACTGTGGGGGTTGGTTGGCAAGCGGTTAACCACTTCAGCCTGGACCATTTGGCTGGCCAAAGGCAAGGCCAATTTTTTCAATTCGTCACCGCGTCGATTTAACTGACAATTGCGCAGACGTGCGACGTGGCTCCCAAACAAAATTTACATACTTTTTTTCCCACAAATAGAGATTTCTTTTAGTGGCATTTGATCACCTCTGCGGTTTTTATTTTTTACGCTATAAACAAAAATATATTTAATTTTTTACGCTATAAACAAAAATTGTCCCCAGACGAAGACACGTGACCCCGTGTCGTAACGCGTAGGGATTGGATGGACGTACACCTGGAGTGACGTAAGCAGGCGCCGAGGACGCCGCTCGTTTATTTGAATTATTGCACGATTTTAGCTATTGTTATGTAAGCACAGGTTTTTCCAATAAAACTTCCCCCTGAGTCTTACCTTACTACACTATTGGAGGTTTTTTGTTCTTTTCTCTCCCCCTGCTCTGTTATCATTGGGATTGGCCGAGGAGAAGCTCCATTAGGTGAAAGGGAAGATTGGTTGTGGTCACTAGCAGAGGACTGACATTAAGGATCTCTCTGATGCCCTATATCACTGGCCTGGAGGTAAGAGTTCTGTGAGCCTGGTGAGGAATATGATCATCCATCAGTCAACTACTTGTTTATATTTGTCCTAGTGGGAGTCCAGCTACATCACCATTTCCATCTGGCAGCTTGTCACAACTGTATCATTGGGACTTTTTTGCACCATACATTTCATTGTATTTTAGAACACACTTTCTGAGCCTTGGGCTCTTTTTTATTATTATTGATTTATATGTTTCTTTCACGTTATTAATTCTTCACAATATGTATTTATTTACTCATCTCACTTTATTTGGAGCTTGCTGCTCCTTGGATTATTATTGACAATATTTATTGTCACTTACCATGTCTGCGTGAAATTTTGCGCAGAACCCCTTTTAAGTTTGATTCCCCATTTGTGTATTGTAAACACGATTAGGTTTTGCTGCACTTTATTTATTTTGTTTTGATTATTATACTTGAGGGATTCATAATAGCGCAAAGGCACTTGTCACTTTAAACAAAAATAGAGCGACACTTTAAAAAAAAAAAAAAAAAAAAAAGGAATAATTTTTACTTTTTGCTATAATAAATATCCCCCAAAAATATATATAATTTTTTTTCCCCCTCAATTTAGGCCGATACGTATTTGTCTACATATTTGTCAGTAGATTGCTTGGATTCTTTCCTAAATGTACATAATATAACTGGGTACTAATTTATTTTCCCTGCTGTAGCAATTTAGATCAGCCTTTGCTGGGGTTTACGCCTTCCTCTGGACCAACTGTGGGTATAGGATTGTGTATATGGGATTGTATATTATTTTTTGTATTTATTTATTATGGTTGAACTAGATAGACTTGTGTATTTTTTTCAACCTGACTAACTATGTAATTATGTAACTATATTTGTGTACAAGTTATGTGACACGATGCAAGTGGCCTTTGGAAAGAACTATAAATCTGAGAGGAACTCAAAAAAAGAACTTGAAGAAAATTTTGAAAAACAGGAAGAAACATTGGGGAATTTGTAGGAAAGGTAGGCTGGTGTCCAGTTAGTATATATATTATAATCCTGCCTGTCACATAGATAATGCTGTTTTCATAGAGCCCTGTTTTATTTTTTTTGTTTTTTTTTCTGCCTACAACATAATCTTTTATACAAAATTACTATTACCCAGTATTAATACAGTATTCATTTTGGAAATACATATTTTTAGAACATAAGATATCAAACACATAGAGAGTGCATTGTTTTCAATAAGTTGGACAGCTCATAGACTTTCATTTATGGCAGGCCATAGATTATGTGAATTTCTTACCTGCAACCACCAGTTGCAGGAAAGAAAATCGCTAGATTCCCCCATCAACACAGTCTGTGTTGATGTTGGAATCCCTCTTGCGGAGTTACTAAGGTGCAGCAGCGCTTTTATTTAGCATCAAATTGTCAAAATGGCGACACTTATACCCAATAGGCTTTTTAAGGCAATAAAATAATAAGGGCCTATTCACACTATTGTGTTGCAGTAACATGCACAAAGCCATGTTACACACAGTGATATGCCATTTTTTTTGAATGGCAAACAAACTCACCAAGGTGGTGCAGTGCAACGCACTTAAGTTATGGCATGTTGCAAGACATCCATGTGGATCCATCCTTGCATTGTGGTGTGCTGTATAAAAAATATTGTGCATGTCTTTTTCCATGGGTAAGGTTGCTGCCAAACCATTCATTATAAATGGCCTGCCTTGGCCCAACATACCTAAACACAAGGTAACATGTTGCATTAACACCATGCATAGTGTAAAAGCAGCCCAAGAGCTAGTGGATTTATTAAAACACTGCCTTTGTCTAGACTAGTCCAAGAATTATATGTGCAGTGGATCGAGCATATATTCCTCGGAAATATCCGTTAATACATAGCATTAAATTGATGAAACTGGAGGTTGGAGTTTGATACAGGTATTGCTTTTGGTGCCTTCAAAAAATAATAAACTTTTTGTGTTTTAGATGTGTTTTTTCCTCAAGCAATCACTGAAAAATCTGTAGTACATAATTTCCTCATATGTCCTCATTGGAGCTTATTTCATTGTATTAAAAAAATGAACAAAATCTACTCACATGTGCTAATGCTTGCAGAGGGGCAATGAGAGAACTGTATGCAATCTGAATATCTGGCAAGTCTCCATGGCGGTAATTTCTATACAGAATGACTTGAGCATCTTGCTTCATCTTTCGCTCGACTTTTATTGCCTGGAAAAAAAAAAAGATGTATGCTTTTTCTTGCCATGAGGGCATTTTGTAGCACCTGGAAAAAATGGTGTTCATTTTAAATTGCAGTTACCTTTAACATTTTGCAGTTTATCTTCTGATATTTGCAGTGACCACAAATAAGGGTTAAATCTAACGGGAAAGACTTAGATAGATTCAAATAATTGCCTAATCAAGGTGACCACAAAATCCAGAACCACACCTAATCTTCTCTCTAGTACCTGAGGTTAAAGCCTGCAGCCTAGTCTCAGAGAGGTTTGCTCTCGCAGATTGAGAACAACTGGGAACTGCAAAGACTGCTTCCTAAAGTCTCGATCACTTAAAAATAAAAAATCACGTGATTATGTGTTTTTTTTCCCTAAGAGCCTGTAAAGAATAAGGGCCCTTTCACACGTGCGGACCGTTCGTCCGTTTTTTCATACGTCCGTTTACGGATTAAAACGGACTACAATGCTTTCCTATGGGATAGCGGATGAGCATCCGCTAACGTCCGTTTACATCCGTCTCCGTCAAGCTCCATTTTTTTGAACGGAAGAAAACCCTATTTTTCATCAGGAAAAAAAAAAAAAAACGGAACGGACGGAAAACGGATGTTAGTGGACGATCCGTTAACATCTGTTTTTTCTTCAAAATATGTAAAATTTCAGAATTCAATAAACTTTAATATGCATGCAATATGCATACATTACAATACCCTTTGACCCAGGAAGTGTAAAGTCACATGCTTATTAAGCACATGCTGCCTAGTGCCTGGAGAGAAGACAAGATAAAGGAACTGGAGAGAAGACAGAAGAATGGCCAGAGATGTTTCACAGGAACAACACATACAGCTTGTGCATGTTAGGCCTGTACAGTGACAGAAACATGTCTAGTATTAAATGGGAAGAAATCTTTGAGGCGGTGACACCGAACTGGCTGACACTCAGCACCAAGAGGCGTAGGATACGTGGGAAGCAGTATGTGGGATGGGGGTGGGTTGGCATGGTAAAACTTGTAGTCCATCCATATGTCAGCATCCATATGCCTGCCACAAGTTGTAGACTGGCCACGTCACCTGCCACAAGTTGTGGACTGTCCACTGGCCACGTCACCTGCCACAAGTTGTGGACTGTCCACTGGCCACGTCACCTGCCACAAGTTGTGGACTGTCCACTGGCCACGTCACCTGCCACAAGTTGTGGACTGTCCACGTCACCTCCCACATGTTGTGGACTGTCCACGTCACTTGCCATGTCACCTGCCACAAGTTGTGGACTGTCCACGTCACCTGCCACGTCACCTCCCACATGTTGTGGACTGTCCACTGGCCACGTCACTTGCCACAAATTGTGGACTGTCCACTGGCCACGTCACCTGCCACAAGTTGTGGACTGTCCACGTCACTTGCCACAAGTTGTGGACTGTCCACGTCACTTGTCACGTCACCTGCCACAAGTTGTGGACTGTCCACTGGCCACGTCACTTGCCACGCCACCTGCCACAAGTTGTGGACTGTCCACTGGCCACGTCACCTCCCACATGTTGTGGACTGTCCACTGGCCACATTACTTGCCACGTCACCTGCCACAAGTTGTGGACTTTCCACGTCACCTGCCACAAGTTGTGGACTGTCCACGTCACTTGCCACAAGTTGTGGACTGTCCACGTCACTTACCACGTCACCTGCCACAAGTTGTGGACTGTCCACTGGCCACGTCACTTGCCACGCCACCTGCCACAAGTTGTGGACTGTCCACTGGCCACGTCACCTCCCACATGTTGTGGACTGTCCACGTCACCTGCCACAAGTTGTGGACTGTCCACGTCACCTGCCACAAGTTGTGGACTGTCCACGTCACTTGCCACAAGTTGTGGACTGTCCACTGGCCACGTCACCTGCCACAAGTTGTGGACTGTCCACTGGCCACGTCACCTGCCACAAGTTGTGGACTGTCCACGTCACCTGCCACAAGTTGTGGACTGTTCACTGGCCATGTCACGTCACCTGCCACAAGTTGTGGACTGTCCACTGGCCACATCACTTGCCACAAGTTGTGGACTGTCCACTGGCCACGTCACCTGCCACAAGTTGTGGACTGTCCACGTCACTTGCCACGTCACCTCCCACATGTTGTGGATTGTCCACTGCCCATGTCACCTGCCACGTCACCTCCCACATGTTGTGGATTGTCCACTGGCCAGGTCACTTGCCATTAGTTGTGGATTGTCCACTTGCCACGTCACCTGTCACGTCACAACTGTATTCCAAATATGGGTTTCAAATAGTATACGTACATGTTGGAGTTCTATCAGTTCATTGTGTCTACTGTTCCTTTGCAGGAGAGCAAATCACGACACGATGGCGGTCACTTAGAGACCGTTACAGGCGGGACCTGAACGAGGAGGTTAAGAGTAGAAGCGGAGCTGGATCATCCAAAAAAAAACATGGCTCTTTCTTTGAGATGATGGACTTAAGAAGGTAACTAAATAAATTGGTTATCCCCTATATTAAATTAGTTGGCCTAGTAAACTCCAAATTGGAAGTAAACTTTATCCAAAAAAACAAACCCTACAAGACAAAGGCCGTAGCCGTGATGATGTCATGCGTGTGGGAGTCACCAGTCACGGCACGATCGCCTTCAGAAATGGCACGCTTAGTCAGGCACCGTTGTCTACGTGTTTTCTGCAAATATCTCCTAAACCGTGTAGGTTTAGGAGATATTTCTTGCACCTACAGATAAGCCTTTTAATCTAGGCTTAATTGTAGGTAAAAGTGGTCTGTAGGGTTTACCACAACAATAATTAAACACATGGATCTATGTATTGTAATAACTATTCTGTATTGATCTTTTATCCATCTATCAACGAATATTTTACAGTACTGCCAGCAACATTTCAGAGACCGAAGAAGAGGAGGGGGATGCAGAGGCTACACATCAAGAGCCTGAGGGAGAGATGGGAGTTGCAGAGAACCAGCCAAGCCCTGATGAAAACCTGTCTACAGCCACCCTACAAACACAACGTGTGCCTGTAAGTATCCTATATCAAATGACTCCTGTTGAAATCTTGACAAAATAAAATGTGCTAATAAATGTTCCACCCCTCAGATACGTTCTGTTACCACATCAAAAGGCAAACGTCACAGGAAGAAAAAACCTGATATGGATGGAGCCATGTTAGCATTCATGGAGGAGATGAGGGGAATGCGCAGGGCTGAGGCAGACAACAAGGATCCATTTTCAGATCCAAACAATGAGGATGCAAGCTTTCTACGTAGTATCTACCACCATCTCCAAAAAGTACCCAATCCCAGAAAAATGGACGTGCAACTCGCAATTGGCAATTTTAGTGGGGCGTGTGTTAGAGCTGCTCTGGCTGGTGAACCCATGCCAGCAGTTATTACCCCTCTCCAACGCCCATACCAAACCGAGCAAGCTCCACCACCTCATGTTAATCAACAATACCACCCAGGCTTTATCCCCCATCACCACCATGCCCCAGCCACCACTGCCCAAAATTTTGGACCCCCACTCCAAGCACCCACCTATGAGTCCTTCACTTCTCAGGCCACTTCATATGCCAATTCATCCCAATCTTACAATCCCTATTCCACTTCCCCCAGACCTTATTATCAGGAACTTTAAGTAATCTCACATTTAAGTTGCCCCGTTTGAATCCCCATTTTCAGTTGCCCCGTTTCCAAATGTTCTACAATTTCCATCTCTCCTCTGGCTCTTGATGTGTATCCTCCTTTTTTTACAGTATATTTTGTTATGTATGTTGCGGTCACTTCTATGACCTTAATAAAGGAAATTGACTGCATAAAAAAGTAATTTTGTTTATTGTACTCTATATAAACCAAAAGCAACTGATACAAAAGAATGTGATGGTCATAGGGTCAGTGATGATGACACTAGGAGAATGAAAACTATCAGCTTTAAGCATACACTGATAGAAGTCACAAGACTGCTATAATGCCAATGAGAAAAGGTAGTATTTATTTAAACTATTGCATTTCCATTTTCTGTGGGAAAACAAAGATCATGCAGGTTAGCAAAAGGGGGTCAAACATGGTACTAGCAAGGGGCACATAATAAAGTGCCTGGTGAGTGTTTTTACACATGTTGATACTGCCACGGAAACTCTCCCTCTGGGGACATGAAATCGTTTGCAAACGTATCACGCATGGTAATGACTGAATTGTTGGGTCGCTGTCCGGTAAACCGGACAGAAGGTAAATTTATCTTGTCCTCTTCCTCAACAGTAATTCCTTCTTAATCATGTATAATATTATGGAGGACACAGCATGCTAGTTGGGCATTCTCCAGGCTCAGTTGAATTGTTGTATGGAATATGCACCACTTGCTGGTCAAAATGCCAAAGGTGCATTCAATAAGGCGCCTTGCACGACTCAACCGATAATTAATTTTTTTTTGGGGGGGGAGTTAGATTGTGCCTGGCATAAGGTCTTAGGAGATGCTGAGAAAGAGCAAATGCCTCATCAGCTACAAGCACATGTGGCATATCTGGCACTACCTCCTGGAAGAGGTTTGTCTGATGGCAAATGAAAGTGGCCCTCAAGTAGTCTTCTCCCCATTTGTGATGCTGTAAACACTCTTGAGTCTGCATTTGATCCATACGCCCCAATATCTACAGCTACAAACTTATAATCACTGTCACAGATTGCCATAAGCACAAGGGAGAAGTATTTCTTGTAGTTATAATATTGTGAGCCAGATCCAGGTGGCATCTGAATTCGGATGTGTTTCCCATCCAGGGCTCCAACACAATTAGGGAATTGGGTTTTCTTCCAAAACCCATTTGCAATTTCCTGCCACATGGATGTATCTGGAACAGGCATTGCAGTACACCGAAGCTCCTCCCATATTGCTTGACAGGTGTCATGCACAATTCCAGAAATTGTAGAGGTTCCCAACAAAAAATAGTGGTTTAGGGACGTATAGGATAGTCCAGATGCCAAAAACCTAGGAAGAGTAGAAGAAATGATGAAAGGAATCCAACATTACGCTGGACATAATCAAGCAGAAAGGCTGGCTGGCTTAAGTAGAAGTCGCTCCTCTGGAGGCACACAACGTCTCATATCCGTGTTCATCCTTTCCAAACGGGGATGCAACTTTTCCAACAAAAATGGAAACGTTGGAACAGACATTCGTGTAAAATTGAAATTTTTTTTACGGGAAACGTCGCAGATCTGCATAGTGTAGAGCAAAAAACCCTTCAGTTGGCCTCTTGAGCAGCATGGGATGTGTCCAGTACCTGCGTCTTCTCGCAGAAATCTTCCTGGTCCTGCTTTTTTGTCTCCTCAAATAGGATAACATGACAAATAATGTCACATGCTCCAAAAATCTACCCAAATCCATTGCTGGATAATAAGCACGAACACTACAGCAAGGTATCAGGAAGCACAAAGCGAGCTGAAACCACAAAGCAGCATGGAAAGCACAATGCACGCTGGGTAGAACAAAGAATCATGGGAAAATTGAAGAAAAGCTGATTAAATAAAGTTCTAACAAAATAAAAAAAAAACGGATGAAAAACGGAAGTGCAAACGGATGAAAACTGACAACAACTGATGATAAAAAAACGTGACTGAACTGATCTAATGTATGTACGGTCCGCACGTGTGAAAGGGCCCTAACAAGTGCAATGTCAGGCTCCTGCAGACTGTCAGTACAGCTGTGCCTGCACCTCCCGTATGGGCAGACAGTTACTGAAGTCCAGGAAGATCAATGAAATACAAACCAGCTGCTATGATGGAAGATGGTACTTGTAGTGCATTCATTTACAGAACTCTGCAAAAAAAATGATGTCTGCTTTCACAATGGTGTATCGGATTGGGATGCGGGCAGGTGCTTTAAAAACGTATTCTTTAATTAACATTCTCCAAGAAATGGTATAACGGCAATATGCTGAATGCGAACATCAAAAGTTACTTCAGTCTTTTTAGGTTAGGTCTGCCATTTATAATACTTGACTGTCAAAATAGAACATTTGACTGTTGGGTGATATCATCTGGGAAAAAAACAATTGCCAATATCTTAAAAATAAAAGCAGCACAACTTCCATTTTTTTTTTTATGGCACAAACCGACACGTAGCACTAAAGAAACACACTTGGTTATTATTTGTGCTGATGGTTATGGGACCAGCTTCGCGGAGCTAAATTAGAGTTTTAAAAAAAACTACACATTTGCATTATCCACAGCAGACTTTATAAAATTTGCCAAACTATATTTCTATTTAACAATTTTTCAGGCTATTAAAACAGAAATAAGTAAATAAAACAAAATAAAAAATAAATGAAAAAAAAACAAAACAAAAAAAACAGGGTCTTTCTTATAAACCATACCTTTTCTTTTTTCTGTTCTGCTACTCCCTTTCTTGCAAAGCTGATACTTATCTTTTCTTGGTCCTTCAAAAAACGCCTGCGTAGTCTTAAGATTTCAGATGTTTCAACTATGCCTTGGACAAAATATGCAAACAACTTCAGGTTTAAAATACACTTCTTATAAACAAGCTCTTGTTACTAATATGTTACTAGCAGGAAAAAACAGAATTACCCACATACACTTTAAAGGTGTAAAATGACTGATCTATCACAGCATAACCTGAAGGAAACAGAATTTTTTTAAATTTTCATTAACTGAATGAAAATGGATTTGCAGTGATTACATAAAGCGAGGGGGGGGGGGGGGGGGCACTCGCTCCTTTCCTGGCCGGCCGGGCGGCGCGCTTTGGATACGGGGTCTGGTATAGATTGTAGGGGTACCCCCATGCCGTTTTTTCGGCGTAGGGGGTTCTCCTTACAACCCATACCAGACCTAAGGGCCTGGTATGCCCCTGGGGGGGAACCCATGCTGTTTTTTTAGTTAAAATTTGATCTAATTTCAGGGATATGCTGCTGCTTCTCATGCCACTAGCTGACTGAAATGATACAACTGCATTTCACACCATTCTTCCTTCTCAGTAAGAGAAGGGAAGCATGGGCCAGGTTGGAAATAGATTTTTCAGCAAATTGGAATGTCTTTGTGGGGAAAAAAAGAGTTTCATTGGTAAGGCTGGCCATTTAAACAAAGCCTGCAGGCTGACAAAAAAAAACAACAGAATTCTCCATCCACTATACAGCAGCAATTATGTTCTGACAATGGACATCTGTTAGAATACTCTTAGAGCAGCTGTATCTGACTAGCAGCTGTCCGGTCAACAATTTTCTGCCTGGACTGGTCGAATTTTCAAGCTATCGTCAAGACAGAAAATCTTAGTGCAGAGAGTGTCACAAGCCTGGAAGGTTGGCAGAGTTTATGTTGATTCAGAGGACAGTGATGCAGGCAGAAGCTACTAGTGTTAGTTCTTATTGGTGGTGGTAAACCCCAAAATTAGCCAATTACTAAACTGCCTGATTATTCTAATGTCCCACAGCTGTCAACTGACAGGCATTAGATCACTACCACAGCCATGATATAATTTCCTGATCAGGTCAAAAAGTAGCTGAATCATACTGTCAATATCTATGGGCTAGTAAATATTTAAAGTGACCTCGCGCTACAGATACTTGTGTGTATGTATATATAGATATATATTAAATCAAAATAAATTAAGCTGCTCCCCTCAAAGTGCAAAGTGCTTACTTTCAGTGATTTGGGTATTGTGTGATAGGGGGCGCTATTGTTGCTAAACCAATATATTTAACCTTTGAAATATGTTAAACATAATTAATAAAAAACATTTGTGATTATAAACACATATTAAAGTGCATAGTGCTTAGTAGTGATACAATTCATCAAAATAATCGAAAAAACAATAAAAAATAGTCCTTCGATGAAAATAGTGGTGATGCAATCAGTGAATACAAATGATTCATCAATTCAAAGTCTATATGTCCGTTAGTGATGGAACTCCAATTCATACAACGTCACCAAAAGCAACTATCACCCGATGTGTGTGAGCAAAATGCCTACTCCCCAAATAGACATGACCTCTAACTAAAAAGAAGGTCAAACAAGCTGGCAATGTGGATCAGTAGACTCGTTTGTGAACCAAAGGCGATGAATCTGGGAACCTTCATTTGTAACCTCCTCTCCACCACAAAAGCCTGTTTAAAAAATAAATATCAAAGGGGACCATAGCATAATACAGGTTATTTAAAAGATATAAAACAAAATCCAAAGTGGCTGCTTACATTTGGAGGTGCCTTTTCCCGGTACTGAGAATAACAGCATATATCATCATACAGAAGTCTCAGCCGCCCAGCCTCCGCTCCGTGTTCGACGTGCATTCCACCGCTGTGGTGATGGGAACCGGAAGTGGATAATCGGAAATGTCGTGACCGTAATGCGCCCCGACGTACGTTTCATTTTACATCATCTGGAAGCGTCCCTAAAGACGTTGTAAAATGAAACGTACGTTGAGGCGCATTCCGGTTATCCAAGCAAGTCTGCTGATCCACAATACCAGCTTGTTTGACCTTCTTTTTAGTTAAAGAGTTCATGTCAATTTGGTGAGTAGGAATTTTTACTCACACACATTGGGTGATGGTTGCTTTTGGTGATGGTGTATGGAGTTCCATCACTAAAGGACAAATTTGTATTCACTGATTGCAACACCACTATTTTCATTTGAAGGGCTATTCTTTTTTTTTGTAAATTCTTTATTTAGGAAGGAAGAACATGCAGAAATACAGAGACAACTCTGAAGTACATTACAGTGAGTTAGACGTACCACATAATTCTATACATATATATTCTATAGGCTACAAAGGTCAATCATAAATTGACACTATCACGCCAAATAGGATGCTTAGTTTAACGTAGTTGTAAACCCTTACATATGTCCACTGAAGTTTCTAGCCTCGGGTAATACACAGAGATTAAACAAATCTTCCTAAATAAGTTGTACCTGTTTATCCGATGCCCTCTCTTATCCACAGCAATTTAAAGTGCATAGTTTACACATAATTTCTGATTGTTAGAAGGCTGGGAACTGATGTCACATACTTTACAGCATAGAGCAAAGAGCTGAGTGTAATCTGATACCTGAGTGGAGGAAATGGGCACCTCCCCCCCCCCCCCCTTACACAGTCCCATAGGGAATATGCTCAGCTGAGGCTGTCAAACAAATGTTGTGTGCTGGAGCTCCTTCAGTGGACATATGTAAGGGTTTACAACTACGTTAAACTAAGCATCCTATTTGGCGTGATAGTGTCAATTTATGATTGACCTTTGAATTCAGAACATATGTATACCCATAAATGAATTAATACAACCAAATCACTTTTATTATAGCAGCAAAAGCCTTCTGAACAAAAAGCAGCAATGAGCTGGTTTTACCCAATTCAAGGTCAGGATGAAGGGAATACCCCCAAAATTCTGAAGTGGTTAACCACCTCAATACACTTCCCCCCTTTCTGCCCAGGCCAATTTTCAGCTTTTAGCGCTGTCACATTTTGAATGACAATTGCACAGTCATGCAACGCTGCACCCAAACATAATTTTTATCATTATCTTCCTACAAATAAAGCTTTCTTTTGGTGGTATTTGATCACCACTGGGGTATTTATTTTTTTGCTAAACAAAGTAAAAGAGATCAAAAATGTTGTGTTATAAAATGTTGTTTTCTCCTTCACTGATGAGGCTACACTAATGGGCACTAATGAGGCGACACCGATATTCAGCACTGATGGGCACTAATCGGCAGCACTGACAGGTGTTACTGATGGGCAATGATTGGCATTCTGATGGGCACCAATTGGCATTTATATGAGCAGTGATTGGCAGATGTGGCAGGCACCTCTGAAGAGGCCTGAGCTCATAATCAATGTGCCGATTATCACTACAGACCCCCCTCTGACAGGAGAGCCGCCAATCGGCTCTCCCTGTCAGCACGCACCAAGGAAAGCCATTTACTGGCTCTTCCTGGTTACTGCTGTGATTGGTCACAGCTGATCACGTTGTAAAGAGCATACATCATAGGCTCTTTACCACGATCAGAGATGCGGTGTGTCAGAGCGGCTTATCCTGCTGGACGTCATATGATGTCCAGTCAGGATAACGGAGCCACATTGTGGACGTCAATCTGCAAAAGGGCGTTCTCCTTTTGAACAGATTGGGAAGACACATAACCTCAAATTTTACTTTATTCTCAATTAGAGAGATTTACACATTCTTTGGAGACAGGAAGTGAATAGGATATTGGAATAATAAAACGAAACACCTTCTTTCAGTAACAGACAGATTTAGAACTTCTGTTGTGTTATTATTACTGGGTGGGTAGCTAACACTCCGCTCTTCTCTTTTCCTGCCATTATAGGCTTTAGCATAGACAAGAGGTAAGGGGAAATCTCCACACTGGGGTCATGGATATCAATAAAGATTTGATAGTATTTATTTTTCTCAAGTAAAAAAAAAAGATAAAGTTAATTTGAAGGCGAATTTCAATAAACTTGTGTCAATAAAAACAGTACACTTTTGGACTACAGTTGTGCATATTAAAGGGGTTGTAAAGGAATTTTTTTTTTTTTCATAATAAGCATTCTTTACCTGCAGACATTCCTCTTTTCACTTCCTCATTGTTTGTTTTTGCTCAGAAGTTGCTCTGTTCTGTTCACTTCCTGCTTGTCTGATTTTACTGACCACCGTGAAGGGAGGCTTTACTGCGGTGGACAGTGACGTGCTCACCCCCTCCTGAGAACTACATCTGTGTGGCAGGATGCTCTGTACGTGTTAGAGACTTCAAGGAGGTGTGAATTACTGGGCGTGCCGCAATTCATACTGGGAAATGTAGTTCTACATGAACGAGCGATACAAACCAGAAAGTGAATGAGAGAACAGAAACTAGAATGCCGGAGGTGATATAGATGAAGGAATTTAACGGGTATTTACTTGTTTTTTTAACAGAATCATTACACTGTCTGTCTACCTTGCAGACATTAATTTTAGGCAAACTATTTTTTTCCTTTAGAACTCCTTTAAAATAGAAGAGAATATAAAATGTATATATTTAACTCTCTCACCTTTGGCTTTGCTGTCCGTTTCATCTCCAGGAAGCCCCAGCCTCTGTTTTCCAAAATTAGGACCTAGGGGTTTTAATGGGCCCCTACGTGTTTTGTCAATCCGTCTGCTTGAAAAGAGCAGTGCTGAGGATATGGACTCTGAAGAATCTAAGGAGTAATCTGTAAGTGTGTCCATGCTACTTCCAGTCAGCCAATTATATGAATTTCTGCCACCTAAATTCAAAATAAAGATATCACAATTAAATTTACCACCAAAGACTTAGACACCATTGAATTAATATTTACCGTATTTATCGGGGTATTGCGCGCTCCTGCGTATAGCGCGCACCCCTAATGTGGACCCGCATTCCTGTAAAAAAACATTTTAGTCTTACAGTTTTGGTGTCTTGCGCGGCGGCCTCGTCGGGTCCGGTGTCTGTCTGCGGCATCGGTGGTGTCCTCCTTGTCGGGTCTGGCGTCCTTCTGCGGCCATCGTGGTGTCCTCCCCGCTCGATCCCCGCTGAGTTTGAACCACTGCGCCGGCATATATCGAGCGCAGTACACTTGGGTATAGTCGGGCAGGCTCGGCTCCTCTCGCGTAAAGGACGTACAGGACGTGACCGCGAGAGGAGCCGAGCCTGCCCGACTATACCCGAGTGTACTGCGCTCGGTATATGCCGGCGCAGTGGTTCAAACTCGGTGCGGGAAGCGGGTATCGGTGTATATCTATACGGTATATGTATTCACATGTGAAATATTTAACCACTTGCTGACAATGTGGGCTGACTGTGCAGAATCATGTATATTTGCACAATTTTGCATTTCCAGGTAGGGGCCGCGCATGCCGATCACTGGGTACCAGCTCAATAGTTCTGTGAGTGTAAACACAGAGCTGTTTAGTGATCTTGTTACTTTTTTACTATTTCAAGCAGGGAATGAAAACTAGATTCCCAGTAAAAGCGGCACACAGTACACATAAACACTTGTTAGGCTCATATTTAACCCCTTGATCACCCTAGATGCGAACCCCTTTCTGCCCAGTGTCATTAGTACAATGATGCTGATCATATATCTGTAGTGTTTACTTATCTCTCTCTGAAGACCTAAGTCCTGTGTCTTTCTGCTGCTCCATTCCTCTGTTATCATCATAACTTCTGACAAGCTCTCTGACACAGGAGATAAAAGCAGCTGGAAATTTGTGTTGGGGAGGTAACTTAGAGACAGATAAGCAGAGAACTGGTCTATTCACAGCACAGCAAGTTTTTTTGCTCCTCTGCCCAGACTCCCCTCATACTGCTGAAACAGTAAAAAGTTTTTCTAACACCATGTGCACTTTCTAAAGAATGTAGAAAGCTGAAGACAGCAGATATACATGTAAAACGTATGTAGGGAGATCTGTCTTTATCTCTGTGTACCATCTGAGGCTGTTACTGGGTATATGTGAGGGTTTACATCCACTTTGAGTTGCTGATCACCGCCATTACTAGTAAAAAGATTAAATAAATACAAATTCCAGTATATATATATATATACTGTCATTTGTAAATGCTATAACTTTCACACAAACCAATCAATATATACTTATACTATTTTTTTTTATGTTTTATAGCACAAAATGAAAAATATTTTTATTTTCAAAATTGTCTGTCTTTATTTGTTTATATACTTAAAAAAAAAAAAAAACACAGAGGTGGTTAAATACCACCAAGAAAGCTCTATTTGTGTGAAAATAATTATAGAACATTTTGTTTGGGTACAATGCTGCATGACCGCAGTTGTCGTTTTAAGTAGCGCAGTCAAACATAGCAAAAAAATGGCCTGATCATTAAGGGGGTAAAACTTTCCAGAGCTGAAGTGGATAATATTAATATATGCCTATAATATTATACAGTCCATATAAAAAGTCTACACACCCCTATTAAAATGTCAGGTTTCTGTGATGTAAAAAAAAATATGACAAAGATAAATCATTTCAGAACTTTTTCCACCTTTAATGTGACCTATAAACTGTACAACTGAGTTGAAAAACAATCCTAAATGGTCACACACTGGAGCCACACGAATGCTTGATAGTAAATCTTTATTGTCAGATGCCAGGAATCACAGTTGACGCGTTTCACATATATATTTTGCTCGTTGTGAGCAAGCACGATATACTTGTGTGAAACGTGTCAACTGTGATTCCTGTACCTGGCATCTGACAAAGATTTACCACCAAGCATTTGTTTGGCTCCAGTGTGCAACCATTTCATGTTCTACTTTCTATCTGCTGTGAACGGTGGTGAGCCGAAGAACGTGCTGAGGGGCGGAGAGTGGGATAAGAAACTGCTGAGAGGGGCGGAGAGTGGCCTGAGAACGTGCTGAGGGCGGAGAGCGGGCAGAGGGGTGGAGAGCAGAGCGAGTCCTCAGACGGGTAAGTTGATTTGCAAGGAGGGCCTGTAAGGAGCATCCTTCTCACTGATAACTAATGCAGGGAACATTCTTCCCACTGATCACCAACGAAGGGGACATTCTTCCCACTGACCACCAACGCAGGGGACATTCTTCCCACTGACCACCAACGCAGGGGACATTCTTCCCACTGACCACCAATGCAGGGGACATTCTTCCCACTGACCACCAATGCAGGGGACATTCTTCCCACTGACCACCAATGCAGGGGACATTCTTCCCACTGACCACCAATGCAGGGGACATTCTTCCCACTGACCACCAATGCAGGGGACATTCTTCCCACTGACCACCAATGCAGGGGACATTCTTCCCACCAATGCAGGGAACATTCTTCCCACTGATCACCAACGAAGGGGACATTCTTCTCACTGACCACCAATGCAGGGGACATTCTTCCCACCAATGCAGGGGACATTCTTCCCACCAATGCAGGGGACATTCTTCCCACCAATGCAGGGGACATTCTTCCCACTGACCACCAATGCAGGGGACATTCTTCCCACTGACCACCTATGCAGGGGACATTCTTCCCACTGACCACCAATGCAGGGGACATTCTTCCCACTGACCACCAATGCAGGGGACATTCTTCCCACTGACCACCAATGCAGGGGACATTCTTCCCACTGACCACCAATGCAGGGGACATTCTTCCCACTGACCACCAATGCAGGGGACATTCTTCCCACTGACCACCAATGAAGGGGACATTCTTCTCACTGACCACCAATGCAGGGGACATTCTTCCCACTGACCACCAATGCAGGGGACATTCTTCCCACTGACCACCAATGCAGGGGACATTCTTCCCAGTGATCACCAATGCAGGGGACATTCTTCCCACTGACCACTAATGCAGGGGACATTCTTCCCACTGACCACCAATGCAAGGGAAATTCATCTCACTGACCACAAATGCAGGTGACATTCTTCCCACTGACCACCAACGTAAGGAGAATTCTTCCCACTGACCACCAATGTAAGGGACATTCTTCCCACTGACCACCAATGTAAGGGACATTCTTCCCACTGACCACCAATGTAAGGGACATTCTTCCCACTGACCACCAATGTAAGGGACATCCTTCCCACTGATCATCAATGTAAGGAGCATTCTTCTCACTGATCACCAATGTAAGGGACATCCTTCATATCATTAGTCTGTATTGTGGTATGAAAACTGTCACATGACATTAAAAAAAAGTATCGGTATTCGGTATCGGCGAGTACATGAAAAAAAAGTATCTGAGCTTGTACGCGGTCCTAAAAAAGTGGGACGACCCTAGTATATACTAAATGTCAAGTCTTTAAGGAAGAAAAACACCCAGGTGCAATTCTGGTAGGCAGTTAAGAGATCAGCATTGGGTGAAAGATTATTTAGACAAACCTAAATAAAAGAGGAGAAATAAGTCAGCTGCCACTTCTGAAATGCAAAGTTACTTGGTTGTCTATCTCCTCTGTACTTTATTAGTAATTTACCTGGAAAAAGCATGCAGCCAGGTCATACTCATTATCCCACAGAGTACTAACTCTTCATAGATTTGAATGGAGAGAGCACAGCGCATGTGCATGCCAGGCTCAGGGAGATTTTGAGAATCGTCTCTTATACTAGGTTCACACCTATGCGCTTTTTAGTGTGCTTTGCAGTTTGCAAAAAATCACACTACAGTCCAGTTAACATGGTTTCCTATGGTACACCTTCACATCTATGAGTTTTTCTAAAGGGTCAGGACTTTTTTTTCCTGCGTTTAGCGTGTAATAGACTTCAATGGAATCGCATTTGTTGTGTTTGTGATGTGATTTTTGATGTGTTCTGCAGTTTTTATTTTTCTGTTTAACCACTTAAGCCCTGGACCATTTTGCTGGTCAAAGACCAGGTCACTTCTTGCGATTCGGCACAGCGTTGCTTTAACTGACAATTGCCCTGGTCATGCAACGTGGCTCCCAAACAAAATTGATGCCCTTTTTTTCCCCACAAATAGAGCTTTCTTTTGGTGGTATTTGATCACCTCTGCGGTTTTTATTTTTTGAGCTATGAACAAAAATAGAGTGACAATTTTGATAAGAATTTTATATTTTTTACTTTTTGCTATAATAAATATTCCCAAAAAATACCTATTCCTGAGTTTAGGCCAATACGTATTCTACTTGTTTTGGGTTAAAAAAAAAAAAAATCACAATAAGTGTTTATTGATCGGTTTGTGCAAAAGTTATGGCGTCTACAAAATAGGGGATAGTTTTATGGCATTTTTAATAATATTTTTTTTTACTAGTAATGGCGGTGATCAGTGATTTTTATCGTGACTGCGACATTATGGTGGACACATCGGACACTTTTGACAAATTTTTGGGACCATTGTCATTTTTACAGCGATCCGTGCTATAAAAATGCACTTATTACTGTGAAAATAACACTGTAAGTGAAGGGGTTAACCACTAGGTGGCGCTGAATGGGGTTAAGTGTGCCTAGGGATGTGTTCCAACTGAAGGGGGATGGGCTGTGTGTGACACGACACTAGGAAGACTGGGGAAATGCTTGTTTACATAAGCATTTCCCCCTTCTTCCTCACCATGACACGATCGCGGGTATGCCCGAGGGACCCGTGGTCGGAGTCACGGAGCTCGCGACACGCATCCACAATGCTGCTGCTTAAAAGGGGACGTATATATATGTCCGTGTGCCTGCCCGTGCCATTCTGCCGACGTATATCTGCGTGCGGCGGTCGGCATGTGGTTAAACACTGTTTTGCTGTCCACTGCGTCCTTAACAACCGATGCGAGAAAGGGGGGTGCATTAAGGTGAAAAAAACACAAGGGTTTACAACCCCTTTAACTGGTTAGGTTTCAGGTTTTTATCATACGTCATGTAAACTACTTAAAAAGGGGAAAACAGTATCTGAAAAATCATTTAATAATTTTGAAAGCATATCATATTCACTTGTTATAATTTTTTTTTTTTACATTTCTTTAGTTAGAGGTTCCCCAACCACTATAACTGTAAATAAAAAATAGATCTATACATTTCTACAAGACAGGCAACTAAAAAAAATTAACAAAAGGAGACCACCTAAACATTAAAATTAGAATGTTATGTTTATGGTAAAATGACAAATGTCTATTAAATAATGACATCTTTTAATTATTTTGCACCCTAATCCACATACCTATATTTTGTGTGGGTGTAAACTGATAGTGCTGCTGAGTGGCTCGCAGTTGGGCTACTCCTGGCTCTGCCTCTGACAAGGATCCTTGTGTTCTAGACCTGTAGCTGCTTTGAGAAGCCAGAGTTTCCACAAACATTGGTGTCAGAACAGTGCTGCGATAGCGCCAGTTGGAATCAACTGTGTAATCCTTCAACCAAATGGTTAAAAAAAATATACTTAAAACGTAACTATAATTAATTTAATAGCTAAAGTTCAGACACATTACTGTGTACTTTACCTGGAACTTGCATTCTGACAGGGGATGCTCAAATATTTGCCTGATATAATCTGGACTCCTGCTGGTCATTTCAAGCAGCAGGTTGGTGGCCAGGCTTAAAAAGTGCTTTTCAATTTTAGTAGAATATAAAGAGCTAAGCACAGCTAACATACGATCAATTGTGCCAGTTGGTAACCGAGGTTCATTGCTCCAGAAATTCCTGACAATAAGCCTAGGAAGGTAACGGTAAATAGAAAATTATCCTTTGGAATTGTTCATGTATGTCAATACAGCTCGTAATCCCTAAGAACATGTCATCCTTGTCTACTTAATTTCTGATGGCTTGCAAAGAACTCTCCTCATCTCCATAACCCCTCCCTTGTGCACAGGCAGAGAGAACAGTAAGGAATCGGCTCCCAAGATTTCGGGCAAAATAAACAGGTGTTTTTTTTTTTCACTTGTCGAACAGAAATATCACAAATAATATACTTGGAATGCCAAAATTGAGCAAATAAGGGAAGCCAATTGTTAGGGTTTACATACACGTTAGGTAAAGCCAGCAAACAGGCACTATACTGTTGAAGTAGTTACTAATAGGAATATGGAATTAACAATAAATCTGATATCTTGGATTACACTGCAGGACATGGGGCAGCAAGTAGAATATGGGTTATATGTAGTTAACTTCAGGCGATTGTTCACCAACAAAAGCCTTGCTTGGAACGCCCCCCCCCCCCCCTGCACCTTCATATAACCTTAATCACCCAGTTGAACTCCAGTAGCAATGAATAAGAAAAAGCAGGGAGGGACCCATGCCCTATAGCAGGGGTCTCCATACTTTCTAAACAAAAGGCCGGTTTACCGTCCTTCAGACTATAGGAGGGCCGGATCGATGGCCAGCGGGAGTGGAAATGTTTCTGCCATCAGTAGGAGTAAACATCACCACATTTGTTATTAGGTTGGGAGGAATAGTGCCCCATCTTTGGTAATATAGGGAGTATTTGTGCTCCATTATTGGTGTCAGTAGAAGAAATGGTGCCCCATTGTTGGTGTTAGATGTCAGAATAGTGTCTCATATCAGTGGGAGGATTAGTGCCCCAAGGGCCGGATAAAGACAAGGAAAGGGCCGCATCCGGCCCCCAGGCCGCAGTTTGGAGACCCCTGTCCTATACTCCAAGATATGGGATTTACTGGTAAGTCAAAATTCCTATTATCTTAATCATACGGTACAGGACAGCAAGTCGTTGATACCTCTCCGGCATGACATTACTCATGATACTCTGAATGGCTCCCGCCTCCTCGTCCTGTGTAAAAACGAGGACTCAGATGGCACCTGCAAGCATGGGAGATGCAGAGCCATTCTCGGCGGACCTAACGGCGGCTAGAACCTCACTGAAGGAGACATTGACAACCAAAATCGACACCGTAACCACGGAGGTTAATCTCATCAGGCATGATATGTACAAATTCCAGTCCAGACTATCTGAGGCGGAATCTCACATCCCCCAGGTGGAGGACATGGTCCACACTGACTCCAGAGAGCTGAAGATCCTGCAGAAACAGGTACAATCTCTGCATGACAAGACTGTGGATATGGAGAACAGGCTCTGTCGCAATGACTTGAGGGTGTTGGGGCTCCCTTCAAAGGCTAAGGGCCCCAAACCTGTGGAATTCGCTGAAGGGTTCCTCGCCACGCTGCTAGGCCTCACGGATCTCCCACCTACATTTGTAGTGGAGCAGGCTTACATGGTCCCCACTACACCATCTATACCCGGTGCTCCATACAGACCCTTTGTGCTAAAGCTACTCAATTACCGGGGAAGGTTGCTAGTGGCCACCGGGAACACACCCAAGCTATCCTTTGAAAACTCCAGGATCTCTCTGTACCCTGAACTACTCACCTGAAGTGCAGCAGCGTCGCTGCTCCTTCACAGAGATCTGCAAATGCCTCAGAGAGAATGGGCTAAAATATAGCCTCCTGTACCCCAGCAAGCTCCAACTGGGTTCCAGCTGATGGTACCCGGAAGTGACGTAATGTGCGTGGCTCCGCCTTATGTGTTTCGTTATAGACGTTGTCTGTGGACAGCCCTTCTTAACCATGAATCAGTTCAAGAAAGAATTCCTCCTCCCTTTGCGGGAGTACTGGGCACACAATGCAGTCTGCCTTCCCTGAGATGACTTGGGTTGCGTTCAAGGCTCATAGCAGGGGGCAGTAAATTGCTGCTGTGAAGGCGGAGAAAAGAGACATTGTCTCCTCATTGCAACTGAAGGTTGACCAGGCCCTAGAACAATACTCTGCCTCAACTACTTCCACAAATTTTGACCACCTTTCCTCGCGTAAACGAGAATGACATCTTCATGTCTCCGAGGTCACTAGACTCGGCATACAATCTTGCAGACAGGAATGTTTTGAGTTCGGCGACAAGAACAGAAAACTGTTGGCACAACAGGATAGACCCCTTGCAGTTGCATCTAAACTGAATTCACTAAGATTTTACACTACACTGTATCCCTCCTCCTTACCAAATGCCTTTGACCCCATGACCGCTCTTTTAGATACCCTGGCGTTAGGCTGGCTTTATGACTCTGAAAGGAATCTCCTAGTTGTAGATTTCACCAGGGAAGAAAAAATACTTGGTATACAGTCTTTAACCGCGGGTAAGGCCCTGATGGCTTACCTATAGAATTCTACAGAAATTACATTGGATTACTTGCTTCAAGACTGGCTGAGTTATATAAAACCTGTTTACTGGCTGGCTCCCTGTCCCCCTCTATGAAAGAGGCCCATATTATACTCATAACTAAACCTGATAAGGAATCCAAGCTGTGCATCTCATAAAGACCGATTGCTCTTCTCAACTGTGATCTGAAGATCCTCACAAAATTGCTAGCTACCAGGTTGAACAAAGTCAAAATCCCTTGTAGACCTGGACCAAACTGGCTTTATGCCTGGTAGGTCCACAGATATTAACATATGCAGATTATTCTCCAATATCCATGCCCCTCACACAAATCAGGGCACTAGAACGATAGCCACATTGGATATGGAAAAGGCATTCGATAGTGTGGAGTGGGCGTATCTATGAGAGGTGACGCGGAGGATGGGACTCCCATTAAAATGTATTTATTGAATACGTACATTATATATGGGCCCCCTGGCAAGCATAAGGCTAAAAGGCCTGCTGTCCATCCCCTTTCCTTTGCAGAGGGGTACCAGACAAGGATGCCCACTCTCCCCGGCCCTCTTTGCCTTGACCATGGAACCCATTGCTGAAGCCCTTAGAATTTTTTTTTTTTTTTAAATGATGCTGGTACCTCACTGCAGGGTGCCCTCAAGATTATGAACGCTTTTTCATGGGTTTACATGTTAATTGGCACAAGTCCCAGCTGTTTCCGGTGGACAAAGGGGGCTAGGTCTTCTTCACCCGCCTCCCTTCCACTACAGTGGGTTGAACACTTTACCTACCTTTGTGAAATCTAACCTGGACCCGGTGCTAGCTGGGATTAAGACTAAACTAAAGGCATGGAACAATTTTCCACCCCTCTCACTAATTGGATGCATTAACATCCTCAAAATATAAGTTATAACTAATTTCACGTATATTTTTTTTAAATTCCCCTCAGTGGCTCTCAAAAAAATGTTTTAATTCTATTAAACAACTCTTCCTGTCCTTTATCTGGGGATTTAAGCCACCCAGGTACAAATATACCACCCTAACTAGACCTGTGGACAGGGCGGGGGGGCTAGCTCTACCCAGCTGCTACAAATATTTTCTAGTATCCCAACTGGTGACTGCTCACTGGTGGCTTCAGCCTAATCTCACTAATTCTGCTGTAGTATTGGAGGCAGAGATGGTTAAATCCCTGGAGGCCTTACAAGCCTATTGTTTAGGGGGAAAAAGTCCCCACATCACTTCACCCTTTCCATGTACACTACCATACAAGAATGGAAAACTAGTGAAGCCCTGCAGACACCTCTGCCGGGCACCAGCTCTCCGCATGCCTCTCTGACTCAATCCTAACCTATCTCACTTCTTCACTATCCCAGACCAACAGGCATGGGCCAAATACAAAAAAAATATTAAATTGGCACATAATATTACTAATGCTGAGTTGGTCCTCTTTTCAGGACCTCCAATCTAAATGTAATCTACCCAATCACTACTATTTTAGATACCCCCAGATTTCCCATGCCTTCAGATGTAAATTTCTGGGTCAACCAGTTGCGCTCTCATATTCTGAACTAGAATCTTCCCTCCAAGTGAAAAATCTGGAGAAGCCTACTTCTCAACTATGGCCCGGATTCACATACATCGGCGCATATTTATGCCGCCGTAGCGTATCTCCTTTGCGCTACGCCAACGCAGCGCAGAGGCAAGCATGGAATTCTGGAAGCCAGTGCTCCCCAAGCTGCGTCGGCGTGGCTTAGATTTCGAAGGCGTAAGCCGGCGTAGGTGGAAGTGGGTGTGACCCCATGCAAATGATGGTCCGAGTGTGGAGCAGTGTTTTACGCCCCACGTATCATAAATGGAGCATGCGCAGTGACGCGGACGTATGACCGCACCCCTGTGCGCATGCTCACAACTACGCCGGCGCAACTTCCTAGGATACGCCGGCCCATCGACTTACGCCGAGCGCATAAATACGCCCAGCCATACACCCGTCCAGCGCAAAAGTACATCCGTTTGCTTGTTTCCCCCCCTGAAGCAAAGTACTTTTGTTGAGCGAAGGCAGATGCCAAGGAGAGGAGGAAGAGAAATTTCTCTATGGAGGAGAGGGCTATCCTGATATCGGCAATAGCCAAATTTGATGTGTACCTCCATGGTGCCCACAGTGCCAGGACCAGCAGGGCACGTAAGAGGGAGATCCTGGAGAAGATCACCCTGGATGTCAATGCCCTTGGGCATGAGACCAGGACCCCCGACGATATCAATAAGAAGATCAATGAAATGAGACGTCGGGTCCGGGATAAGCTGGCCAGTATGAGGAGGCACGCCAGGGGCACGGGAGGACCAGCTTCTGCTCTGCGATTGACTGATGAGGAGGAGGTCATCACCAGCTGTCTGGAGCGGGAGCAGGTGGAGGGCATGGAGGGCTTTGACTCCAGTGAGCAGGACTTGGACAGGTAAGTGTGTTTTATCCTCCATTCGGTGTGTAGCATGTGAGGGGGTGCAAGGGAACATGTGACAAGTGTGTGGGTCCACCAACATGTGAATGTTTTGTGTCACCCACAGATGTGCTGGAGGGAGCTGGGCCATCTGCTGCCGGTGTCCAACCCATGCCATCCCCGGAACATCCTGTGCCTCATCCTGACCCCCTGGGAAGCCCGGTAATATTGGTGGAGGGGAGTGCCTACACCTCTCCTCTAGAGGTTGTTGTGGAGGAGCCGGTGGATATCCACCAAGAGGAATGACTCCATTATGAGGAGGCTTCCACCTTCCCCGGACCCTCAGACACCTCCCGCCCATCAGGTCTACCCCCTCCAGGTATACCACGTCCGGACGGGCACAAGCCTCTCCATCCCCCAGGAAGGCTCTACGGAAGACCAGGGGTGTACCCGGAGCCCTCCAAGAAGGGCTGCAGAGGGAGCAGGCATGGCATACATGCCATATGGGTGCTCTAGCCGGTGACCTGCGCCGTGTGGCAGACAGCCTGGCCTCCTCGGCCCAGACCCAGGCTGAATGCACATTGGCTGTGCAGAAGTGCCTCACGCAGCAGGCTGAGCAGAGCAGCTCCATCTCTGACAGCCTTCAGGATGTGAGCGCTAACTGCGCTGCTATGGTGACCTGCATGGGTGACCATGCCCAGACCCTGGAGGCCATGCGGCAGCACATGGTGGCAGGGGGTCCATCACCATCTGGTGACCAGGGCTCTAATGTTCAGGCCAGCCTGGAGCGACATACCCTGGCCATTGGAGAGCTGCAGGCCGCAGCAGGCCTCGTGGCAGAGGTGAAGAGCCTGGGAGTGGCTATACAGGCCAACACTGCTGCCATCGAGGCGGAGGGACCGCAGAGCAGGCGCCACCAGCGGCACACCACCACCCGCCAGCTGCGGATGCAGGCTCAGACGAACTCTGTCCTCACCCGCATTGCCCTTGCGTTGGAGGGCAGCCAGCCAGCATCTGCCAGGAGTGACAGACCAGGGGATGATCCTCCTCCTGATGCCCCCCCCCCCACCAGGCTCCCTCCAGACAACTGAGGAGCCGGAGCCGTGGCACCTGGCCTGGCCCACGACAGGGCAAATGAGTGCTTTTTTTTTTGGTTTGCTCAGATTATGAGCTTTTTTTTGGGGGGAGAGACGTGCATAGATGTATGTGCCGTCCTCCAGTAAGAGCATGCCATGTCGGCCAATGGCATGATCCCTTTTATTTTTTTTGTAGTGACTGCACACGTTCAGTAGTGCAGGCTACAGTGTTACTGGTGTGTGAATGTGGGTGACATTCCTGCCAGCAAGGTGTGTCACCTTGGGTCGTCGGGGAGAGGTTATCCCCCACGACCGTGTGAATGTGGTATGAATGGACAGCAACACCATTGGGGCCTTGGCGTGGCGTTGCTGCTCCCAAGTCCTGCATGGTGAACTTGGGCTAAACCAATGTGAAGTGGATGTGATGTGTGTGAGCTAGGGACCACAGTGGTGTGCATGTGTGCATTCTCCTTGTGCCATGATGAATGTGTGTGTTTAACGTGCAAAGATGCGTTCCACGAGGCAACTCCTGACTGCTGTTCCCTCAGCAGACGGGGTAGCCTCGGTTAGGGGGGGGGGGGGGACTGTCTGGTTCGGGGGTCAGGTCATCACATATGTCAATCTCCAGGTCCTTTCTCATGGTGTAGTTGTGCAGCACGCAACATGCACCGATGATCTGGCACGCAAAGTTTGGGGAATACAACAGGGTCCCCCCGGACTTATCCAGGCATCGGAAACGGGACTTCAGGATGCCAAATGTGCGCTCCACCACTGCACGGGTACGTATGTGTGCAGCATTGCATCTTCTCTCTCCTCTGGTTTGGGGATTCCGGTATGGAGTCAGGAGATGGGGCCCAAGTGCATATGCAGAGTCACCTGAAAGGGAAAAGACAGGAGGATGTTAGTCGTGCATGTGCCCCTTGTGATGTCTGCATCATGGGGTCGGACAGTCATGCCTGACACCCATGTCACTCACCAGCCAGCCAGCTGTCCCTGTACACGTTCTGTTCGAATTCTGTTGGGATGTTGCTTTGACGGAATATGTAGCTGTCGTGGCTGGCCCCTGGGTGTTTGGCACGGACGTGCCATATGAGGCATTGGGCATCGGCTATCACCTGTATGTTGATGGAATGCCACTGCTTACGATTGCGGTATATGTGCTCTGTGGCACGGGGGGGCGTAGTGCCACATGTGTGCAATCAATGGCCCCCACGGTGCGTGGGAATCCGGCAATTCTGTAGAAATCCTGCATTGCCTTCTGCCGCAGATGTTCATGGGTGGGTTTGATGATGTGGTGGGACATGCGTGTGTGAGGATTGCGGGGACAACCTGGTGCACGCATCTGCTCATGGTGGATTGTGACATCCCAGACACGACTCCACTTGTACGTTGGAATGATCCACTGGCAAGGAAATGCAGTGTTGCCAGTACCTTGACCAGTAGCTGCACTGCATGTGAGCGTTGTGTCTGGCTGGTGATTTCATCATGCAGGGCTGTGGCTAATTCCAGGATGGCATCAGGGCTGAATCTGAAGATGCGATACACCTCCAATTCCCCCATTCCAAAGACGTTCATGCGCGTTCGGTATATCCTCTCCCGTGCCCTCCTCCGTGCCTGTGTACACAGTAGTGCTATGACCATGGCTGCCCCTGGCATGTTGGCATACATATGTGATGTCCTGCAAGTGTGGTTGCTCAGCTCGTCCGTAACGGTGCTGCCACAGCTGCTCTCCAGCTGACCTGTGCACGTCTGTTGCCGAGTTACACCTGCTTTATGAGGAATAACTTTAGGCCGAACGTACAACTTACGCGCACATCGCGTAGCCTGCGCCGGGCGCAAGTACGTTCGTGAATCGCCATATCTCCCTCATTTGCATATTTGAATAGAAAATCAATGGGTGCGCCAGATGCGTCCAGCGTAAATATGCGCCCACGATACCCCGGCGTAGGCAAGTTACGTTGGTCGGATTAAGCCTATTTTCAGGCGTATCTAGTTTTGTGTGCACGGCGCACAGATACGACGGCGCATATTTGCACTCACGCGGCGTATCTCGAGATACGTTGGTGCAAGTGCTTTGTGAATCCGGGCCTATATGGTTACTTGCTTGTGGCTGCTAGTCCTGAATTGTCCTCCCTTCGCCGAAAATTGTTAGGGGACATTCCTGGACTGGATGACGACGACGACTGGATGAAGATTTGGGATGTCCCCTTCTCCCTCATCTCAGCCAGTACAAGATTTTGCACAGAGCATATTATACACCGCACGGAATGTTTGCGGCCCACTCCGCATCATGTTGGCGTTGCTCACACCAACCTGCAGAGTTCTTCCACATTTTTTTGGAGCTGTGTGGTAATTCAACAATACTGGCAAGAGGTTCTTACAGTGATTAAGAGTGGGACACAACCCCCCGGTCCCATGTGACCCGAGATACTGTTTGTTAGGGCTGGTGGAGCAGTGGACAGTAACTGTGGTCAGATGAATACTTAATCTTTTATTGTTCTTTGCTTGTAAAGCTATCACAATGAACTGGAAGAAATCATCCCATCCTTCTATCCAATGTTAGAGGGGTTTGATTAATGCCATCCTACCCCTATACAAAGCTACCTATGCCAAAAGGGGTTGCCCCAATAAATGTAATAAGGTTTGGGCATGCTGGCTTGGTGACTCGTCTACAGCAAGCAATGAATCAAATAACGCAAGTTAAAGTATAGGTCTCCTCGATTTACAACCCAGTCATGATACCACCTACTCATTCTGTGTCCAGGATATCAATGTTTGAGCCTAGTTACTTCTAAACTGACTCCAGTCCACATTGGGGAAGTAGTTTAGCCAGGGCTTTTTTTCAGGGGGAACTTGGGGGAACTCAGTTCCACCACCTCTGGCTCAGACCCTTTGTTGTCTGCTCACTACAATCACTTGTAAACACAGAAGTCTGGTTTCTGTGTTTACAAGTGACAGCTCTGCACTCTGTGTGTAACCCCTGAACTCTACAGTCTGTATGTAATGCAATTCTGGTATTTAATGCCCCTTTAAGACCCTTCTGTTTTTGAAATCTGAACAGGGTCGTGGTTGAGTTCCTGCACCTATTTTCTGAGAAAAAAAGCTCTGAGTTTAGCATTTTTGTTGTTTTGTTTTTATGTTCTTATGATGTATGTTACTCTCTGCGCATAGAGACCTGTTGGTCTCACCCCTGCGGCGGGCTTCAGATGTATGTTTATTTTTTTTTTTAAAAAAAACTCAGATTCCCCCCCTAAAAAAAGAACAATCCTGGAAAACATGGTCATGATGGTTGCTTGTTGCCCTAGTCCAATTAGCAGCAGTTTGACATACATAAATTGCAGTGGAAGCAGGTTGCAAGACAGGTACTGTTAAAGTAGAGTCTTTGTAAGCACCTTAAACTTTATTTGAAAGAAAAAATATTTTCAATAGGTACAGTAAAATGTTTAAGACTAAGACAGCACGGGGGGGGGGCCTGGACGCTGAGCGCGATGGACGTGTCTCCCTACTCTCCACGGACCTGCCCTTTCTAAACTCCACATCCACGGATCGATGGGCAGAAACTGCACCAACCGATAGCAGAAGCAGGGGGAAACCTCAGGGTAAATTCCTACTTTGCTCAGCTCCCTGAGCCCTACATGCGGAAACAAGACAGCATGGCGCCACAGCGTACCACACAGCCATCTTCTCCTCACCTTCCACCGGAAAATTCGAGATCGGTGCGAGCGTCTTCAGCAGGCACGACTGACCATATCCCCAGCGGCATGTCAACCCTCAGCAGAACTGCTGCAAATACTTCAGCTCTGCCAGCCATGCACGGCTCGTCTCTACCACGCAACGTCTGCCATCTTGCTGGGAGAATGTCAAGACAACTCCAGTATCCTGCGGGCGAGTCCCTTTCATCCGTTTGGACGCTATTTACGTCATTCCATGGTGTGCTGGCAAATATTCTCATTGAGTCCCTTTCCTGTCCCCTCACCCTCCAAGAGCCCTGGACATGACTCTCTCTCCCTTCAGGATACTCCGCCGGGATTCCAGCACTGGGCCCTCCCACCTTCCCAATCGGACCATTAAAAATCCCTGCTGTGGCCTACCTCCCCTGCCTCTCAGGCTCCATCTTCTGTCCTGGGAAACTGCTAGAGAGCCATTAGACAATAAGCAGAAAGAGCTTGATGGAAGTGTCAGTTAAAATAGTGATAAAAAAAGAAAAAGAAAATGTTTCCAGAGGAAAAAGATGTCAATCCCTGTTATGTCTCCAGGATACCTTTTAGGTTCAAAAAGGACAATTCACTGTGTTGTTAATGTATTATTGGAAAAGAGAAGAACATGGGGGACTTTGTATGAACCAAGGAGGGAACACGTCAAAGTGTGTCTGGTGGGTAGGAAATGGTAAACAAGAACCATGTATGTAGCACAATAACACCATTTGTAGCCATTAAGTAAAACATAAATAATCCAATTTATTGCACATAGATGGATAGCATAGTAATAACATAACATGGTACCATGTGGGCTCATTGGCACCAAGAACCACACACATAGCATGTTAGCACAGTAATTACAGTAGAATATAGTACATTGTAGGTATAATGATAGCATATGGTTGATATGGCTTGGCAACATAGAGGTTCATAATGTAAGTAAAAATAAAATCCAGACTGACGTGTCACTCCATCTTAGAAAAAACTTGTAAAATTGGGATTCATTGGTAAACGCCAATGGTCCCAATAATGGTAGTATGGTACAATAATAGTAAATAAGCGAGCAAAAATAATAAGCTCAAGGAGAAAGAACATGGCAGGTGATGTCTGGTAAGTCATACGTGGCTACAGTGGACCACATAAGTTACATAGTAGTCAAATGCGTAGCCAGTAGTCAAATATATGATCAATTTCAAACAATTTGATAACATAATAATAAAAGCATAGCATCGTAACATATGGGTTCGTATTGCAGACAGTATTAGAACCAGATCAATGGGCATGGGTCTCCAGGTAAAAAAGGATATTTTTATAAACTTGTAGTTCATTGGTATATTCCAGTATGCTTAGTATATGTAGAAATGGTATGCTGGGTAGAATCGATATCTGGTAGCTCTACGCGTTTCGTGACTGACACCACTCATCAGGAGCGGAAAAGGTAAGCAATAATCTGCAGAACCACAACATGTCCGGTATTGTGCATAGAGGGCCGAGGGTCGGGTATGGGGTCATCAGCCCCGGGAGCTGAGGCGGCACACCCCGAGGCAGAATGATAAAATTTGAAGCGGCCAAAGCGGGTACTCCCCAATAGTGAATTCCAATGTGATAACTAGGGTTGTCCCGATACCACTTTTTTAGGACTGAGTACAAGTACCGATACTTTTTTTTAAGTAGTCGCCGATACCGAATACCGATACTTTTTTTTAAATGTGTCTCCATATGCAGCTATGTCCCCCCACAGATGCAGCCATGTCCCCCCCCCCCATATCCAGCCATGTCTCCCCCCATATCCAGCCATGTCCCCCCCCATATCCAGCCATGTCCCCCCCCATATCCAGCCATGTCCCCCCCCATATCCAGCCATGTCCCCCCCCATATCCAGCAATGTCTCCCACCATATCCAGCCATTGTCTCCCCCCATATGCAACTATTGTCTCCCCCCATTATCCAGCCACTGTCTCCCCCCATTATCCAGCCACTGTCTCCCCCCATTATCCAGCCACTGTCTCCCCCCATTATCCAGCCACTGTCTCCCCCCATTATCCAGCCACTGTCTACCCCCATTATCCAGCCACTGTCTACCCCCATTATCCAGCCACTGTCTACCCCCATTATCCAGCCACTGTCTCCCCCCATTATCCAGCCACTGTCTCCCCCCATTATCCAGCCACTGTCTCCCCCCATATGCAGCCATTGTCTCCCCCCATGCAGCAATGTCTCCCACCAGTAGCGATGGAGGAGTGGTATACACATTGCTCCTTCACCGCTCCAAGTATGCGGCAACAGGCATTTTCAGAGGGAGAGTACAGTAGAAGCTATGTGTAGACTTACAATATTTTTTTATGTAAATACCCTGTATCTAATGCTGAGGAGCTGGGTAGTTGTGGGTTACAGAGCATCACTGTGAACTTTCATTAAAATCGCTGACATTGCTGATTTCCTTGGAATAATAAGTTTGCTTATAATATGCATGCTGGGTCTTATCCATGGAAATGGCAAATGTTGCTTTCCTGCTAACCTCTTCCTCATGTGAATGCCACCCTTGTCCTTCTTCCATGATGATTGTTATATGCTTTCAGCTGGCATACCACGTTCAGTATTAAAAGACTGGAGGAAAGTGAAGAAACTCAAGCAGACTGGGGAATCCTGCCTCCCCCCATATCCCCCTTACCTGCATCCGCGCTGCCGCCGACTGTTTAACACGTGCGGGGAGTGTAATGATTGGCGTCGCGCTGCGTACAGACACTCCCCCTTGCTCGGGATTGGACAGTTCACCCGAGCAAGGGGGAGTGTCTATACGCGGCGCGGCACCAATCATTACAGCTGTACGCGGCGCAGCTGTAATGATTCGTGCCACGCTGCGTAGACACTCCCCCTTGCTCGGGATTGGACAGTTCACCCGAGCAAGGGGGAGTGTCTATACGCGGCACAGCGCCATTCATTACAATCACCGCGCGTGTTAAACAGTCGGCGGCAGCGCGGATGCGGTGGGATGCGACGTAACGGCGGCGGGATGCGACGTAACGGCGGCGGGATGCGGCGTAACGACGGCGGAGGGGGGGGGAGTATTCTATTTCAGTATCGGGGGTATTTGCGGGAGTACGAGTACTCCCGCAAATACTCGGAATCGGTCCCGATACCGATACTAGTATCGGTATCGGGACAACCCTAGTGATAACTGTGTGAATGTGGACATCACTGTGATGTTGGTAAGTCAACACAGCGATCCTTGAAGTGCATGGTATCCATAAGAGAAAAAGAGGGAATAACGTGTAAGACTCTGGGGAGTAATGCTCCAAGGCAGCCAAGGGGAATGCCACCAACGCCACACTGGCGGCGAGTGGGGGAGAGAGGGCACCAGCGGCCAAGCAGATGGAGACCGCTCGCCAGCCGGCGTCACTCCTCCTCGTGTAGGACGCCAAGAACCTAATGTATTATTGCATTAGTAAGCCAGAATTGTGTTTGTCTCAGGTTAGCTGTTACGCTTGCGCCATCTCCTGGCCAAACATTAGTATGAGTGTAAGTATTTCTATTTAGCTCCTATATAGGATGTAACATCAAAATCGTCATATCCTCTTTAGACAGGAAGTGAAGGTGTTTTAGTATCTCCATTTTAAAGACCAAGGCAGCAGCTCCTACATGCCATCTGTCCCCATCCATGGCATCGGAGGTAAGAAATCTTCTTCTTCCTCCTCCTCAGGCTCTTAGGGAGGTAGTTAGCCATCAGATAATGTTTATATGATGTTGTTTATTATTGTATAGTGATGTTATACCATTCTTGTTATTTCTAGTTTTACCGCATATCACGTGTGTCACTCACATGTATATTGAAATCTGCAACGTGCCAATAAAAACACAAGATAAGAAACAGCAGTCTATTATTGTGTGCGCAGAGAAAGGTCATCTGCCTAGATAGCTACCCATAGACTCCGGGAGTACGGGAAGCGTGTCCAGGACAATCCCCAAGAACACTAGCAAAAAAGGGAGGGGGGGGGGGGTGTCCCATGAAGTAGGCAGGCTATATATGAGTGCACTTGGAGCGTTCCCTCCAATGCTTTTTCCAGTGTCCAATCACCTGAAGGTAGCAACATATAACCCACTGTCTATAACTTGCTGTCCAATACAGTATGATTGAGATAAATTCCTTGCTTTTGATAGAGATAGTATATTGTTGTTAAACCCATGGCAAAGGGATAAAAAAATAATAATGAAACTTTTAAAAAAACAACATATGGCTTACTCATAGTACATAGCCCAAATCTTTCAAGATCCAAATAAGTGAAACCTTTAGGTGGCTGTCATTATATTAGAAAAAAGGGTTGATTGAAAATCTGTTTTCAAGTGTATGTACTGTATTTTTAGATTTCAACAGAATATGGAAAGGTTAAAACCCCTGTCAGTTTTTGTTTTGCTGTCTGTGTTTCCTTCACTTCCTGTCCTGGAAAAACAACAGAAAGTTAGAGGAAATCTCCCAAGGTGAGTCGAGTTTTCGTCTTAGTCTACAGAAGAGGTGTCCACATTGATGTTTTAATAGGGACAACTCCTAAATTTTGGTTTTCCCCTCACTTTCTTGGTTAAAACAATCACCAGTATAATGGGTACACACACAGAAAGCAAAACATAATTGACAGGGGGTCTAATCCTACTCCACTCTATCCAAAAATAAAAAAGGTTTTCTTTACCCAAAAGAAATGCAATCATGTGTATTATTATTGGGCATTAAACTTACCGTAGTTCTGCATTTTCATCCACCAGTCCTTCCAGTAATGCTTCTTTAGCCATGAGGAAAATATTCTGTGAATCCTTATCCAACTGGCTTTCTAGATCTCTGGAACATGAATAATATAGTTGAGCATATTTCGGCAAAATGAAAACAGGACAGTGTATAGCAATTGTATAGCAACTGCTAAAATGCTGAAGTACCATAGAAACTATAGCCAAACTCTATCCTGTATGAAGTAAATAAACAGATATGTATAAATACACAAATAAACATTTAGGTCAATGATTCCACAATTGCATGGTTAACTTTTTAACCGAATGTAGAACGGTTTTGAATTTCCTTTCGTCTTTTTTTTTTTCAGGATTTTTTAAATATATTTTTGGAGTCCTGTACTTTAGAAACATTGCATAAATATGCACACTCTCTGGTTTTAACGTTTTTTTTTTTTTTTTTTTACTTTTGTGCATTCTATGCATCAAGGTGATAAAAACTCCTACCCATCCCTAAGACCCTTTTCACACTGGGGCATTTTTCAGGCGCTTTAGTGTTAAAAAAAAATCGCCTGCAAGAGCCTTTAGGAAGCTGCATCTGCAATCCCAATGTGAAAGCCAGAGTGCTTTCACACTGAGGCGCTGGGCTGGCAGGGCGTCAAAAAAAGTCCTGCAAGCAGCTTCTTTTCAGCGCTTTAGGAGCGCTGAATACACCGCTCCTAAAGCCCCCTTGCCATTGAGGGAGCTTTTTTTAACGCAAGAGCGCCTGAAAAACGCCCCAGTGTGAAAGGGGTCTTAGCGGCACTTTACCAGCGTTTTTCGGGCGCTGGTAGTGTGAAAGGGCTCTAAAAACACTTGGGCCTTTCACATTGGGATTGCAGATGAGGCTTCTTTCAGGCACTTTACAGGCTTTTTTTTAACGCCAAAGTGCCTGAAAAACGCCCCAGTGTGAAAGGGGTCTAAACACTTGAATGCTGTCACTGCTTCAGCACTGCCCTGGCTGCAGTACTGCTCTTCTCACTTCCCAGTCTCACAGGAGACACTGAGAGCAGCATGAGTCATAGTCAAACTCCTGTGAGAAGGGAGCAGATGCATGACTTTCTGCCGCTATGTGTGTCTATGGATTCACAGCCCAGATCAGAAGCATGCATGCATAGGTGCCCCTATAACACACAGCTTGCTGAGAAGGCACCCAGAGGAAGGAGACAGCGTCAGCAGAGACTGCAGAAGAGAGGAGGCAAGGGACCACTGTGGAAAAAATAAAAGTAACCTTTAACATTACTTTAAGCTCCTTTTCACATATTCCAGTTTCTATTGAGCTTAACCACTTCCCCTATCACACCTGTTCAACCCCTATGGACCAAGAGCAATTGTTACAATTCAGCTATGGACCCGTTTATTCGGCAACAACTTTGTCATTACTTAAAGGGTCACTAAAGGAATTTTTTTTTAGCTAAATAGCTTCCTTTACCTTACTGCAGTCCTGGTTTCATGTCCTCATTGTTCGTTTTTGCTTTGATGTTGCTGTAATTCCTCTCTATTCTGGACACTTCCTGGTTGTCGGTTTCCTGATCACCACAGTACTGGGAGATTTCTCTCTGTGGTGACTAATCAAGGAGGTGTGATTACTGTGTGTCTAAAACTCCTCAGCACCAATCCAGTTTCGTTTTACAAAGTATCACTGCCCTCTATTGGCTCTCTGTCTCTGTACATCAGAGAACCAGGAAACAACAGCAAAAACGAAACTAAACTGCAGGCACATTATAGGATTGGTTATCTATTTTTAATCATTTTTTAAAGGAATCAGTTAACTATTATGTCTCTATACCCTGTAAACAGTCATTTCAGCTAAAAAAAAAAAATTCCTTTAGTGACCCTTTAAGATAATAGGAAGATTGTCTTGCAAAAATTATGTTTTTCACAATCCTTAGACAATAAAGTGTAACAAAACGAAACAAAGCACATTTTTCTATTTTGAGCAGCGTTTTTTTTTTTTTTAAACAGAGTACGGTAACTGCAGATAAAAAGTGTACATTTTATTCTGCAATTTGTTTAAAATTATACAAAAATTATACAAAAATTATGATACTGATACAAATTACGGCAAAGTTCTTTACCAATGTATTTTATTTACATTTTTAAAATGTGAGGTGTGTAGATAAATGTCAAACATAAAAATAATAACAAATAAAACAAACACAAGAAATAGTAAAGCCTCATACACACGATTGGACTTCCATCTGACTTTTCCCTAGATTTTGCTCCGAATGGGCGTTGGCCGTAAACTTGGTATGCATACACATGGCAGGACTTTTTCAGCCAACTTTCACCAAATCATGTGTTTTTTCAGCTCTTAACCGCCACCCTTTGGGCAACTTCTGCTGATGTTGTCTGATCTTTAGCATTGGTTCTGAGCATGCGTGTTTGTACTTTGGCCTTTAGTCCGATGGACTTGTGTACCCACGATCGGATTATGCTCCATCAGACATTTGTTGGCGGAAAGTTTGAGAGCAATCACAGCGAAAATTTGTCCTTTGAAAAACGAAAACATTTGTCCGATGGAGCATACACACGGTCAGATTGTCCGATCAAACACATCCATCGAACAATCGTCAAAACTTTGCGGCCGAAAGAAGCATCCGAAGATGCACTCACATCAACCTTAAAGGATTTAGTGAAAGTGAGAACAGATGACCAGGTCGCCGCCTTACACACCGGAAAAAGATGCTTGATGACGGAAAGCCCAAGAGGTACCTATTGCCCTGGTCGAAAGCGCCGTGAGAGGAGGGGGGGGGCACCAGACCCTTTATGGCGTAAGCCTGAATCACTATCTGTCGGATCCACCTTGAGATTATGGCCGACGAGACCGCTAGGCCCTTCTTGGAACCAGCCACCGAAACAAACAGGGAGTCTGACCTCCGGAACGGAGCAGTAGCAGATAAGTATACTCTCAGAGCTCGGACAACATCCAAGGAATGTAACGCCGCCTCTCTGGGGTTCGACGGATGAGGACACAAGGATGGAAGTACAATGTCTTCATTGAGACAGAAGGCCGAGACGACCTTAGGTAGAAAAGAAAGCTGCGGGCGCAGCACCACCTTATCCTTGTGGAAGATCAGATGAAGCACCTTTGCATGACAAGGCGACCAGATCAGAAACTCGTCTAACTGACGTAACAGCCACCAAAAAGACCACCTTCTGAGAAAGCGTCAACAAGGGAATGTTCCTAATCTCTTCAAACGGTGGTTTCTGAAGCACCGAGAGAACCAGGTTTAAGTCCCACGGAGGTAGCGGAGGGTGGACTGGAGGGGCCACATGCCAAACCCCCTGTACAAATGTTCTTACTAGAGAGTGAGTTGCCAGGGGTCGCTGTAAGAAAACAGTCAGGGCAGAAATCTGCCCCTTAATCGTACTTAACACAAGCCTTTGGTCCACTCCACGCTGTAAGAACAGCAGGACTCTGGACACCAAATAAGTCTGTGGATTCCACTTCATTTCCTCGCAAAGGGCTAAGTAAGCTTTCCAAGTGCGATGGTAAATCCTCCTAGAGGATAACTTCCTAGCCTTCATCATGGTAGGAATCACAGAATCCGATAGGTCCCGGTTTCTCAGGACCTGGCTTTCAATAGCCATGCTGTTAAAGCCAGCGACTGTAAAGCAGGATGCAGTATGGGACCTTGAGACAGCAGGTCCTCTCTCAGCGGTACATGCCAAGGGACGTCTGCTACCAGACGCACAAGATCGGCGTACCAAGAATGCCAAGGCCAACTCAGAGCAATTAGGATCATTGGAATCCCCTCTGCGAAGCAGATGAGGAAGGAGCTTTAGAGGGAAGGTATAGTTTACTCGGTACTGACTCCACAGCGCCACCAACGCATCTATCGCGTCTGCCCATGGGTCTCTTGACCTGGCCACAAACCTCAATACCTTCCAATTGAGTCGAGACGCCAGGAGATCTGCGTCTGGCGTGCCCTATCTTTGGCAAAGGAGCTGAAACACATCCGGGTGCAGAGACCATTCTCCTTGGTCCAGCAACTGGCGACTCAGCTAGTCTGCTTGCCAGTTTTCCACGCCCGGCATGTATATGGCCAACAGGGCCGGTACGCTCTTTTCTGCCCACCTTAGGATGTGAACGACTTCTGATGCTGCAGCCAAGCTTCTTGTTCCTCCTTGATGGTTAATATATGCCACCGCCGTGGCGTTGTCCGACTGGATCCTGACTGGACGCCCTCGTAGCCTCTTGGAACAATGTGGAGAGGCACAGCCTGATTGCTCGAAGTTCCAGGACATTGATCGGCAAGTGGGAATCCTCCGGAGACCAGCGACCCTGGGTCGACTGAACCCCCCAGACTCCCCCCCCCCAACCAGTAAGGCTGGCGTCCGTCGAGATGACTATCCAGTGATAAGGAAGGAACGACTTCCCGGACAGAAATGGCGGTGAGGTCAGCCACCATCTAGGGAGGTCCTGACCTGGTGGCTCACCCGGATTTGATAATCCAGGGATGAAGGGCACTTGTCCCATCTGGACAGAATTTCCTTCTGTAGCACTCGCGTATGAGATTGCGCATATGGTACTGCCTCGAAAGAGGCCACCATGAGGCCCAGGCCTCGCATGCAAAAGCGAAGTGAAGACCATTTCTGGGATGTCAACTGCCGTGCCGCAGCCCGGAGGGTCTGCAACTTTTCCACAGGGAAGAAAACCTTTGCCTCTGAGGAGTCCAGAATCAACCCCAGATATACTAGGCGTTGAGTCGGTACCATTACTGACTTCTGAATGTTCAGTACCCAACCAAAGTGTCGGAGGGTTTGACAGGTTAGAGACACGCTCACCTCCAATTCTGAGGCTGAAGCGGCCCTCAGAAGCAGGTCGTCCAAGGATGCCACGTTGCGTTAGTAGGGCGAGAATAGGGGCAAGCACCTTGGTGAACACTCTTGGTGCCGATGCCAGGCCAAAGGGGAGAGCCAAAAATTGATAGTGGTCTTCCCCGACCGCAAAGCGCAGATGTCTCTGATGCCTTGTGCATATGGAGACATGTAAGTAGGCGTCCCTGATGTCCAGGGATGCCAGAAAGTCCCCCGGCTGGAGAGCAGTGACGACAGAGCGAAACCCCTGAAACCGTTCTTGTACTGGGACAGGAATAACCACCCCGCTTTCTAGCAGGCTTTGAACTGCCCAAAAAAGGGCTTCCCGACAAGTCGGTTGTAGCTGGAGGTTGGAGGGAAAAAAATAGGATTTTTTGTACTCACCGTAAAATCCTTTTCTCTGAAGTCCATGGACGGACACAGCTCCTTAAATCTTGACAAGTGGGTTATGTTCCCTGTTTACAGGAGAGGACTAGGCAGAAACATGTTAAATAGTTAAATACATGTTACATTAACAGAGTTGAACAGCCCCGCCCAGGGGGCGGTCCCTCCAGACATAACCCTCCTCACTGCAGCTTGCAGCCTCAGTTCGTAACAAGCAGTACAAACCTAAAAAGGAGGGGTGGGAGCTGTGTCCGTCCATGGACTTCAGAGAAAAGGATTTTACGGTGAGTACAAAAAATCCTATTTTCTCTTATCGTCCATGGACGGACACAGCTCCTTAAATCTTGACAAGTGGGACGTCCCCAAGCAGTGTCAAAAAACGAGGGGTGGGAAATATATCAGTAAAAACAATTTTAACTTCACCCCAAAACAAGCAGAGCTCCTCAACGGAGGAGGTGCAACTTTAAACAGCCGCCGGCAAAAACTAGCGGCTGAAAAAAACATCATAAGATGCACTCACAGCAACCATGTAAATTCTGGAAAAAGCGTGAACGGACGAGCAAATCGCCGCCTCGCACACCTGTGAGACCGACGCATGATGTCGGGAAAAAAAAAAAAAAAAAAAAAACCCAGGAAGCACCAATTGCCCTGGTCGAAAGTGCCGTGACCGGAAAAGGGGGGCCCGCCCTTAGGAGCATAGGCCTGTATGACGGCCTGCCCGATCCACCGAGAAATGGTGGTCGACGAGACCGCCAGGCCCTTTTGTGGACCAGACACCGACACAAAAGAGAGTCAGAAGCTCCGAAATGGAGCCGTAGTAGGCTGGTATACCCGCAAAGCGCGTACCACGCCTAAAGTATGAAAGGCCGAAACCTCCTTCGGAAGAAGGGAAGGTCGCGGGCGCACCATCACCTAATCCTTATGGGGGATCAAGCATGGCGGCTTGCAAGACAAGACCGCCAACTCAGAAACCCCTCTAACAGAGGTAAAGGCCACTAAAGGGGCCACCTTCTGAGATAGTGTCAAGAGAAAATCTCTCTGATGTTTCCAAAAGGAAGGTTCCTGAAGAACCGAGAGCACCAGAGTCAAAACTCATGGGGGAAGAGATGGGCCAAGAGGGGAAAGTATATGACAAACCCCTTGCACACAAAAAAAGGGGACCCACCAGGGAACGGGCCGCAAAAAGGCCACTAAAAACACAGCCAAGGCTGAAATCTGCCCCCAAACGGTGCTTTAAGCAATTTTTAGATCCAATCCAAGCTTTAAAAACAGCAGGACCCTGGACATTGAAAGTACGCCCGTGGACGTCACTCCATCCCTTCGCACCAAGAGAGGTGCGACGGTAGATCCTCCGGAAGAAGACTACGGTGCCCTGTTGAGATGACCGAGTCAGACAGACCCTGGTCACCTAAAGTCTGGCTTCCAATAACCATGTTAAGCAAGTCAGTGACTGTACAACAGGAGGAAGTATGGGACCTTGAGACAGGAACCTCCTGCCCTGGCAATCGCCAGGGTGCCTCCGCTACCAGGCGCCCGATATCAGCGTACCAAGGACGCCGAGATTAATCTGGAGCGATTAGAATCATCGGGATCTCCTCAGCATCCACTCTGTGGAGCGGCCGAGGAAGCAACTACCATGGAGGAATGGCAAAAAATCACCGATACAGACAACACAGGGCCACCAGCGCGACTGACGCGTCTGTACAAGATCACTAGACCTGGCCACTAACTGACACCCTTGCGGCGGAGACAAGCTGCCAGGAGATCCATGCCATGTGAGGCTCACCTCCTGCAAGGGAGCCGAAACACCCCAAAGCACAAAGACCAGTCGCCCTGGTCCAGCATCTGGCGACTCCAGTAGTCTGCCTGCCGGCATACCTGATGGTAGACTGAAGCCACGGCCGTGGCGTTGTCCGGCTGAAACCAGATTGGTCGACCACAAGGAGAAGCATAGCCTGATCGCCTAAAATAGTAGGACAATGAACAGTAGACAGCACCTGGTATTCCCAGGCGGTCTTCCACCAGGCACTAGCCAGGCCCGACCCTGGGTAGCTACCGAGACCAGACACATTCAAGGAGGTGTGGTCATAGGTCCACGCAAGTCCAGCGACTCAGGGCCGACTGGACCCCCCAGTTTTGTGAACCTCCAGGTTCACAACCCGTGAGCTGGCATTCGTCGTAAACACCGACCACTGGAAGGAAGGAACAACTTCCCGGACCGAAGAGTCGGGAATCTCTGTCACCAACTCAGAGAGACTCTGACTAGGTGGCGCACAGGAATCTAATGATTTCAGAGACAAGAGATTTTTACCACCTGGACAGTAGTTCCACTGGAAAACCAGGGTGTGGAACTGGGCATACAGTACCACCTTGAAGGAGGCTACCCACAGACCCTGAACCAGCAGGCGCCCGGAGAGAAGACCGATTGCGTGATGCCAATACCTTCTCCGCAGACTGAAGAGTCTGCAATTTCTCCAGGGGAAGAAGGACCTTTGCCACTGAGGAGTCTGGATCAACACTAGATACTCCAACGCTGAGTCGGAACCTAGCATGCCCATAATTTGAACCCTGGGTCGCACACATGTAGGGCAGGCTTGCTGCCACTGAGCTACACTTTCTGGCCTAAACGTCTAACATCCACCCGAATCTTCGGAGGGTCTGAATGGGAATAACCCATCCACTAGGTCGGAGACAGAAGCTGCTCTCAGAAGAAAGTCGTCAAAGTAGCCAATGAGGCAAAGCCTCGCTGACCCAACAAAATTCAAATAAGTGCGAGCTCCTAGCTGAAAACCCATGGTGCTGACGCCAGATCAAAAGGGAGGGCCACAGGCTGACAGAGACCCTTCTCTCATCACGAAGCACAGAAAAAAACACTGTGACATGTGCAAAACGGGACATGCATGTATGCGTCCCTGATGTCCGAGGACGTCAGGACATCCCCCGGATGAAGCGCAGCTACCACCGAACAAATGGATTCCATGCGGAACTACCCGACGTTCACAAAGGTATTTAGGGCCTGAGGCCCATAGAAAACCCCAAAACTCTCGTCCTGCAGGAAAGGTAAAATTACCTTGCAGCTTAGCAAATCCCACACTGCCCAAGGCAGACCGACGTGCCGGGAGGGGAAGACACAAGGACAGAACTTTGTTCTGTGGATAGGAGGAAACCCTATCTAGTACTCCGAAGAGACCACCTCGCAGACCCACTAGTCGGAGAGCAGGGAGGTTTCACTGAATTGTGAACCTGCAAGCCGCCCCTCCCACCTAGAGACAGGGAGGGAAGGCTATATACATTGGCAGGATTTGGGTGCCGGCGTGATCGGCTTATGCACCCAGGGACAGATTAGTCCCCCAGCTGGGCCTTTGACGGCCTGGGAGGGTTGCCCCTAAATAATACACACACATAGTGTGTATGTATATTATGTAGGTGTATGCACACATGTCTTTGGAGGAAACCGGAGTACCCGGAGGAAACCCACACAGACACAGGGAGCGACAATGCAAGCTCCAGGCAGATTGGAGATTCGAACCAATGACTCTTTTGCTGCCAAGTAATGGAGTTAAGCACTACACCACCGTGTGCATAAAACCATTCTGAAACAGACGCCCTGGATAACAAGGGCGCAGCATTCAATGAAGCATCACAGACCTATATGAGGCCCTGGACCAGCTGGTCCGCTAGGCTAATAACCTCAGGAGAGAGTCGGTGCTCCTCCACTGTCTGGTGCAAAATGCTCACTCTGTGAGTTGTATACAGCACTAGGGGTCAGGACTACTCCAAGATGGCCGCCGAGCGTTCAGAACGCGGCCACAGGAAAAAGGCCAGCACAATGTAAGCTGCGCCATAGCGTGGCTACGACAAAATGGGCGCCAATGGGAGTTTTCAATGTAATTGAAAAATCTCCCAAAAAAAAAATAGCGCCAGCGACCACTGAGACCCCAGTGTAGTGGCCACAATAGGCCGCAAGCCAGACCCCAGCATGGTAAACATGGAACGGGTCAGTACTTCGGATCTTCTATCAGTCAGATCCATACAAGTAGGGGTTCCCGCCCGGCGGTGAGGGACTACAAAAGCCCTCAGTGGCTTTTCTCATTCCGCATCTCAGAAATTATCAAAGAAGGGCACAGAAGGAAAAAACCTACACAGCGGTCTGATTTGTGTGATCCAAAAAAGACCGAGCCCTTGGCGGAAACCCAGCTGCACTATGCAGCTTAGGAGAGTCCCTTGCAGCAGTAAAAAGCGCACCCATAAATGCCTTATTCTGCCTTTTTTTTTTTTTTTTTTTTTTTTCAACTAGGTACCTAGTCCATGGCTCCATAACAGAGCATTCCCCAGGGGATAACGGGGGAAGGGGGCACTCTTTTACCGCCCGCCCGCAGTCCACCCCCACCCTGGCACAAACTGTGTCCAGGACTACAATAAAAACTCTGTGGGAATCACAGGTGCTAACACCTGCTGCCACCACCAGCATGTGGGGAAGGACCCAGATACTGACTCCAATATTTACATATAGTGTGTATTATAATATGCACACCTGTCCATACAAATAGACAAAAGCTCCTAGAGCCCTATTCAGGGCCTCTCACCCACTTGCTGCGCTGACCAGGGGTAACCAGGGGACTCCCTCAGGAGGAGACTGCCCAGCGCTGCCTGTGAGGAAAAGAACCGTGAGGTAACTTTTGCAGGGACCTGTGTTTAAACAGGAAAAGCCTCATAGGGCTGTTTTATTTAAGGATAAGACACAGATACAGCATAAAAAGCAAAACCGTTACAGGTGTCACCAATCAGTCAGCGTCTGCTGAAGTATAATCATAAACATCTGTGCTCATCACAGGGCTTTTTACCTCACAGGAAAGCCCAATACAACAAAAAAAAAAAAAAAACACAGGCCAGATAACACAGTCCCCTCAGGAAGGCCCCCTCCCCCCTGACAGCGGCAATGTTAGCAATGCAGCAAGGGAAAGGAGCAGGGAAGTAAGGGGAAGGGACCCCCGAACCCCAGGAATGCCCAGCCTTACCAACCCACCGAAGCAGGAGGGACTGTACTTACCCGTCCAAGCGAGGACTCGCTGACGCATTCCTGACAGAACTACAACCGCAATGGAGGTAGCTGTCGGCCCGGTCCACTGTGATTGAGACAACACCACAGCTCAGTCATATGTGAACCTCGGAGCAAAGCTCACCGGCCACCTCAGGAGTCATGAGGTATGGCGTGGCAGACCAAGCCTCTTTGCAAAGGTGTGCCCACGCTTGCTGGTCGGACTGAGTAGACTACAAGGATCTATAATATCCAGCCTGTCTCTCAGCCAACAGTTGAAAGAAGATTCTTCAAGAAAAAGTAAAGTAAAATAAAATAAAATTTCTCCTCAGGGCGCTGGGCCCAAAGGGAGCCATACGTCCTTCTCCTTTGCTAGGCAGAACGAAACTGAGGCTGCAAGCTGCAGTGAGGAGGGTTATGTCTGGAGGGACCGCCCCCTGGGCGGGGCTGTTCAACTCTGTTAATGTAACATGTATTTAACTATTTAACATGTTTCTGCCTAGTCCTCTCCTGTAAACAGGGAACATAACCCACTTGTCAAGATTTAAGGAGCTGTGTCCGTCCATGGACGATAAGAGAAAATCTGTTTGGTGGGCAAGATAGAAATTGTATCTTGTACCCTGAAGAGACTATCTCGCAAACCCACCGGTCAGGGACCTGAAATGTCCACCGGGTTGCGAAGACGTCACCCCCACCCGAGAGATGGGTGGGGGGCAAACCTTCATGCGGACGCAGTTTTGTTTGCAGGTTTGCGAAACCAGGGACGTTTCTGTCCCTGAGCAGGTGCCTTATCGGCCTGAGGTCTTTTACCTGCCGCACCGGGCGGGCAAAAAAAAAAAAAAGCTTGTGTGCGGTAAAGAAGGGCACCTTTCCCTTCTTGGATTGTGGGAGCAGCGTGCTCTTACCTCCTGTGGCATCTTTAATAATGTCATCCAGGGAAGCTCCAAAAAGTCTGTCGCCCTTAAAGGGCAGGTCCATCAGGACTTTCTTGGAAGATTGGTCCGCAGACCAATTCTTTAACCAAAGTAGACGGTGGGTTGAAGCTCTGGCCAGTAGAGGAATTGTGTCCAGGGCTGATTCGCAAGCAAATTTTAGGCCCTGTACCAGCTGGTCAGCTAGGGCTACCTCGTCTGGGGAAGCCTGACGTGCTTCTAACCCATTGAGCAGCACTTTTGCCCATTCCGTGAGTGTCTGAGACATACTATGGTTGGGCGTACTGCCGAACCTACTACCGTGTATAGGTTGCGGGTGATCGCCTCAGCCTTCTTGTCCGCAGGGTCTTTGAAGGTGGGAGCCCCCTCCACCGGTATGGTGGTTAGCTTATTTAGTCTGGACACAGGAGGGTCCACTATCGGGGGCGAGGTCCATTTCTTCAAGAAACTTTCCTCCAGAGGGTAACGCACCGCCAGATTTTTAGGTACTGAAAAAGTATGTTGTGGTTTGTCCCACTCCTTGTATAAAAGTTTGTCTAAGTAAGACACACAAGGGAACACCTTAGCAGTGCGGGTCGCCTTACGGAACCCAAAAGGGATCGGCGCTTCTGTTGATTCTACAGACCCCTCTATTTTTAGGGTATCTCGCACTGCGGTGATAAGGTCACTTACCACAGCCCTCTCGGCTGCTGACCTGGGTCCAGATCACCGTCTGTCCTATCTAGGTTTGCATCGTCAGATACCTTAGAGCCAGGGTCCTGAGCCATAGCTGGGCCTGGCTCCGTATGCGAGTTGTCCCCAGAAGATGCCGGGGGGAGGAGGCACTTTCTAGCCCCCGTTTTCCCATGTGCTGCTTCCACCTTGGCAACAAAGGCATCTAGGATTGCAGACATAGCGTCCACCGATACATCGGGTGCAGTTGCATCAATTGCCAGCTCAGGTGTCTCAGGGGAAAAAAAACGTCTGCTTCTGATGCCATGCTGCCCACATGCCTGACACGGACTCCCAAGCAAGGTACAGTAAGCTGCAGCAGACGAGGGGTTCCCCCCCAGAGAAATCACCACCAAGGAACTTGGTAGTACGGTGCTGTTTTGTAGCTGAGCTGCTTCTTGTCCGCTGAACACTAGCAGAGAGTGAATCTGTCGGTCTGTGCTGTTTTTGCGATAGCTGCTACTTTTGTCAGCTCTTTAGTTTGAGTAGTCAGCAGCGTGTCTCTGTCTGACTGTGTTGTTTAAATAATAAAGATGGCCGCCACTCTGACACTAGAGGCCAACAGCGCTGAGGCCACAAAAACATGGCCGCCAGTGTTATGCATTAATACATAGTGGGGCTACAAGAAAATGGCCGCCGAATGACAGCTAGAGGCCCTGACCTTGTGAGGCAAAAGGCTGCAAGCAATGCCACTGCTATAGCGCCGTCTTGGGGCATACTGCGACGGCCGCTAGACGCAGTACGACCCTACAAACCGATGCAAGTGTAACACCCGAGGAAGTAAAACATGCAGAAATCACCAAAAGTATGTCCGACGAGCGTCAATAGAGGCCAATACAATGCGGCTACAAGAACATGGCCACCAGTGTAAGATATAACACACCAGGAGGTAAACATGCAGAAATCACCAAAAGTATGGCTGCTGAGCGTCAATAGAGGCCAATATAATGCGGCTACAAGAACATGGCCGCCAATGCAAGTACAAACAATACAGCATGGATCACAGGGAAAATGGTTTCAGACAGCATGGAGCAGGACACAGGCAAGCAATCTCTCTTGGCACTTATACGGGGGCGTGGCCAGGCAGCGGATGTAGCCGGATGCACTTTCAGCTCCTCTCCGCCGAATCTTCTGCAATCCATCCTGCTTAACACCCGGCTTACCTGCTTTTCACGCCCGCTGGCTGCGGGAAGGTCTCCTGGACACTCCAGTACCTTCTGTTCCCGGTACGCGGCGAATGTCGGCTGCTAGAAAGCAATCTGCTTCCCGGTCCGCAGACGGCATGGCTCACCAAAATGGCGCTCAGGCCCAGCGCTCGAATAAAGAGAAACATAGGGAGGGAGCGGAAAAGCTCTTCTCCATGACACTGGCTGCGGACATTAATACTCACCCAGGGGTGCATGGCGAGCTGCCCCGGTGGATCGTCGTATGCAGATGACAGTCCCCCTTGAGGATGGGGGCGGCCCGGATTATCCATGGAGCGCAGTGAGTACTCCTGATGGCGGCTCCACTAGGCCGCAAACCCTCACCAGCCCTGCCTCAGATCGTGAACCCTCACTGAGAGACATATTTGCAGCCATTACCACATGTAATACCTCCCTAGCTGCCCTGACCACTGATATTAAGGGAGTTAAAGCTGAAATGTCCTTTATGAGACAAGATGCACAAAAGCTGAAGGAGAAGACCTCTGCGGTGGAGGGGAGGGTGAGCTCCATAGAGGATGATATGGCCCCCATGCAGAGGGATCTTACTTACAACAACCATCTTCTCACACAACACTCATCTTGTTTAGAGGAATTGGAGAATAGGATGAGAAGAAACAACGTGAGGCTGGATGGATTACCTGAAAGAGCTGAGGGGAAGAATCCTGTAGAATTTGAGAACTGGCTGGTGACTGCATTTGGCAAGGAGGCATTCACTCCATTATTCTCTGTAGAAAGGGCGCACAGGGTGCCTGCTAGGCCTCCTCAGCCAGGGGCTCCCCTGAGACCTTTCCTCCTCAAACTACTCCATTATAAAGATAGAGATGCCATACTTCGCAATGCCAGGATTAAACCAGAAGCCATGAAAGTTGACAATGCCAAAATCTCTTGTTTTCCTGATTATTCTGCTGAGCTGCAAAAGCAACGTGCAAAGTTTCTAGATGTTAAACGCCGCCTCAGAGTCCTGGATGTGAAATACGCTATGCTATACCCTTCCAGGCTGAGAGTAGAAGCGTTGGGCTCCGTTCACTTCTTTGACCTACCGTCTGCGGCCGCACAATGGATGGACAGGGAGGAGCAGTCGATCCGCGAGGGTCGCAACCGACGCCGTGCTCAACAAGACGGGTGATGTACTGATTGAATCATTTAAATATGTACCTACTATATCCACTTGCCAAGGCGGAGAAGCTGCTGATGTTTGGTACCTGTTTTTCTATTAGGGCTATTTGATCTAGCTGTTGAGAAGTTCAGACGCTTATGTGCGCTTCCACTGTTGCCCTCAGGTTGGTCTGGTGCAGGCCTCCCCTTGCCTGCGGGCGCACAAGTTTGGCCATGTTGGCCTGTTATTCTCTAACTTTATTTTTATTGTTTTTTCATTTTTCTGAAAGCTCCGCTGTGGGATCGCCGCCACTAACATTCCAACTGTTCCTTAGGGCCACTGGCCCCCTTGTGACTGCCTTGCCTGCCTACTGTGAGATATACCTTACTTTGAACCTGACACCAATATTGTGTTGCCTTATTTTATTTTGCCTCTTTTTACATTCATCTGAACGGTCTGCTGCTAATTTTCCCTTTCCGTGTACTTTGCTCTTTTGCTTTACAGTACTGTGGAGATGCCAAAGATCTCCTTTTGCCTGTTTCTACAATGCAATGTCTAAGATAACCAGATTTATGTCCTGGAATGTTCGGGGATTGAATAATCCTGTCAAGCGCTTGGCTGTACTTCGTGTAGTCAATCGAATAAGCACTGATTTTGTGCGGAACGTCCGCTGTTCCCCTGTTTCTGTGATTTGGTGATGTATTTGCTGTTAATTTAATAAAAGACAACCTGTATGGTTTTGAGTGCGGCCATCCATCCTTCATTCAACTTTTATGCTTGCCTAGTGCACCGCCAGCACCCTTGGAATCCTGTATCAGTGTGTGACCATATAGTAGACCCACCTGGAGCGGTGACTTTCCTTTCTTCTAGTCAATCGTATAACTGACGATATTGTTTGTTTGCAGGAGACTCACCTCTCCCCGACCTCTACACCCCAATTCGCCGTAAGGCAATTCAGCCACCAATACCATGCTACTTTCTCAATGTACTCGAGGGCGGTGAGCCTTCTGGTTAGACAGAGCACACAGTTCTCAGCCCTGGAGGTACAACTTGATCCAGACGGGCGATATGTCTTTATTCTGTGTTCCCTTTTTGGGACTAAATGTATTCGTGCTGGGATGTATATTCCTCCTCCCTTTTCAACTAATACCCTGAAATTATTAGCAGATTTTATTGTCCGCTTCCCAGGTATTCCTGTATTAGTGATGGGTGATTTCAATAATTGTCTAGATCATGCTAAGGACAGGCTTTCTGCCCGAGGGGGGGATGGGGCGCAGAGAGGGAGTGGGCCTACTCCGTTTGCCTGCTTACTGTTAGAAATGGGCCTGACGGATGTTTGGAGGATACATAATCCAGATACCAGAATTTACTCTTGGCACTTATACACTGATTTAGTGAATGTACATTGTTCCCCCCAGGTGAAGCTCCCCACGGGAACCCCCGCCCCAGCAGCTAGCTCAGAGAGCCTAGGGAGGAGGGAAGGGAGGGAGGGGAGAAGGGAAGTATAGAGCCCTTTACTCACCTCTCCAGGGATGCCCAGCTCTGTCTTCCTGCCGAAGCAAGGTGGCAACTACTTACACTTCCTGTGGGTTTATGCTGGAAGCATCCTAGACAGACCATCTCCCGCATGGTAACGGAGGTGACTGTTGGTCCGGCTGCTGCGAGTCAGCCCTCTAGACTGGTCATATGCATGCCCTGGTGCGTAGAGCGACGGGCATGTAGTGGACGACCCAGTGTGTAGCTATCGTCGGCACACGCTCGATGGCCGAAACAGGGGGGACTACAAGGATCTGGGATCCAGCCTGTCACCCATTCGGCAGTTGATCGAAGATCACAGGAACGATTTAAAACTTAAATAGGAACAAAAAAAATCCAAGAATAGATTTGACCAAAAAGCCTCCAGGCCTATGGGGCCGAGGGGAGCTCCTATGTCTTCTCCTTAACTAGGCAGAAAAAAACTGAGCTGCTTGGTGCAGGCTGAGAGGATATAGCCAGTAGGACCACCCCCTGGGCGGGGCTGTTCAGCTTTGAAGTTGTTAACACTTTCTGCCTAGTCACTCCTAAAGGAAGGCTAATACCCACTTTGTCAAGATTAAGGCTGTGTCTGTCCATGAACGAAAGAGAAAGTCATGGTGTAGCCTCCATCCTCCCCTGACCTCAATCCTTTTGAGAACCTCTGGAGCATCCTCAAGCAAAATATCTATGAAGGTGGGAGGCAGTTTACATCCAAACAGCAGCTCTGGGAAGCTATTCTGACATCTTGCAAACAAATTCAAGCAGAAACTGTCCAAAAACTCACAAGTTCAATGGATGCAAGACTTGTAAAGCTGCTATCAAATAAGGGGTCCTATGTTAAAATGTTGTTCAAAGATTTCAGTAAATATGCTGCAAACACAACAAATGACAATTTCCAGTTCTTTACAACATATAGTATTTTAAAACTCACTGGGCCGGATTCAGAAACAAGATACAACGGCGTACCTCCTGATACAACGTTGTATCTCTGAGTGCGGGCCGTCGTATCTATGCGCCTGATTCAGAGAATCAGTTACGCATAGATATCCCTAAGATCCGACTGGTGTAAGTGTCTTACACCATTGTATCTTAGGCTGCATAATCACGCTGGCCGCTAGGTGGCGCTTCCGTATAGTTACGCGAGGAGTATGCAAATTAGATATTTACGCCGATTCAGAAACAAACGTCCGCCCGGCGCTTTTTTTTAACGTTGTTTGCGTTAGGCTTTTTCTGGTGTAAAGTTACCCCTGCTATATGAGGGGTATGTGCGGCGTATCCTATGTTAAGTATGGCCGTCGTTCCCGCGTCAAATTTTGAACATTTTACGTCATTTGCGTAAGTCGATCGCGAATAGGGCTTTGCGTAAGTTACAATCACGTTGAAACCAATGAGGCTTTGCGGCGTAATTTCGAGCATGCGCACTGGGTTTCTTTCACGAACGGCGCATGCGCAAAAAACGTAAAATACGCGGGGTCATGTTAAATTTAGATAAAACACGCCCACAACATCCCCATTTGAATTAGGTGGGCTTACGCCGGCCCACATACGCTACGCCGCCGTAACTTAGGGCGCAAGTTCTTTCTGAATACGGAACTTGCGCTCAAAGTTACAGCGGCGTAACGTATCTAAGATACGTTACGCCGGAAGAAAGATAGAGCATTCTATCTGAATATGGCCCACTGTGCGTAATGATTTGGAACAGTGCATTGTAAGTTTTTTATTTTGAAAAAAAATTATTATTATTAGGTTTGTTCAATAAAAATTGTACTCTTAATAGTTGATAACATGAGAATTATGCTGACTGTTGTTTACATCAATTATTTAGGTAAATGAGAAAAATATCATTGGCATAATAATTTGGAACAGGGTGTAAAGGGCAGCAGTATAATCAGATAGCAAAAAAATTCCTTGATGTTTCAGTGGATTCCAAGAGAGATTGTACAGTGAGTACAAACATCCTAACAATCAAGGCACAAAACAGAACATTACCTTAACAGCAACTCTGCACTCTGTGCAAATAAGTAGAAGAGGAAAGTACATATGGAAAAAATGTATTGAAGCTTTGTAAAACTGTTCTGCTTACTCTTAATAAGAAATTAAAAAGAACACGTTACCAACTCAAAAACTACAAGTAAAAGCACGTATTTTAAAAGCTTATGAGGCACCCTCTAGCGTGCTAATTAGGTTGTACATAGTTTTTTTTTTTGTGTAGGTAGATTTAGGCTTGGCAGGTAGCCAGGCCTGTGTTTTGAATCTGGGTTAGGGTGAGTGATCCAGTGAGGCTAGATGACTCAGGCAGCATTTCTGGTACCCCCACACCCCACACTTGTGGAACATTGGAGAAGCTACCAGAAGAATGGGAGGGAGGTTAGGAGGAGCTGACTGGAGTATTGATGAAGGCCCCAACCAATCCCCGGCCGAATGGGCTGGCAGGGGGAGGGCACCTCTTAAATACTCATCAGGCCAGCAGGGTCAGAGTGGAGTTCGGGTGGAATTAGGAATGCTGAGGAGGCCCTTTGAGGGTAGCCCCTTATCTGTGCCGGGGTGACCTTAAGCCTGGGGCTCTGGTGCTGGAGGGATCCTATGAAAACACAAGGAGTCATCCTGTCGAGAGGCACGGGAGCAAGAGTGAGGACAGCAGGAGCCAGCGAGCATGTCTAGGAGATCTCCAGGGAGAAGATAGCAAGGTGGCTGGTGAGTGTGGCAGTCTGGGAGGACTGTGGGAAGTAGCCAGGAGGGCTAGTGAAAAAGGCAGCTGCAGCCAGATGGGCTGGCAGTGCATGAAAAGGTGGTGCTGGGATCAATACACAGGAAATGTAGCTGGACACTGGGACTTTTTCTACACACCAAAGGGGCCCGCGGTTCCTGCATATAAAGGGCATTTTCTTTATATGACTGTTCCTTTGTCAGATCATCTAACAGTGTGCCAGCTGGATCTGTGATTTTTGTGCTGGAGGAAGAGGAACTGTATATGGAGTATATATAGTTGAAGAGTCCCTGAAGAAACATTTGTTCCAGTCAAGTCGGCATCCCATAATATTCCAACTCCATCCAAGTTCAATACTCCTAACAAAACAAAGTTGCTAGACTGTTTTCCTGACCCAAGTGTGCCTGTGAAAAATTAATGTGCAGGGTGGTTGGTCCCTATTTACCATTGTCTCCTACGAGGGGTGTGCTACACTTACTTGCAGGTGTTTTCCTTTCCATTTATCTATTTTCTAGCAATATTCCTTTTAACTCGATAGAAAACCTGACCAATCCAGAAAGAGTCAGTTTCCTAGCACAGCCTCCTCCCTCCTTTTATGTAATAACCGTCTGCTTTTCTGGCAGTATACATTTACACTGCATGCACCTCCCTAATCTAACCATTTATGTAGCTTCTAGGGAGAGCAAAGGGGAAAACTATAAGTTGCCATTTGAGTCTGCTAGGACTGCTAAAATATCTAAGATGGCAGTGCCCAACTTCAGTCTCCTGACTTTTAGATGCTTACACAAGAGGGGGGGGGGGGGGGTTTGTGGGTAAATAACAGACCTAAAATATGTTAAATGTAAATATAATGTTATGATAAGATTTTGTTGAAATGAAAGGTCTGGAGACCGGGTCTCTTTAACCTGCCCCAATGGCATGATCTTTCTAAGAAAATTTAATTAGGCATAAAGAGAGTCAAATGTAGGTTTTTACCTGTAGTTATCGTATATCCACATGAGAATGTCATACATCCGTTCACGACAAACAGGAAAACTGTGTGAGCTAAATGCAGTGACAGAAGGCAAAAGGTCTTGTAGCTCTGTAGGTTTCAGTTTTGGTAACATCTTGTATATGATATCTAGACATACCCGCTGCCTTTCATCATCTCTGAAATTGAGTAGAACAAACACAATTAAATGGATTAGAACAAAAATAAATAAATACTGTACTAGTTTATAAAAGTTTGACATAAAAATATGCCAAATAAAACTATGGAGCAATAAACGGAATTTTGACTTACCTGTAAATTCCATATGTTTGAGTACAGTACAGGACACAGACATAATAATATTCATACATCATAGGTTATGGATTTTTACCTTTGGGTGATTGGACGCTGGCAGTTGGGGTTGCACACTGTGCATGCCTTAACCCTGCATTCTCTACACAGCATGCCCCTGAATTCTGCACTCTGTGCATAGGGCACCCCTAGAACTGCATTGTGTACATGAAGCACCCCTGAACCCTGCACTCTGCACGCAGCGTAAACTCGGATACCACCGCCCCCTTGAAAGCAACCATACTGCTTATGTGGCCAGCATTTAAATTAAGTCTGACAACCTTGCTCTAATGACTATGTCCAGGCAATGTAGAGAGATTTCCTATGAATGCTTGGGAGCAGGGCATAATGGGAGGACAATGTGAGATCACTTCTGGAAGAAAGGATGTGTCATGGACTAGTGCGACCAGAACAGTGTGACACACAACAAATAACTGCCCAAACCAAAAGTATATACAGGAGTAAGATGTAATCGTAAACAAGCCAGGGTCATACACAGGACATCATGAGATGATGTTGGCTGCAGACTGTGGGGAGACACCCGCTGGTGGACACCAGTACTGCGACCCATAGATCTGACACTGCCACCAGCAGGTGAAATCTTTCCTGACAGGAGCGACCTCTCGACACTCCAACTAGTCGTAGCTGCAAAAAGTCCATGACATCAAGCCGATCTTTGGTTAACCACTTCATTACCATGCACTTACACCCCCTTCCTGCGCTGTCGCTGTTTAAATGACAATTACGTGGTCATGCTACACTGTACCCAAACAGAATTTTTTGTTCCCACAAATAGAGCTTTCTTTTGGTGGTATTTGATCACCTCTGGGGTTTTTTATTTTTTGCTATACAAATTAAAAAAAAAAAAACGAAAATTGAGAAAAATAAAAGATTAAAAAGATGTATTTTTTTCTGTTATAAAATGTTGTAAATAAGTAAGTTTTCTCCTTCACTAATGGGCACTGATAAGGTGGCTCTGATGGGCACTGGTATACAGCACTGATGGCCATTGATAGGCAGCACTAAAAGGCTGCATTGATGGGTACTTATAGGTGGCACTGATAGTGGGCACTGATGGGCATTGATACATGGCACTGATGGACACTGACATGCGGCACTGATGCTTATGCCTAGTGGCACTGGCAGGGATTTTGGGTGGGCACAGATTGGCAGCTGCCTTGGCACAGATTTGCATTTCCCTGGTGGTCTAGGGGGCATACCTGGTGGTCCAGTGTGGATGCCGATCCCCGGTGGTCCTGGGCAGGGATCCGAAGAGGGGCTGCGCTGATTAACTATCAGCACAGACCCCCCTATCAGGAGAGCAGCCGATCGGTTCTCCTCTACTCGCATCTGTCAGATGCGAGTGAGGAAATGCCGATCAGTGGTTTCTCCTGTTTACATTGTGATCAGCCGTGATTGGACACGGCTGATCACGTGGTACTGAGATCGGTGTAGCAGTGTGGTTAAAGGATCATCAGAGGTGGGCTGGAATGCAGGCATTGGATTATCGAGCACTGGAACAACGCACCGGACAGAGGGCACTGGGAAACGGGCACCGGCTCCGCAGGCTGGGAAACGGGCACCGGCTCCGCAGGCTGGGAAACGGGCACCGGCTCCGCAGGCTGGGAAACAGGCACCGGAACATGTGGAGGCAGATGGGCTGGCGTGGAGGCAGACTGGAGCAGATGGGCTGGCGTGGAGGCAGACTGGAGCAGATGGGCTGGAGCGGATAGGCTGGAGCATGAAAGCAAGCTGTAGCGGATCGGCTGGCGTGGAGGCAGGCTGGAGCGGAGCGACTGGCGTGGAGGCAGGCTGGAGCGGAGCGACTGGCGTGGAGGCAGGCTGGAGCGGAGCGACTGGCGTGGAGGCAGGCTGGAGCGGAGCGACTGGCGTGGAGGCAGGCTGGAGCGGATCGGCTGGCTAGAACGGATCAGCTGGCGTGGAGGCAGGCTGGAGCAGATCGGCAGGCGTGGAAGCAGGCTGGAGCGGATCGGCTGGCGTGGAAGCAGGCTGGAGCGGAGCGACTGGCGTGGAGGCAGGCTGGAGCGGAGCGACTGGCGTGGAGGCAGGCTGGAGCAGAGCGACTGGCATGGAGGCAGGCTGGAGCGGAGCGACTGTTTGAGTACAGTACAGGACACAGACATAATAATATTCATACATCATAGGTTATGGATTTTTACCTTTGGGTGATTGGACGCTGGCAGTTGGGGTTGCACACTGTGCATGCCTTAACCCTGCATTCTCTACACAGCATGCCCCTGAATTCTGCACTCTGTGCATAGGGCACCCCTAGAACTGCATTGTGTACATGAAGCACCCCTGAACCCTGCACTCTGCACGCAGCGTAAACTCGGATACCACCGCCCCCTTGAAAGCAACCATACTGCTTATGTGGCCAGCATTTAAATTAAGTCTGACAACCTTGCTCTAATGACTATGTCCAGGCAATGTAGAGAGATTTCCTATGAATGCTTGGGAGCAGGGCATAATGGGAGGACAATGTGAGATCACTTCTGGAAGAAAGGATGTGTCATGGACTAGTGCGACCAGAACAGTGTGACACACAACAAATAACTGCCCAAACCAAAAGTATATACAGGAGTAAGATGTAATCGTAAACAAGCCAGGGTCATACACAGGACATCATGAGATGATGTTGGCTGCAGACTGTGGGGAGACACCCGCTGGTGGACACCAGTACTGCGACCCATAGATCTGACACTGCCACCAGCAGGTGAAATCTTTCCTGACAGGAGCGACCTCTCGACACTCCAACTAGTCGTAGCTGCAAAAAGTCCATGACATCAAGCCGATCTTTGGTTAACCACTTCATTACCATGCACTTACACCCCCTTCCTGCGCTGTCGCTGTTTAAATGACAATTACGTGGTCATGCTACACTGTACCCAAACAGAATTTTTTGTTCCCACAAATAGAGCTTTCTTTTGGTGGTATTTGATCACCTCTGGGGTTTTTTATTTTTTGCTATACAAATTAAAAAAAAAAAACGAAAATTGAGAAAAATAAAAGATTAAAAAGATGTATTTTTTTCTGTTATAAAATGTTGTAAATAAGTAAGTTTTCTCCTTCACTAATGGGCACTGATAAGGTGGCTCTGATGGGCACTGGTATACAGCACTGATGGCCATTGATAGGCAGCACTAAAAGGCTGCATTGATGGGTACTTATAGGTGGCACTGATAGTGGGCACTGATGGGCATTGATACATGGCACTGATGGACACTGACATGCGGCACTGATGCTTATGCCTAGTGGCACTGGCAGGGATTTTGGGTGGGCACAGATTGGCAGCTGCCTTGGCACAGATTTGCATTTCCCTGGTGGTCTAGGGGGCATACCTGGTGGTCCAGTGTGGATGCCGATCCCCGGTGGTCCTGGGCAGGGATCCGAAGAGGGGCTGCGCTGATTAACTATCAGCACAGACCCCCCTATCAGGAGAGCAGCCGATCGGTTCTCCTCTACTCGCATCTGTCAGATGCGAGTGAGGAAATGCCGATCAGTGGTTTCTCCTGTTTACATTGTGATCAGCCGTGATTGGACACGGCTGATCACGTGGTACTGAGATCGGTGTAGCAGTGTGGTTAAAGGATCATCAGAGGTGGGCTGGAATGCAGGCATTGGATTATCGAGCACTGGAACAACGCACCGGACAGAGGGCACTGGGAAACGGGCACCGGCTCCGCAGGCTGGGAAACGGGCACCGGCTCCGCAGGCTGGGAAACGGGCACCGGCTCCGCAGGCTGGGAAACAGGCACCGGAACATGTGGAGGCAGATGGGCTGGCGTGGAGGCAGACTGGAGCAGATGGGCTGGCGTGGAGGCAGACTGGAGCAGATGGGCTGGAGCGGATAGGCTGGAGCATGAAAGCAAGCTGTAGCGGATCGGCTGGCGTGGAGGCAGGCTGGAGCGGAGCGACTGGCGTGGAGGCAGGCTGGAGCGGAGCGACTGGCGTGGAGGCAGGCTGGAGCGGAGCGACTGGCGTGGAGGCAGGCTGGAGCGGAGCGACTGGCGTGGAGGCAGGCTGGAGCGGATCGGCTGGCTAGAACGGATCAGCTGGCGTGGAGGCAGGCTGGAGCAGATCGGCAGGCGTGGAAGCAGGCTGGAGCGGATCGGCTGGCGTGGAAGCAGGCTGGAGCGGAGCGACTGGCGTGGAGGCAGGCTGGAGCGGAGCGACTGGCGTGGAGGCAGGCTGGAGCAGAGCGACTGGCATGGAGGCAGGCTGGAGCGGAGCGACTGTTTGAGTACAGTACAGGACACAGACATAATAATATTCATACATCATAGGTTATGGATTTTTACCTTTGGGTGATTGGACGCTGGCAGTTGGGGTTGCACACTGTGCATGCCTTAACCCTGCATTCTCTACACAGCATGCCCCTGAATTCTGCACTCTGTGCATAGGGCACCCCTAGAACTGCATTGTGTACATGAAGCACCCCTGAACCCTGCACTCTGCACGCAGCGTAAACTCGGATACCACCGCCCCCTTGAAAGCAACCATACTGCTTATGTGGCCAGCATTTAAATTAAGTCTGACAACCTTGCTCTAATGACTATGTCCAGGCAATGTAGAGAGATTTCCTATGAATGCTTGGGAGCAGGGCATAATGGGAGGACAATGTGAGATCACTTCTGGAAGAAAGGATGTGTCATGGACTAGTGCGACCAGAACAGTGTGACACACAACAAATAACTGCCCAAACCAAAAGTATATACAGGAGTAAGATGTAATCGTAAACAAGCCAGGGTCATACACAGGACATCATGAGATGATGTTGGCTGCAGACTGTGGGGAGACACCCGCTGGTGGACACCAGTACTGCGACCCATAGATCTGACACTGCCACCAGCAGGTGAAATCTTTCCTGACAGGAGCGACCTCTCGACACTCCAACTAGTCGTAGCTGCAAAAAGTCCATGACATCAAGCCGATCTTTGGTTAACCACTTCATTACCATGCACTTACACCCCCTTCCTGCGCTGTCGCTGTTTAAATGACAATTACGTGGTCATGCTACACTGTACCCAAACAGAATTTTTTGTTCCCACAAATAGAGCTTTCTTTTGGTGGTATTTGATCACCTCTGGGGTTTTTTATTTTTTGCTATACAAATTAAAAAAAAAAAACGAAAATTGAGAAAAATAAAAGATTAAAAAGATGTATTTTTTTCTGTTATAAAATGTTGTAAATAAGTAAGTTTTCTCCTTCACTAATGGGCACTGATAAGGTGGCTCTGATGGGCACTGGTATACAGCACTGATGGCCATTGATAGGCAGCACTAAAAGGCTGCATTGATGGGTACTTATAGGTGGCACTGATAGTGGGCACTGATGGGCATTGATACATGGCACTGATGGACACTGACATGCGGCACTGATGCTTATGCCTAGTGGCACTGGCAGGGATTTTGGGTGGGCACAGATTGGCAGCTGCCTTGGCACAGATTTGCATTTCCCTGGTGGTCTAGGGGGCATACCTGGTGGTCCAGTGTGGATGCCGATCCCCGGTGGTCCTGGGCAGGGATCCGAAGAGGGGCTGCGCTGATTAACTATCAGCACAGACCCCCCTATCAGGAGAGCAGCCGATCGGTTCTCCTCTACTCGCATCTGTCAGATGCGAGTGAGGAAATGCCGATCAGTGGTTTCTCCTGTTTACATTGTGATCAGCCGTGATTGGACACGGCTGATCACGTGGTACTGAGATCGGTGTAGCAGTGTGGTTAAAGGATCATCAGAGGTGGGCTGGAATGCAGGCATTGGATTATCGAGCACTGGAACAACGCACCGGACAGAGGGCACTGGGAAACGGGCACCGGCTCCGCAGGCTGGGAAACGGGCACCGGCTCCGCAGGCTGGGAAACGGGCACCGGCTCCGCAGGCTGGGAAACAGGCACCGGAACATGTGGAGGCAGATGGGCTGGCGTGGAGGCAGACTGGAGCAGATGGGCTGGCGTGGAGGCAGACTGGAGCAGATGGGCTGGAGCGGATAGGCTGGAGCATGAAAGCAAGCTGTAGCGGATCGGCTGGCGTGGAGGCAGGCTGGAGCGGAGCGACTGGCGTGGAGGCAGGCTGGAGCGGAGCGACTGGCGTGGAGGCAGGCTGGAGCGGAGCGACTGGCGTGGAGGCAGGCTGGAGCGGAGCGACTGGCGTGGAGGCAGGCTGGAGCGGATCGGCTGGCTAGAACGGATCAGCTGGCGTGGAGGCAGGCTGGAGCAGATCGGCAGGCGTGGAAGCAGGCTGGAGCGGATCGGCTGGCGTGGAAGCAGGCTGGAGCGGAGCGACTGGCGTGGAGGCAGGCTGGAGCGGAGCGACTGGCGTGGAGGCAGGCTGGAGCAGAGCGACTGGCGTGGAGGCAGGCTGGAGCGGAGCGACTGGCGTGGAGGCAGGCTGGAGCGGGCACCGGAACATGTGGAGGCAGATGGGCTGGCGTGGAGGCAGACTGGAGCAGATGGGCTGGCGTGGAGGCAGACTGGAGCAGATGGGCTGGAGCGGATAGGCTGGAGCATGAAAGCAAGCTGTAGCGAATCAGCTGGCGTGGAGGCAGGCTGGAGCGGAGCGACTGGCGTGGAGGCAGGCTGGAGCGGAGCGACTGGCGTGGAGGCAGGCTGGAGCGGAGCGACTGGCGTGGAGGCAGGCTGGAGCGGAGCGACTGGCGTGGAGGCAGGCTGGAGCGGAGCGACTGGCGTGGAGGCAGGCTGGAGCGGAGCGACTGGCGTGGAGGCAGACTGGAGCGACTGGCGTGGAGGCAGGCTGGAGCGACTGGCGTGGAGGCAGGCTGGAGGCAGGCTGGAGCGACTGGCATGGAGGCAGGCTGGAGCGACTGGCATGGAGGCAGGCTGGAGCGGAGCGACTGGCGTGGAGGCAGGCTGGAGCGGATCGGCTGGCTAGAACGGATCAGCTGGCGTGGAGGCAGGCTGGAGCAGATCGGCAGGCGTGGAAGCAGGCTGGAGCGGATCGGCTGGCGTGGAAGCAGGCTGGAGCGGAGCGACTGGCGCGGAGGCAGGCTGGAGCGGAGCGACTGGCGTGGAGGCAGGCTGGAGCGGAGCGACTGGCGTGGAAGCAGGCTGGAGCGGATCGGCTGGCGTGGAGGCAGGCTGGAGCGGAGCGACTGGCGTGGAGGCAGGCTGGAGCGGAGCGACTGGCGTGGAGGCAGGCTGGAGCGGAGCGACTGGCGTGGAGGCAGGCTGAAGCGGGGCGACTGGCGTGGAGGCAGGCTGGAGCGGAGCGACTGGCGTGGGGGCAGGCTGGAACGCATCAGCTGGCGTGGAGGCAGGCTAGAACGGATCAGCTGGCGTGGAGGCAGGCTGGAGCGGATCAGCTGGCGTGGAAGCAGGCTGGAGCGGATCGGCTGGCGTGGAGGCAGGCTGGAGCGGATCGGCTGGCGTGGAGGCAGGCTGGAGCGGATCGGCTGGCGTGGAGGCAGGCTGGAGCGGATCGGCTGGCGTGGAGGCAGGCTGGAGCGGATCGGCTGGCGTGGAGGCAGGCTGGAGAGGATCGGCTGGTGTGGAAGCAGGCTGGAGAGGATCGGCTGGTGTGGAAGCAGGCTGTCAGAGGAGAGGAGAACGATGCGTGTTCCCAGTACAGAGGAACACAGATCGGTCGCCTCCCCTTGAGTCCCCGCCCCCTACAGTTAAAATCACTCCCTAAGGAACATATTTAACCCCTTGATTGCCCCCTAGTGTTAACCCATTCCCTGACAGTCACATTTACACAGTAATCAGTGCAGTTTTATAGCACTGATCTCTGTGAATAGTCCCAAAATAGTGTCAAAAGTGTCTGATATGTCCGTCGCAATAAAAAAATAAAATAAATCGCAGATCACCGTCATTACTAGTAAAAATAATAATATATAAATGCCATAAATCTATCCCCTATTTTGTAGACGTTATAACTTTTGCACAAAACAATCAACATACGCTTATTGTGATTTTTTTTTTTACTAAAAATATGTAAGAGAATACACATCGGCCTAAACTGAGGAAAAAAAATTGTGATATGTATTAAATCAAAAACATTTTTTTTTTCAAAATTGTCGCTCTTTTGTTTATAGTGCAAAATAATAAAAACTGCAGAGGTGATCAAATATCACCAAATGAAAGCTCTATTTGTGGGGGAAAAAAAACAAAGCTTTAATTTGGGTACAGTGTTGCAATTGTCGTTCAAAGTGCGACAGTGCTGAAAACTAAAAATTGTTCTGGGCAGGAAGGGGGTGAAAATGCCCTGTATTGAAGTGGTTAAAGAATGGTTACAGCGGACAGGTGCTTTGTGTTATGAAAAGCTAGGGGCTCCTGAAGGAGATATTGTTGGGGACCTTACACTGTGGAAGCAAAACCTTTCCACCTGTGATCTCTTTGATTAATTGGTCAAGTGCCTCAATGAACATACACCTTCCTTGGAAAGGCATACGTGAGGTGCCTTTTGCAGGCACTGTCTGCTGTTCGAGCTTTTAGCCATAACAATCTGCACATGTGAATGCAGATTAGATACATTCTGGAAATTTGCCTCATGACATGTTCTAGGTCAGGGGTGTCCAACCCTCAATTTCATTGAGGGCCGTATCAGCAACAGTGGGAGGATCTTAAAGGGGCAATAAATACCACAAGTGCATTATGTGCTTAGTTCAGGGGTGCATTGTGTACAAAGTGCAGAGTTCAGGGGTGCACTGTGTACAGACTGCAGGGTTGAGAAGTGCACAACATCTACAGTGCAGGGTTTAGGGGTGTGCTATGCAAAATGTGCAGGGTTCAGCTCTCTTGGCTGTCTACATCTCACGTCCACCCCTCCTCGCCTCTGACCTACACACCATTCTCCCCATCCCCCACCCTTGCACACATCTACCCCCCCCCCCCCAAAAAAAAGTTTCCTCACATTTCATCTACCCGGCCCGGCTCTAGTACATCCTGGCAGTGTAGGCGGCTCCGCCTCTCTCTCTCACTTGTAGGAAGATCATTGGTTGTAATCTGTGCAACCGGGCACAGATGGGGATCACAGTACAGTTTGCCACATGATGCCCCATCCCACACTGCACCTGCCATCTGAATCTTCCTTGTCCATGCCATGAGTGCTGGGCAGGCAGGGATCTATGAGAGTTTCTGCGACGTTTCAGCTAAAAAAAAGCCCTAGGTGTGGAGGTCACATGAAATGGCCTGGAGGGCCGCATTTGGCCTGCGGGCCTTTGCGTTTGACACATGTGTTCTAGGGAATCTACACTAAAAAAGCAAAACAAACGACAACTGCTGTTAATTAACAACACAATTCTGAAATACAAGGTCACATTGGTTGTTCATTGTTCTAGTCCAATTAGCTGCAGTTTGACATACTAAAATGGTAGCAAGGGCCGGTTGTAGAGATGGGCCGGCAAGATTAAAGAGAGCTTTTAGGAGCATGTCAAACTTTCTATCTGCAGAGTCTTTGAAAGAAAAAAAAAACTTTGATAGAACAGTGAGATTTAGTCGTCAAAGACTGCACATTGTATCTGTTCATGAACAGGGAATCCTTTGTGGGGTTTTGTAGGTCTGTTTGTACACAAAGACAAGAGGGAGGAGACTGGCTTGCGCAATGCCAAGGCTTCTACAGACAGAAGCAACAAGCTTTTCAGAATTGTCAAGCATGTTGTCTGAAGCTTCCTCTTCAGTATAGTGACAATCTGGGAGAAAACATCTTCTGCAGCTTCCTCCAATACTGTCTCAATATCCTCTTCGCTTCCCTCTGTGTCTGTGTCCTCCTGGACTCGCATATCAGGATCAAACTCCAGCTGAGAAATGCAAGTAGGAGAATCATGGCGTTTTTGGGACCTGGGTGGAGATAGCTGTATTAAATCTGTAATCTGTCTGAGGAAATGTGACATATGTAGAGAATTTGTCTTTACTCAAATGGGCTGCTTGCTTGTTGTGTGCTTTATATAGAGCTAGAATCAGATGCTGAAACCAGTGTTACAGGCCTTTCTTGCTCTGTTACAAGGGGCTCAAGGCACCACAAGGTTGAGCATTGGGTGAGCCTTGAGCACAGCAAATGTTCACCTGCGATGAGAAACCTCAAGCTGCAGCAGTCTGCCGACAAAAGATTGGAACATCCATGTGGTAAAACTTTGTAAAAGTATGCACCATGGAGAAATGGTAGATATGAAAGCTGCGTTATCCTTCCTTGGGCCTTCAGGAAGCACAAAGAGAATCAGACTGACAAATTGCAGTAACAGACATTAAAGATTTCTGCAAGACAAAAAGTACCAGGTTGATGCCCTGCAGAGTCAATGGAGTCATAACTGATGGAACACCTTGTACAAAAGGTATGCACCAGGGGATGTGAAGCGATAGGTCTCTAAAAGAGGACCACCAAGACCGAGATCTGACTCCTAAACACACTCAAGGCCAGTCCCAAATTAACTACAAACTTTTTTTTTTTTATTATTATTTTTATTGAGTTTTCAAACAAGACAAAACAAACACAACACTAAACCTACCACAAGGTAGGCAACATACCCATCCCAACAGTGGCCAAGCAGGGCCGATCCGGAAACAAAATTAACATAGTTCAACCCAAATCCCCACTATTTTTGTTTATAGCGCAAAAAATAAAAACCACAGAGGTGAGAGGAGGAATGAGGGGGAGGGCAAAGAAAGAGAGAGAGGGGAAAGAAAGAGAGAGAGGGGAAAGAAAGAGAAGGGAAATAAATAGAGAGAGGGGATAGAAAGAGAGAGAGAGAGAGGGGGGAAAGAAAGAGAGAGAGGGGAGAGAGAGGGGAAAGAAAGAGGAATATGTGAAGGAAAGAGAGAAGGAGAGAAAGAGAGGGAAAGAAAGAGGAGGAAAGAAAGAGGAGGAGAGCGTGTGAGAGAAGGAGAGCGCGTGAGAGAAGGAGAGCGCATGAGATCGCGTGAGAGAGAGGAGGGGGGAGAGAGAGAGAAGGGGGGAGAGAGAGAGAGAGAGAGAAGGGGGGAGAGAGAGAGAGAGAGAGAGAGAGAGAAGGGGGGGGAGAGAGAGAGAGAGAGAAGGGGGGAGAGAGAGAGAGAGAGAAGGGGGGAGAGAGAGAGAGAGAGAAGGGGGGAGAGAGAGAGAGAGAGAAGGGGGGAGAGAGAGAGAGAGAGAAGGGGGGAGAGAGAGAGAGAGAGAAGGGGGGAGAGAGAGAGAGAGAGAAGGGGGGAGAGAGAGAGAGAGAGAAGGGGGGAGAGAGAGAGAAGGGGGGAGAGAGAGAGAGAGAAGGGGGGAGAGAGAGAGAGAGAAGGGGGGAGAGAGAGAGAGAAGGGGGGAGAGAGAGAGAAGGGGGGAGAGAGAGAGAGAAGGGGGAGAGAGAGAGAAGGGGGGAGAGAGAGTAGGGGGAGAGAGAGAGAGTAGGGGGAGAGAGAGTAGGGGGAGAGAGAGAGAGGGGGGAGAGAGAGGGGAGAGAGAGGGGAGAGAGAGAGAGAGATTGGGAGAGAGAGAGAGAGATAGAGAGAGAGGGGGGAGAGAGAGAGAGAGAGAGGGGGGAGAGAGAGCGCGCGCAAGAGAGGAGGAATGAGGGGGAGGGCAAAGAAAGAGAGGGCAAAGAAAGAGAGAAAGGGCAACGAAAGAGAGAGAAAGGGCAAAGAAAGAGAGAGAAAGGGCAAAGAAAGAGAGAGAAAGGGCAAAGAAAGAGAGAGAAAGGGCAAAGAAAGAGAGAGAGAGAGAGAGAGAGAGAGAGAGAGAGAGAGAGAGAGGGGGGGAATAAAAGAGATGGGAAATAAATAGAGAGAGGGGATAGAAAGAGAGAGAGAGAGAGAGAGGGGATAGAAAGAGAGAGAGAGGGGATAGAAAGAGAGAGAGAGGGGGGAAAGAAAGAGAGAGAGAGGGGGAAAGAAAGAGAGAGAGAGGGGGAAAGAAAGAGAGAGAGAGGGGGGAAAGAAAGAGAGAGGGGGAAAGAAAGAGAGAGAGGAATAAGTGAAGGAAAGAGAAAGAGAGAGGGAAAGAAAGAGGAGGAAAGAGGAGGAGAGCGCGAGAGAAGGAGAGCGCGCGAGAGAAGGAGAGCGCGCGAGAGAAGGAGAGCGCGCGAGAGAAGGAGAGCGCGCGAGAGAAGGAGAGCGCGCGAGAGAAGGAGAGCGCGCGAGAGAAGGAGAGCGCATGAGAGAAGGAGAGCCTGTGAGAGAAGGAGAGCCCGTGAGAGAAGGGAAGGAAAGAGAGAGGAGGAAAGAAAGAGGAGAAAAGAGAGGAGGAGGAGGAGAGAGAGGGAGAGGGAGAAGGAGAGAGAGGAGGGAAGGAGACGGAAGGAGAGAGAAGGTGAGAGAATGAGAGAAGGGAAGGAAAGAGAGGAGGAAAGAAAGAGGAGAAAAGACAGAGGAGGAGGGGAGAGAGAGAGAGGAGAGGAGAGAGAGAGGAGAGAGAGAAAGGAGGAGAGAGAGGAGGAGAGAGAGGAGGAGAGAGAGGAGGAGAGAGAGGAGGAGAGCGCGTGAGAGAAGGAGAGCGCCTGAGAGAAGGAGAGCGCGTGAGAGAAGGAGAGCGCGTGAGAGAAGGAGAGCGCGTGAGAGAAGGAGAGCGCGTGAGAGAAGGGAAGGAAAGAGAGAGGAGGAAAGAAAGAGGAGAAAAGAGGAGGAGGAGAGAGAGGGAGAGGGAGGAGAGAGAGGAGGGAAGGAGACGGAAGGAGAGAGAAGGTGAGAGAATGAGAGAAGGGAAGGAAAGAGAGAGGAGGAAAGAAAGAGGAGAAACGACAGAGGAGGAGGGGAGAGAGAGAGAGGAGAGGAGAGAGAGAGAAAGGAGGAGAGAGCTTGAGAGAAAGAGAGCGTGAGAGAAGGAGAGAGCGTGAGAGGAGAGAGAGCGTGAGCGAAGGAGAGAGCGTGAGCGTAGGAGAGAGCGTGAGCGAAGGAGAGAGCGTGATCGAAGGAGAGAGCGTGATCGAAGGAGAGAGCGTGATCGAAGGAGAGAGCGTGATCGAAGGAGAGAGCGTGATCGAAGGAGAGAGCGTGATCGAAGGAGAGAGCGTGAGCAAAGGAGAGAGCGTGAGCAAAGGAGAGAGCGTGAGCAAAGGAGAGAGCGTGAGCAAAGGAGAGAGCGTGAGCAAAGGAGAGAGCGTGAGCAAAGGAGAGAGCGTGAGCAAAGGAGAGAGCGTGAGCAAAGGAGAGAGCGTGAGCAAAGGAGAGAGCGTGAGCGAAGGAGAGAGGGTGAGCGAAGGAGAGAGGGTGAGCGAAGGAGAGAGCGTGAGAGAGGGAAGGAAAGAGAAAGAGGGATCAAGAGGGATCGAGAGGAGGAAAGAGAGAGAGAGAGTGAGAGGAGAAGAGAGAGAGAAAGAAAGGGAGAGGGGGGAGAGAGGATAGACCAGTGACCAGTGCAGGAAAAGCAGTCGAATTACCGGAAATTTTAGTTTCAGGATGTTGATCGGCAACCTTGTCAGGTGATATCTAGACAGTTGTTGCTAATTTTTATGGACAGTTTACGGACTTGAATTAAACCAGTTGATTGGAGAAAAGTTTGTGTGGTATCAAAATTTAAAAAAGGGCCTGGAAGCTACAGGCCAGTCAGTTTAACATCAATAGTTTGTAAATTATTGGTGGGGATGATAATGGACTATATCCAAAAATGTGCTCATGAAAAGAATATCATACGTAGTAATCAGCATGAATTCATGAAGGAATGTTCTTACCAGGCCAATCTATTAACATTCTATGAGGAAGTAAGCTGTCATCTATATAAGGGAAGGCTTGTGGACACTGTATTTTGCAAAGGTATCTGATACAGTTCCCCATAAACGCTTACTTTAAAAACAGAGGTCTGTAAGCATGGACCATAGTATGTACCTAGAATAGATAGAGAACTGGTTACAGGGGCGTGTCCAAAGGGTTGTGATAAATAGTGAGCACTCAGAATGGTCTGGTGTGGTAAGAGGCATCCCCCAAAGATCTGTCCTGGGACCAATTCTGTTAAATTTATTCATAAATGATATCGAGGATGGGATAAATAGCTCAATCTTAGTGCTTGCTGATGATACAAAGCTAAGCAGGGCAATAACCACCAACATAACACAAGATGTGGAAACCTTACAAGACGACCCAATTAAGATAATGGGTTGGGCAACTACATGAAAAATGAGGTTTAGTGTTGAAAAATGTAAATAAATGCATTTGGGTGCTAAAAATACAAATGCAAGTTACTAACTAGGGGAGAACCACTGAATCCAGGATGGAAAACGATCTGGAGGTCCTAGAAGAGGAAAAGCTCAACAATGGCATGCAATGCCAAGCTGCTGTAGGTAAAGCCAGCAGAATGTTAGCATGCATTAAAATGGGGATTAACCCCAGAAATAAAAACATAATTATGCCGACTCTACAAGACTCTGGTCCGGCTGCATCTTAATTATTTCGTCAAGTTCTGGGCACCAGTCCTCAAGAAGGATGTGCTGGAGCAAGAGAGTTTGGAGAAGGGCAACAAAGCTAAAAAATGGACTACAAAACCTCAGCTATGAGTTATAACTACAAGCATTATACTTATTCTCTCTGGAGAAGAGACACTTGAGAGGATATATGATAGCGTTATACAAACACCTTACTGCTGACCCTATCGTATGGGAAAAAACTTTTTAGTGAGAGAGAGTTTAAAAAGACACATGGCCATTCCGTGAAACTAGAAGAGAAGCAGTTTAACCTTAAACTGTATACAGGGTTATTTACTGTCAGAGTGGTAAGGATGTGGAATTCCCTTTCACAAGCAGTGGTAACAGCAGGAATTTTCGATAGTTAAAAAAAACTACTAGATGGGCACTTAAAGTGGATGTGCCACTAAAAAAAAATATTAAAAGCCAGCAGCTACAAATACTGCAGCTGCTGACTTTTAATATTAGGACACTTACCTGTCCTGGAGTCCAGCGGCGTCCGCAGCAGAGGACGAGCGATCGCTCGTCACGCTGCTGCTCCCCCCTCCATCCACGGTGAGGGAACCAGGAAGTGAAGCGCTCCGGCTTCACTGCCCGGTTCCCTACGGCGCATGCGCGAGTCGCGCTGCGCCCGCCGATTGGCTCCTGCTGTGTGCTGGGAGCCGAGTGTTCCCAGCATACAACGGGGGACGGACGGGAAGCAGAGAAAAAACCCGTCTTTTGCCCGTATCGTAGGGCCGGAAGTGGGTGCAGATACCTGTCTGTAGACAGGTATCTGCACCCCCCTCCCCCCTGAAAGGTGTCAAATGTGACACCGGAGGGGGGGAGGGTGCCGATCAGTGGGACTCCACTTTAGAGTGGAGATCCGCTTTAATAGGCTTCTGCCATCAGGTAATTGGACACCCAGCAAAGCTTTAGGGCAGGGGTGTCCAAACTTTTTTCAAAGAGGGCCAGATTCTTGAAGTGAACATGCTTGAGGGCCGATTTTGCCTGACATTCTTTAAACCATTAAAATTCGGTCTAAAGCCTCATACACACGATCGGACTTAAAAAAGACTTTTCCGTGGATTTTTGTTTGAAGGGCGTTGGCCGAGAACACCCATAGCATACACACGGCAGGACTTTTCTGCAAACTTTCCCAATATCACATGTTTTTTCTGCTCTGTTCTTTACTGCCAAGGTGTGCTTTTTTCGGGCATTGCGGTGCGAATTGCAGGCACATAATCTTCTATGGGAATGCATCTGATTCGCAGATGCTTTCCATTGTGAACAAGAATTCTCTCCCTGCTCAGCTGATCCGCAGATACAAGGAATCGCTAAACAGCTGCTTTTTCTCTGTGCAGAGAAAACGGAGCTGTGTAAACCCAGCCTGAAGCCGCTGTTGTACTTTAAATGGTTAAGAGAGAAAAGGTCCATCACCTTAGAATATTATCAAAAAACTGAGGACACATGGACACGTGTATCGGTGAGTGTTCTCCCTTCTGAGCTCAGTGAGGGGGGCGGGGTAATCTGCAAGCTCTTTGACAACTCTGTGTGGAAGAAATTATTCTACACACACACAGAGCTGTCACAGATCCCCCCTCACACATAGTACATCAAGCACCCCAGTCCCTGCATACATAAACAGCAGTCACACCACACAGGTGAGATGTTGCCGCAAACTTCAATAATTCTAATACCAGACCTCCTGTGTAACTCTAAACTGGTAACCAATAAAGGCATATAAAGCAATGCCTATGGAGATTTTTAAATACTGAACATTGGCGGCATTTCACAAGTGTACACAATTTTAAAGTGTGATATGTTTGGTATCTAGGAACACCATATTTTATATTTTACCAAAAATGTGGGTATTTTATCTCTGTGCGCATTGAAATTAATTAAAAAGTATTTATGCGTTCGTGTGTAAAATTGCGTTTGAAAAACTACTGCGCAAATACCGCAGGACATTAAAAATGAGCAAAACCCACCATTTTATTCGCCAGGACCTCTGCTACAAAAATATATACTCTATGGGGTTTCCGAGTCATTTTATAGCAAAAATAGATTTTTACTTGTAAACAAAAAGTGTCGGAAAAAGGTCTAGTCTTAACCACTTAAGACCCAGACCATTATGCAGGTTAAGGACCTTGCCCCTTTTTGCGATTCAGCACTGCGTCGCTTTAAGTGACAATTGCGTGGCCGTGCGACGTGGCTCTCAAACAAAATTGCCGTCCTTTTTTACCCACAAATAGAGCTTTCTTTTGGTGGTATTTGATCACCTCTGCGGTTTTTATTTTTTGCGCTATAAACAAAAATAGAGCGACAATTTTGAAAATAAAATCAATATTTTTTTCTTTTTGCTATAATAAATATCCCCAAAAAAGATTAAAAAAAACATTTTCCTCAGTTTAGGCCGATACGTATTCTTTTACCTATTTTTGGTAAAAAAAAAAAAAAATCGCAATAAGCGTTTATCGATTGGTTTGCGCAAAATTTATAGCGTTTACAAAAATAGGATTTTTGTACTCACCATAAAATCCATTTCTCTGAGTTCATGGACGGACACAGAAGCAATTGACCTTAGGGTATTATATTCCTTCCTTCCAGGAGAGACTAGGCAGAAAAAACAGCACTTAAAGTGTTAAATTACTTTTCAGTACAGCTGCTCCCAGGGGGCGTGGTCCCCCGGGTATAACCTACTCTCTGACTCAGCAGCTCCAGTTCGTAACAAGCAGTACAAACAAAAAGGAGGGGTGGGTGCTGTGTCCATGAACTCAGAGAAATGGATTTTACGGCGAGTACAAAAATCCTATTTTCTCTTCCGTTCATGGACGGACACAGCAGCAATTGACCTTAGGGACGTCCCCAAGCAGTGTAAAAAAATTCGAGGGGTGGGAGAAAACACAGCAATTAAGCTTCACCCAAAACAAACCAGAGTTCCTCAACGGAGGAACTCCAACCTGAAACAGCTGCCTGCAAAACATTGCGGAAAAAGGAGGCATCCGCAGATGCACTCTCACCTTGTAAAACTTGAAAAGGTGTGGATTGACAACCAGATCGCTGTCTTACACACCTGTAAAACAGAAGCCTGATGGCGGAAAACCCAAGAGGCACCAACAGCCCTGGTCGAATGCGCCGTAACCAGAAAGGGAGGCACCCGCCCCTTTTGGGCATAGGCAAAAAGGAGAAAAGGATATGGGATTCCCACCTACTAGTCAATTATGTAGTACTCACCGATATTGTCGGGGGGCTGCAATCCGATATACAATGCAACAAAAAGATAAAACAAAAAAGAAAAATAGACTGCTGCACACCCTGAAGAGTTTACTACAAATTTATTATGGTATATATCAAAACAGAACATACGTATAAAAGGCATTAAAAACACAGGTTACCCAAAATGGGATAAACCTACCCATGGAGTAACCCAAAGATACACACTCAAAAAGACGGCATTGACCAGTGACTAACAAGAGAAAGAGACTCGATCATCCCAAAAGGAGATCAGAGTCTATATGTAGCCCACTCACCCTCCACACAACACACAGAGACCCCCCACCCAAAAGCACAAAAGAGACCCCACTACTAACAATAATCCTAATAGTTTCCACACCAGGCAGTGGTTCCCTGTAACAACAGGTGAAAAATACCACTGTCTAAGTGGGAAAATGCAATAAGAAGGGATATCTCAAATAGGGGACATGAATAGAATCCACTGGATAGTGGTATATAAGCACTACACCAATAATGGTTAATGGCAAACAAAAAGTCAATGAAAAAAATCTGAGGGACCATAAGCTTGTCAGCTAGCTGGAAAATATCCTCTTCAAATGGATCGCCACATCTGGCGTAGTAAATTATCCAAATTCCATCAAACAATAAATATTAAGGAGACGTTCAAAAAATATGTATTGGAGGCACTGTAATAACAATCTTCAAAGTCAAAATTCACCTGAACTGCACTTGAGAGAAATGCAACAGTGTAGCCACTGATAATAAACGGATTCCCATAGCGTATGGGTAAAGTCCATTCAAGATTTTCAGATAGGCCTGTCCATATGATGCTTGTATCTTGTTGAACTGCTCGTACTCCGTGAGCTAGTAGCAGATAGGCACAAATAAATGATAGATGTATGAACATATGATATGCTGGTGAGCATTGAGTTCTGACGAAGTTCCTAGCTTTAAGGAACGAAACATGTAAACTCTTGGGGAACAGGGACCCCCCCGATGCACACTTTGAGCCTCATCGCTTCTTCTTTCCGGAGCTCAGTAACACGGGTACCTTGAGCTATTAAGCAACCATAAGAAGGATATCGCATGGCGACATGAACAGTACAATTTGAATATAACCAGCACGCTCGACCCGGAGCTACTGCCTTTAGGAGACCAAACATCTTTTATTCTCAGTTTGGATATTGGTACCATCCAATATTACCAGAGACACTGTATAACTCAAGTCCTAAACTGGATATTTAAATATCAATTCACCTACAACTGCTGCACTGATGAATAGTGCTTCAGGTTTTGTGTAAAGCACACAGATGGATGGTTCGGCTGCAAACCCCTCTAGTAGCACGTGAGTACAGATTGGATAGCTACGATTCAGCTTAACAGTGAGTAATACTTCAATTATTCATTGTTGTGGAACACTGTCCTATCATCTGCTCACCAGCATATCATATGCTCATACATCTATCATTTATTTGTGCCTATCTGCTACTAGCTCACGGAGTACGAGCAGTTCAACAAGATACAAGCATCATATGGACAGGCCTATCTGAAAATCTTGAATGGACTTTACCTATACGGTATGGGAATCCGTTTATTATCAGTGGCTACACTGTTGCATTTCTCGCAAGTGCAGTTCAGGTGAATTTTGACTTTGAAGATTGTTATTACAGTGCCTCCAATACATATTTTTTGAACGTCTCCTTAATATTTATTGTTTGATGGAATTTGGATAATTTACTACGCCAGATGTGGCGATCCATTTGAAGAGGATATTTTCCAGCTAGCTGACAAGCTTATGGTCCCTCAGATTTTTTTCATTGACTTTTTGTTTGCCATTAACCATTAATGGTGCAGTGCTTATATACCACTATCCAGTGGATTCTATTCATGTCCCCTATTTGAGATATCCCTTCTTATTGCATTTTCCCACTTAGACAGTGGTATTTTTCACCTGTTGTTACAGGGAACCACTGCCTGGTGTGGAAACTATTAGGATTATTGTTAGTAGTGGGGTCTCTTTTGTGCTTTTGGGTGGGGGGTCTGTGTGTGTTGTGTGGAGGGTGAGTGGGCTACATATAGACTCTGATCTCCTTTTGGGATGATCGAGTCTCTTTCTCTTGTTAGTCACTGGTCAATGCAGTCTTTTTGAGTGTGTATCTTTGGGTTACTCCATGGGTAGGTTTATCCCATTTTGGGTAACCTGTGTTTTTAATGCCTTTTATACGTATGTTCTGTTTTGATATATACCATAATAAATTTGTAGTAAACTCTTCAGGGTGTGCAGCAGTCTATTTTTCTTTTTTGTTTTATCTTTTTGTTGTTTTGGGCATAGGCCTGGAGCACGACCTGTCTGATCCATCTGAAAATGGAGGTCGACGAGACCGCCAGACCTTTCTCAGGACCATTCACTGACATGAACAGTGAGTCCGATCTCCGGAACGGAGCCGTAGCAGACAAGTACGCCCGTAGGGCTCGCACCACGACCAAGGGAAGTAACGCGGCCTCCTTCGAGTTCTTCGGCTGAGGACAAAAGGATAGTAAAACAATGTCCTCATTATAAAAGAGCCCTGCAAGACAAGGCCGCCAGATCAAAAAACTCGTCTGACCGAAGGAATGGCTACTAAGAAAGACCACCCTCTGGGACAGAGAGAAAAAGGAATCTCCCGAATGTCCTCAAACGGAGCCCTTTTGAAGCACCGAGAGGACCAAATTCAAGTCCCACGGAGGCAGTGGAGGACACACAGGAAGGTCACAAGCCTGACCCCCTGTACAAACGTACGCACCAGGGAGTGCATCGCCAACGGTCGCTGAAAATAAACAGCCAAGGCCGAAATCTGACCCATAACCGTACTTAAGGCGAGAGCTTGACCCACTCCCCGCTGTAGGAACAGCAGCATCTGGAACAGCACGTATGTGCGGGGGTGTCCTTTCATCTCTGCACACGAAAAGATGTAGGCCTTCCATGTACGATGGCAAATCCTACGTGAAGTAGACTTCCGTGCAAGTAGCATGGTAGAGATCACCGAGTCTGATGGACTTCGGACCTCCAGCTCCTGGCTCCCAACAGCCTTGCCGTTAAAGCCAGCGACTGCAAAGCAGGTGTGGACGCCTGAAGGTCCACACCTGGCGTGCCCCATTTTTGGCACAACTCTGAAAACACATCCAGGTGCAACGACCATCCTCCCAGGTCCAGTGTTTGGCGACTTAGGTAGTCGGCTTGCCAACTCTGCACCTCCGGAATGTACATGGCCGACAGGGCCGGAGTGTACCTTGTGGCTCACCGGACGATGTGTGCAACCTCCACCACTGCGGCCGAGCTCCGCGTGCCCCCTTGATGGTAGAAATACGCCACGGCCGTGGTGTTGTCGGACTGGATCCTGACCCACTGGTCCTGCAGACCCAGAAACCACTTGGGGAGACGCAGCCTGATAGCCCGGAGCTCCAGGACATTTACTGGCAGGCGGGACTCCACCTGAGTTCAGCGCCCTGGGTTGACTGGACACTCCAAAACGCCCCCAGCCGGAGAGGCTGGCATCCGTCGTGACCACTGTCCGATAGCGCGGCAAAAATAATTTCCCGGTCCGAAGTACCGGAGATGTCAGCCACCACACTAGGGAGGACCTGACCGGACGACTTCACCCAAATCTGGTAATCCAGAGACGAAGGGAGCTTGTCCCAACGTGACAGAATCTCTTTCTGTAACACTCGGGTGTGGAATTGGGCATACGGAACCGCTTCGAAAGAGGCTACCATGGGACCCAGAATTCTCTTGCAAAGGCGAAGCGACGACCACTGCTGGGTCGCAAACCGCTGCACCGCAGATTACAGTGTCTAGAGTTCTTCAGTCGGGAGAAAAAACGTGCTTCTGAGGAATCCAGGACCAACCCCAGGTATTCCAGTCGCTAGGACGGAACCAACATTGACTCCTGGACATTCAGTGGCCACCCAAATCTTTTGGAGGGGCTGGCAGGTGATGAACCCATCCTCTCTTAAGTCTGAGCTTAAAGAAGCTCTCAAGAGAAAGTCATCCAGGTCTCCCACAATAGCGATTCCGCGCTGCCTTAGCAGGGCCAGAATCGGAGCGAGCATCACTGTGGAAACTCGTGGTGCCGAAGCCAGGCCGAAAGGGAGGGCCACAAACTGAAAATCGTCCTCTTCGACCGCAAAACGCAGAAACCTCTGGTGTTTCGCTCGTATGGGAATATGCAGGTATGTGTCCTGAGTACCCAAGGATGCCATAAAGTCCCCCTGATGGAGAGCCGCCACTACCGAGCGAACAATTCCATCCTGAATCTTTGCACTTTGACAAAAGAGTTAAGGGCCCCGAGGTCCAGGATTGGACGGACCCCCTCCTTTTTTGGGGACTACAAACAGATTGGAGTAAAAAAAAACTGAAACCGTTCCCTTGAAGGAACCGGTATAATCACTTCCCTGACCAGCAGATCCTGACCAGCCCCTGACAGGGCCACCCGGCGTACCGGAGGAAGCTGGAGGTTGGAAGGAAAATCTGTTTGGTGGACAAGAGAGAAACTATCTTGTACCCCGAGGAAACTACCTCGCAAACCCAGCGGTCGGAAAGAGTGTCTGGCAGGGGCAGACCTACATGCAGAAGCAGGCTTGTCCACAGGCTTGTTGGGCTTGCGGTACCAGGTGCGCTTTTGATCTACAGCGGGCGCCTTAGCACCCTGGAAAACGTTTTCCTGCCGCACCTGGGGGGCGAAAAAAAACGCTTGGGGGAGGTAAAGGAGGGACCCTGCTTATGACGAGGCTCCTTACCCTTCCCAGATTGCGGGAGAAGAGTGCTCTTACCCCCTGTAGCATCTAAAATGATGTCATCCAGGGACGCCCCAAAAGGCCGTACACCATTCAAGGGAAAGACCTTTTAGAGGTTTGGTTCGCAGACCAACACGTTAGCCACACAAGGTGGCATAGTACCACCACGTAGGCGGAGGCCCTGGAGAGCAAAGCATATCCAGGGCCAATTCACAGACAAACTGCAGGCCCTGCACCAACTGGTCAGCCAGGCCCACCCAGAGCTCAGGAGCATTATGCGCCTCCAGCTCCTGCAGCAGGGACTTTTTCCCGCTCGGTAATTGTCTGTGACACTAGAGCTCCAGCCAAAACCGGTCTCACTGCTGACCCCGCCGCTAGATCGTTCCTACAGGCGGCGGGAGGGGACATCCCCCCCCTCCCGCCGCCATCCGGTGCTTCTCCGAGCTCTCCCGTGCCATCGGGGGCCCGGAGAACGAATCGTCCGGCGCTGGCAGGAAGCATAGAGATGACTGGTGACCTGATGGTCACCAGTCATCTCTATGATCGTCGGAGGACCCGGGCGCGATGTGATGACGTCACGCCCGGGTCCCCGTAAGTAAACAAAGCCGCAATTGCGGCTGCTAAGCAACAGTAAGCATGAGATCGGTGAATTTTTTTTCACCGATTTCATGCTTTCCAGCCTGGAGGAGAGATGTGGGGTCTTATTGACCCCGCATCTCTCCATAAAGAGTACCTGTCACACACATTCCTATTACAAGAGATGTTTACATTCCTTGTAATAGGAATAAAAGTGATAATAAAAAAAATAAAATAAAAAAAAAAGTGTAAAAAAAGAAATAAATATGTAAAAAAAAAAAAAAAAAAGAAATAAATATGTAAAAAAAAAAAAATGAAATAAAAAAAAATTGTTTTAACGCCCCTGTCCCCAGTAGCTCGCGCGCAGAAGCGAACGCACACGCAAGTCCCGCCGACATATGTAAACGCCGTTTAAACCACATATGTGAGGTATCGCCACGTGCGTTAGAGTGCCAGCAACAATTCTAGCACTAGATCTCCTCTGTAAATCTAAACTGGTAACATATAAAAAAATTCAAAGCGTTGCCTATGGAGATTTTTAAGTACCGAAGTTTGGCGCCATTCCATGAGTGTGTGCAATTTTAAAGCGTGACATGTTAGGTATCTATTTACTCGGTGTAACATCATCTTTCATATTTTACAAAAAAATTGGGCTAACTTTACCGTTTTGTTATTTTTTTAATTCATGAAACAATTTTTTTCCAAAAAAAAGGCGTTTGAAAAATTATTGCGTAAATACCGTGCAAGATAAAACGTTTCATTGACCGTCGTTTTATTCCCTAGGGTGTCTGCTAAAAAAAATATATATAATGTTTGTGGGGTTCTGCGTAATTTTCTAGCAAAAAAAAATATGATTTGTACATGTAGGAGAGAAGTGCCAGAATAGGCCTGGTATGGATGTGTGTATAAAAGCCGTGTATGGAAGCGGTTAATTTTTAAAGAATTGTGGGGTAAAATTACAAATTCAAAAAACTTGCCATGCCTCTTACTAAAGACCCTGGACTGTCTACTTTCCAAAAAGGGGTCATTTGGTGGGTATTTGTACTGTCTTGACATGTTAGGGCCTTAAGAAATGAGATAGGCCGTCAGTACATCAGGTATGATCAGGTGTGATCAATTTTCAATGATTGGTGCTATAGCTTGTAGACTCGAACTTTCATACAGACCAAATAATATACACGGACTTGGGTTATTTTTACCAAAGAAATGTAGCAGTATACATTTTGGTTAAAATCTAGGAGGAAAAATTAACTAAAAACTAAGGAAAAGGCATTTTTTTCAATTTTTTTTGCCTTTTTTCATTTGTAGCCCAAAAAATAAAAACCCCAGCGGTGATTAAATACCACCAAAAATAAGCTTTTTTTTATGTGAAAAAAATTTGAAAAAATGTATTTGGGTACAGTGTTGCATGACTGATCAAGTCTCATTATAACCTGAAAATTGGTCAGGGTAGGAAGGGGGTGAAAGTGCCCAGTATTGAGGTGGCTAAAGACCGTAATCTCTTTCACCGGGACCATCAGGGTGTTATTCTGGTAGGAAATGGCCGGGTCAACTACATTTTTCATAGAATTCCTCTTCAATGGTATCCTGCTTTGGTGGTGAGAACATGGTCTCTGGGTGAGCCCAATTAGCATACATGGCTTTATGCAAATAGGGATTCACATGAAAAGATTTGGGATGTTTAGGCGGCTACCATGATTCAAATCCAGTGATTCTGGGAGAAGAGGACTTCTAATTAGTTTGTACACCAGGAAGCCCACTGTGGTCATCGGAGACAGCCCTGTACCTCGAGACGCCTCCAAAAATGGCTTCCTCCTTTTCTTCATCCTGGTATGTTCTTCCAACAATTTACCACTACCCCCACCCCGATAAGGAGACCCCGATTCTCCAAGCCAGTGAGAACACCCAAGAGGTGACCAGGAAAATCATTGATGGCTGCTGAAAATTCTTCCCTAGACAAAAAAAAATAAGAGGATTGCACAGAGCAGGGGGTCATAACTAAGCTGACCTTTAGGGGAGTCATTACAGGATGAAATATGAAGGGGCTTCTCCCTTCTGAATGAGGAATTTGGGAGAAAACCCCATCATCCTTCTTCCCAATCTCTCTGCCTGCAAATGCTGAGGGTCATCCAGCCTGTAACCCAGTAGGGAAGTCGTGTCTGCCAGTGCAATACACCTATGTGGCAAGCCTTCACCCCCCCCCGTTTTTTTCTAACCAATACTTGTGGAAGCATTGGCGGTGCTGCATTGTCTTGAGGTTGTACTGGAGCTGTGAAAGAATTGCACTGAGGCAGCCCACTGCTTAGCTACCAATCACACGTTTTTCCACCACCCAGAACAGCCTAAAATTGTGCTCACGCTGCATGCACAGATTTATGCAATGACATCAAGCACGAGCTCACAACAGACGTGCTACTGAGTCTTCGGGATTCAACTACCTCTAAGGGTATCACTGCCTGGACCAGTATAACACCATGCAAGCAAGTTCACCAGATATCAGAGAGATCACTGCCCACAGACCTTACAGGCCACCCCTGATCTTACATGCGTAATTCTAGGTACCATCTCGCTTGATCCCAGGGCCATAAGTGACTAATTTAGATGAGGCCTTTAACTTCACCAGCAGGGGTGTGCAGAATGAACAGGCCACAAATCAAAGGACTAATGCCCTCTGAAAGAAATATTCAGTGAGATCATAGGCGCATCCATCACCTAAGTACACTAGTTAAAATTTGAGGCTTTGCTGACCTGGGAGGAATTATGGCCGGGTGGGGAATCCTGCCTTTTTTGGCCATGTCTATCCACTGGAAAGTGACAGCGTAACTCAAGGAGTCATAAATATGATGTACCCTGTGTCCTGTGATGTACAATTTAAAAACATGAATGCATCCTGTGCAAATACTTCGGACAATAAAAATTACACAATGTAGGGTAGAACACATAAGGTGTTAGCATGACAAAATCTCTCTCACCGGTTACTCATAATCTGTCTGAAGTCTTTATTTTTTAGCTCGGTATAAAGGTCTGAAATTTCCTCAGCCCGATACATTATTATCTCCAGACACTGGGTCTTCAAGGCTCCATGAAGTTTTGGCAGCAAGAAAAGAATAATGGCCATGAACCTGTAAACAACAAGAAACGTAACTGGTCTTGTATCATACTGTGACCTAGAAAGCGTATGTGTGCCACTCAGGCTCAGTAAGGAGGAGGTATGTAAATTGTGCAGCTGCTGTTAGAGTGCCGATAGGGGATGGAGCCCCTCCTGGCTCCTACAAAGGATGAGGGGAAGAAGGGGGTGGACTCTGAAAGTTGCACATCTAAGGTGTCCTAGAGTAGTGTTTTCAACCCCAGTCCTCAAGGCACCACAACAGGTCATGTTTTCAGTCTGTCCATTATTTTGCACAGGTGATTTGATCAGTTTCACTGCCTTAGTAATTACCACAGCCGTTTCATCTGAGGGAAATCCGGAAAACATGATCTGTTGGGGCGCCTTGGGGACTGGAATTGAGAAAAACTGTCCTAGAGAGATGAATGTAGTTGGCAGCCTCAGCCTGGACACCGACCAGGCCACGTCCCCAACGCCATTCACTTTGCCCCCCGGAGCTCAGTCATGGGGATCCCCCATAACTAAAGCGTTTGTAAAGGAAAAAACTTTTTTCCTTTAAAATAACAAACATGTTATACTTACCTCCACTGTGCAGTTCGTTTTGCACAGCGTGGCCACGATCCACGTCTTCTGGGGTCCCTCGGCGGCTGTCTCTGGTCCTCCACGCAATTACTCACCACAGTCATGCAAGAGCTTGCATGGGGCTCGCTCTATCACTCGGCGCCATGTCACTGGATGTGATTGACAGCAGCGCCAGCCAATGGCTGCGCTGCTCTCAATCCATCCGCTCTAGCCAATCAGCGGCCAGGCTGGATATCGGGACCGCGCGGGACTTTCGACGGGTGAGGTAAGTAAAACGGGGGCTTGGGGGACCAGCAATACCAGATGTTTTTTCACCTTAATGCATAGATTGCATTAAGGTGAAAAAAAAATAAAAATATTTACAACTCTTTAAGCTCCGGGGGACGGAGTGAATGGCGTTGGGGACGTGGCCTGGTCGGAGTCCAGGCTGAGGTTGCCACTCCATTCATCTCTCTAGGACACCTTAGATGTGTGACTTCCAGGGGCTACCCCCTTCTTCCCCTTGTATCATACTGCACTAGGCTTAGGTAAAAAGTCTTACCTGTCTGCGAATATGGGGAAAGTCTTCACTACTTTGTTCAAACACACTACAAACTTGTCTTCTTTATTGCTAGCATGATGTTGCTTTAGTTTTTCCACCACATAGTCAAACACTGGGCCTTCTATGGACTAAAAATAAAATACATGAAAATATTACGAGTAATAACAGGAAAATTGTTTTTTTTTTATTCAAGGTTTCAAAATGCATGATAAAAAAAATAAAAATAAAAAAAAATAATTGAGAAAACATTGGATATGTGGATGGATATACAGTATCTCTCAATATACTTTTCTAAGGAACTACAGAACACAATATATTCTACTTTCTCATTGTGTTATTAAATTCTCAACAGACAGCATATACAAAAGGTTTCTTTATCATACATCGCAGGACACAGAGCCGGTTATTATAAAAATAACATTTTGGGTTATACGCTACCTATAGGTGAACGTACACTGGTAGCTCAAACAGGAAGTCCTCCCCTATGTAAACCCTCCTACACAGGAAGTACCAATTTTTTTTGCCAGAGTCTAAGGTGGTAGTCACTGATGTGGGAGCATACTTGGAGGTCTGGACAGTTCTATATAGCATCATGGACTTCATTTGGAACCATTCGATAGAGCTGGCAGCCAAAATGCATGGTACCCGAGCCTCATTGGAAAGGAGAGAAGATTCCTTGAGGTTTGCCTCTAATGCAGCCTTACAGCGCTAGACCCTGCGTAATGGAACCCTGTGCAGTGTTTGTTCTGACCAAGGCGTTTTCCTACAGGGTGCTATACAGATCCAGGGTGGTGGACCCCAGATTAAGGGGGACCCAGTCCCTGAAGGTCTTTTATGACAGAGCCCACCGTGATGGGTGAAGGCTAGACTCCTGTCAGACCCAGAGTCCTGCGGCTGGAATGTTAAGTCTGCATGTTGCAGTTTCTCTTTAAAACCAAAATAAATTGACGGTCTGTTTTCTCCCTGGTGGCCACTGGGGCCAGTGTGCTGTTGGTCATGTAAAAATGACAGGGAGCGCCAGACTAAGTGCAGCATGAAAGGAAGGAAATGTATTCAAATATCAGCCAAATGGCTACTCACATAATGTTAATTTAAAAACGTGCCTATAACGCCAAAACATTTCCGCGGTCACTGGAGAAGTCCGTAAGTGACGTTGGGACGTGTCAGATGACGAGTTTCAAAGCATCCGCTTTTTCCTCAGGATCTTATTGTTTACTGGAGCTTTTAGTCTTATATATGCTCGCCCAGGCACGAGCCAATGGGACGTGACAATACACAATGTTAGCTGATAGATTTAAAGGGTCCAATACTTAAATATGGCGAGAGAGCATTACAGATTCCTTAAAGTGATTGTAAAGAATCGTTTTGTTTTTTTTAAACAAACATATCATACTTACCTCCACTGTGCAGCTAGTTTTGCACAGAGCGGCCCCAATCATCCATTTCTGGGGTCCAGCAGCTCTTGCGGCTCCTCCCCACATCAGATAACCCCTTAAGAGAAGCGCTCTCCCAGGGAGTTACCTTACGGGCGCGCTCCCGAGTCATTCATTCGGCATCCATAGCCACCGAAAGTATAACTTGGCCCTGCCCCCCCATGTCATTGGATTTGATGGACAGCAGGGGGAGCCAATGGCTGTGCTGCTATCAATCTATACAATCAAGAGTCGGGACCCCATGGAGAGAGGGATAGGTAAGAAAGGGGGGGCTAGGGGTCGGTCACTGTAAAGTGTTTTTTCAAGGTGAAAAAAAAACGAGGGTTTACAACCCCTTTATCCACTTCAGCCCAAGATGATTTTACCCCCTTAATGAACAGAGCAGTTTTTGCGATTCGGTACTGCGCCGCTTTAACAATTGCGTGGTCGTGCAACGTTGTACCCAAACTATATGCAAAAAATAAAGCGTAATTAAAAAAAAAAAAAATAGTAATATTTTTTACTTTTTGCTATAGTAAATATCTCACTTTTTCTTTTTTTAAAACAAATTTCTTTATCAGTTTAGGCCAATATGTATTCTACATTTTTTTCTTTTTACAAAAAATATCGCAATAACCGTATATTGACTGGTTTGCACAAAAATTATCTACAAAATAAGGAATAGATTTATGGCATTTTTAGTATTTATTTTTACTAGTAATAGCGGTGATCAATAAATTTTAGCGGGACTGCAAAAATTGCTGGTGACAGATCGGACACTTTTTTGGGACCATTGACATATATACAGCGAACAGAGCTAAAAATAGCCACTGATTACTGTATAAATGTCACTGGCAGGGAGGGGGTTAACACTAGGGGGGCGATCAAGGGGTTAAGTGTGCTCCCTGATTGTGTCTAACTGTGGGGGGGATGGGCTAGCTGGGACATGACAGAGATCACATTTCCCGACCAGTGGATCCTTGTCATGTCACCTGTCAGAATGAGGAAATGCCTTGTTTACATAGGCATCTCCCCGTCTTGCCTGAGTACAAGGCAATCAGGGGCTGCCGAAGGACATCGAGTCCTCCCGACCCGCGAGCATGCTCCCACAGCGTGCAGTGTGAGCGAGCGAATGGCGCAGGTGGCAAGCATCTGCAACTGAGCCTGCACGATCTGCCGTACATTAACAGCGATTCGCGCAGGAGAGCTATTGTGCCACCGTCAAACGTGGTTAATACACGTTCCTTAATAAAAATGTAATTAAATAATAAAATAAAAAGTAATAGGAATGGACTGTTCTGTGCAAACAAGCGTTGGAGGTAATAATAATGAGTGGTAGAAAATAATAATGAGTAGTTTAAAATTATTATCAAAGGTTATAACACAGCATAACAAGGATTATAACATGAAGAGGATTATTACATGGCATAAAAATAGTATTTTTTTGTCATACTTACCTTTAAAATCCTTTTCTTTGAGTACATCATGGCACACAGAGTTAGGCCAATATTCACCTGCTGGTTATATTTCATCTCCAAGTGAATGAACACCGGTAGACCAAAGGTCTTTAGACGGCAAATGATCCCATATATAACCCCTCTCATACAGGAAGTACTTCAGTTTTGTAGCAAGCACTGAATCCCCAAAAAAGAGGGGAGGCATCTCTGTGTCCCATGATGTACTCAAAGAAAAGGATTTTACAGGTAAGTATGATGAAAGAATCCTACTTAATGGGTCACAAAGTTAGGCTAATATTTATTACCTGCTGGGACAACCCAGAGCAATAGCTTTGAGGGGAGGGAGACAGCCTGCCAAACAATAGCCATCAGACCTTATACGGCAGCCCGCAGCACGAACAGCCACTTGATAAATGTTGTCAACGTATGCACTGAAGACCAGGTAGCAGCCTTACAAATCTGAGCCACAGATACCTGATGGCGAAAAGCCCAGGTGGTTCCTACACCCCTGGTAGAATGAGCTCTTACCCTAAAGGGAGGAGCTTTACGTTTCAGACCATAGGCCTGCATGACCAATTGACGGACCCAATTGGTAATGGAAGTTTTGGAAGCTGCCTGTCCCTTCTTTGGTCCTATTTGTAAATCAAAAAAGGAATCTGATCCTTGGATCTCCGCAGATCTAGACAAAGAAACCTTGACTACCCGGACAACGTCCAAAGAATGCAGTCGTCTCTCTTCCACCAAACGAGGCTGAGAGAAAAAAGAAGGCAAAATAATGTCCTGATTTAAATTAAAGGTCGACACCACTTTTGGCAAAAAGGATGGAACAGGTCGTAACACGACCCTGTCGTGGTGGAGGATCAAGTATGGTTCCCTGCACGAAAGGGCCGTCAACTCAGGCACCCTTCTAGCCGAGGTGATGGCCATCAGGAAGGCTAGCTTGCGTGACAGCAAGTCTAATGGGATTTCCTTGACAGGCTCAAATGGTTGATTCTGTAACACAGACAGCACCAAGTTCAAGTCCCAAGAACACATAGGTGACCTAATGGGGGGGAGGGGGGGGGGAGCAAGCAAGTTGCCCCCTGCATAAATGTTCGGACCATTGAATTGGAGGCTAAAGGCCTTTGGAAGAATACTAATAGGGCTGAAACTTGACCTATGATTGTACCCAAAGCCAATTTGATTTCCACAGTTGACTGTAGAAGAGAGAGAATTCTCCCAATCACGTATTTTCGAGGATGCCATTTTTTGGCTTCACACCTAGCAATATAAGTCTTCCAGATCTTATGATAGATCTTCCTAAAGACAGCTTTTCTAGCATTCACTAGGGTGGACACCACTGGTCCCGAGATGTGTGAGCTACAAAGGCACAGGAAGTTTGGTCAAAATTGATGGCAAGATGAATGCAGTATGTTATAAAAAAATACTGGAGGAACATCTGCATTCATCAGCCAGGAAGCTGCACATGGGACATACTTGGACATGACAATGATCCAAAACACAAGGCCAAGTCAACCTGTCATTGGCTACAGCAGAATAAAGTGAAGGCTCTGGAGTGGCCATCTCAGTCTCCTGACCTCAATATCATTGAGCAACTCTGGGGAGATCTCAAACATGCAGTTCATGCAAGACAGCCCAATAATTTACAGGAACCAGAGGCTTTTTGCCAAGAGGAATTGGCAGCTTTACCATCTGAGAGGATAAAGAGCCTCATCCACAAATACCACAAAAGACTTCAAGCGGTCATTGATGTTAAAAGGGGGCAATACACTAATAAAAACTGGGGTATGTAAACTTTTGATCATTTTGGGTAGTTTCTGTTGTCATTATGATTTAAAATGCGTAAACACAGTTGATTGATAATAAATGGTTTCAGCCAAACACTAACCATGCGTGAAAAGTTTTTGTGTTATCATTCATATTCTCTGAAAAATGGCCAAGAAATCATAAATTCTGCAAGGGTATGTAAATTTATGAGCACAACTGTACATATATGTAGCACCCCCTACCGTAGGTAGGTGCTAGGTAGGATGTTTTGTGAGGTAAGAACTGTCAGTGCAGGTAAATTTGGGCAGGCCTATGCTTCAGACTAGGCCTGCTTGTTTTGATCTGGGGGCAGGGAGTGGTTAGTGGGTGTGACCACCTGTGCTTCAGTACGTGGGCGCCTCCCCTGCTTCTAGGGAGATTGTTCTGGAAGAGGCGCAGGGCCAGGGCTGGAGTGACAGGCAGCTCATGTCAGGAGCCCTGACCAATCCCCACTTGATATTGGCAGGGGGCAGGCCTCCCATATAAGCTAAAGTAACAGCTCACTGGGGAGGAGTTGTCGGCCGGATGATGTGGAGAATGGAGTGCTAATAGCAGCAGGGGCCCCATCCCCATCTGGGGGGGGGGGTGCAAGGCCCAGCAGAGGAGCCCAAGAGAGCTGGGAGGGAGCCTTGTCCTTACACGGTCATGGAAGAGGTATCCTGGAACAGAGGGGCTGGAGAAGCTATTGGAAGGCATGTCCACCTCTGCATACTCTATCCCCCCTTCAGTCCATCATGAATGCTGCTGCCAGACTAATCCACCTTACCAACCGCTCTGTCTCTGCTACTCCCCTCTGTCAATCCCTCCACTGGCTTCCACTCACCCAACGAATTAAATTCAAAATACTAACAATTACCTACAAAGCCATCCACAACTCTGCCCCCAGCTACATCACTGACCTAGTTTCTAAATACCAACCTGTACGTTCTCTTCGTTCTTCTCAAGACCTCCTACTCTCTAGCTCTCTCATCACCTGCTCCCATGCTCGTCTCCAGGACTTTTCTAGAGCCTCTCCAAGCCTATGGAACTCCTTACCCCAATCTATCCATCTATCTCCTTCTCTATCAGCTTTTAGAGGATCCCTGAAAACCCTCCTCTTCAGAGAAGCCTACCCTTCCCACACATAACTATTTTCATTTGAGTCCATCTGATCATCCCCCACAGCTAACTACCCTTTGTTCCACTTGACCCTCCCTTCTAGATTGTAAGCTCTAACGAGCAGGGCCCTCTGATCCCTCCTGTATTGATTTGTATTGTGACTGTACTGTCTTCCCTGATGTAAAACTGTTGGCGCTATATAAATCCTGTATAATAATAATAATAATAATAATGTCCGGGTAAAGTTCTCCACCATGGACTTGGGGCAGGTGAAGGTCGGTGAGTGTGAAACAGTGGATGTTCTGGATGAGGCATGCCAGGGGAGCTGGGTGCGAGGCCAGAGGAGAAAGACTGTGGGATTCATGTCAAGCTGCTGCGGGCACAGCATTTGCAGGGATCAGTAGTCCTCCAAAGCTGAAAAATTGCTAGGACTCTGGGGAGAGGTATTGCAGGCATCTGGCCTAGTAACTATGCAGCCAACTATCAGCAACTACAACTAATTACAGCCAGCAAGCTGGGATTAATCAGAGTGATTCCCCTTTGTCAGTATGAAGATGATGGAACAGAGAGACTAACAGGTTATAGTGGAAGTGTGTGCAGGAGGGAGAGATCCTGGGAGCAACAGTCTGCAGGAGCTGTGCAGTGGAGGAGCAAAAGTCTGCATGGTTGATGTAGGAAAGTGACTATAATGGTTATGCCGCGTACACACGACAGTTTTTCGCGATGTGAAAAATTTCTTTTTTTTTTATGTCATTAAAAACGATCGTGTGTGGGCTCCAGAGCATTTTTCGCGACGTTAAAAATGGGCATTAAACATTTAGAACATGCTCTAAATTTTTGCGTCGTTTTTCACGTTGTCGTTTTTAACATCGTAAAAAATGGTCGTGGGTAGGCTTTAACGACAAGAAAATAACGCGCATGCTCAGAAGCAATTTATTAGACGGGAGCACCCATTAAAAATGGTCGTGTGTACGCGGCATTAGGATTCATCAAATCTTCATGGCTCAAACTTTTTGTTCCAATTCTTTAATATGATGGCAAAAAATATTTCCTTTACCCCAACCAAGTTATATCCCCTCAATAAACAAAACAACACAAATGACTGTTCATGGTCTCTGAAGCGATAGATGAAGGTCTGGCAGCAGGGTGATATGGTGGATGTTAGTTACTAGTAGAAACTAAGCGCTACATATACATACACACGCACACACACACAGTAAGGTCCATTTACAATTGTTTTTATTGTATGCCCCTCCTCTTATAACATTGTGTATGCCCCAATCCTTGCGCCATCTTCCTTTACGTATTTGTTGCTGTTGGTCATGCTCTATGTACTTCTCAGGAGTATTGGGCTGCAGTGTCTCCTCCAGCCACTAGAGGGCAAGGGTTCACTCAGCATGGCCCAATCCTGTATAGACAGGAAGTAGAAGGGTGGCCATTTTCTGGTGGAACATGCGGGCTGAAGTATCAGCAAGGCCTCTAAAGCAGAACTTCGGCTATGGCTACATAATAGCTATGTGACCAGATAAGTCATAATTATATACTGCATAAAGGTATTCTTGTATGCTTACTGCTTAATCCTGGGGGCTTGTACAACTGTCGATGCACCCCTGTAGGGGCATTGGTGCACTTTAAGGAGTTGTGTCTCCAGTATAGTGTGTGGTGATCTAAAGCAGCATAGAGGCTGCATTGGATGCATATGTGCTTGGCAAATCCTGCATAACTAGTATTGGGCCTGGTGCAGTTGAGCAGGTGCATGCTTGCAAACTGGCTTAATCGCATGTTTGCTAAAACACATTTGCTTAAACGCAAGTTTGCTAAAACACGGTTGCAAAAACACATGTTGCATGAGACACGTTTGCAAAAACGCATATTGCATTAGACACGTTTGCAAAAACACATGTTGCATGAGACGCATGTTTGCAAAAACACGCTGCATGAGACGCATGTTTTCAAAAACGCATGTTGCATGAGACGCATTTTTGCAAAAACACATGTTGCATGAGACGCATGTTTGCAAAAACACATGTTGCATGAGACGCATGTTTGTGTACATGTTTGCATAGATGCATGGTTTTACATTGCATAGACGTATGCAGCATAATGTTTTCATAGACACATGTTGCATGTTTGCATTGATACATGTCGCATAGATACATGTTTACATAGACACATGGTCGCATAGACGCATGTTGCATAGCTACATGTTGCCTGTTTGCATATATACACATGGTTGCCTAGAGGACACGTGATGCCTAGAACAGTGGTCCCCAACCTTTTTGGCACCCGGGACCGGCATTGTGGATGAAAATTGTGCCAAGGCCCGATGATGCGGGCCAACGATGCGGTTTTTCGCGCCCAATATGGCACTTCAATCATCACAACACCATGGTTAGTTAAACTCACCATAATGCAGAATCTGCCACCAGATGCAGATTGCCAGCCACATGCCACCAGATGCAGAGTGCCAGCCACATGCCACCAGATGCAGAGTGCAAGCCACATGCCACCAGATGCAGAGTGCCAGCCACATGCCACCAGATGCAGAGTGCCAGCTACATGCCACCAGATGCAGAGTGCCAGCCACATGCCACCAGATGCAGAGTGCCAGCCACATGTCACCAGATGCAGATTGCCAGCCACATGCCACCAGATGCAGATCCCCCCCCCCCCCACAGCTTACCTCTCGCTCTCCCTGCCCTGGATGTCACAGCCGAGCGCTGCCGCTGCTGCCTGGCTTCACTCGTGGAGGGGGGTGGGCTGAACATCGGTGATGCGGGCGAGCCTGCTTCACCCCTAACTGTGTGGGTGGAAGTGCGGCGGGGCTGTGTGGGCGGAAGTGCGGTGATGGCGGCGATCTCTCTGCTCGCCCGCCACCGCCGCACCTCAGATAGCGCAGGCTTCGCGGCCCACCAGCAAACAGGCTGCGGCCCGGTAGTGGGTCACGGACCGGGGGTTGGAGACCCCTGGCCTAGAAGACACAAGATGCATAGAGGACACATGATGCATAGAGGACACATGATGCATAGAGGACACATGATGCATAGACACATTTACACATAAACGCATGTTTTCATAAACACATGCTTGCTTACTTGCATAAGCACGTTTGCATAAACACACGTTGAATAAACGCATGCTTGCTTACTACTATAAACACGTTTGCATAAATGCATATTCTATAAACGCATGTTTACATGACTTGAACTGCTTAAATATGTATTTTTTTTTTGCATTGAACTGCATAAATGTGTTTTTATTTACATTAAACTGTATAGATATGTGCTTATTCGCATTAAAATAGCATACATAAATGCATGAACAGCAAGAATACTTGCACGTTTGCATACCTAAGTACCTACATAACGTTATACCTGGGTACCTGTATACTTGCATACGTACAGTTATATAGCGGTAGACTAACGTAGTTGTAGGCCTGCATCTGTGCCGTTTGTTTCCAGGCTCATCAAATATTTCTGTAATTGCAGTAAAAAGTTGTCTTTTTTTCTTTTTTGTGAATCTGCCCTTCGAGCTGACAACAGCTCCTGAGGGTTCACAAAGCTCCTAGCCTTGGTGCGATCAATCTCCATATACCTCAATAGTCTTGGCTCAGGAAGCTGTTGATTTCAGGGTTTCCTTCAACACATTTCCGCAGGAAGAAGCTGTATCGAGGTAGAAGCAGACGTACAGTCCTACTCCAGGTCTTTTGTAGCGAATCATTCTGTCTGTCTGGAACTTGAAGATCCAGGCATTGGATTGCCAGAGGGATCTGTTCCCGGGGTATTGCAGAGCTAAAAATTGGTGGTTGATGGTTCGGAATCTGGAAAAGGTGAAATTCTTTCTTTCAGAGGTTTGGAAGGTAATAACTACTGATGCCAGTCTGTCCAATTGGTTTGATGGTGGCTACAGTTCAGTGGACTTGGTCTCTACAGGAGAGACTACTGCCCATCAATATCTTGGAACTTTTGGCCAGTACGCCTTGCTCTGGATTATGGGACAAACCAGTTATAGGGTCAATCCGGAAATGCCTCTGCAGGGGCATATATATATATATCAACCACCAGGGCGGCGCCAGAAGTCATACAGCTTAGGAAGGTGAATCACATTCTGTCTGGGACAGCACAAGTGCTTGTCTCTATCGCCAGTGCATATTCCAGGTATAGAATAGTAGGGGGAACTCTGCAGGTGGATCTACTAGATTCCAAGTTCTACAAGTTGGGACAGGTTGTGACCGGGATGAGAGTCCCACTGGCAATAGGGGTAGATGCACTGGTAACACCTTAGGGACCAGTTCTCCCTTATTTGATGCTTTTCCTCTGTCGACTTCTGCCACATCTTTTGAGAAGAATCCGGGAGGTGGTAACACTGATAATAGTGTTAGCCGAATTAGCCCAGGAGGGCTTGATACACTGACATAGCAAGTCTTGTCGGGTCGCTCATTGGACACTCCCAGTCCAGCGGTACCTAATGGTCTTGAGTCCTGTATCTCCTCACTGTTGAGCGGAAATACAGTAAAAAAAACATGGAGGATACTGCCTTTTGGCCTCAGCATATTACAGACGGCAGAGTAGTTCCCTTTCTGGTGGCAGTTTCTGTAAAGGTGTCTCCCTCCCTTCAAGGCTTTTTTTTTTACGTCCCAAATAGCTATTATAATAACCAGCTCTGTATCCTGTGATGTACGATAAAATAAAATGTTTTCTACAGCTTATGTGTAAAATTATTTTCTTGAAGTACATCACAGGACAGAGAGGTCCCCCTCTTGTCTGGGAAATATATTGCTTGCTATAAAACTGAGGTACTTCCTGTGTAAGAGGGGTTATATAGGGGAGGACTTCCTGTTTGATAAATCTTCTTGATCTACCAGTGTCCATTCACCTAAAGCTGGTGTATAACCCAAATAGTTAATAATTATATATAACCGGCTCTGTGTCCTGTAATGTACTCCAAGAAAAGGATTCTATATTTAAAAGCAGTTGTATACCCTCTCTGACATGTTTTACCTACAGGTAAGCCTAGATTAAGGCTTACCTGTAGGCGTTTGCAATATCTCCTAAACCTACATGGTTTAGGACATATTTGCCACAAAGAATGCACCGTAGAAAACGGAGAATAGCCATTCATAAAACCGGCAATGCCGGCTTTGACGGCTCCCGCGCATGGAGGGAAGTCTTCGCCGCTCCGGACAATCACAGCGCCGGAGCGGCGATACCCGGAAGTAACCTTCTGGAGAGATGTCTGCGGCCGGAGGGGGAGACGAGGCTGGCTTGGGGGGCTTCGATCTAAGGCAAGTAATTCATAATGAGCTAGTATGCTAGTCATACTAGCTTATTATGCCTGTTTCTTGCAGGTTATTTAAAAAAAAAATGTTGGGGTATACAACCGCTTTAATCGCTTAAGGACCGCCGCACGAAGATACACGTCGACAGAATGGCACAAGGGCGTACAGGAACGTCCCCTTTAAGATCCCAGCTGTGGGTCACGCTCGCGACCCAGTCCTGAGCTCCGTGACCGCGCACGCGGGACCCACGGACCCGATCGCCGCCAGTGTCCCGCGATTAGGTCACAGAGCTGAAGAACGGGGAAAGGTAAATGAAAACGAACCTCTCCCCATGCTTCCTAGTGAGAGTGTCACTGATCGCCTGTTCCCTGTCATAGGGAACGACGATCAGTGATGTCACACGCCAAGCCACGCCCCCTACAGTAAGAATCACACATTAGGGAACACTTAACCCCTTTAGCGCACACTACAGGTTAACCCCTTCACTGCCAGTGTAATTTTCACAGTAATGCATTTTTATAGCACTGATCGCTGTAAAAATGACAATGGTCCCAAAATAGTTTTAAAAGTGTCCGATGTGTCCGCCATAATGTTGCAGTCACAATAAATAAAAAATCGCCGCCATTACTAGTAAAAAAAAATATTAAAAATAATGCCATAAAACTATCCCCTATTTTGTAGACGCTATAACTTTTGTGCAAACCAATCAATAAACGCTTATTGAGATTTTTTTTTTACCAAAAATATGTAGAAATATGTAGAAAAAATGTATTTTATATATTTTTGGGGGATATTTATTATAGCAAAAAGTAAAAAATATTGCTTTTTTTTCTCAAAATTGTTGCTCAATTTTTCTTAAAGCGGTTGTATAGTTAAAATTTTCACTTTCAATTTAATTGGGCATGTCATTATTTTAAACCGATTGCTATTAGTCATTTTTTTCTTACCTGTATACTTGTGAAGTTACAGGTGCATTCACGAGTGGGGACGTGTACCGCGCATGCGCCGGATCCCCGTTCATTCCGGCAAGCAGAGCCTCGGCCGGATAGATTCTGTGTCTATGTCGGGGCTGCGTCATTTCCTGTTGTAGACGTCAGCCCCGACATCCCGCGATGCTTGCACTGAATTTTCCCCCCAGAGGATCCTGGACTCACTACGTCACATGGTGGAGGGTTTTCTCTTGTATTGGAGCAGCTGTGATTCGCTATGCTTCGTTTCCGTAGTAACAGGAAACGAAGAAGAGGCTTGAACATTGCTATTCGTGCGCATGCACGGTATTACGAGAGGAGTATGTACTGTGGGCAGAAATGCATATCTTTACAGACACGGAAGACCACAGTGGAGATGGCGCCAGCTAATATGCAGAGAAACTTTTACAAGATAAAGAATATTTGCAGTAAGAACGAAATTTTATATATATTCAAAGTAACCATTTGAATCGTAATTACTATTTATTTAATAATATTGTGAAAATCGTTTTTATGTGGGAGGGTTTACTACCTCTTTAATAGCGCAAAAAATAAAAAAAACGCAGATGTGATCTAATACCACCAAAAGAAAGCTCTATTTGTGGGGAAAAAAAGGAAGCCAATTTTGTTTGGGAGGCACGTCGCAATTGTCAGTTAAAGCGATGCAGTGCCGAATAGCAAAAAGGGGCTTGGTCCTTTAGCTACAAAATGGTCCTGTGCTAAAAATCGAATTTTTAGCACAGGACAAGTTCATGCCAGAAATGCAAATCTTAATAAAGGGTTAAATAAAGTATAAAGCTCAAATACTGTATATCTGTTCTAATGCATTTTGCCATGCAGGGATGGTTGAAAAATAAAACGGCGAGTCTCATTTAAGGGAAAAAAGTTCAAATACTGTACATTGTAGATGTTATATAACTATTACCAGTCAAAAACGTTTTGAAATGCAGAAGAAACAGTCTACCACGTCAGTAATTTATCAGCTAAGCACTTCTGTTATACACCCCGTATTCTTTTTTGTGGGTAATGCAGGAACCTTTTCACTTACTGTTTTATGTATGAGGATTCCCAACCACATACCACGACATGCCATTTGCTGTCTCTCACACATATAGATGGTCTAATACAGGGGTGGGCCACATCAGCATTATGATTGCCCTCAAAAGGGCCGTTTGTATCGGTAAGATTAGATGTCCAGTGCATCCCCCTCTCCATATATTAGATGTCAAGAGCCACCCCACCATCAGAAGTTGATTCCCCCACTCTCCCTTACATCACAGTGCACCCCCATTTCCTTATGCTGCTGCTGGGAAGAAGGTGGATGCATTGCTTAAAAGCAGGACATAAGGGTCTGGAGGAGGACCAGAGGAGGGCTGGAGCTCTCCTGCAGCTGCAGGAGAGGTGCGAGGGCCACATGAAATGGATGGAGGGCCGGATTCGGCTCACGGGCCTTGTGTTTGACACATGTGGTCTAATATATTATATTATCAGTACTGCTAGCCTATAAAAAGTATAGTCGCCTTCAAGTTTGATTATTGTTAACTATACAAAAAGTAGAGAAAGAGAAGAAGTTACACCACAACACAGGCATCAGGAAGAACACTACTGCGTGAGGTATACTATGTATTCTGACTACAGTGGAGGACACAGAATACAGCTCTTTTACACTGACATTGTCCACCAGCAGACCAATCTGCTCAGCGGAGAATCTCTCTACTGATCACTGCTGAGCAAGCAGATGAGATGTCTGTGTCCACTCCGCTGATGCAGAGTGGACACCGGGACACAGCCTGCTTTACTCTATGAGCAGTCGGATGTAAACAGACCACCTGTTCCTTTACATCCAACAATCATCCAATCCAATCTGCCAGACAGATGGGAAATGGATCCCCCGTTCATCTGTTTTTGGTGGATAGGATCAGATCAAATGACAGTGGGCGTAAACGGACACATGTCCATTTACATCCATCGCTCTATAAAGGGCAATGGATGGTCTGACCGGGTCCGCCTAAAAAACAAAGAACTGTGAAAGGGGCCTGAAGGCGTTGCTCAGTGCAGTGCTGTGTTCATTTCACTGTGATCAACAAAGGTACAACTTTATTTTGAGGCCTAGGGGAGCGGCCAGTGCCTGTGCCCCCTCTGCATTAGTAATTTTTAGCTACTATCAGCAGTTCAATGTTTAATTTCACTTGCTGCCTAGAATGTCTCTTTAAAGCAGTAATTTCCTTTAAACTCATAACAGCTGATGTGAACTCTCCTGACTTATTTTTTTTTATGTTTTTTTTTTTATCTACTTACATTTTTTTCTCACTTCCTGGTTTCAATGAGGCCAGTGGTGATGAAGCCCTAGCCACACAAATGCTTCCTGAGAAGGCAACGTCGCCATTGCCTCCAGGGAAATTTCATGACATCATCTGCCTCCATCTCACACATGTGCTATATCATGGAAATTTTCAAAATGTCAGCATTTGAACAGAGGCAGGACAAAAAGAGGTTCCTAGGTATGATTGTTTTCTTCCCCAAATTCATTATTGGCAGATTTATAGATTTGGGGGGGGGTCTCCTAATATTTTTTTTAACTGCACTGCTCATATTAAAAAATAATCAAAAGATGGATGGGTTTGTGTATTTAGAGAGTTATTGTAATCATCAATTAAACAAAACCTGTGTTGAGAGAAATACAGAAGAAAGCTACCATATATACTCGAGTATAAGCGGAGTTTTTCAGCACATTTTTTTGTGCTGAATCCCCCCCCCCCCTCGGCTTATACTCGAGTCTCCTGCTGTTGACAGTCAGTCAGTCAGTGGCCGTCCAGTGTAACTAAGCCCCGCCTCCTCCATGATAGGCAGAACACTGACTTACTGCTGGGAAATGGAATTAGTGTTCCGTCTATCACAGACAAAGACAAGGAGGAGGCGGGGCTTTGTTACAATGGACAGCCTCCGACTGCCGTTAGGACTGCACGACACAGCAGGAGATCAGGTATGTACATGAGGCACAGCGAGGCATGCAAATGGGCACAGCGAGGCATGCAAATGGGCATTGTTTACTCTCTTTTCCACTTAGTAGCTAGGCTTATACCCTAGTCAATACGTTTTCCCAGTTGTTTGTGGTAAAATTTGGTGCTTATATTCGGGTCAGCTTATACTCGAGTATATACGGTACTTTTGTCCTCTCCCTTCTTAAAATGTTAGCTGCCTGCCCATCATGTCTTATATAAAGGCATTAACAACATAATTCATTGAGCAGAAAGAAGTCTGAAGATTAAAGTTTCTAATTTCACTGGCCAATAACTTGTTCTCGGTCAGTGGCTGAGAAATTATTATCATCCAAGAATTAGCATGACAGCCGGCGAATTAGTATTTTCAAAAGGTGGTTTAGCAATTGCATTCTCCACGTTTGTCTCAGAACATTTCCTTTATGAGTACATATAACTTAAGAGCAGTTTCACCTCTTTTTTGAAAGGCGCTCTTTGCTGTTGCAACACTCATATCTGACCTTGGTGTAAGGCATGATGTAAATGTTAAAAATAATTCTCCCAAAATAAAAATATCGCTAACAATATAATGTTTTAGTTATCACCAAGTTAAAGAAAATAAGCAAATTCGACATGGTGTTGAATCTAGTATAGTAGTACATACTTTCTCTTTCTCAGCAATGTAACGAAGGACATGTCCCAGGACCTCAGCTGTAGCCACATAAACCTCTTTAAATCTTGTAAATGCAAGATTGTTGACCAGTGCTTTAAAGTACCTAGAGAGGAGAAACAATTATTAAACAATCCCTTACTGAACAGTAGAATAAAGCTCTGTACACATCGGCCGAATGTCGGGAGACACCGTCTGGTTAAATAAAAAAAATAAAAAAAACATTTCTTCTGTCGGGTGAGCATGGAGGAAAACTAGCAGCCGACCTACTCCCAATCAGCGCTCTCAGCCAATGGCGGTGAGCATTGATCGGAGTGTTCTGGTGGGGGGCGTCCCCCTGTCAGTACATAACGGCTCAGCAAGGGAGATTGCTATAATAACTTTGCATAACTCAGAAACTCATAGTGTGTACCAGACTTAAGATTAACCTTACATGGCAGATCTATATATTAAACCATCAGTGAAATATCCCGATAAGGCACTTTTAACTTACCGGTCAGAATTGATTCCACATTTTGGGTCAAATGGAGGAAAGTTATTAGCCACAGCTAATCCCAATAACTGAATTCCCACAGAGTTATCTTTCTTGTCAGGGTCAGTGCCAGAAAAGCCATGGTATATAACCCTATTAAAATCACACAAAATACATTAAAATACATTAAATGTTTAAACAACATTTCAAAACATATATTTGCATTAAAATTATGAGGCAATTACAATCAAATATTTACAAACTCTCCACACATACTTGTATGGAAGAGAAAGGCAATCCTTCCAGCATTCCAGGACTGTTTTGATAATCTCAAGATTGTGCCTGAACACGGCTTTCTTTTCATGAAACGCATGTGTCATCAAGAATTCAAGCAATCTGTTAGCTAGGATCTCATCCTTTGCAAGCTCCTAAGAAAAAAGCAAAATCTCATCATAGAAATAGTATTGAAAGCCATGGGAGGATATCAGCTGACACAGGGAGGAGGTGTAAAGTTGAGAATAGCAGAGGTCTAAGTACAGATCCCAATGGAAAAAGGAAGAGGAGAGAAGAAGGTGGAATTTTAAGTGACGCTGAAGGTGTGGTGGGGAGGATGAAAACTAGCAAATAGTGCAGTCACGGAGACGAAAAGGAGTATAGTTTTTTTTTTTTTTTTTTTTTTTAATGCACAGGCTCATTGGCCCCATCAAAGAGGTCCAGGAGTACAGAATAGTGCCCATTGGTTTTAGCCGTTAATAGATTGTTTGTGAGTTTTAGGAGAGCAGTTTTTGTGGTGTGTTGAGGGCAAAATCCAGACTGAAGGGGATCAGGAAGGTTATTCTCAGTTAGGTGGTTGCTCAGTCGATTGAAGACCAAATGTTCATGCGGTTTGGAAGAAAAGGAGAGCGAGGAGATGGGGTGTAGGTTAAGATTGATGAGGTCCAATGAGGGCTTTATAAGTATAGGAGTGACTAGTGCATGTTTTAAAAAGTTGGGGGGAGATGCCAGAAGATATGAAGAGTTTGAAGATGTGCGTTAGAGACTGAAAGATAGAACCAGAGGGTGACCGTAGTATCTGTGTGTTTTTTACCAACCTCGTCAATAGTAGTGAGATTTTATCTAAAATTGGATCAATCTTATTTAAAGTGTTTAAAGTGTCCTGGGCAGGGAGCGAGTTAACAACAGGTGGAGGCAGTGGAGGATGAAGTAGAGGATTAAAAAGGTAGAGAAGAGTTGACGAGGGATTTTAAAGATCAGAATCCCTTAATTAATGAAAAAACATTGTAATTAACTTACAGTTGGTGTTGCAATGCTCGACCAAGACAAAAGGGTCACAACTGTCTCTACCACCATGTAATGAATCCCTGTTCCACCATTGTTTCCAGAAACAACCAGCTGCAATATGGGGCCAATCCAAAACTTTGCATAAGGTCGGAAAACCTAAAATCCCAAAAACTATTATTTGACAGGTACTAATTTCATAAAAGTAATATATTGCATAATTGTTGCCCAAAAATTATTTTCCATAAATGCATAAGTATTGAATTACGTATGCGCTAAACACCACTATTATTTTATGCAACTATAATCCAATAATGTTTTGGATTATACAAGCTGTCTTCTCACAGTTCTGTCAACAGTATAGTATAAAATTGTAAGAAACCTACCTCTTCACTATTGACAATAAGTTTGGCAATGAAAAGACGAATGTTCAGTTGGGTGGATGGGTTTCCAAGTTTGGTATGTAAAAATTTCATCCATGGGGGCAAGTCTTGTGGAGTGACTCCCTACAAACAGACAATAAAATAAAACCTAACTAATCAGAATAAAATTTCCATTTAAAAGTACAGACACATACCTCTTCCACTTTTGGTGTGATTTCATTTCGTTGCATGTGTTTAATCAGTCCAGACATAGTTGTCATACATTCATGCTGATTCAGTTCATCCATTTCAAACTCCATCACATCATCTGGTGCCAGAGTTTCTGAGATCAGTTCCTGCCATGAAAAATGTTAGGAAATATTTCTGAAATCATAAGATCACATCTACAACAGAGCATGCTTAAAGTGATTGTAAAGTCTCCTTTTCTTTTTTTTTTTTCTTCATAATAAACATATTTATACTTATACTATACTATAGTTATACTTACCTCCTCTGTGCAGTTGGTCTTGCATAAAGCAGCCCGGATCCTCCTCTTCTTGGGTCCCTCTTTGCTGCTCCTGGCCCATCCCTCTTAGTGCCCCCACAGCCAGCAGCTTTCTATGGGGGCACCAGAGCCAAATCACAGCTCTGTGTGTCCATTCAGACACGGAGCCCTGATCAGGCCTCGCCTCATTTCTCCCCAATTAGCTGACTGACTTTGATTGACAGCTGCGGGAGCAAATGGCGTTGCTGCTGTACCTCAGCCCAGTGGACATCGCTGGAGAGAGATTGGGCTCAGGCAAGTATTAGGGAGGCTGAGGGCAGCTGCTAGACACAGAAGGTGTTTTAACCTAAATGCATAGAATGCATTTAGATAAAAAACCTTGTGCCTTTACAACTCATTTAAGAAAGTATAGCGCATATTTTACTCAAACACCGTCACATGAAATAAGACCGACTACATCTATTAGTAGGCCAATGTCTCTTACAGCTCCAATTGCAATATGTCACAGTAAAATGACATAGTCACAACACTGATTTTTGTAAGGAATGGATTAGGGGAAGTTAATGTGGCAGGTTAAGCATCCATAGGAAAAGGCACTTATCCAGTAATTTTGTTTAAAATATGTATAGTGTATTACTTCATGGGACAGAAAATGATATGAACACTTTCCTGCCCTCTGCAAAAAGCTTAGCAAAAGTGCAGTATTACACAAAGAAAGAAGATAAATAGGTTGTACAACCTACTGAAAGAATTTGAAAATCCCAAATTATTCTAATTGAGTTTTATCCCCGTCTTGAATGTATACTGTGAGTGAGTGAAAAACGTATATAGCGCAACACATGCAAACTGAATCGCCTCTGTACAACATTTTATTAGCAAATAACAAAAAATGCTTATGAATAATTCTCTTGATCTAGGCCAGGGTTAGGCCACATTCACACTGACAAATGGGACAGTTTGAGATAATATGTGGGAGACCCATTGGGAGTTCCTTGCAATTAGCTGTGGGTGGGAAGCCCAATTGAAAGCAATGAGAAGCTAACAGCTCCCACAGCTTTTCTGATTGCATATAATCGCTCCTGCAGTAATTACCTGTGAATGATCAGTCCTGGATGCAAACAGTAATTGCAGGGAAACTCCTGCAGCTAATCGCAAACTGTACTATTTGGAAGTGTGCATGGGGCCTTAGTGTTAATATGAAGTTTTTGGAGAGGTATATGACATAAAAAAAAATAAAAAAAATTGCTGAGAAATTAAAGGGTACGTCCAAGTGAAAAAAAAAAAACTATAAATGAACCCACATTTGAAAATGTGCATTTATAATTGAATCTGGAAATCATTTGCAACTGTGATCAGTGAATCATGGAGCAATGAATGCACAGGCTCATTGGCCTACAAGTGCAGTAATCACTACACTTGTGTTCAATTGGTAACAACAAGTCGGTCTACTGCGGTGGCAAAAAGGGACTTGCAGCCGCACAAAAAAAAAAAAAATGCCATCTGCCGCCTGGGAGCAAGACCTCCACACGCTGTCAGAAGGGGGATGAAATTAGCACAATGTTACATAGAACACCCTTAATATGGGGGTAATATGTTCTAAAAGGTGGTGCCCTTTAAATCAGCATGACAAAGATACCCAAAACATTGCAGATAAAACATTCTGAGGCATTCCCCTTTTGACCTCATTGATCATTTAAACGTTTCTATACATTATGTATACAAGGAATAATATCAGCTTGAAACCCTTACAAAATTATTCAATGATATATTCTTTTGTACCTTCTTCCTGTTACGTTTCTGAGATTTCATTGGATCTTGGGAACTGTAGGAAAAACTCTGGACTCCAGTGGAGAAATCAAACTGGCTCATTTCTTCACTCAGGCTGCTATCAGCCATGTATGACTGTGAAGATAAGTACTGGGGCTCATCTTCGCAGGGAAAGAAAAATAAATTATTCATATTTAAGTCAAATTTTACAGCAATGACATCTCCTATACCTAACACATATGCATACATTGCATAATACTACTTTTCTTCCAAAACACATTCATTTTTAGTAGGATTGTCCCGATACCACTTTTTTAGGACTGAGTACAAATAGCGATACTTTTTTTCAAGTACTCACCGATACCGAATACCGATACTTTTTTTTAAATGTGTCCCCAAATGCAGCCATGTCCCCCCACAGATGCAGCCATGTGCCCCCCCATATGCAGCCATGTGCCCCCCCATATGCAGCCATGTGCCCCCCCATATGTAGCCATGTGCCCCCCCATATGCAGCCATGCCCCCCCCCATATCCAGCCATGTCCCCCCCATATCTAGCCATGTCCCCCCCCCCATATCCAGCCATGCCCCCCCCATATCCAGCCATGTCCCCCCCATATTCAGCCATGTCCCCCCCATATGCAGCCATGTCCCCCCCATATGCAGCCATGTCCCCCCCATATGCAGCCATGTCCCCCCCATATCCAGCCATGTCCCCCCCATATGCAGCCATGTCTCCCCCCATATCCAGCCATGTTCCCCCATATCCAGCCATGTCCCCCCATATGCAGCCATGTCCCCCCCCCCCATATCCAGCCATGTCCCCCTTACCTGCATGCTGCCGCGCCGCCGCCTGGTTAATACGGGCGGAGAACATTACAGCTTTCATTTGAATAGCTGTAGTGATTCGCGCCGCGTATAGACACTCCCCCTTGCTCGGGATTGGACAGTTCACCCGAGCAAGGGGGAGTGTCTATACGCGGCGCGGGGGGAATCACTACAGCTATTCAAATGAAAGCTGTAATGTTCCCCGCCCGTATTAACCAGGCGGCGGCAGCAGGGGTGGGGCGTAACGGCGGGTGGTATCGGATGAGGCATCGGGGGTATTTGCGGGAGTACAAGTACTCCCGCAAATACTCGGAATCGGTCCCAATACCGATACTAGTATCGGTATAGGGACAACCCTAATTTTTAGCACTGTTATACAAGAACAACTAGAGAAAAAAAATTACCTTAGGTTATGTACAACTTTTATTAAACAAACTAATCAATATACACCAGCTATTAAACAAGTTATTTAGAAATAAGACATAACTTTCCCATACTTTCTTTTGGCTCCCATAGTCCTTGCTTACATTGGGCTATATGCACCCACTGTCTTTTAGCAGTCACATGCTCCTCCATGTTCAGAACTACTGAAGAAAAGTTAACTAGATGGCTATGGAGAATAGTAAGAATAATACAAACCTGTTGCTTTGCACTGCATAGGCAAAGAACAGGTTAGCATCAAGACACAGAGACAGAAAAATAGTATCTACACTGAGGTAACAACTCTTCAAAAATATGCAACCACATGAAAAAATTCAAGACAATGCAAATATTTATTTCTAACAGTAATCACCCTTAATCTGAAAATAGGAAAAACAAAAAAAGTACTTGTGTGCTACTCAAAGTGTGACTAAATTAATAAAGTTCAATGTGTGGATATACAGCTTCAGAACTCAAAGCGTCACCAGCACCTAATAGAAATAATAATACAATCAAATGGAGCAGCACTATATGTAAACACTTAAGTGACTCGAGAGTTATGATATAATCTTACGATATTACAAAGATAATTCCTTATTATTCAATAAAGTGCAAATTGTGATAATATTCAAAATTGATAATCAAGGTACAAAAGTAAAATGACAATACTCCAATCAGTGCAAAAAAGCTGTAAAAAAATCCTAATTAAACTGAAAAAAATATAGGACATGCTGGAGAGGAGAGGGCTGTCGAAGGTTCTGGAACGCAGAACACTCGGAGAGTGGTTTGTAAAGACGTGGAATATACAGGATAAGAGCCTTCGCCAACTGCAGAAACTGCTGTTTCCCTGTTGTACTGTGATAGTCCCAAGCAGAAAGGAGAGGAGCGGAGATTCTCTTCAAGGAGTACTCAGATGTGTGACTAGACCCACTGGGGTCGATATTGGAGGTGAGAGGCTGGAACACACTGCGTGTGGATTACTAAAGGGGTCTGCAAGTTTTTGGTCACGTTTAAATTTCCCTGCACTTGGACACTTTTTTCGTCTTTCCCGCAAATGCTCCAGATGCTTCACCCGATACATGTGATGGGCGTGAGAGCTACACGTCTCCTGCACCCGGCATATTCTCTTTTCTGTCAGGCGGAATGAGCTCCGACAGAGATACCTTCTAGAGCCGGCTCCGCCGTGACATCACTCAGAGGTTCGGGAGGCGGGATAGAAGAGAAGAACATGCTGCGGGGGAACAGTGTGCATGTGAGTAAACCTGGCATCTGTTCACACACACACACTGTCTGCATAGTGCGAGGACCCCAAGAGCAGCTCTAACCCCCCCCCCCAGCTCGACTCTCACCCTTCCCTCCTTGCAGTGGCTCCCGCTGGCAAGACACGAACGATGTCTTAAAGAGGGCAAAGCCCACTGTTATAAGGGGGGGGGGATCTCTGGAAGTCTCTAAGAAAGGAAGGGCTTTGAGTTAATGGGGGTCCCTAAGAGGGGGTACTGACTGCGCAGCCTTATAAGTGAAACTTTATCAGTGCCCATCATTGCCACCTATCAGTGTCATCCTTCAGTGCGTGCCAGCCATCAGCGCGTGCCACCCATCAGTGCTGCATAATCAGTGCCACCTATCAGTGTCCATACATCAGTGCCAGCCATCAGTCAGTGCCACCTTTTAGTGCCCATCAGCCAGTGCCCTCTATCAGTGCATCACATGACATTAAAAAAAAGTATCTGTAATCGGTATCGGCGAGTACATGAAAAAAAAAGTATCGGTACTTGTACTCAATCTTAAAAATGTGGTATCAGGACAACCCTTATATATTTTATATATATAACACACACGGATATATCTATATATATTACACACACACAAATGTATTTCTTTTCCAGTTTATTTGGGATTTTTTCACAGTTTTTTTGCACTGATTGGACTATTGTCATTTATACATTTTGTACCTTATGAATTTTGTATATTATCAAAATTTGTATCCTTAATCTGCACACACTCATTGTAATGCTATCACAAATATCCATGACTTCAGAGAATTTAGGTAGAGGTATTAAAAATAAGCTCTTTCATGCAACTTTCAAAAGCTAGTCAGTTAAAGCAATAACTATACCAGAATCTGCATTTGCTGCTTCTCGTGCTTCCTTGCGTATAGCAAAATACCTCTTCCTTCGTTCCATTGGCACCTACAGCGCAGAGTGAAAAAACGGAATACCACAATCTTAAGATTTTCTATAATGTTGAATGAACTGCACATGTAATATCACATTACACAAACAAATACCATTTCAAAAGTTACTTCTTTTAACTATATCTCTGTTGGTACAGAACAATGGGTGGTAACTGTTAAAAAGTAAATAAATAAATACCTGGGCATTGTTTAGTGTACATTATTCAACTTGGTTTTATACCTGGCAACAAATTTATATCCATTCAGTCCTGAAATTTTCCACGCTATGCAAGGCAGCAGAGCCAGGCTGGTACCCTGACTTGTCTACTACAGCATCAAAGTAATACAACTAGGTTTTCTACCTGCTCACAACCTGTGATGGAACTGTGAGGGGAAAGCAGCAGACTAATTTGTTAATCTCTCTGATTCCTCTCACTCCCCCCATCGGTATGCCTGCAGCTCATGGAAACAACCCATTTTCCTTCTCTTCCCACTCCAAGTCTAAGCTCTGCTATACAGTGATTGAAAGAGGCTGATGCCAAGCCAAGCTCAGGTACTTAAATAGTTGGTTTTAAGAAGAGGCTCTGTTTTTTTTAAACCACTTAAATACAGGGCTTTAAAACCCACCTCCATACCAGGCCTATTCTGGCACTTCTCTCCTACATGTACAAATCACCATTCTTTTGCTAGAAAATTACTCAGAACCCCCAAACATTATACAGTGGGGATCGAAAGTTTGGGCACCCCAGGTAAAAATGTGTATTAACCACTTCAGATCCGTAGGACGTCCTGGGACGTCCTGGACTTTGAGTGGTGATATCTGAATGATGCCTGCAGCTGCAGGCATCATTCAGATATCTGTCTTCAGCCGGCGATTCTGTGCACCAGAAGAACGATCAAATCGGCGGTTCCGCCGCTCGATCGTTCTTCTAGGCAGCGGGAGGGGACGTCCCCCCCCTCCCGCCGCCATCCGGTGCTTCTCCGGGCTCTCCCGTGCCATCGGGGGCCCGGAGAACGAATCGGCCGGCGCGCGTTGCTGAACCATAGAGATGACTGGTGACCAGACGGTCACAGTCATCTCTATGACCGTCGGAGGGCCGGGCGCGACGTTATGACGTCACGCCCCGTACCCGGAAGTAAACAAAGCCGCAATTGCGGCTGTCGGCATGTAATCGGTGAAATGTTTTTCACCGATTTCATGCTTGTAAGCCTGTAGGAGAGATGTGGGGTCTTATTGACCCCACATCTCTCCATAAAGAGGACCTGTCACAGTGATTCCTATTACAAGGGATGTGTACATTCCTTGTAATAGGAATAAAAGTGATAAAAAAAAAAGTCAAAAAAAGTGTAAAAATAAAAAAATGAAGTAAAAAAATAAAATAAAAAAAAAAAAAAAAATTTAAAACGCCCCTGTCCCGGTCGCTCGCGTGCAGAAGCGAACGCGCATGCAAGTCCCGCCCACATATGTAAACACCGGTCAAACCCCACATGTGAGGTATCATCGCGTGCGTTAGAGCGTGTGCAACAATTCTATCACTAGAGCTACTCTGTAACTCAAAAATAGTAACCTGTAAAAAATGTTAAAGCGTCGCCTATGGAGATTTTTAAGTACCGAAGTTTGGCGCCATTCCATGAGTGTGCGGAATTTTAAAGCGTGACATGTTAGGTATCTATTTACTCGGCGTAACATCGTCTTTCACATTATACAAAAAAATTGGGCTAACTTTACTGTTTTGTTATTTTTTAATTCATGAGACTGTTTTTTTCCCTAAAAAAAGGCGTTTGAAAAATTATTGCGCAAATACCGTGCGAGAAAAAAAGTTGCAATGACCGCCATTTTATTCCCTAGGGTGTCTGCTAAAAAAATATATATAATGTTTGGGGGTTCTGATTAATTTTCTAGCAAAAAAATTGTGATTTTTACATAAAGGAGAACAGTGCCAAAATAGGCCCGGTAACGAAGTGGTTAAAGTGCATAACGAAGCCAAGGAAAGATGGAAAAATCTCCAAAAGGCATCAAATTACAGATTAGACATTCTTATATGTCAAAAAAAGTTAGATTTTATTTAAATCATTTACACTTTCAAAATTACAAAAAACAAAAAAATTGTGTCTGCAAAAGTTTGGGCACCCTGCAGAGTTAATATCTTGTACTGCCCCCTTTGGCAAGTATCACAGCTTGTAAACACTTTTTGTAGCAAGCCAAGAGTCTTTCAATTCTTGTTTGAGGTATCTTTGCCCATTCTTCCTTACAAAAGTCTTCCAGTTCTTTGAGATTTCTGGGCTGTCTGTCACGCACTGCTCTTTTAAGGTCTATCCATAGATTTTCAATTATGTTGAGGTCAGGAGATTGTGAAGGCCATGGCAAACCCTTCAGTTTACTCCTCTTGATGTAATCCCCCCGTGGATTTTGAGGTGTGTTTAGGATCATTATCCATTTGTAGAAGCCATCCTCTCTTTAACTTCAGCTTTTTCACAGATGGCATCAAGTTGCCATCCAAAATTTGCTGAAATTTTATTGAATCCATTTTTCCTTCTACTCGTGAAATGTTCCCTGTGCCACTGGCTGCAATACAACCCCAAAGCATGATTCATCCACACCCATGCTTAACAGTTGGACAGAGGTTATTTTCATTAAAGGGTCACTAAAGGAATTTTTTTTTTTTGCTGAAATGACTGTTTACAGGGTATAGAGACATAAAAGTTAACTGATTCCTTTTTAAAATGATTACAAATAGATAAAAAATCAATCATATAATGTGCCTGTAGGTTAGTTTCACTTTTAAACTGTTTTCATGTTCCTGTGAACTAGAGAGACACACAAAACTTAAACAAACAAATCCAGGGCAGTGTTTTGTTTTTAAAATGAATCTGATTGGTTCTGTTAAGTTTAAGGCTGCATTCACATCTGAGCGACAGCCGCGATCGCGTGTAGCGGCGTATTTTGCCGCGAGTACAAAACTTTCACTTTTTTTTTTCTTCTCTCAAGTCTTCCCATTGCTGTCAATGGGAAAACGCCTATGTCGCCTGAAAAAAAGGGTCCGGGACTTTTTTTCAGGCGACAGGCGTTCGGCGTCTATGAGATGTGAACCATCTCCATAGACAGCAATGGGAATTCTCCCCTCGAGCGACAGAAGCGTCCGGCGTCGGGCGTTTTGTCGCTCAGGTGTGAATGGGGTCTTAGACACACAGTAATGACAGCTTAGACGACCGTGAAAATCTCCCAGTACCATGGTTATAAGGAAAAAGACAACCAGGAAGTGTGGGGATCAGAGCAGAATTACAGCCACTTCAAAGCAAAAACGAACAATAAGGACATGAAACCAGTACTGCAGTAAGGTAAAGGAAGCTATTTAGCAAAAAAAAAAATTCCTTTAGTGATCCTTTAAGTTCTGTGCCCTTTGTTCTCCAAACATCCCTTTGCTCATTCCGGTCAAAAAGTTATATTTTAACCTCATCGGTCCACAGAACGTGTTTCCAAAATGCATCAGGCTTGTCTATTTGTTCATTTGCAAAGTTCAAACGCTGATTTTTGTGGTGAGGACGTAGAAGAGGTTTTCTTCTGATGACTCTTCCATGAAGGCCATATTTATACAAGTATCTCTTTATAGTGGAATAGTGTACCACAACTCCAGTGTCTGCCAGATCTTTCTGGAGGGATCGTGCAGTCAAATGTGGGTTTTGAATTGCTTTTCTCCTGCGAGCTGTTCTGTCTGATATTTTTCTTGGTCTTCCAGATCTCGCTTTAACTTCCACTATTCCTGATGACTGCCATTTCTTAATTACATTCCGAACAGAGGATATTGACATCTGAAAACGCTTTGCTATCTTCTTATAGCCTTCTCCAGCTTTGTGAGCGTCAACTATTTTCAGTTCCAGTTTTCTAGACAACTGCTTAGAAGAACCCATGGTGCTGATTGTTGGGGCAAGGTCAGATGAGTCTGGGCATTTAAAACCTTTGAGATTGACATCACCTGGTCTTTTTGAGAACAATCCATGACAATGGCAGGTCTCAGCTTTGCAAAGGGGGCAGGGCATGCTATAAATTCTGCAGGGTGCCCAAACTTTTGCAGATGCCATTTTTTGGTTTTCTGTAATTTTGAAAGTGTAAATGATGGAAATAAAATCTAACTATTTTTGACATATTATAAGAATGTCCAATCTGTAAATTGATGCCTTTTGGAGATTTTTCCATCTTTCCTTGGCTTCGTTATGCACATAAATACAAATTTTTACCTGGGGTGCCCAAACTTTTGATCCCCACTGTATATGTTTTTTTAGCAGACACCCTAGGGAATAAAATGGCGATCATTGCAACGTTTTATCTTACACGGTATTTGCGCAATCATTTTTCAAACGCCTTTCTTTTGTAAAAAAATGGTTGCATGAATTAAAAACCAACAAAACAGTAAAGTTAGCCCAATTTTTTTGTAAAATATGAAATATGATGTTACGCCGAGTAAATAGATACCCAACATGTGATGCTTTAAAATTGCGCACACTCATGGAATGGCGCCAAACTTCGTTACTTAAAAATCTCCATAGGCGACGCTTTAAAAATTTTACAGGTTACCAGTTTAGAGTTACAGAGGAGGTATAGTGCTAGAATTGTTGTACACGCTCTAACGCACGCGGCGACACCTCACATGTGTGGTTTGAACGACATTTACTTACGTGTGCGTTCGCTTCTGAGCGCGAGCTACCGGGGACTGGGGCGTTTTAATTTATTTTTTACTTATTTATTTTTTTTACACTTTTTTTACGTTTTTTTATTTGTTTTTCGATCTTTTTTATTCCAATTACAAGGAATGTAAACATCCCTTGTAATAGGAATAGTGTGCGACAGGTCCTCTTTAAGGAGAGATGCGGGGTCAAAAAGAACCCACATCTCTCCTCCAAAAAAATTCACAGATCTAATTCTTACTAGCCTCAATTGCGGTTTGTTTACTTACGGGTACCTGGGCGTGACGTCATCACATCGCGCCCGGGCCTCCGACGGTCATAGAGATGACTGTTGACCATCTGGTCACCAGTCATCTCTATGCCTCCCAACCGGCGCACGGCGATCGTCTCTCCGGGCCCCCGATAGCACGGGAGAGCCCTGAGAAGCACCGGATGGCGGCGGGAGGGGGGGATGTCCCCTCCCGCCGCCTATAAGAATGATCAAGCGGCGGAACCAACGCTATGATTGTTCTTATGGTGTGCAGGTTCGGAACAAAATATCTGAATGATGCCTCTCTAGGTGAAGGCATCATTCAGATATCACCACACAAAGTACAGGACGTCATATGACGTCCACCCGGGATAAGAGATCCCCTTTTTGGACGTCATATGACGGCGTGCGGTTTTGAAGTGGTTAATGAGCATACTGTACCTAAATTGAATAAGGCTGGGTTCACACTGCAGCACGGAGCAGCTCACCTTACCTGATCCGATTTCAGCCTGAATGTGGACCTTAAATGGACCGGAAGACACAGGACTCCTGTGCAATTCACACCAGAGCCGCTCCGGAGATCTGTGAACCGACTGCATAGAGAGCCGGTCACAATCTCCTGACATGCGAATTGGATGCGGGAAAAACCCCGTTTCCAATTCACATCAGTGTGAACCCAGCCTTAGTGTTTTTGCTTTTATTTATATTTCTCTGAAAATCAACTTTAATCTATTTACATACTAACCCCATACAGCCTAAACCTACAGCTACAAAACACAATGTTAAAGCACAATCACCAAGAGAAAATCTTCCTGCAAATGAACCCGTTACCTCAAAAATAGTGTTTGCCTTTGTTCCCGTAGAGCAATGATGGCAAACCTTGGCACCCCAGATGTTTTGGAACTACATTTCCCATGATGCTCAACTACACTGAAGAGTTCATTAGCATCATGGTAAATGTAGTTCCAAAAGATCTGGGGTGCCAAGGTTCGCCATCACTGCCCTAGAGCCTGGCCACAAGCCACCTGGAAGCACAAACTTTCTGCTGGTAAAGAAATAAGAAATACGGATGAGGAAAATGGTCTCACATTTGTAAAGGGCTAACCAATAGACCATAGTGGACAATACCTAGGAATGGGATTATGTGACCAACATCCACCAGTTGCCAGAGTAGTAGTTCCTGCCGTGAGCATATTTTACAGTTTTTGTAAAGCTTTTTTATGGAGGGGAGAGGTTTCATTTTGATTACAATAGAGCCGCTAAATGCTTCTGTGGTCTTATAAACCAATAAATAAATAAATAAATAAATAAATAAATGTATTTATTTCAAGTGTCATTAAAGAATAGAACCATGGTTCTCCTGACACCCCAGAATTTATTTTACTTTGGAGGGATTTCCTCTCACTTCCCTTTGGCTATAGGATATTTGCTCTCCCCATAAAATTATTTTCTTGGAGTTCATGAGGGGGACCAGAAGTCAATAACTTTTGAGTTATACTGCCAACTACCGGAGAATCGAACACTGACAAACAGAATATATGCATATGTATCAACTTTGTAGCAAAGCAAGGTGTGACCCTCAGTGGACTCTTTATAGCCAAAGCTGGTATCAGATGAGGTATAAAAATCCACCTGGTATAGTTTAGCGAATGTGTGAACAGAAGATCAGGTGGCAGCCTTCATATCTGGAAAACAGATGCTTAATGCCAAAAAGCCCTAGAAGCACTCAGAAAAATTAGTACAATGCGCCTGGAAGCAGGATACTTAAAGTGAAGTTTCACCCAAAAGTGGAAGCTTATCCGCTTATCTGTATCCTCCCCCCGTTGCCACATTTGGCACCTTTCGATAGGGACGGGGGAGCAGATACCCATCCCCACTTCCGAAAGATCTCGCTGCGGCTCTGGAGCTTTGCTTTAAGACCAAAAGCTTGAATAAGGGTATGTATGAGCCATCTACATAGGGTGGAATGAATAACTAAATTTTATAGATTGAATAAAAATCCCCCTGCTTTGCAGGGGAACTTTCATGCACAAGAAGACTGGTCTGAGTGTTTGGAGGACTATGAGCCCATGATTTTCAGGTAAACTAAAAGCCAAGCTTGGGGTAAAGATGACCACCATACTGGTAGAGGAGGTGCCTGTATTTTAGGATCCAACTGTTTAAAGGGGTTGTAAAGGTAAAACATTTTTTCCCTAAATAGCTTCCTTTACTTACCTCATCCTTAAATTTTGCTTTTAAATGTCCTTATTTCTTCTGAGAAATCCTCACTTCTTGTTCTTCTGTCTGTAACTACACACAGTAATGGGAGGCTTACTCCCTGGTGTGGAGAAAGCCTCTTGAGGGGGCGAGCAGGATGTCCACTAACACACAGCTCCTTTCTCTATCTGCAAAGTAGAGAGTGTCCTGACTTGCCTGCTAGCCCCCTCCCCCCTCAAGAGGCTTTTTCCACACCAGGAAGAAAGCCTTGCATTACGGTGTGTAGTTACAAACAGAAGAACAGGAAGTGAGGATTTCTCAGAAGAAATAAGGACATTTAAAAGCAAAATCGAAGGATGAAGTGAGTGAAGGAGGACTGCACTAAGATAAAGGAAGCTATTTAGGTTATTTTTTTTTTTACCTTAACAACCCCTTTAAACGGTTGGATCCTAAAATACAAATACAGGCACCTCCTCTACCAGTATGATGGTCATCCTAAGGAGGATCCACATTGGGGGTAGACCACTTTTGTACAACATTTTTCCCAAACAGGAACGAGGCCAATAGTTTGGGAGAGGCAACCCGCTTGTTAAGATGTTTTCAATTTTCTTAGAGAAAGAGTTGGAACAGCTGGTGCGATAAGAACGTCTCTGCTGCCTTAGGGGCTCTAAATGACCCAAGACTGGAAATAGCACTAGTACAAGCAACAGGCTAATTTTCCAATTTCAGAGTGATGTAAACTAAAAACCAAATTAACTTGGGAATAACAGCAGAAAACTAAGACCCGATACACACGATTCGATTTTCTGCAGATTTTTTTACCAAAACGTTATGAGGTCAAACCTTAATGCCTCGTACACACGACCGTTTTTCGGGTTCTAAAAACAAAAAACTTTTTTTTTAAATGTCGTTAAAAACAATCGTGTGTGGGCTTCAGAGCATTTTTCGGGTTCTAAAATATGGGTACATTTTTTTTTTTTTCGAACATGCTCTATTTTTTTACTACGTTTTTAACATTAATATAACAAAGGTGTAATGTAAAGGCCTACTGTACACCTCCCTGAGCCTAGTGAAACACAGATAGCAATATGACTATATACAAAACTGCACACTGAAGTGCAATGTATAAAGAGAACCACTATGATGAAGGATACGTTTTTGCAAAAGGATCCCAACCAGGAATAAATTAAATAAGCTGCTGTTTAAAAATGATGCAAAATGGAAAAAATGGTAAATAACAACTATAAAAACATATGGCAATGTCCGAATCCTATACCACAAACAGCGCTGGTGTTGGTACTTCAGTGTGGCAAAATAATATTTAAAAATGACCAACTCCACACAATATTATAGCAAGTTGATGAAGTGCAGAGCAATCAAAAGGAGAGTCCGTGAGTGATTGTATTGGAAAAGATAGCGAGCACCATCCACCATGAAATCCAGATCCACCACGTGGGACAGACAATCCCCCTCCGGGGTACACACTCACCGGAAAGCAAATGAAACCAGGCGATGTATAATTCCCAAAGGATGATGAACTCGTCACAGCTTAGGGATACACCATCAGCTAAAGGCTCCAAATCAAACAAGGAAACGGAGCTATGCCAATAGCGTAATTCAGTTTATTTGAATAAAATCCAGAGCCCCCCCACAGATAGCCACCCCTCATATAATGCACGTACTTGTATGTTGTAAAATGTGTGCATCTGATCACCGTCTCCACGATGGGGAGAGAGCGCCGTGCAGACCGAGTTGTATAGCCGACCGCTATTACTTCCTGGTTCTGGGTATGGCTGCGGTGGAGCGCAAACGTCACTTTGTGTCGTGTAGGTCATGGTGACCTACACAACGCATATGAGGGGTGGCTATCTGTGGGAGGCTCTGGATTTTATTCAAATAAACGGAATTACGCTATTGGCTTAGCTCTGTTTCCTTGTTTGATTTGGAGCCTTTAGCTGATGGTGTATCCCTAAGCTGTGACGAGTGCATCATCCTTTGGGAATTATACATCGCCTGGTTTCATTTGTTTTCCGGTGACTATTATTTTGCCACACTGAAGTACCAACACCAGCGCTGTTTGTGGTATAGGACTTGGACATTGCCATGTGTTTTTATAGTTATTTACCATTTTTTCCATTACGTGTTTTAACATTGTTGGTTTTAAGGTTGTAAAAAATGGTCGTGCGTGGGCTTTAACGATGTGAAAAATCCGCGCATGCTCAGAAGCAAGTTATGAGACGGGAGCGCTCGTTCTGGTAAAACTACCGTTCGTAATGGAGTAAGCACATTCATCACACCGTAACAGACAGAAAAGCGTGAATTGTCTTTTACTAACACGAAATCAGCTAAAGCAGCCCAAAGGGTGGCGTCATTCAAATAGAACTTCCCCTTTATAGTGCCGTTGTACATGTTGTATGTCACCGCGCTTTGCTTTTGCATTTTTTTTTCACGATCGTGTGTAGGCAAGGCCGTTTCAATGATAGGGTTGAAAAAAACGTAATTTTTACTAGACTTTTAAAAACTTAATTTTTTAGAACCCGAAAAACGGTTGTGTGTACGTGGCATAAGACTTTCAATTTGTATGCAGTCAGGCAGGCCCTTGCACTACATATTTTGGTAAATCTGAAGACCGAAATCTGCAGAAAATGTAATGGTGTGTATGGGGTCAAACATTCCACCAGAATACACTCATCAGACAAAGATAAAGCAACTCAGATAGACCCTCTATAACTGATGGCTCAGAAGCCGCTAAAGTCATGAGAAAATCAGCAAGTCATGGATGAATTTTAAACCACTTTGCACCCAGGCCATTTCTGAAACTTCGCTCCTACATGTATTTTTTTTTGCTAGAAAATTAATTAGAACACCCCCAAACATATGTTTTTTTTTTTTTTTGCAGAGACCCTATAGAATAAAATGGTGGGTGATGCAGTTTTTTATGTCAAACGGTAATTAATTGCACAACGGTTTTTCAAATGCAATTTTTTTTTTCATAACAAAAAGGCAGCAACATTTTTAAGTATAATGTGAAAGATGATGTTACGCCAAGTAAATAGATACCCAACATGTCACACTTTAAAATTGCGTCTGCCTGTGAAAATGGCAGCAAACTACAGTGCTTAAAACTTAAATGCCTTTACAGGTTCCCAGTTTAGAATTTCACAGGGATCTGGTGCTAGCATTATTGCTTTTGCTCTGACATTCGCAACAATACCTCACATGTGGGGTGTGATCACCGTTTACATATGCGTGCGGGAGTAACATAAGCGTTTGCATTTGCGTGTAAGCAGGGTGGGACAGGGGTACTTTATTTTTTATTATTTATTTTATACCAAAAAAAATGTAGTACTAACTTTATTGCTATCACAAGGGATAAACAACATCCCTTGTGACAGCATGGGCCATGACAGGTCCTCTTTATGGAGATATTTGATGTCTGTTAGACCCCAAATCCCTCCTCTGGCCCCCCCATGCAGCCGATCAGACAAACAAGTAGCCAGGTAAACAAAGGGGTGGAACCAGAAGTGACAAACTACTCATCGCTCCTGGTTTACAGGGTTACAGAGAGAGGGGAACTACGTCAGATTCTCTCTCTCTGTACAGGGCAGCCATCATGGCTGACCGCAGGAGACAGGAGAGCACAGGAGAGGCAGCAGCAGAAGGGGAGTGGGACCTCCTTCCGCCACCTGCAGAAGTGATTGAGTGGCCAATTAGGAATTCCCGGTGATCTGACGTGCTGGTTCCATGTATCATGGAAGTTCCAGCGCATGCGCGAACTGATGCGCTGAGCTGGTTCCAGCCATCGGGAAAGTTCCGTCAAGCACTGCGCAGGTGCAAACTTGCTGACGGAAATCCCCGAACGGCGGCCGGCATCCAGGGCGACGTGGACTTAGAGGAAAGTGGCCAGTCGGCCTCATGTCCTCGCTGCGCTCGGACGGCTCGCTTCGCTCGCTTGGCCTCCTGGCTCTTTTTTTAACATCCTCCAATCCACGGGGATGTTAAAGAATGAGCCTGGATGCCGGGCGAGGTTCGGGGATTTCCGTCGGGAAGTTTGCGCCTGCGCAGTGAGTGGAGGAACTTCCCCCATAGGGGAACATTGAGGACAAGTCACCGGCTGAAAAGAATGATACTGGGATGATGCCTGTAGGTGCAGTAATACCGGGTCATCCCAGTATAACCACTGAAACCTGAGGACGTACAGGTACGTACCTTGGTGGGAAGTGGTTAAAGCGGTATTAAACCCAAAAACAAAAATTTATTAAATTGCTGCTTACCAATTCTTAGATGTATTCATTGCATTAGTTACATTTTTGGGGTTTTATTTTCCTTTATTTTTACCTGGTGATCCAGCCTGTAATTTTATGTTATTTTTCTACTTACTGTACATTAACAAACCAGGCTGTCCAGACAAACCATGTAACGCTTGTACTTACAATGGACTTTTATTAATTTATGTAAAATCCCAAAAGGAAAATAAAAATTGGTTGCGTGAGGCCTCGTACACACGACCGAACATGTCTGCTGAAACTGGTCCGCGGACCAGTTTCCGCGGACATGTTTGGTCGTCTGTACGGCCAACCGGACAGGTTTCCAGCGGACAAATGTTTCTCAGCATGCTAAGAAACATGTCCGCTGGAAACATGTCCGTTGGATATGTCCGATGGTCAGTACGACTCATCGGACATGTCCGCTGGGCCGAAATCCCCCGCATGCGTCAAAGTGATTCGACGCATGCGTGGAAGCATTGAACTTCCAGGGCAGCGCACGTCGCCGCGTCATCGTCGCGGCCACGTCACCGCGTTCGCTGTCTGCGGGGATTTTGGTCTGATGGTGTGTACACACATCAGACCAAAATCAGGCAGCGGACATGTCCGATGACAACGGTCCGGCGGACCGTTTTCATCGGACCGGTCCGACCGTGTGTACAAGGCCTAAGTCTTAGCTGGAGTTGAGCTTCAAATTGTTAGTCAAATCCATCTAAATCTGCTAGTCTAAAGCCTCATACACACGATCGGATTATCCAACGGGAATTATGTTATGACAGCATGTTGACGGAAAATAGCATGCTTTAAAATTGTCCGCCAACAAATGTGTGTAAATGTGTGTTGTCGGATTATCCGATCATGTACACAAGTCCGTCTGACAAAACACCAAAGTACAAATACGCATGCTCATAAGCAATGCTAACCATAACACATCATTAGCAGAAGTTGCCCAAAGGGTGGCGCTAAAGAGCTAAAAAAACACGTTTTGTGTGCCGACAATTATTTGCCATTTGTATGCAATACAAGTTCCTGGTCAACGCCCTTCAGACAAAAGTCCTACGCTTTGTCTGATCAAAATCCGATCGTGTGTATGAGGCTTAACACTACCCTCCCCCCAGACTGACAATGCTGCTCTCCAAAGATGTCCGTTTTACCACTTCATCCAAAATGCAGACACCCTAAAAAAGTATGTTACTGGCTGGATCACCAGGTGAAATGAAAGGAGAAAAAAAAGCCTAAAAAAGAAAACTAACAAACTTCCCCTGTCGGTAGCAAGCAGGATTAATCTCAAAGATAATCCTTCTGCCCAAGTGTCTGTACGTGACTTCTCACATGCCTACATCAGTATCTAGATCATTTTTTTTTTTAAAACCATGGGCACGCTACTTATAACCTTTATTTGGGCCAATCATAGGCAGGAACTTCAATTCTCCACTCTGCAGCGCCCTAAGGCTGATGCTGGCATGGCATTGCCTAACATATATTATTACTAGGGTTGTCCTGATACCGATACCCTGGCACTTTGATCTGGGATGGGTGATCTGTCTATCAAAGTGCCCGGACAAGGGGGAGGGGCTATAAATGACAAGGTGCGGCGGGGAACACACAGCTATTCAAATGAAAGCTGTAATGTTCCCCGCGCTGATCAACTAGACGGCGGAGGGATTGGCTTTCCCTTTGGGGACATGGCTGCATTTGTGGGGACACAATTAAAAAAAAGTATCGGTAATCGGTATCGGCAAGTACATGAAAAAATAGGATTTTTGTACTCACCGTAAAATCCATTTCTCTGAGTTCATGGACGGACACAGCAGCATCTTGACCTTAGGGTATTATCCTCCTTTCTAGGAGATTGACTAGGCAGAAAAGCAGCATGTTAAGTGTTAAACACTCCACACAGTACAGTACCTCCCAGGGGGCAGTTCCCCGGGTACATCCCCCACTCTCTGCTCTGCAGCCTCAGTTCCTAAACAAGCAGTACAAACATAGGAGGGGTGGGTTCTGTGTCCGTCCATGAACTCAGAGAAATGGATTTTACGGTGAGTACAAAAATCCTATTATCTCTTCCGTTCATAGACGGACACATCAGCATCTTGACCTTAGGGACGTCCCCAAGCAGTGTCAAAAAATCGAGGGGTGGGAAAACACAGCAAACCAACTTCACCCCAAACAAACCAGAGCTCCTCAACGGAAGAACTTCAACCTTAAACAGCCACCTGCAAAACCTTTGCGGCCGAAGGAGGCATCCGAAGATGCACTCTCATCCACCTTATAAAACTTTGAGAAGGGGTGGACTGGCGACCAAGTAGCTGCCTTAAACACCTGTAAAACAGACGCCTGATGGCGGAAAGCCCAAGAGGCACCAATTGCCCTGGTCGAATGTGCCGTAACCGGGAAGGGGGGCGCCCGCCCCTTTAGGGCATAAACCTGAAGCTCGACCTGCCTGATCCACCTAGAAATGGTGGCCGACAAGACCGCCAGACCTTAGGACCAGTCACCGACACGAACAGTGAATCCGACCTCCAAAACGGAGCTGTAGCAGACAGGTACACCCGTAGGGCTCGAACCACGTCCAGGGAATGCAACGTGGCCTCTTTTGGGTTAGCCGGCCGGATGGAAGAACAATGTCCTCATTAATGTGAAAGGCCGAAACAACCTTAGGAAGGAAAGACGGCTGCGGCCGCAGCACCACCTTATCCCTGTGGATGACCAAATAAGGGGCTTTGCAAGACAATGCCGTTAATTCAGAAACCCGTCTGACCGATGTAATTGCCACCAGAAAAACCACCTTCTGGGAAAGAGTCAACAAAGGGATTTTTCGAATGTCCTCAAACGGAGACTTTTGAAGCACCGAGAGAACTAAATTCAAGTACCATGGAGGCAGTGGAGGAGCCACATGTCGAACCCCCTGCACAAACGTACGCACCAGAGAGTGCGCCGCCATAGGTCGCTGAAAGAAAACAGCCCCTTAAATCGTACTCAAGGCGAGAGCCTGATCCACTCCACGCTGTAAGAACAGCAGAATCCGGGACATCGCGTATGTACGGGGGTGCCAATTCATCTCCTCACACAGAGAGATGTAAGCCTTCCACGTACAATGGTAAATCTGCCATGAAGTAGACTTCCGTGCCCGCAGCATGGTAGAGATCACAGAGTCCGACAGGCCTCGATCCCTCAGCACCTGGCTTTCAATAGCCACGCCGTTAAAGCCAACGACTGTAAAGCAGGATGAAATATCGGACCCTGCGACAGAAGAACCCCTGCCACCATACGCACAAAATCTGCATACCAGGAACGGCGAGGCCAATCCGGAGCGATCAGTATTGTTGGTATCCCCTCGGCTTCCACTCTGCGCAGCAGACGAGGAAAAAGCTTCAGAGGAGGGAAGGCATAGATTAGGCGATAGTGACCCCACGGCGCCACCAACGCGTCTGATGCATCCGCCCATGGGTCTCCTGACCTGGCCACGAACCGTGACACCTTCCGATTGAGACGGGACGCCAGAAGATCCACGTCTGGAGTGCCCCATTTCAGACACAGACTCTGAAACACATTCAGGTGTAGCAACCATTCTCCTTGGTCTAGCGTTTGGCGACTTAGGTAGTCCACCTGCCAGTTCTATACACCCGGAATGTACACGGCCGACAGAGCCGGAATGTACTTTTCGGCCCACCGGAGGATGTGAGCGACTTCCGCCGCTGCAGCCGAGCTCCATGTGCCCCCTTGATGATTGACATACACCACAGCCGTGGCGTTTTCCGTCTGAATCCTGACCGGGCGACCCTGCAGTCTCAGAGACCACTTGAAGAGGGACAGCCTGATCGCCGGGAGTTCCAGGACATTGATTGGCAGGCAGGACTCCTCCCGACCCCACGGTGCCACCAACGCGTCTGCCCAAGGGTCTCCTGACCTGGACACGAAACACGACACCTTCCGATTGAGACGGGACGCCCGAAGGTCCACGCCTGGCGTGCCCCATTTTTGGCACAACTCTGAAAACACATCCAGGTGCAACGACCATTCTCCCAGGTCCAGTGTTTGGCGACTTAGGTAGTCGGCTTGCCAACTCTGCAACCTCCGGAATGTACACGGCCGACAGGGCCAGAGCGTACCTTGTGGCTCACCGGAGGATGTGTGCAACCTCCACCACCGCGGCCGAGCTCCGTGTGCCCCCTCGATGATTGACATACGCCACAGCCGTGGCGCTGTCCGACTGGATCCTGACCGGGCGGCCCTGCAGTCTCAGAGACCACTTGGAGAGGCACAGCCTGATCTCCCGGAGCACCAGGACATTGATCGGCAGACGGGACTCTTCCAGAGTCCAGCGCTCCTGGGCTGACTGAACACCGCAGACACCCCCCAGCCGAAGAGACTGGCATCCGTCGTGACCACCGTCCAATGGCACGGCAGAAAAGATTTCCTGGCCCGAAGTACCGGAGATGTCAGCCACCACACTAGGGAGGACTTGTCCAGGCGACTCACCCGGACTTGGTAATCCAGAGACGAAGGAAACTTGTCCCAACGCGACAGAATTTCTCTCTCTAACACTTGAGTGTGGAATTGAGCATAAGGAACTGCCTCAAAGGAGGCCACCATCAGACCCAGAACTCGCATGCAAAAGCGAAGCGACGACCACTTCTGGGTCGCCAACCGCTGATTGCAGTGTCTGTAGTTTCTCCGTGGGAATGAAAACTCTCGCCTCCGAGGAATCCAGGACCAACCCCAGGTATTCCAGACTCTGAGACGGTACCAGCACAGACTTCCGGACATTTAGCAGCCAACAGAATTCCCGGAGGGTCTGGCAGGTGATAGACACATCCACCTCTAACTCTGAGCTTGAAGAAGCTCTCAGGAGAAGGTAGTTTAGGTATCCTAAAATAGCGATCCCGCGCTGCCTCAGCAGGGCCAGAATCGGAGCGAGCACCTTGGTGAAAACCCTTGGCGCTGAAGCCAGGCCAAAAGGGAGAGCCACAAATTGAAAGTGTTCCTCCCCGACCGCAAAGCGCAGAAATCTCTGGTGCTTTGCGCATATGGGGATATCCAGGTACGCGTCCTTGATATCCAAGGACGCCAGAAAATTCCCCCTAATAGAGTGCTGCCACTACAGAGCTAACCGACTCCATCCTGAACTTTTGCACTTTGACAAAACAGTTGAGGGCCTTGAGATCCAGGATTGGACGGACCCCATCCTTCTTGGGGACTACAAACAGATTGAAGTTAAACCCCTGAAACCGTTCCAGTAAAGGGACCGGCACGATTACCCCCCTAACCAGCAGATCCTGAACAGCCCCAAACAGGGCCTCCCGACGTTCCAGAGGAAGCTGGAGGTTGGAAGGAAAAAATCTGTTTGGCAGACAAGAGAGAAACTCTATCTTGTACCTCGAGGAAACTACTTCGCAAACCCACCGGTCAGAAAGAAGAGACCTCCACCGAGCCGCGAAGCTGGCCCCCCACCCGAGAGACGGGCAGGGGCAGACGTTCATGCAGAAGCAGACTTTTCCGCAGGTTTGTTGGGCTTGCGGAACCAGGGGCGCTTCTGTCCTTCAGCGGGCGCCTTAGCGTCCTGGGAACGTTCACCTGCAACACCGGGTGGACAAAAAAAACGCTTGGGGGCGGTAAAGGAGAGCCCTTGCCTACGGCAAGGCTCCTTACCCTTACCAGATCAAGATTGTGGGAGCAGAGTGCTCGTACTTCCCGTGGCATCTTTAATGATGTCATCCAGAGACACCCCAAAATGGCGTTCACCCTTGAAGGGTAAGTCCACCAAGGCCTTTTTAGAAGACTGGTCCGCAGACCAACACTTCAGCCAGACAAGGCGATGCAACACTACCATGTAGGCCGAAGCCCTGGAGAGCAAGGGAAGCGTATCAGGGCCGACTCACAGACAAATTTTAGGCCCTGCACCAACTGGTCGGCCAGCGCCACACAGTCCGCAGGAGCATCATGCTCCTCCAACTCCTGAAGCAACAACTTTGCCTGTTCGGTAAGTGTCTGTGACACTAGAGCCCCGGCCAAGACCGGTCTCACCGCCGACCCCACCACTGTGAACATGGAGCAGGCCACAGCCTCAGCTCTCCTATCTGCGGTGTCCTTAAAAGCCGAAAACCCCTTCCACAGGCAACGTGGTCGCCTTGTTCAGTCTGGACACAGGGGGGTCCACGGACGGAGGAGAGGTCCACTTTTTTAGGAAGTCCTCCTAAAAAAAGGGTAATGGACCGCAAATAATTTCGGAACAGAAAAAAACTTTCTGCGGCCGATCCCATTCCTTGTACAAATTTTTTCCAGATAAGGAACACAAGGAAACACTTTTGCGGTGCGGGCTGGCTTGCGGAACCCAAAAGGGACCGACATCTCTGATGACTCCGCCGAATCCTCAATTTTCTTATTACCCCGCATCGCAGTGATAAGAGCTCCAACAAGCGCCCTATCATGCGCTGACCCTGATGCAGAGTCATCCTCACTGTCCATGTGGACTAGGCCTGCATCCTCTGACACCACGGAACCAGGGGTGGAAGCAGTAGCAGGGCCCGATTCCGTGTCAGAGACATCCCCAGAAGAAGAATGCGCCGCTTCAATCCTGGCAACAAACGCCTCAAGGACTGCTGTCATAGCATCCACAGAGGCCGCAGGAACAGGGGCACTAAGGGTTAACTGGTTGTCTGGGGGAGAAGCATCCGGTTCGGACGCCATGCTGATACACCAAATAGCCGCCCTTGGACTGCAAGGCAAGATCCACAGGCCACCCTCCCGGCCGCAGTAGGGAACAGGGGACCCCCCAGAGGACTCACCACCTGACCAGGCTGTACTGCTGCTGACTGCCCCAGAGTGCTGTCCTGTCCCTTAGGAAGTGTGCTGGAGCCGTTCGCGCCAATTTTCAAGGCACTAGAGGCAAAAACCCCATCCAAAATGGCCACCGACATGCAAAACAGCATGCAGTCTACAAGAAAATGGCCACTGATCGTTAATAAAGGTGCCCGGCTCCGGCAAAATGGCAACCGCGAAAGTGAAGAAAAAACACAGTTAAACACACAGTAAACACCCGGGACCCCCGGGCAGGCCCCCCCAGCACACATGGCAGCAATAAAATCAACACAGCACCCCCGATAGCAGCCACAGCCCCCAGCCACAGGATGGAGCCCGCCAGGCGGACCCCCCACCTCACGGCCAACCACCCAGAATGCGGGGAAGGAGGGAGAGGAAGGGAGAGAGAAAAGCAGGGCGGACCCCCGTTCGACCTCTCCAGGAATGCACCAGCCGCACCACCATGCCAAAGCAAGGGGACTGCTACTTACCCGTCCTGCGACCATCGGCTGGAGGCATCCCGGACAGAACATCCGCGCAGTTACGGCATGGCTGTCGACCCGGCACACTGACACGGACATAGAGCCCGGTCATATGTGTGCCCTGGAGCGTATAGCTCACCGGCCACCCCTGGAGCAACGGGGCATGTTGTGGACGGCCCAGCGCGTAGCTAAAGGCTGGCACACGCTCGATGGCCGAACTTGGGGGGACTACACGGATCGAGGATCCAGCCCGTCAGTCGGCAGTTGAATGTAGATCTCAGTATCCAAAAACGCAGGAAAACGAAAAGAAAAGCAAAAAAAAAAAAGAATCTCCAGAGCACATGGGCCCAGAAGAGCCATGTCATCTCCTTGCTAGGCAGAAAAAACTGGGGCTGCAGAACTGAGAATGGGGGATCTGCCCCCTGGGAGGTACTGTACTGTTTGGAGTGTTTAACAATTAACATGCTGTTTTTCTGCCTAGTCAATCTCCTAGAATGGAGGATAATACCCTAAGGTCAAGATGCTGCTGTGAAGAGAAAAAGTATCGGTACTTGTACTCGGTCCTAAAAAAGTGGTATTGGGACAACCCTAATTATTACTGTTTGGCTGGGCAGCTGCGCCACCTGACAGACTGGCTGGGACCAGTTACACCGGTGGTGATTGAGTCATATCTAGCCTATGTTCTTAAAATCAAACATTTGTTCATAGCACTGTAGGCACCTATGGCCGCAATAATGACATTGGCCCGCACGGTGTGGAGGGAGACCAAGAAAATTAAACATTTTCCGGGTACTAATGAGGCGCTACCACTTTGGCACAATCCAATGTTCCCCTATTTAAAGCATTTTGTAGACTCTGGATTCTGGGAGTGTAGGGGAATGGTTTCTCTGGACAATATATATATATATATATATATATATATATATATATATATATATATATATATATATATATATATATATATATATATATATAATGGAAATGTATTGGCTTCTTTTGAGGGATTGCAAAAGAAATATGAAATGTCCCAATCTACCGTTTATAAGTATCAACAACTTAGACATGTGCTACATACTCAATTTGCTACTCGTGACACTGACTTCTGTGAATACCCACCAATAGGAGTGCTTTAATCTCAGGGCCCTAGGGGACTGATCTTAACTCTGTATCTACATTTACTCTCTGCCACCACTAGTGGGGCTCCACTGGAGGTGCGCATCAAGTGGCAACAACTTGTCCCCGATTTATCTGATGAGGATTGGAAGGAGGCATGCTCCGCCCATTTATCTGTATCTCCGGCAGTCAACAATAAATTAATCCACCTTTATATGCTACATCAAACATATTTGACCCCAGTCAGACTGCACGCAATGCACCATATACCTACCTCTGCCTGCACTAGGTGCACCTGCCCTCTTGCAGATTTCACACGTGTTATGTGGCTCTGTCTAGTTCTAGTGAGATACTGGCAACAGGTGATGGAGATATTGTCTGCGGTCTTATCAATTCCTGTTCCATGTATTACACTGGTGTGTCTGCTGGGGGTCCTCAACGAGGGTAATGGCCAAGACATATTAGGATCATGCTACTGGAGACATTATTTATGGCCCGCAAAGCTGTAGCACTTAAGTGGATCCAGCCCACACCTCTATCCATACATACATGGCTTTGGATAGTAAACCAGGTATTACCCTATGAAAAACTCATTTTTGAACACAGGGGTTGTCCAACTAAGTATAATAAAGTGTGGTGTTCTTCTGCCTAACTAACACGTAACAATATCACTAAAAGATTTAAGAAATAGCCATTAATACTTTTGTGTTTCTTTGGTGTTTTCTATAACGTGTATCGGAATCAACATGGTGAGAAATGCAGAGTACTTGTAAAGACATCAAATTTTTTTTACTGTAAGATGTTCTGTACTTTTTTGTACGCTCATGTTGAGCACATTTGATAACTGTCATTGTCATGTATTTTTTTCAATAAAAAGAGTAAAAAATAAATAAAATAAAACTAATGCAGCGACCACATCTAGGATCAAGGAGCTGTAACATATTACATTTTTGCTTTTCGGTTAAATACCGCTTTAAATTAGAACTACAGGCAATTTTTTTTAATAGTTTTGAATAGAGTAAGGGAGGGTCATTTTTTTTTTTTTTGCCATCTGTGTTCAATTGGGTACATTTCTCTTCACTTCCTGTGCCATAACCAAAACAGGAAGGGAGAGGAAACATATTCATAGTGAGGAAATTTGTGATCGACACACACGTCACCAAGACTAATGCCCCACTGGATGATTTGACCTCTATTACTGTTCTTGTGGAAACCCAAAATTTGTGGTTTTCTCTTTCACTCTCAACTAAAACCCGATGAGTGTTCTGTCCTTCTCCAATCTATCCAAAATAAAATAAAAATAAATGTTTTGCCTTTAGTTATACTTTAAAGCCTCTGTGGTCAGAGTCAGCAAAAAACTGGGTGATTTCAGCCATAAAGTCTTGCTTGATTGTAGAAAACACCTTGTGTGAGTGCGCGGTGGAAGAGCTCACACCCGACTGCGCTAAGGATGACTCCGATGACAGGGCAAACTCTGGCAGCAGAGGATAACAAAATTACAGGCTGCCACAATACCCTGAATTGCAAGATCTATACTGTGCGCTGTAAAAGCAGAAACGTTTCTTCCATCACATACATGAACTTATACCACAGCAGGTATTGGATACAAAATGAAAAATTATCTCTTTAACTGGTAGAATAATCATCCTGCTCATATTACACCTGATATCAATGGGAGATCGTAAAACATTTTGAGAAAAATACGGCAGACCATAGCAAAGTAGTGTTTGTACTACATTCACAGAAAGAGCAAAAGTAAGAGCCCATTCACACTGCTGTGGCGCGGTTATCCCACATTGTGTGTGCAGTGCACTGTACCCGCAGGTAGAAGTTTTGGTGCGCTTTCAGACAGCACACCAAAACTGTATGTGGGAAAAAATCACACTGCATCAGTGTAAATAGGGCTTTAATGGAAATAGGTCTGAGTGAATGTTATATAGCTGCAGCAAAAAAAAAACACTGCCCCCAATAAAAAAACATTGGCACACAGATTTTTTTAATTTCATTTTTGTTATGTAGGTCATCAATAGAAGCAGACCTTAGAGACAGGGCTAGGACATTTAAGTGCACAAGAGAACTTACCTCAACTTCAATGGGAAATGAGTATTGGCGTTGAAGGTCGATTATATTTTCAAGTATGAGCACATTCTTAAAAAAGAAAGAAATAAAAACATGAGCTTAAATACAATCTTACACTGATAGTTTTATAAATTACCAATACGTTCATCTTTTATATGGTGTTTTTATGGTGCCCTGTGAAAAATGGCTTGAATTTGGTGGTGGGGAAGGAAAAAGGAGAAAGAAGAAAGGAAATGATTTCCACTCACTGACTAAACAAGACAAAGGAGTCATTAGCTACAGAAAACAGACATGCAAGTGGTCTCAAACCCTGAAAGGCAAGATCTGTCCTGCAAGCCATAGGAGACAGAAATCATACAAGTTCCTTTTTATTTACATCATCATGCCAACTTATACTGGCGCAGGTATGAGATACAGCTAATTAATAAATTCTTAATCTTGTAGAATTAAATCCGACTTATATTACATATGATAACAATGGGAGATCATGGGACATTTTGAATAAAATACAGCAGCCCATTGTAAAGGGGTGTGTTTACTACATTCAGTAGCAAGTACAAATGCCCCCTGCACCTTTTTTTATAAATGTACACTAATGAATTTAGTGTAGACAATTACAACTCTAGGAAAATTCAGTGATTACCTTTTCCTTTTTTTCTGAGAGAAGAAACCCATAGTAGAATTTGCTGTCAGTCTGAGTGCAGGTCACAACTGCTACAGCACAGTTATAAGCCGAACAATGGTATTCTCGCCTCTTCTCCAGGAGCTGGCTTTCACCACTCATATTCTCAGTATATGCATCATGACACAATCTTAAAAATACGATGAAGTAAAGTTACTACATATTTACAACATTATCTGTGGCTTATTCAATCTACCTAAAGTTTAAGTAGTGACTGTCAATAACTGTAGTAATTCATTCTCATTTGTGCTAGCCATGTTTTATCAAATAAAAGTAAAGCAGATTTCTAACTGACAACCCTGAATATGCAGGGGAATCTTCTGGCCACTATGAGCAGTTTGCAATTGTGATTCAGAACAGCGCAGCCTCTGCCACAGACTCATAACCCATGACATGCAGATCTTTTGCAGTAAATTCCATCAACCTAGTTGTATTTTTTAACTTGAATTATGCTTGCAAAATACAAGTTACGTTATAGCACTTACTTAATTAAGGTCTTCGTGAGTTGATTTCCTTCTACATTAGATGATCCTTCAAAAGCATGATTTATTCTGGATTGTTTAGAATATATTTCGTCTCTGGAGAGGCGGGAATATAGAACTTCCAACATTTTACAATATCCCAATTTCTTGGTAAGCTGTGTCTCAAATACGGTTTCTGATGTCTGTAAACATAAGCATTCACATATGGTTTTGCATTGGAGCTTTACATATCTTCAACAATTTTGCACAAGTTTCACCAAATACTGATCTTCAGGCTGTAGTTTAAAAGATAAGTGCACTTCAAGAGAAAGTGCACTTATCCTGTTTGCCCATTTAAACTGATCTAACATCCTTTTTCCATAAATGTATACCTTGACAGGACAGCATTGATATCCAGTGACTGTTTGCATCCTGCAATCCTGCGGGAGTGGGCGTTCCTATGCAGAGGCTAAGTGATTGACGTGATGACAAAAACGTCCCCCCCGGCGCATAAGGCGCGGCACGAGTTTCCAAAAGAAGGCGAACTGCGAGTCGGCGCTATACAGCGCATGCGCACCGACGTTCGGCTTCTTTCAGAAACTGGTGACGCGCCTTATGCGCCGGGGGGGAGTTTTTGTCATCACGTCAATCACTTAGCCTCTGCATAGGAACGCGCACTCCTGCGGGAGCCACTACCCGGAAGCCGGGGGGGGGGGGGGGGGGGGGGGAATATCTATACGACGGTATGTACAGCAAAAAAAAAAAAAAAAATCAGCATACTGTCAATGTTGGAAGTGAGCACAATGTAATGTTAGAAAAATGTTTTTAGGATGAACCTCCGCTTTAAGGACCGAGCCTATTTTTCAGACTCTGCGGTTACACAATTTTTTTTGCTAAAAAATAACTTGGAACCCCTAAACATTATAAAAAAAAATTCTAACACCCTAGAGCAGGGATATGCAATTAGCGGACCTCCAGCTGTTGCAGAACTACAAGTCCCAAGAGGCATAGCAAGGCTCTGACTGCCACAAGCATGACACCCAGAGACAGAGGCATGATGGGACTTGTAGTTTTGCAAGAGCTGGAGGTCCGCTAATTGCATATCCCTGCCCTAGAGAATAAAATGGCGGTCACTGCAATACTTTTGCATGAGATCTGGGGTAAAAAATTGTCCCTTTAAGACGTATGGGCGGAAGTGATGTTTTGATGTTGTTTCCGCCCTGCTATTGTATTGAGATGGGTCAAGGCCATCTTGCCCTCACTCGTCTCCATACCCAGCCACGGAGAGTTCCCGATCGCCTCTGCTGGCGGCTCCGGTAAGCAGCGCAGGGCGCGGGAGAGGGGCCCTCTCCCGACGCCAATAACTGTGATCTTGCGGCGAATTTGCTGCAGAGACCACCATTATCGTTTACAGGACCACCGCCTGAAGAGATGGATACCTCGGTTGTAGCAGCAGCTGCTGCCATTACTGGGATATCCCTCTTCAAAGTAAGGACGCACATAGTCGTGCGGCGGTCCTTGTATGGGTAAAACAAAAACTCCTGCCTAAAAGTACGTGTTATTGCCTATATGGCCCTGAAAACATTCCTTTTAATAAAACTTTAAAAAGACTAAAGGGATTGTTTGGGGCTCCCCTTCTGTCCCCCCCCCCCCCATAGGATCCACATCTATATCTGCGCAGGATCCTCGAGTGACGAGTCTACTTGGCTGGTACTACTTTCCTTTACACTTTTCCTCTTTTTTTTTTTATCTCTTCTCGCTTACTATCCCCCTTTCTTGTTCTAGATTTACAGACTATGTACAGAACAATTTTCTTCCTCGTGGTATGTTTAACTGATGACTGGGACCTGCATATAGGCCTATAGGAACTGCTATTGTGTTGGGCTTGTGCTCTTCTAGAGCCGTTCCTCAACCCCATTCGGTCAACCGGCTAAGCCTCATGTTTAAAAATTTCAGGATGTATCCACACCACTAATGTGGGTCTGTTGATGCTTTAGCATTTCCTATCCCTTTCCCCTTCTGTACTTGCTTTACCCCTCCTTATATCTGTGTTTGGTATTTTTGTAATGAAACTTTTAAAATTTAATAAAAAAATAAAATAAAGGGATTGCTTTAATTATATGTATATATTAGGATATGGTTAAGGTGTGCAATTTTTCTTTTAAGTATTAAGAAAAAGAAGGTTTAAAAAATCTTCATAAAACAACATTTACCTTGGTAAATTTGCTTTTGAGAGTATCCACCGAGAGAGTAATGATTTTGCAGAAGAACTCTCTCATAGCATCAAGGCTGCAGTTCCACAGGAGAGTTAGCAGGCATCTGTCAATTATAGCCTGCCTGGTTGTATTTGACAACAGATTTTCACAAGTAAACATTCCATGCAAAGTATTCATAAGGATTACTTGTCCATCACAGTTACTCCTAATGCAAAAGAAAAATATTTTAGGCACTTTTTGAAGAGGAAAACCTTTTAGATTGGTGTTCTAACTCAAGTTCTGCTTAAAGCAAATATACCCTTTATTGCATCTCTATATCAGAAACAGTGCTTTTCAGAAGACAGTGGAGGCAGAAGGGTTGATTTAAAACCTAGAGAAAATCAAAAGATGGTGTTGTGCTCCAAATATATAAGTTAAATGGCTAAAAATAGCTAGAATAAATCTACAATATGCATCGAAGGTAAATTTGTACAACAGTGATAGAGTGCAAAACTGGCAAATAAGGTGACTGTAGTGTATAAGTAAATTGAAAGACAATAACAAATGAATCCAACAGTGAGCTGAATGAAAGTGCAAAATAATGCAAATAAAGGTGACTGTAGTGTGTGAATAAAATCACATCATATGAATGGTATATGAGGCTTCAGAATTGTCCACGTTTTAGAGTGACTTTTCGGTGAGTAGATTTACACACTGAAAAGTCACCATAAGGCCCCATGCACACGAGACGCAGATGCAAACTCATCTAAACACACATTTTCAAACGCAAAAACCAGCGTTTAAAACGCCCGTTTTTGCCGCGAATTTCGCTGCGTTTTACCGCGTTTGGTTAAGAAACATCATAAGACCCTCCCTAAGCTCAAAAAACAATATTATTTAACCATTTCAGCCATTTTGTGAGACCAGAGAGTGAGTAGCAGCTGATAGAGCAGCAGTGTACATGTATTTAGCGTGTCACTTGCCACGTCACCTGCCTCAAGTTGTGCATTGTCCACGACACCTGCCACAAGTTGTGGATTGTCCACTTGCCACGTCACCTGCCATGTCACCTGGCCACATCACCTGCCACAAGTTGTGGATTGTCCACTTGCCACATGACCTGGCCACGTCACCTGCCCATGTCACCTGCCACAAGTTGTGGATTGTCCAATGGCCACGTGACCTGGCCACGTTACCTGCCACATCACCTGGCCACGTCACCTACCACAAGCTGTGGATTGTCCACTTGCCACGTCACCTGGCCATGTCACCTGCCACAAGTTGTGAATTGTCCACTGGTCACGTCACCTGCCACAAGTTGTGGATTGTCCACAATGCAAGCAATTACATTTTTTTTATGTTTTTTTATTGTTTTTCATCATTTGCCATCATTTTTGAGATTTCTAATGTAAAAAAAATAGGTCACCTTTAAAAACGCCTATAAACAAAATCGCGGCAAAACGCCGGTACCGTGTTTTGCTGCGATTTGCGTCTGAAACGCGAAAACTTTTGCGTCTGAACCCATTTTTTTGCTTCTGAAAAAATGAGCATAAACGCAACTGTGAATTGCAGTTGCACCATTTACACTCAAACAATTTTTAGCCATTTACTAATTTATTTATTTGGAGCACAACACCATCTTTTGATTTTCTCTATACTTTGCTGTGGGTAGCGATTGGCCCATTCGGTAGTTGCTGCACCTCCGACCATTGCCCATATAGACCCCATTGTAGCGCGGGAATAACTCCTTTACCCACTTGATTTAAAACCTGGTGAGGAAAAATGGAGTGTTGCCTATAGGATATACCAAGAATCTTGTTTCATTTGAGAGAATAAAATGAAATTTTGCTCTAAATTTCATAGATCCCCTTTTTCTGGGTTTTGGTGAATTAGTATTAATTTATCCTAGTAGAACTGTGAACTACTAATGCAATACTCTATCTTTGCTCTCGTTTCAGTGGCCCAAGCAAACAACTGTTGCTGTAAGCCAGACCTAACACTTCAACTTTTTTTGCAGGGAGTTACAGATTTTCTACATAATGAAGGTTTAACATTCAGAACAATTCCAAGTGGTAAGCAACTGCTAGAATAACTTATGATTAATAAATAAATCAAGGTGTTGGCTCAAGAATCTGAACAAAGTTCCTTTCAAAACAACTGTTTTTAGTGTGGCTTTGAAGGGGGGCTAAAAATTCCTTTGAGACCTACATAAATCTGCAAAAACGAAATCATTTATCATCCATTTACTCAAAAAATCAGAGATGGTATTACTTAGGTTACCTACATTTTCATAGCTCCTAATGGCATATATAAAGTATATTTTATTTATATATATACGGGGCACTGCGACACTGCAGTTGATGGGGCACGGCGATGCTGCATTTGATGGGGCACTGCAACACTGCAATTTATAGGGCACAGTGACGCTGCAATTCATGGGGCACGGTGACGCTGCAATTCATGGGGCACGGTGACGCTGCAATTCATGGCGCACGGTGACGCTGCAATTCATGGCGCACGGTGACGCTGCAATTCATGGCGCACGGTGACGCTGCAATTCATGGCGCACGGTGACGCTGCAATTCATGGCGCACGGTGACGCTGCAATTCATGGCGCACGGTGACGCTGCAATTCATGGCGCACGGTGACGCTGCATTGCATGGGGCACAGTGACGCTGCATTGCATGGGGCACAGTGAAGCTGCATTTGATGGGGCACAGTGAGGCTGCATTTGATGGGGCACAGTGAGGCTGCATTTGATGGGGCACAGTGAGGCTGCATTTGATGGGGCTCAGTGAGGCTGCGTTCATGGGCACAGTGAGGCTGCGTTCATGGGCACAGTGAGACTGCATTCATGGGCACCATAAAGCTGCATTTGATGGGCACAGTGAGGCTGCACTGATGGGTACTGATATGTTTTACGTTAATATTGTTAACGTTTGTTGTTAATAATATTTATTTTTGGAACTTAATTCTGCTTAAAACATATAACAGTGTAATTTCATGAGATAATTTACAAGGGCGTGTTTATGGGTGGACTTAGGGGTGGGGCAGGAGAGAGGTTGGGTGGTGCAACTAGTGGCTAGCAAGTCTTAAGGCCTGGCTAGTGGCTCAGGACTTGAAATTTTGAGCCTTGCACACTATGCAGGGATCGACAAATCCCAGGCGCCAGGTCGCCATGGCGACTAGAAATAGGGTCCTGGCGACTTGGCTTGGCTTGTGAGCTGGCGACATCTGGTGGTGAGCCCTTGGTATTACAAGTTATTACCACCAGATGTGTAAGCTGGCGCCATCTGGTGGTGGCCGTTGGTATTACAAGTTAAGCATTACAAGTTAAACAGCAATTATAATGTAATTTTTCACTATTTCACTGCCATCTTCTTCCCTCTAATTAGAACCCCCAAACATTATATATATTTTTTATCCTAACACCCTAGAGAATAAAATGGCGATCATTGCAATACTTTCTGTCACGCCGTATTTGCGCAGCAGTCTTACAAGCGCACTTTTTTGGGAAAAAATTACACTTAAAAAAATAAGACAACAGTAAAGTTATCCCCATTTTTTTTTATATATTATGAAAGATAATGTTACGCTGAGTAAATTGATACCCAACATGTCACGCTTCAAAATTATGTCCGCTCGTGGAATGGCGACAAACTTTTACCCTTTAAAATCTCCATAGGCGACGTTTAAAAATTCTACAGGTTGCATGTTTTGAGTTACAGAAGAGGTCTAGGGCTAGAATTATTGCTCTCGCTCTTTTCTGGCTCCTTACTTTTTTAGCTGGCTCCTAGATTCCAAGCAAATTTGTCAACCCCTGGTTTAAGTGAAGGGAACACTTAAGACGTCAACATACCAAGACATTTTAGACAATTTCATGCTTCCAACTTTGTGGGAACAGGTTGGGGATGGCCCCTTCCTGTTTAAACATGACTGCGCACCAGTGCACACCAGTCCATAGAGACATAGATGAGCGAGTTTGGGGTGGAGGAACTTTACTGGTCTCCACAGGGTAGAGACTGTCTGTGCATACAGCTGGGAGGAGTGCAGGAAGATCATTTTGATTCTACTTCTATTCCAGAAAGCCCAGCTAACTGTAAGTTGGCACCAGACGTAGAAAGCTAGTAATACCTTACAACAAATGGGGATTCTTTACCAATTTCTTCTACTGCACTTTCTGTCTAATAAGTAATCGTTTCATCACTTCCTGTGATGTACCTGTGTTTGTGTAACTGTCATTATCCAGAATGGATGCAATCATGTTACAAATCTGTATGATGATTAATAGTTATTGCTCAGTGAGCTGGATACTTGATTGATATCTCAATCTGGAATGAATACAGCTATCTCTTATATTAATAGAGGAGCTCATGGGCCAAGTGTGTGCTTTTTTTCTTTTAGCTAATAACAAAGTTGTTATTTGGTGACAGGTGGAGGGTTCATACATTTTTAATGTTTGTTTCTATTGTCCAATAAACGTTTTGAATTTTGTTACTGCATAAATGTCTGGGGTCACTTTTTACCTTCTGTCCTGGGAAAACTCTCCCATTGTTCGATACAACTCAATACTGAACCCTACAGACTAAGACTGGGATGCCAATAAAGTTTGTGTAAAGGCAGGTGTCCCAATAGTTTTGGTAATATAGTGTATATAAAAATATATAGTTTTAAAAAATATTTATTAAAAAATATTCAAATCTTCACTTGAAACACTTACCTCAGAATAACAGTTTTAAAGCTTTTCTGAAACAATTCTTCTATTACATGTTTGCTGTCCCGACAAAAAATTTCTGCCATGAGCTGCAAGAGCAGCGGACTTCGAGACAACTCCAGTGCATCCAAAAACTGGAACATTGAACATATTTAGTACCCGTTTAAATTACAACAAGCTGATATAACTATTTTAATGTCATTGAGGGTCAAAACCTTCAGTATAGCAGGGCTAAATGTTTTTACTACTTTCCAACCATAGGATAACACTCTTCTCAGACCTCATCCTTTGGTTTAAGTAATTGTAAAGGTTCAATTTTTTTTTTTTTAAATAACAGACATGTTATATTATACTTACCTCCTCTGTGCAGTTGGTTTTGCACAGAGCAGCCTGGATCCTCCTCTTCTCAGGTCCCTCTTAACTGCTCCAAGCCCCTCCCTCCTTTGAGTGCCCCTCAGCCAGCAGCTTGCAACAGTGGGCACCCCAAGCTGAGTCAAAGCTCCATGTATCCATTTAGACACAGAGCCCCGACCTGGCCCCACCCCCTTTCTGTCCTGATTGGCTGACTGACTTTGTTTGACAGCCTCTGGAGCCAATGGCACCGCTTCTCTGTCTCAGCCAATCAGGTGGAGTGTCCTGAATGGCTGAGGGGATTGTGGACATCACTGGAGAGAGAAGGGGCTCAGATAAAACAAATTAGTGGGGTGCTGCTACACAAAGCAGGTTTTTTATCTTAATGCATTAAGATAAAAAAAAACTTCTGCCTTTACAACTCCTTTAACTATTCACAATTTTTGTCATTTGCTAGCATGTGCTTCAGTCGGTTATTGAAAACCTTTCATATACCTAATACACATAGACACTATATTGTGCCTATTACATATAACCTGTGTATTTTATATCATGTCATGTTCTAGAACAGGACAGAATCTAAACAGCAATATACATTACTGCATGTCAATTTAGCTAAAGTCAGTAGTTCTTTAAAAAGATTGTTCTGCAGGCTCACTAATCTGGTCACATGTATTTATGTTTTTAACACGCAGAGAGTTTGGCAAAGATCTCTTACCTTTTTCAAAGTGTCCACATAATTATTATACTTTAAGGTCCCTTTAGGAAACTCATCAGATCTCATTGGAAAATTAAAGGCAACAAACTGCTCAAGTGTATTTTTTAACTCATCTAGTCTTTCTTCTTTGAGGTTGGTAAAGAAAGGAAGAAGTATAATAGTCTGACTCTATAAAAACAAAACATGAAACCATAAGCATACTTTAATATTAAATAAAACTTAACACATTAAAATATACAAGCAACTATTAAAGTTGCTGAAAAAAATATTAAACGTTTAAAGTGTTTTTCACCCCAACATTTCATATTCCTAATTTGTGTCTGTTGTACCATGGACTTTTAGGAAAAAGTATCATTTTCTCTTTGTATTGCTTCCTTTGAAAGAAAATCCCCGGTGTTCTTGCCAGTCCCTCTGTTTTACTATTAAATACTGACCACACTAAGCGGGAGAGCACATCTTGGTCAGTTCTCAAACAATGCTGGTCACTCAGCCTTGCTCTACTCCAATGATCAGACTGGCCCTGACATGCCTCCATGCACAGTCATTCACCGTAAAGCCTAGTGTACTGTTGCTGCTTATCCCTCCAGCTCTTATGCAGCTGAGAACACATGGAAAGCAATCACTTATAAAAAAAAGGGGGGGGATTCATGATGTGCTTTTTTTATGTGTATACACAAATGTTTTGCCTTTCATTTCTATTTTAAACTGAATGGACTGTTTTACAAGGTGATTGTTTACAAATCACTTTAACCACTTCAATACAAGGCTTTAAAACCCACCTCCATACCGGGCCTATTCTGGCACTTCTTTCCTACATGTACAAATCATCATTCTTTTGCTAGAAAATTACTCAGAACCCCCAAACGTTATATATGTTTTTTTAGAAGACACCCTAGGGAATAAAATGGCGGTCATTGCAACTTTTTATCTTGCCCGGTATTTGCACAATAATTTTTCAAACGCCTTTTTTTTGTAAAGAAAAATGGTTTTTATGAATTGAAAAATAACAAAACAGTAAAGTTAGCCCAATTTTTTTGTAAAGTATGAAAGATGATGTTACACCGAGTAAATGGATACCTAACATGTCATGCTTTAAAATTGCGCACACTCATGGAATGGCGCCAAACTTCGTTACTTAAAAATCTCCATAGGCGACGCTTTAAAATGTTTACAGGTTACCAGTTTAGAGTTACAGATGAGGTTTTGTGCTAGAACATGTGTGATTTGAACAACGTTTACATACGTGGGCGGGTCTTATGTGTGCGTTCGCTTCTGAGCGCGAGCTACCGGGGACAGGGGCGTTTAAATTTTTTTTTTTTACACTTTTTAAAAGAAAAAAAATAATTTCGATCGCTTTTATTCCTATTACAAGGAATGTAAACATCCCTTGTAATGGGAATAGTGTGTGACAGGTCCTCTTTAAGGAGAGATGCGGGGTCAATAAGACCCCACATCTCTCCTCCAGGCTGGAAAGAATGAGATCATGAAAAAAAAAAATCACAGATCTCATTCTTACTAGCCGCAATTGTGGTTTGTTTACTTACGGGTACCCGGGTGTGACGTCATCACATTGCGCCCGGGCCTCCGACGGTCATAGAGATGCCTGGTGACCATCTGGTCACCAGTCATCTCTATGCCTCCCATCCGGCGCACGCGATCATCTCTCCGGGCCCCCGATGGCACGGGAGAGCCCGGAGAAGCACCGGAAGGGGGGGGATGTCCCGTCCCATCCCGCCGCCTATAAGAACGATCAAGCGGCGGATGATTGTTCTTATGGTGCACAGGATCGCCGCCGGAACAAAATGATATCTGAATGATGCCTCTAGGTGCAGGCATCATTCAGATATCACCGCACAAAGTACATGACGTCATAGGACGTCCCCCCAGGATAAGAGATCCCCTTTTTGGACGTCATATGACAAGGTGCGGTTTTGAAGTAGTTAAAAAAGGAGCTCCAGTCCCGGAAAAAATAAAAAATAAAAGTCAAAATGTATTGCTTGTTTTTTCAAAACGCTCTCAAAACCAAGTTACTCTCAAACCAAGGTTTTACTGTACTCTATTTTCTCAGTTTAAACATATTATATGTATTTTGAATAAAAATAGGATTTTTGTACTCACCGTAAAATCCATTCCTCTGAGTTCATAGACGGACACAGCAGAATTGACCTTAGGGTTATATACCTTCCTTTCAGGAGAGACTAGGCAGAAAAAACAGCACTTTAAGTGTTAAAAACACTTCTCTCAGTACAGCGTGTCCCCCGGGTACATTCCACTCTCTGGAACATCCAGCCTCAGTTTGTAGACAAGCAGTACAAACAAAGGAGGGGTGGGTGCTGTGTCCGTCATGGACAGACACAGCAGCATTGACCTTAGGGACGTCCCCAAGCAGTGTCAAAAATTTTCGAGGGGTGGGAAAAAAAACACAGCAAACCAAGCTTCACCCCAAACAAACCAGAGTTCCTCAATGGAGGACTTCAACCTTAAACTGCCGCCTGTAAAACCTTGCGGCCAAAGGGGGCATCCGAAGATGCACTCACATCCACCTTGTAAAATTTTGAGAAGGTGTGGATTGACGACCAGGTCGCCGCCTTACATACCTGTAAGACAGATGCTTGATGGCGGAAAGCCCAAGAGGCACCAATCGCCCTGGTCGAATGTGCCGTAACACTAAAGGGAGGCGCCCGCCCGTTTAGGGCATAGGCCTGGAGCACAACCTGTCTGATCCACCTAGAAATGGTGGCCGACGAGACCGCCAGACCTTTCTTAGGACCAGTCACCGACACGAACAGTGAGTCCAACTTCCAAAACGGAGCCGTAGCACACCCGTAGGGCCCGAACCACGTCCAAGGAATGCAAAGTGGCCTCATTCGGGTTTTTCGGCCGAGGACATAAGGATGGCAAAACGTTCTCATTCATGTGAAAAGCCGAAACAACCTTTGGAAGGAATGATGGCTGCGGCCGCAGTACCACTTTATCCTCATGGATGACTAAGTAAGGAGCCTTGCAAGACAAGGCCGCCAGTTCAGATACCCGTCTGACCGAAGTAATTGCCACAAGAAAAAACACCTTCTGTGACAGAGTCAACAAAGGAATCTTCCGAATGTCCTCAAAACGGAGCTTCTTGAAGCACCAAAAGAACTAAATTCAAGTCCCATGGAGGCAGTGGAGGGCGCACAGGAGGGGCCACATGCCGGACCCCCTGCACAAACGTACGCACCAAGGAGTGCGACGCAGAGGGTCGCTGAAAGTAGACAGCCGAGATCTGACTCTTAACCGTATATAAGGCGAGAGCCTGATCCACTCCACGCTGTAAAAACAGCAGAATCCGGGACATCAAGTATGTACGGGGGTGCCATTTCATCTCTTCACACATAGAGATGAAGGCCTTCTACGTACGATGGTAAATCTTTCGTGAAGTGGACTTCCGTGCTCGTAGCATGTAGAGATCACTGAGCCCGACAGACCTCGGTGCTTCCAACACCTGGCTTTCAACAGCCACGCCGTTAAAGCCAGCGACTGTAAAGCAGGTGAAAAATAGGACCTTGCGACAGAAGGTCTTCTCTCAGGGGTAGACGCCAGGGGACGTCTGCCACCAGACATTCCAGGTCCGCGTACCAAGGAAAGCGCGGCCAATCCGGAGCGATCAGGATTGTTGGTATCCCCTCGGCTTCCACCCTTGACCTCGTCACGAATCGTGACACCTTCCGATTGAGACGGGACGCTAGAAGGTCCACGTCTGGAGTGCCCCATTTTTGGCACAGACTCTGAAACACCTCTGAGTGTATCGACCATTCTCCTTGGTCTAGCTTTTGGCGACTTAGGTAGTCGGCTTGCCATTTCAGCACCCCTGGAATGTACACTGCCGACAGAGCCGGAACGTAACTTTCGGCCCACCGGAGGATGTGCGCGACTTCTGTCGCTACAGCCGAGCTTCGTGTGCCCCCCTGTTGATTGACGTATGCCACGGCCGTGGCGTTGTCGGATTGGATTCTGACCGGTCGGCCTTGCAGACCCAGAAACCACTTGGAGAGACACAACTTGATCGCTCGGAGCACCAGTACATTGATTGGAAGGCGGGACGACTCCAGAGTCCAGCGCCCCTGGGCTGACTGGACACCCCAGACACCACCCCAGCCGGAGAGGCTGGCATCCGTTGTGATAATTATCCAATGACACGGCAGAAACGACTTCCCGGTGCGAAGTACCAGAGATGTCAGCCACCACACTAGGGAGGACTTGACCAGGTGACTCACCCGAATCTGGTAATCCAGAGACGAAGGAAGTTTGTTCCAACGTGACAGAATCGCTTTCTGCAACACTCGAGTGTGAAAATGGGCATACGGATCTGCCTCGAAAGAGGCCACCATCAGACCCAGTACTCTCATGCAAAAGCGAAGCGACGCCCATTTCTGGGTCGCCAACCGCTGTAGCGCAGATTGCAAGAGTCTGCAGTTTTTCCGTTGGGAGAAAAACTCTCGCCTCTGAGGAATCCAGGACCAACCCCAGATATTCCAGCCGCTGAGACGGTACCAGTACTGACTTCTGGATATTCAGCAGCCAACCGAATTCTCTGAGGGTCTGACAGGTGATAGACATGTCCTCTTCTAACTCTGAGCTTGAGGAAGCTCTCAGAAGAAGGTCGTCCAGGTATCCCATGATAGCGATCCCGCGCTGCCGCAGCAGGGCCAGAATCGGGGGGAGCACATTGGTGAAATCCTGCGGTGCTGAGGCCAGGCCGAACGGGATGCCACAAATTGAAAGTGGTCCTCCCCGACCGCAAAGCGCAGGAACCTCTGGTGTTTTGCGCATATTGGGATATACAGGTACGCGTCCTTGATATCCAAGGATGCTAGGAAATCTCCCTGATGGAGCGCTGCTATTACTGAGTGAATCGACTCCATCCTGAATTTCTGCACTTTGACAAAGCAATTGAGGGCCTTGAGGTCCAGGATTGGACGGACCCCATCCTTCTTGGGGACTACAAACAGATTGGAGTAAAACCCCTGAAACCAGTCCGTTGAGGGAACCGGCACAATCACTCCCCTGACCAGCAGATCCTGGACAGCCCCTGACAGATCCTTCAGGCGATCCGGAGGAAGCCGGAGGTTGGAGGGAAAAAATCTGTGGACAAGAGAGAAACTATCTTGTACCCCGAGGAAACTACTTTGCAAACTCAACGGTCGGAAAGAACAGACCTCCACCGAGCCGCGAATTCGCGAAGCCGGCCCCCCACCCAGGATGTGGGCGGGGGGAGACCTTCATGCGGAGGCAGGCTTGTCCGCAGGCTTGTTGGGCTTGCGGTACCAGGGGCGCTTTTGCCCTTCAGTGGACGCCTTAGCACCCTGGAAACTTTTTCCTGCCGCACTTGGCGGGCGAAAAAAACGCTTGGGGGTAGTAAATGAGGGCCCTTGCTTACGGCGAGGCTCCTTACCCTTCCCAGATTGCGGGAGCAGAGTGCTCTTACCGCCTGTGGCATCCTTTATGATGTCATCCCGGGAGGCCCCAAAAAGCCGTTCACCCTTAAAGGGTTAGTCCACCAGGGCCTTCTTAGAGGACTGGTCCGCAGACCAACACTTTAGAAAACACAAGGCGGCGTAGTACCACCGCGGAGGCCCTGGAGAGCAAGGGGAGCGTATTCAGGGCCGACTCACAGACAAATTTTAGGCCTTGCACCAACTGGTCGGCCAGGTCCACGCAGGTCTCAGAAGCATTCTGCGCCTCCAGCTCGTGCACCAGGGACTTAGCCCGTTCGGTAAGTGCCTGCGACACCAGAGCCCCGGCTAAAACAGGTATCACCGCCGACCCCACCACTGTGAACATGGAGGGGGCCTCAGCTCTCTTATCTGCGGGGTCCTTAAATGCGGGAGCCCCTTCCACAGGCATCGTGGTGGCCTTGTTCAGCCTGGACACCGGAGGGTCCACTGATGGAGGAGATACCCTTTTGAGGAGGATTCCCTAAAAAAGTGGGTAACAGACCGCAAAGTATTTTGGTACTGCAAAAACTTTCTGCGGCCGATACCATTCCTTGTATAACAGTTTGTCCAGATATGGAACACAAGGAAACCCTTTCGCAGGTGCGGGGTGGCTTGCGGAACCCAAAAGGGACCGGCATGTCTGATGCCTCCGCACCGCAGTGATAAGAGCTCCAACAAATTCCTTATCATGCTTTGACCCTGAGGCAGTCTCATCCTCACTGTCCATGTGGGCTAAGTCTGCATCATCCGACATAACGGAACCAGGGCCAGATGCAATAGCAGGGCCTGATTCCATGTCAGAGACATCCCCAGAAGCAGGCGCAGGGAGGGGGCGCTTTTTACCCCCCTTCTGGCCACTTGCCGCTTCAATCCTGGCAACAAACGCCTCAAGGACTGCTGCCATAGCATCCACCGAGGCCGCAGGAACAGGGGCACTAAGGATTAACTCTGGCATGGTTGGGGTAGAAGCCTCTGGTTCAGACTCCATGCTGACCCACCTATATATGCCGCCTTAGTACTGCAGAAAAACGAGACCCACAGCCCCCCCCCAGCTGTCACAAAGAGCAGGTGACCCCCAGGGAACTCACCACCCAAAAACAGGCTGTACTACTGTGCAGAGCTGAGAGCGCTGTCCGTGCTGTGCCGTCCTTCAGGAAGAATGCTGCAGTGTTGGCGCTGTTATTCCAGACACTAGAGGCCAAAACTTTTCCAAGATGGCCACCGACATGCAGAAAAACAGCATGTGGGCTACAAGAAAATGGCCGCTGACATATAGAACCGTGTCACCGGTAAAATGGCGGCCGTACACGTGTTTAAAACACTCAGTAACACACAGCAGACACTATCCAGCATACACAGCACATAGGCACAATAAAAAACAACAGCACCCCACAGCAGCACAGCCCCCCGGCAGTAACAGAGCCCCCCCCAAGTGGACCCCACATCTTACAGCCGCCACCCAGAACGGGGAAGGAGGGGGAGGAAGGGAGAGAGGAAAGCAGGGCGGACCCTCAGTTGACCTCCCCAGGAATGCACAAGCCGAACCACCCTGCCGAGGCAAGAGGATACTACTTACCCATCCTGCGACCACCGGCTGGAGGCATTCCAGACAGACCCAACGTCCGCAGGTAGATACAGCATGGCTGTCGGCCCGGCACACTGTGACACAGCCATAGAGACCGGTCATATGTACGCCCTGTAGCATATAGCTCACCGGCCGCCCCTGGAGCAACGGGGCATGTCGTGGACGGCCTAGCTAAAGGCTGGCACACGCTCGATGGTCAAACATGGGGGGACTACAAGGATCAAGATCCAGCCTGTCACCCAGTCGGCAGTTGATAGTATATCCCAGGATCCAAAAATGCAGGAAAAAAATCAAATAAAGGCGAAAAATCGCAAAAAATCTCCAGAGCACATGGGCTCCAGAAAGGCCATGTCTTCTCCTAACGCTAGGCAGAAAAAAACTGAGGCTGGATGTTCCAGAGAGTGGGATGTACCCAAGGGACACGCCCCCTGGGAGGTTCTGTATTGAGAGAAGTGTTTTTAACACTTAAAGTGCTGTTTTTTCTGCCTAGACTCTCCTGAAAGGAAGGTATATAACCCTAAGGTCAATGCTGCTGTGTCCGTCCATGAACAAAAGAGAAATATGGGATTATGATATCTGCAAATTCTGTATTATGTAGATTTTTCACACAACGTCACAACTTTTTTGGAATTAGGATTGTATTTGCAAAATTATTGGTATATGTATGTGGTGTCATTACGAAGACACAACGCTGTATTGAGATATCATGTGTGACATTATCTGGAAGAGAGGTCAAAAGTAAGAACATACCTTCAAATTAAGGCCAAGCTTTTGATCAGTAAGAAGCTTTATGTAAGTCTTAAATACACTGCAGAAAGCTGGATGGCTTGTATCAAAAGAAACAGAAGAATCAATCTGAAAGAAAACATAGAAAAAGATTATAATGTACATACATATCTACAAAAACTACAGAATAGTACAGACAAAAAAACTCATGTGACCCAACTAGGGGTGCAACGGATCAAAAAACTTACGGTTCGGATCGTTTCTCGGATCAGAGTCACGGATCGGATCATTTTTCAGATCAGCAAAAAAAAAATATGTCGTAACGTGGCTCAAGTATTTTCAACATGTGTTAAACCCCTTGTTTTGCACAACCAAACAAAGGGATTTTTAATACAGCTTACCTGTAAAATCCATTTCTTGGAGTACATCACGGGACACAGAGCGGCATATTCATTACTATACGGGTTATATGGAGTACCTTCAGGTGATGGACACTGGCAATCTCAAACAGGAAGTCCCCTCCCTATATAACCCCCTCCCATAGAGGGAGTACCTCAGTTTTATAGCAAGCAGTATGCCTCCCAAAATGTTCCCCATAAGAGGGGTGGGAGCTCTGTGTCCCGTGATGTACTCCAAGAAAAGGATTTTACAGGTAAGCTGTATTAAAAATCCCTTTTTCTTTCTCGTACATCACGGGACACAGAGCGGCATATTCATTACTATACGGGATGTCCGAAAGCAATGCTTTAATGAGGGGGGGGGGGGGGGGGGAGACATCTCTACAAGACACCAGGATTTAATTTAGAGGTAGACTCAAAAAATAATAATAAATCCAACTTAGTCAAGAAAATAAATTTTCAATTTAACTCAAGGGTGCCCCCGATCCTGAGGATCTTAAATCGCAGCCTGCAAGACTGCCTGCCCAAAGACTGCATCCGCACTCCTTCTCACGTCCAACTGGTAAAATTTTGTAAACGTGTGGACTGACGACCAGGTTGCCGCCTTGCATACTTGAGCATAGAGATCTGATGGTGTGCTGCCCAGGAGGCGCCCATGGCCCTGGTAGAATGAGCCTTTATAGACAAAGGAAGAGGCAACCTCTTCAAGCCGTAGGCCTGAGTGATTAATTGTTTAATCCATCTCGAGATGGTGGACTTTGCAGCTGCCTGTCCCTTCTTGGGCCCATCCGGTAAAACTAACAACACATCTGTTTTCCGAATCTTCTCTGTAGCTTTAAGATAGGCCTTCATGGCCCTGACAATATCCAAGGTATGCAGCAACCCTTCCTTTCTAGAAGTGGGTTTCGGAAAGAAGGATGGTAGTACCAAATCCTGGTTTAGGTGAAAACTGGATATAACCTTTGGTAGGAAGGAAGGATGAGGACGGAGAACCACCCTGTCCTTATGCAGAATAAGATATGGTTCCTTACAAGATAAGGCTGCCAACTCTGACACTCTTCTGGCAGAGACTATGGCAACCAGAAATACCAACTTCCTTGTTAGTAAAACCAAAGGAATTTCAGCCAACGGCTCAAAAGGTTGTTTCTGTAGAGTTGACAGAACCAGATTTAAGTCCCACGGACAGAGTGGTGACTTGACCGGAGGATTAATACGCAAGACCCCCTGTATGAAGGTCTTAACCAGAGAGTGGGCGGCCTCTGAAACCACACTGACAAAGCTGAAATCTGTCCTTTGATTGTGCTTAATGCCAGGTTTTTATCCACTCCTAGCTGGAGAAAACGTAACACTCTATCAATGGTATACTTGCGGGAATGCCATTTCTTGGACTCACACCAGCCTACGTAGGCCCTCCAAACCTTGTAATAAATTACTCTGGAGACCGGCTTTCTAGCCTTAATCAGGGTAGAGATTACCTGACTAGACAGACCTCTACCCCTGAGAATCAGGGATTCAGCCGCCAGGCCGTCAAATTTAGACGCCGTAATGCAGGGTGGAGGATCGGGCCTTGCGAGAGTAGGTCTGGTCATAGAGGAAGAGTCCAAGGGTCTCCCACTGCCATCTTTATGACTAGTGAGTACCATGACCTCCGGGGCCAAGCTGGAGCCACCAGGATGACTGGCCTGTGCTCCACTCTGATCCTGCGCAACAGGCGGGGCAGTAACTGTAGTGGGGGAAAGGCATATAGAAGTTTGAACTGATGCCAAGGACAAACCAACGCATCGGTTCCGCAGGCCATAGGGTCCCTTGTCTGGGACATTAACCTGTCTAGCTTCTTGTTGAATCTCGATGCCATGACGTCCACGTCTGGAACTCCCCACTTCTGGCAGATTGTCTGAAAAACCTGGGGATGTAGAGACCATTCCCCTGGCGACAGAGTTTGGCGACTTAGGAAGTCCGCCTGCAGGTTGTCCACTCCGGGAATGAATATTGCCGATATGCAGGGTACATGAGCCTCTGCCCATAGAAAAATCAAGCTCACCTCTCTCTGAGCGGCTTGACTTTTGGTTCCCCCTTGGTGGTTTATATATGCCACAGCTGTGGCATTGTCTGACTGTATTCTCACCGGGGACCCCTGCAGTTTGGATGTCCATGCCAGGAGGGCTAGCCGAGCAGCTCTGATCTCCAAGACATTGATGGGCAGCCGACCTTCCGCCTCTGCCCAAATTCCCTGGCGAGTGTACCCATCCAAGACCGCGCCCCAGCCTTTCAGACTGGCGTCTGTGGTCACTACCTTCCGGGCTACGGGGCTGAAAGACTTTCCCTTCAGAAGATTCTGAGAGTTTAACCACCAGCACAGACTCTGGCGGACTTTTGACGATAGTGTCCATGGAAAATCCAAGGCCTGTGCTCTCCTGCTCCAAGCTGCCAGAATGGCTGCCTGTAGGATGCGAGTGTGGCTCTGTGCGTATGGTACCGCCTCGAACGTGGCCACTAGCTTGCCTAGTAGTCGCATACATAGGCGAACAGTTGGTTCTTTTTTCCTTAGAACCACCTGAATCAATTCCTTGATAGCCTCGATCTTTACCAGGGGCAGGAACACCTTTTGTTGTTCCGTATCCAACCTCATGCCGAGATATTCCAACTGCCTTGTGGTTTGAAATGCCGATTTTTCTCGATTTAGGACCCAGCCGAACCTCTCGAGGTACTGAACCGTGATGGCTACTGCTCGCTCCAGGCAAGGAGGCGAGTGATCTATGATTAAGAGATCGTCCAGAACATCGAGGGAGGAGCCTGATGGGAGTGCAGAGATCGAGACGGGGGTGGACGCGCGGCAGCTGCTCCTGCTGAGCGTGCTCCAACCGCTCTGACCACCCAGCGGTATGGAGATCTAGTGCCGCCAGTCCTGTCCAGCCATCGTCCGCTCCCGGAGCTCCTCGCAATGTATCGCAGCCTGCCCCGCAGCCTCTCACTGCGGGGCTGACATGCGATGCGATTGATGTGATTGATCCGTCCCCGCTGATCCCGCCGCCATACCGCCCGCCCGCATGTAAGATCCCAGCACGCCGCACGCCGCCTCAGGAATCGGGTACTCTGTATCTCCGTTTGTGTGTCAGGGTGTTGGAACGGCTCCTGTGTTGCCACACCGCTATACTGCCACACTCTGCTATAATCAAACTGACTGACAGATTTCACAGGCAGCTTTAGACCTGCCATAGACCCTGCTATAGAACCGCCAGAAGACGGCTTACACGCCGGTTTTGACTCCTACTCGCCCCCACATTACATGACCCGATCGAACCCCTAGGTCTCCTTCTTACCTACCTCCTCCCTGAGACCCCAAAAAGAGACGCAGTAGAGGTAGAGAGGGGACACACTGGGCTGGGGATTGCAGGGAACAGGTGCATGGACTCTCTCCTCCTTCTGGGGGATCCTTGAATACCTGCTGTATATCCATCATACCTAGCAATCTTCTATTTTTTATCTATTATATTGTTGCTGCTACACTGGGACAGCTGTTGCTTTACCCTGTTTACCCACGGAGATCTTTCTACTTGGAAAGCATTATAGAACACTATAGAACACTATAAATGCAGGCTGCTGGTACTATTCATGACTTTTTTTGGTGATGTGTGATAATTAAAACTAGCTATATTATTATATTATGATATTACTAACAATATGACTAACAATCATCAACCTTCTCAACCATATTAACTCTATTTAAACACTGTCATTACTAGTGTTACTGCTTGCTTTAACTAGCATACACTGACATTGACCGGCGCAGTGGTTAACAGTAGATCCGTGTGGATATCAGGTGGTCGCTTGATACAACAGCTAAAGAGGAAAGAGACGGTCTTGCTGGTTACAGCTCTAATTAACAGTGAGTGGCGGAGGGAATAAAATTGTCCGGTTGTCTGTCTGGGGCTCATCTTGTGCATACTTATTATTTCCCTGCGACAATATTGCGACACTACCACGGACATTATCAGTGGTAATTTTCACCGTCTCATCTATACTGTAATATGCCATCCGGCCCCTGGAGGGGTTCTGGGAATTTTATCCATTGCTCTATATATGTCTCTTTAAACGCCCCTGACAGCTTCTGATGGGAAGGTAGAGCATATAGAACGCATCTGGGACTGATCTAGGTCAACCCCAATATTACCCGTTAGGTAAGCACACCCTTGGCTGTACCTCGGGCCCCCCGGGAAGGAGCACATACTGGGAGTTGCTTTCCATGAGCTCAAAGATGAAGGGGAGATCGGGGAGAGGAGCGACCGCAAATATACCTAGAGTAAGCTCAAGCCCCGGATCTATAAGAAAATATATAATACAGGAAGGAGGAAAAGCCAGCCCTATTAATAAAGCGAGTACTAAAACAAATTCCGATTCTACCAGTTTGTTGAGAGAAGAACTAGAGGAAGACGGAGAAATGGAAACAAGACAAAAAAAGCAACAACTAACGAAAGGGGACTTAGCAGAAATGCTAGCAAGCATGGAACTAAGACTAGAGTCCTCTATAAAAGGAGAAATAAATATCCTGGGGGAGGACATGAAACACATGCTGAAAAGAGTGGAGGAAGTAGAAGAAAGAATGGACTGCCATAGTTTAGAATTAAAAGGATTAAAGAAACAAGTGGAAGAAATATCTAGAGAACAGAGATACATGAGGTATAAAATTGAGGACCAGGAGAATAGGAACAGAAGAAAGAACATAAGGATTAGAGGTCTACCGGAACAATCAGGGGAAGACAACCTACAAGAACAAATGGACGAGATATTTGGTCATATGTTGGGTACAAAAGACGTCACAAATAAAATCAAGTTCGAAAGGATACACCGGATTAGAAAACCACCAGAAGTAGGGGCAGAGGTTCCAAGAGATGTGATAGCTAGATTTCATAACTATCAAGACAAGGAATTAATAAATAGCTATATGAAAGCTAACCAACCGACCAAATATCGAGAGACTAGTTTACAGGTCTTCCCAGATCTATCAGGGGAAACGTTATCTCGGAGAAGAACATTAAAGCCATTACTGGATGTACTTAAATCACAAAATATCCAGTACACATGGGGTTTTCCGGCTTGTTTGACAGGCCGTAAAGATGGCCGCGCAGCAACATTAAGATTCCCAGAGGAAACCCCAAATTTCTGTAGAAGATTGGACATAGACCTAATTGAGATTCCAGGATGGTGGGAGAGATTAGAGCAAATAGATAGTCCAGAAGAAGCTCAGGCTTGGCAACCGGTTTGGAAGAGACCACCGGGCAGAAAGAAATGGTAGAGAGAGACTGAAAGAGGGGGAGGTACATAAGAGAAGTGGGTAGGTCGCAAAAGAGGGAAAAGAATAAGAGGGAGGAAAGGGATAAAAAAAATATATAAATATAAAAAAAAAGGGGGGATGAATGAATATTTCCGCGGTTAGTGATGAAAAAGGTAGGGGGACGGATATGCGGGGAGGTCCGGAGGGGATGGAGCTGGACGGGGTGAACATGGGTGGGCAGATCACTCGATCTTTGTAATCCCCCAGAGCTCAACCTCAAGGAGGATGAGCTGGGGGCCGGGAAAAGGAAAGGAGGGCCACAGCCAAGGGCCTCAGAGAGGCCAGTATTTCCTCCAAGGGATAGGGGGGAGGGAAGGGAGGGGGGGTAGGAAGGAGATAGAGGGGGGTAGGGAAGATAGGGAGGGGGAGGGAATAGTAGATGGGAAGGGGGGACTCCAGAAGGCTGCTAAAACATTTAGAAGGATACTTCCAAAAAAAAAAAAAAAATGTCTGAGATAAACATAATATCTTACAATGTTAGGGGCCTAAATGCACCCATAAAGCGTGCAAATGTAATGAAGGAGCTCAGTTTATTAAAGAGTGATGTGATCATGTTACAGGAGACTCATCTCACTGCAGAGACAAATCGCAAAAATATGACGCAATTTCACCCGTTATGGTATTTTGGAGATTCTCCAATTAGTCGAGCGAAAGGGGTCGCTATAGGCTTTGCCAAAGAGACCAGGTTTATAGTAGAGGAGAGAAAGGCAGATCCAGAGGGTAGATACTTGTTCCTTAGAGGAAAATTGAATGGAACAGAAATCTCATTTGCAAATATATACTGCCCAAACAAGAATCCTATCCGCTATGTAATAAAAACGATAACAGATTTTATGGAGTTCAAACGGGGAATAGCTATAATAGGAGGGGATTTTAATTTCCACATGGATCCGGACTTGGATAGTACGTCTCGTGCACAGGGGACTGGAATGGCCTGGAGAAACAAATTGAAAAAAAAACTCCATCAGTCCCAATTAGTAGATGTATGGAGGATACAACATAACAAACAGCGGGATTATACATTCCGCTCCCCTGTGCACGAGACCTACTCGAGGATCGATTTTTTTTAGTAGAGCATAGGTACTTAGAAAAAATAAATAATTCTAGCATAGGAATAGTAACCTTCTCTGACCATGCGCCAGTCTCACTGCAACTAAAAATAGGGGAGAGACAGGAAAATAATAGGAAGTGGAGGCTTAATGAAGAACTCCTGCATGATAAAGAGGTAGAAATTGGAAAAAACAGAACTGGAGGAGTTTTTCGCAATAAATTCAACAGAAGATGTCTCGGAAGCCATAGTCTGGGAGACTCACAAGGCGTTTATGCGTGGAGTATTAATTAAGATGGGGGCGGAAAAAAAAAGGAAGGACAAGGATATTAGAACAACACTCATAAAATAAATTCATAAGCTAGAACAACAACATAAACAAGACCGAAATAAAGAAATTTTATTAAATTTAAATATCAAAAGAGAGGAGTTAAGAGAGCAAATAGAACAAGAAACAAGAAGCACGTTTAATCAAGTGAAGAAAGAGAGATACCTATGGGATAACAAACCAGGGAAACATTTAGCAAATTTATAAAAAAAAAAAAAAAAGTCTGAACTATATTGAGAAAATACAAACAAGTCGGGGGGAAGTAGTTCATAAAACTAGCGAAATACTAGAGAGTTTTAAAGAATATTATGAAAAACTATACTCAATTAAGAAACAGGAGACAATGGAAGAACTAGGATTAAGGGAAAAAAAATATATACATTTTTAAAGGAAATAGAGTGGGAGGTAATATCCGAGGATAATCTTAATAAGCTCGAAGCCCCGATCACAGAAGATGAAATTAGAGAAACAGTCAAAAATGCCCCAAACGGTAAAAGTCCAGGACCGGATGGCCTAACTGTTCTTTATTATAAAAAGTTTATAGATATTCTGGCCCCGAAAATGTGTTCGTATATGAATAGCTTAGGCGAAAAGTGGGACATGGGTAAAGAAGCCATTGAAGCTACTATTACTTTAATCTTGAAAGAGGGGAAGGATAGCACACTTTGTTCGAATTATAGACCGATCTCTCTTTTGAACTGCGATACCAAGATTTTTTCCAAAATAATAGCAGAGAGGATGAAGGGAATAATGAAGGATCTGATCCACCCCGATCAGGTTGGTTTTGTACCAGGACGGGAGGGGAGAGATAATGGGATCAGAACACTGCTAGCCATTCAGAAAATTAGCGATAGCGGAGCTCCAGGTCTACTCTTATCAGTAGATGCGGAAAAAGCGTTTGATAGAGTAGACTGGAGCTTCATATATAAGACTTTAGAGAGAATTGGAATAGGCAAAAAAATGTTGACCTGGATTAAGGTATTATATAACAAACCTAGGGCAAGAGTAAAAATTAATGGGACCCTTTCAGGGGACTTTGAACTACACAACGGTACAAGACAGGGATGCCCCCTTTCTCCATTATTATTCGTCCTAGCATTAGAACCATTATTAAGGAAAATAAGGAAGAATCCTGATATTAAGGGCATAGAAGTCGGACGGGAGGAACACAAACTTGCGGCATATGCGGATGATATCTTGTTCTACTTAACATCCCCGAGAACAACGTTACCAAATTTATTAAAACTTTTGAAACAATATGGAGAGCTCTCCAACTATAAAATGAACCCATTCAAGTCCGAAACCTTATGTATTAACATAGTTAAGAAAGATCAAATTACTTACCAAAAGGAGTTCCCTTTTGTATGGGGGAAAAAGGAAATAAAATATTTAGGGGTAAAATTAGCAAAGAGAGGATCTATAAAGTAAATTTCGTTCCTATGTTGGAAGATATCAAAATGGAACTCAGTAGACTCACGACAGGACAGATATCCTGGGGTGGGAGAATGAATATTTTTAAGATGGTGATCCTGCCCAAAATCATGTATAAGATACAGATGCTGCCGATTGCTCTACCCCAGAAGTACTTTAAGACTTTACAAATGATTTTACTAAATTTTGTTTGGCAGGGTAAAAAAGCTCGTATTAGTTGGGCAACATTGAAAAAAAATAAGACACAAGGGGGATGGGGAGCACCAGATATAAGAGGTTATTATGAAGCAGTAATTCTCACAAGAGTGATAGACTGGATTAGGGACACTAAGCAAAAAAGGTGGGTAAGCATGGAATATCAGATGAGCAATGCCCTTTTAGGGAGCATCATCTGGATCCCAGACAAATATAGGGAGTTAGGTAGACAATCACATAGCATCACTCGTCATGCTATAAAAATTTGGGATAAAGTTCATAAGAGGGAAAAATGGGACTTTAATTCACCACTAATGCCAATAAAAGACTCAAATTATTTTACACCGGGGTTAGAAAAAATATCCGGTAAATGGATAAAAAAAAAAAGAATGCTCAGCTGAAGGACGTCATGACGCGAGATAAATTAAATACCTATGAAGAATTGTAGGAAAAAGGAGAGATAATAGAGATAAATGAATGGCGGTATGCCCAGTTAAAACATTTTTTTTGAGGCTCTCCCACAGCCGTGTAGATCAGCAGAAAATGTACGCCCACTTGAGAGAATTAGTCAAGGACAAATAGGGAAAGGAGTTATCTCAAAGATCTATAAGAATTTCATAGAAGTTGATTGTTTGGACATTCCACCATGTATCAAAAAGTGGGAGGAGGAACTGGGATCCTCGTTAAATATTCCAGAATTAAAACAAATATGGAGAAGAGTGTACACTTCATCAGCAAATAGTAAATTAATTGAGTTAAATTATAAATGCCTAAACCGATGGTACATCACTCCAGACAAGGCTCACAAATATAAGAAAGAAGCCTCAGATGTGCTGGCGCGGATGTGGGCAGATCGGAAATATGGCCCATATATGGTGGCAGTGTCCAAAAATCAAAGTGTATTGGAGAAGAATTAGACAATTAATTATGGAAATAACGAACACAGAGATTCCAGACGACCCCTGGGGATGTTTGCATCAGAGGATAAGATTATCTATGAAACAATATCAGAAAAGTCTTTTACCCCACACGTTAACCGCAGCTAAAAGCCTGATAGCCAGTCATTGGCAAGAAAGGGAAAGTCCTCCCATTTAAGAATGGTGCAATAAAATGAATTATATTCAAAACTTAGAATTTCTAAGGTTAAGTGACTCAGATAGTTTAGAGGAATTTGAAAAGACATGGTCTAAATGGATGGAGTTCAAAAATTCCATGACATTCGCGGAGCTTATGGGTGCATAGGGTATAATACTTGGCAAGATATTCTCGGACTTTTAAGGACGGACTCTATATAAGAAAGCCTCAAAATTAAGGATCTTTAAACATTTGTATGTTTTCCACCGAGCAAGTCAATGACTTATTTACACAGGAGATGGCTGCGTCCACAGCTGGGAGCACCCACCTCTTAGAAAATTTCTCTTCCATAGGGTAGATAACAGAAAATCTCTTAGGCGGCAGAAAAATTCTGTCCGGTCGTACCCAATCTTGGAAGATCAATTCCTCTAAAATCTAAGATCTAATTCGTTACTTCAAGGCGCCTTCAAAGAGCCCAAAGAGGACACCGCCGGAGCCTGAGGCTCTGGTAAGGGCAACTTAAATGCCGAGCGGACCATGTCTGTTAAAGACTGGACCCACAAGTTCTCCGCTTGGGAGGCTGAAAATGGTTCCTTAGTGGTAGATTCTTCAATCTCTGAACCGTCTAGGTTCCGGTCCAACTTATCCTCCTGAACTTCTAATTCCTCCGGAGAGAGAAATTCAGCATCCGAGGATACACACTTAGGCGATGGGGATCTAGTCCTCTTCTTGCCTGGAATAGAGTTAGCGATCATAGTGGCTAACCTCTTCTCTAGCCCCCCTAGGGTGACAGCTAGCATCTCCTCTGTGACGAACACAGGTTTGGGCGGATCTGGGCCAGCCACAGCACCATACCACCCTAACGGCTCATCCAAAGCTACCACCACTGGATTAACAGGAGGGGAGAGTACTGGCATAGCCTGACTGACATCATAAGAATCAGAGGGGGAACCCTTATGTTTTTTGGCATTCTTTGTACCTCTTGATCCTGAACCTTTGGGAGCCATGATACAATACTGAGGGACACCGCATATAACAACAGACTGTTCTAGCCAGGAGTACAACAGGGTTTTAGAGGACAATAGGACCACAATTTTTTTTTTTTTTTAAACACTGTTCCCCAGGGACTGTGTTAATTTGCCAGCGCTGCCAGAGACTCCTCTAGGCAAACTATAGATCTATATAGAGCAAGCTCCAGACCCGCAGGTCTCTATACCGCTATCAGGTTACCACAATACTTCTGCGGCCGCCGCTCTGTGTCCCTCCAGCTCTTTGAATGAGCTAAAACTCAAGCAGCCTGTAGATAACAGCGAGGGGGGAACGTCCCCCTGCTTCCAACGTTGCTGACGCTGCCGACGCTCTTCCCACCCCCTCCGCGCGCCACCGCATATCTCATGCACGTGCCCGCGCGCGTACCAGACGCTGTTTACAGACGCCGGCGGTGGAGGAGGAAGAGAGATCATGTGGGGACAGAGCGGCGTGAACCTCACCACCTGCAAGTGGTGAGTACCTGACACAGACAGACAAGCTAGCATTCAGGCTTTGCTTAGAAAGAAAGGGGGGTGGGCTACCCTGTATTTCCTCAGAATCAGGCACAGAGCCCATATCCCCAAAAGTCATGCGGTGCAGCAATACATACAAACTTAACACAGTCAGGGGGAAACTTACTTGTGGAAGTTTTTTAACCATCCTGTCTAGCAGACATAGTGGAAAATTTGCCAATGCAGAGCATACCCAGGCCACCACAAAATATCCCCAGAGGGACCCACTGTCAAACCAAGTTCCGCAGGCCCCCCTCTTACCTGCTCCATGCCGCAGGGTATTGCAAAGCAAGAGGCCCAATCTTCCCCCATCTCTGTGGGTTTTGTGCTAGACCTTCAGGGACTCGGGTCCTGGAAGAAACACCAATGTCCTGGACCTATATAGCATCCTGGCAACAGCACTTTTGGACCCTTGAAAAAAATCAAAGTTCTGGGCCCAGGATCCAGCCCTCCAATTATAGGCAAAACCCCACGGCTTGGGGCCCGTGTACTATCCACTTTGGCACTGAGGCACTTTGGATAGATCCGGTATAGCCTGCCCTGATCCCAAGGACCTAGAGGCAAACTATCTCGTGACCAACACCTAAGACACTGGCGAAAAAACTGAGGTACTCCCTCTATGGGAGGGGGTTATATAGGGAGGGGACTTCCTGTTTGAGATTGCCAGTGTCCATCACCTGAAGGTACTCCATATAACCCGTATAGTAATGAATATGCCGCTCTGTGTCCCGTGATGTACGAGAAAGAAAAAGGGATTTTTAATACAGCTTACCTGTAAAATCCTTTTCTTTGAGTACATCACGGGACACAGAGCGGCATATTCATTTCTATACGGGTTATATGGAGTACCTTCAGGTGATGGACACTGGCAATCTCAAACAGGAAGTCCTCTCCCTATATAACCCCCTCTCATAGAGGGAGTACCTCAGTTTTGTAGCAAGCAGTATGCATCCCAAAATCTCCCCATAAGAGGGGTGGGAGCTCTGTGTCCCATGATGTACTCCAAGAAAAGGATTTTACAGGTAAGCTGTATTAAAAATCCCTTTTTCTTTCTTGTACATCACGGGACACAGAGCGGCATATTCATTACTATACGGGATGTCCGAAAGCAGTGCTTTAATGAGGGGAGGGAGACATCTCAACCAGAAGATTTAATTCAGAAAGTAACCATTTTAAATCATAATAAATCCAAATTAAATCCAATGAGAAAAAAATAATCTTGTTTACGAGACTAAAACGTTTTTTTTTGCTAGAAAATTACTTAAAACCCCCAAACATTATATATATATTTTTTTCTAACACCCTAGAGAATAAAATGGCAGTCATTGCAATACTTTTTGTCACACCGTATTTGCGCAGCGGTCTTACAAGCGCACTGTTTTGGGAAAAAAAAACAATTTTTGAATTAAAAAAATAAGACAACAATAAATTTTGCCCAATTTTTTTAGATATTGTGAAAGATAATGTTACGCCGAGTAAAATGATACCCAACATGTCATGCTTAAAAATTGCGCCCGCTCGTGGCATGGCGTCAAACTTTTACCCTTAAAAATCTCCATAGGCGACGGGTTGCATTTTTTGAGTGACAGAGTAGGTCTAGGGCTAAAATTATTGCTCTCGCTCTAACGATCGTGGCGATACCTCACTTGTGTGGTTTGAACACCGTTTTCATATGCGGGCGCTACTCGCGTATGCGTTTGCTTCTGTGCGCGAGCTCGTCGGGACGGGGCGTTTTAATTTTTTTTTTTGTTTTCTTATTTATTTTTATTTAGTTTATAATTTTTTTACACTGAAATAAAAAAAATTATCACTTTTATTCCTATTACAAGGAATGTAAACATCCCTTGTAATAGAAAAAAGCATGACAGGTCCTCTTAAATATGAGATCTGGGGTCAAAAAGACCTCAGATCTCATATTTACACTAAAATGCAAGGAAAAAAAAAAAAAATTGAAACTGTCATTTTTTCAAATGACAAAAAAAATAAATGTTACTTTAAGACGCTGGGCGGGACTGACGTTTTGACGTCACTTCCGCCCAGCAGAGCTATGGGGACGGGTGAAGGAGATTTTTCCCTCACTCGCAACCCCAATCAACAGCCGAACAGTCCCGATCGCCTCCGCCGCTACGGTAAGCGGCGGAGGGCGCCCTCCCGCCACCGATAACGGCGATCTCGCGGCGAATCTGCCACGGAGACCGCCGTTATCGTTTACAGGACCGTTGGCACTAAAGATGGATACCTTGGTTGTGGCAACAGCTGCTGCCATTCCAGAGATATCCATCTTTAAAAACAGGACGTCTTTTGACTATGGGCCAGTAACCAAGTGGTTAATTAAACAAGGGTGCCCCCGATCCCGAGGATCTCAAATCGCAGCCTGCAGCACTGCCTGTCCAAAGGCTGCATCGGCTCCTCTTCTAACGTCCAATTGGTAAAATGTTGTGAACGTGTGGACCGATGACCAGGTTGCCGACTTGCAAACCTGAGCCCTAGAGATCTGGTGGTGTGCTGCCCAGGAGGCGCTCATGGCCCTAGTAAAATGGGCCTTAACTGATAAACGAGGGGGCAACCCCTTCAAGCCGTAGGACTGACAGATTAACTGCTTAATCCATCTAGCGATGGTAGCTTTAGCTGCCGCCTGACTCATCTTGGGTCCCTCCGGCAGGATGAACAATGTATCTGTCTTTCGAATCTTTTCTGTAGCCTTGAGTTAGGCCTTCATGGCCCTGACAACACCCAAGGTGTGCAGCAAGCCTTCCTTTCTCGAAGTGGGCTTTGGAAAAAAGGATGGTAGGATCAAATCCTGGTTTAAGTGTAAACTGGACACAACCTTTGGCAGAAAAGATGAATGCGGACGGGGAACCACCCGGTCTTTATGCAGAATGAGGTATGGTTCTCTACAAGACAAGGCTGCCAGCTCTGATACTCTTCTAGCAGAGGCCATAGCAACCAAAAATACAAACTTCCTAGTCAGTAACACCAACGGAACCAGAGGTTCAAAGAGCTGTTTTTGTAGAGCCGACAAAACAAGATTCAAATCCCACGGGCAAAGCAGAGATTTGACAGGGGGATTAATGCGTAAGACCCCCTGCAAAAAAGTCTTAACTAGAGAGTGAGTGGCAAAAGGCCTCTGAAACCACACTGACAAGGCTGAAATGTGTCCCTTGATAGTGCTTAAGGCCAAGTTTTTGTCCACTCCTAGCTGGAGAAAACTTAACACTCTGTCAATGGTGTATTAGCGAGGGTGCCATCTTTGGGACTCACACCAGACTACGTAGGCCCTCCAAATCCTGTAATAAATTACTCTGGAGACTGGCTTTCTAGCCTTAATCAGAGTAGAAATCACCTGGCTGGATAGACCTCTTACCCCTGAGAATCAGGGATTCAGCCGCCAAGCCGTCAAATTTAGATGCCGTAAGGCAGGGTGGAGGATTGGGCCTTGCGAGAGTAGGTCTGGACCAAGTGGAAGGGTCCAGGGCTCCCCTACTGACATTCTCACGATCAGTGAGAACCATGACCTCCGGGGCCATGCTGGGGCAATCAGAATGACTGGTTTGTTTTCTCCCCTGATCCTGCGCAGCAGGCGGGGCAGCATCTGCAACGGAGGGAAGGCATACAGTAGATTGAATTGATGCCAAGGGCAAACCAACGCATCTGTCAGGGACTTACCTCCCAGCCTCATCCATCCTCGTTTCTGAGGAAACAACAGGGTTCCTCCATGTTGACACACCGCAGCACTTCCCGCACGCCTGCGCAACGGGGGCGCGCGCGTGCACAACGGGCGCGCGCGCGTGCACGATAGCGGGAGCGCGCGTGTGCACGTTTTTGGCGCCAAAGCACACTTTAAAAGCCATTGCTGGACTCAAACACATTGCTGCCTGATCTGCAGTTTTGGAGTGAACTTACACTTGAAACCTGATCCTGAAACCTGATCCTGAAACCTGATCCTGAATTACTGACTGAACCTTGACCCGGCTTGTTGACTATCCGTATCTCTCTAATCCCTGACTCCGGCTTGTTTGACTACCCTTCTGATTGGATCCACCGTTGCCAGACCCACCTGCTTGCACCACGACTACGCTTCAGTTACCTGCATCTGAACCATCTGATTATCCGTTGTGACCCGGCTTGCCTGACCCTGCTGTTTCTTGCTTCCTATTTATCTGCTTTCTTCATCAGCTTGTTGCCATTGCAGTCGTATCACCTGTCAGGGTCGCTGACCCCCTCTTCTGCCTCAGTGCCGTCTGCACCTACCCGCCAGAGAGACTCAGCCACCTACATCAATTCATCACTGCATCGGCACTCCTACCCCGCTGCGCTCCGAGTCCGCTGTTCCCACTTCAGTGGCTCGTGAACCAGAGCCGTAAGAAAGGCCTCCTACAACCAGACTCTAAACATACCAGGTACGTAACAGCATCGGTTCCACAGGCCAGAGGATCCCTTGTCCGGGACATGAACTTGTTCAGTTTTTTGTTGAACCTCGATGCCATGATGTCTACGTCCGGAAATCCCCATTTCTGGCAGATCTCCTGAAAAACCTGGGGATGGAGCGACCATTCCCCTGGAACCAGCTGTTGGCGATTTAAGAAGTACGCCTGTAAGTTGTACACTCCGGGAATAAAAATTGCCGAGATGCATGGCACATGTGCCTCTGCCCATAGAAAAATTAAATTCACCTTCTTCTGGGCGGCTCGACTCCTCGTGCCCCCCTGGTGGTTTATATATGCCACAGCCGTGGCATTGTCTGACTGCACTCTCACTGGAGACCCTTGTAGCTTGGATGTCCATGCCTTTAAGGCTAACCGTGCAGCTCTGATCTCCAGAACGTTGATGGGCAGAAGTCTCTGACCCTGCCCACGTCCCCTGCTGAATCTGCCCGTCCAAGACTGCTCCCCAGCCCTCTAGGCTGGCATCTGTGGTCACTATCTTCCAGACAATGGGACTGAAAGATTTTCCCTTCATTAGATTCTGAGGGTTTAGCCACCAGCAGAGACTTTGACGGACCTTTGACAAGAGGGCCAAGGGAAGATCCAGGGCTGTTGGATCCTTGTTCCAAGCTGACAGAATGGCCGCCTGTAGGACTCGAGTGTGAACCTGAGCATAAGGTACCGCCTCGAAGGTGGCCACTAGTTTGCCCAGCAATCGCATACATAAGCGAATGGTTGGTTCTCTTTTGCTCTGAACTAACCGGATTAACTCTCTGATACCTTTGGCTTTTGCTTAAGGTAGGAACACTCTCTGCTGTTCCGTGTCTAGCCGCATGCCGAGGTATTCCAACCGTCTTGTGGGTTGCAAGGCTGATTTCTCTCGGTTTAGAACCCAGCCGAATACCTCGAGGGACTGAACCGTAAGGGCTACTGCTCGATTTAGGCTGGAAGCAGAGTGGTCTATGATAAGGAGGTCGTCCAGGTAAGCCTGGATCAAAACTCCCTGGGTCCTTAGATTGGCTAAGATGGGAGCCAGGACCTTCGTAAACACCTGGGGGGCTGTTGCTAGCCCAAAGGGGAGAGCCACAAATTGGAAGTGGCGTCCTGCGACTGCAAAGCGCAGGGACCTTTGATGCCCCTGAAAGATTAGTACATGTAGGTATGCATCCTTTATGTCTATTAAGGCTAGATAATCGTCTTGCTGCAAGGCAGCTGCTGCCGACCGTACGGATTCCATCCGAAAGGAGCGAACCCTTAGGTAAGAGTTCAGACATTTTAGATCCAGGATTAGTCTGACGTCGCCATTGGGCTTTGGTACGATAAACAGGTTGGAGTAAAAGCCTAGCCCACGCTCCTGGGCTGGCACCTCTATGATTACCCCCTGGAATAGAAGATGATCCAAAGCTGCCAGCAGACATGCTTTCTTTACTGGATCTTTTGGAACTCTTGATTCCTGAAAATGAAGAGGAGGAAACTCCAGAAACTCTATCTTGTAGCCTGTGGCGACCAAGGAAAGAACCCACTTGTCGGGGATATTGGCTTCCCAAACTTCTGCAAAGAACCGAAGCCTTCCCCCCACCCGATTGAGCGGGGGCGCCCCATCATAAAGCTGATTTAAGGGCCGGTTTTGCTGGCTTACGAGACCATGGTCTCTTGCCACCTGAGGCCTGTCCCTGCGACTTATTACCAAAGTTTGACCGTGCAGGAGGCCGTCGATACTGCCTGGAGGTCGAAGGCCCCGGAGTTGGCGACAACTGCCACTTAAACGTGGGGCCTCGAGGTCTCCTCTTGACCGGCAAAAGAGTGCTTTTGCCACTAGATATTGTCTGAATGTATTTATCCAGATCTTCTCCAAAAAGTCTTCCGCCGTGAAAGGGGAAGCCCGCTAAGAGTTTTTTACATGGAGTCTCGGCCGACCAATTCTTTAGCCACAAGAGCCTTCGCATGTGTACCAAGAATAGTGACAAGCAGGAAGCCTGCTGGATGGAGTCTTTAATAGCATCCACCGCAAAACACAGGGCTCTGGGGAGGTCGGTCAATTCTCATGCTTGCTCGGCCGGAATATCCCTTAACATCTGTTTTGTCTGGTCCTTTAATGCTTGACAAATGCCAATAGCAGCCACAGCCGGCTGCACCACTGCTCCTGCCGTAGCAAAGTAAGCCTTCAAAAGAGTTTCTAGTCGTTTATCGACCGGGTCTTTGAACATCTGTATGTTCTCCACCGGGCAAGTCAAGTATTTATTTACGCAGGAAATGGCTGCGTCCACCGCTGGGAGCGCCCATCTCTTGGAAAATTTCTCTTCCATAGGGTAGAGGACAGCAAACCTTTTAGGAGGTACGAATATTCTGTCCGGTCGTACCCAATCCTTAAATATCAGATCCTCCAAGAGAGGATGGACTGGAAACAGAACATTACTTAGTGGCGCTTTCAAGGAGCCCAAAGAAGATACCGTAGGGACTTGAGGCCCTATTAGAGGCAATTTAAATGCCGAACGGACCATGTCTGTCAAAGACTGGATCCACAGACTCTCCGCTTGGGAGGCTGAAAATGGTTCCTCTATGGTGGACTCTAATATCTGAACCCTCCAGGTTCTGCTCTCCTTGATCCTCCTGAGATTCATATTCCTCAGGAGAAAGAACCTCAGCATCCGAGGATGCGAGTTTAGGCGATGGGGATCTTGCCCGTTTTTTGCCTGGAAAAGAACTTGTAAACATAGCTGACAATCTTTGTTCTAGCCCCCCCAGAGAGGTAGCTAGCATCTCCTCTGACAAACACAGGGTTGGGTGGGTTAGGGCCAGCTGAAGCACCAGACGCACCCGATGGCTCATCCGAGGCAACCTCCTCTGGACTATTAGACAAGGATAGATCTGGCATAGCCTGACTGAGATCCTCAGAACCAGAGGGGGAACCCTTTGGTTTTTTAGCATTTTTTGCCGCCCTGGTTCCTGAGCCCTTGGGAGCCATGATACAATACCGAGGTACTCCGCAAAACAACAACCAACTGTTGTAGCAAGGAGTAAACAAATAATATAGCCAGGGTAAAAAGGTTCTTCCTAATGTCCCTGAGCTACTGGGTAAACTGTTTTTTTTTGTTTTGTTTTTAAACTGTTCCCAATATTGTGCTGCTTGCCAGCTGCTGCAAGGGTCTAGGCTTAAAGCGGTTGTAAACCTTTATTTTTGACTTTTACCTACAGGTAAGCCTATAACAAGGCTTACCTGTAGGTATAAAGAATATCTCCTAAACCTGTACGGTTTAGGAGATATTCCCCTCGCAATGCAGGCGGCGCATGCGCAGGGGGGGATCCACGGCGAAAGATCCGGCATCCGCCGGACCTTGCCGATTTTAAATCCCCCGCGCGCATGCGCGGGAGTGACGTCATCGCCGCTCCAGACAATCACAGCGCTGGAGCGGCGATACCCTCGTTTTGAGCTAAGTATTTCATAATCAGCTAGTATGCGGTGCATACTAGCTGATTATGCATTTTGCCTTGCAGGTAAAAAAAAAAAATTATATATGCGGTTTACAACCGATTTAAAGAAAAATAACAGTCCTTGGGGAGCAAGCTCCGGACCCGCAATACCCTTCTTACGCCACTGGGTGTCAGCCTACACCCTAGGAGCACCACCGCTCTGTGTCCTTCCTTCAGCCCTTCAGCTTACTAACTGAGCCGAAGATAACAGTGAGGAGGGGACGCCCCCTTCCTCCTGACGTGATTGACTGCCTCCCCCCACAGCGCATGCGCGCCATGGTGCGCGCGCATACACGCGCACGCGCGCCGCAGCATGGAAGGAGCATGTCAACGCTGGAGGATCCACAAAAGTGAACAGCACAGTCTGCTGTGGAAGAGAAAACCCTGGCAGGTAAGACAACTCAGGCTATAGACCTATTGTCATGCGGTAGATGCAGGGTTTGAAGCAGCGGAAAAGCACACAATAAGGGGGGCTAGGTACTGGGGTAATTAAGACCATCCTGTCTTTAAACAGACATAGTGGAGCCATCTGCCAATGCAGAGCATACCCAGGCTGAACCTCCATAATCTCCCCCGGGGGGCCTGCCGACGGACCAAGTCCCGCAAACCCCCCCTACCTGCTCCAAGCTGCAGGACAGTTTGCATAGCAAGTGGTCCAATCTTCTCCCTTCTCCGTGAATAGCGTACTAGACCTTCAGGTACTGGGGTCCCAAGGAACACCTACTGCCCTGGACCTATACAGCACCCTGGCAACAGGAAAACTTTAGATTTTTAACAAAACCAAAGCCCTGGGCCCAGGGTCCAGCCCTCCAAGGAGAGCATTATAGGCAACACCCCACGACTTGGGGCCCGGGTACTGTCCACTTTAGCTCTGAGGCCCTTTGGACAGATCCGTTTAGCCTGCCTTGGTCCCAAGGACGTGAAGCAAAGCTAATTCATGACCAACACCTAAGACACTGGCGAAAAAACTGAGGTACTCCCTCTATGGGAGGGGGTTATATAGGGAGGGGACTTCCTGTTTGAGATTGCCAGTGTCCATCACCTGAAGGTACTCCATATAACCCGTATAGTAATGAATATGCCGCTCTGTGTCCCGTGATGTACGAGAAAGAAATGGCCTCATGTCTGCACCTATGAACACACCGATAGCGTTTGTGATGGCTTTAGGCCGGTCTGATTGTGCAACAAGGGGCTGCTTAAATGTTGCGGTGATAAGCGTTTGTTGAGCAGCTTTCGTTTTCGCTTTCACTCCTGTCAGTGAAACACTGGGGTGATGTCACTTCAAATGCGTGGCCATGCTTGATGTGTTTCCACTGTCATATGGCTTTCTTGTGCCACAGTGCCTACACACCCTCACGGTTTTATCCACTAACCTCTTTCCTTCATCATTAAATTTGACAGGGAAGCCAAAATGCTCCCATACATGGGAATTTAAATGATCGTCCATTCCTCCGCTCGCCATGACCACGCTGTGTGTGGACTGAACATGTGCACAACTTTTTTTTTTTTTAAATCAATCCGCGGATCACGTGTGTGTGCGGTTCGGATCAATATCTTTGGCTCGGATCACGGATCAATGACGATCCGTTGCACCACTAGACCCAACATGATTTCTTATTTTAACTTTTGGAGTGGATACGCGTTAGAACCTGTCAACATGCTTTACTGGTGACTGTTCCTTAACTACTTGCCGACCAGCCGCCGTCATTCTACGGTGGCAGGTCGGCTCTCCTGGGCGAGAGCACGTAGTATAACGTCAGCTCTCTGAGCGGCCACTAGGGGCGCGTGCGCGCTCCCGTGCGTGTGCCCGGCGGGCGCGATCGCCGCCGGGCACACACGATCGCTCGTTACAGAGCGGGGACCGGGAGCTCTGTGTGTAAACACACAGCTCTCGGTCCTATCAGCGGGGGAAATGCTGATCTTCTGTTCATACAATGTATGAACAGAGGATCAGTGTTTCCCCTAGTGAGGCCACCCCCCCCCCCCACAGTAAGAACACACCCAGGGACATACTTAACCCCTTCCCCGCCCCCTAGTGTTAACCCCTTCACTGCCAGTGGCATTTTTATAGTAATCCAATGCATTTTTATAGCACTGATCGCTATAAAAATGCCACTGGTCCCAAAAATGTGTCAAAAGTGTCCGCCATAATGTCGCAGTACCGAAAAAAAATCGCTGATCGCCGTAGTAGTAAAAAAAATATATTAATAAAAATGACATAAAAATACCCCCTATTTTGTAAACGCTATAACTTTTGCGCAAACCAATCAATAAACGCTTATTGCGATTTTTTTTTACGAAAAATACGTAGAAGAATACGTCTCGGCCTAAACTGAGGAAAATAAATGTTTTTTTATATATTTTTGGGGGATATTTATTACAGCAAAAAGTAAAAAATATTTTTTGTCAAAATTGTCGCTCTATTTTTGTTTATAGCGCAAAAAATAAAAACCGCAGAGGTGATCAAATACCACCAAAAGAAAGCTCTATTTGTGGGGAAAAAAGGACGCCAACTTTGTTTGGGAGCCACGTCGCACGACCGCGCAATTGTCAGTTAAAGCGACGCAGTCCCGAATCGCAAAAAGTGCTCTGGTCTTTGACCAGCAATATGGTCCGGGGGGGGGTAAGTGGTTAAAGCGGGGGTTCACCCCAAAAAAAATTAACAACATGACATTTAGCCGAGTTGTCAGAATGACAATCGGCTGTTTTTTTTTTTTCAGTGCAGTACATACCGTATTTTCACCGCCGCTTCCGGGTATGTAATGTGCGGGACTGGGCATTCCTAAGTGATTGCCAAAAGAAGCCGGAGTGCGAGTCGGCTCTATACGGCGCCTGCGCACCGACGTTCGGCTTCTTTCGGCAACTAGTGACGCGCTGTATGTGCCGGTCGGAAGGATGTCAATCACTTAGGAATCACTTCCTAAGGAATCACTTAGGAATGCCCAGTCCCGCACATTACATACCCGGAAGCGGCGGTGAAAATACGGTATGTGCTGCACTGGAAAAAAAAAAACAGCCGATTGTCATTCTGACAACTCGGCTGAATGTTATGTTAAATAAAGAGATTTTTAATACAGCTAACCTGTAAAATCTTTTTCTTGGAGTACATCACGGGACACAGAGCGGCATTCATTACTATATGGGTTATATGGAGTACCTTCAGGTGATGGACACTGGCAATCTCAAACAGGAAATGCCCCTCCCTATATAACCCCCTCCCATAGGAGGAGTACCTCAGTTTTGTAGCAAGCAGTATGCCTCCCAAAATGGTCCTCAAAAGAGGGGTGGGAGCTCTGTGTCCCGTGATGTACTCCAAGAAAAAGATTTTACAGGTAAGCTGTATTAAAAATCTCTTTTTCTTTATCGTTACATCACGGGACACAGAGCGGCATTCATTACTATATGGGATGTCCCAAAGCAATGCTTACAATGAGGGGAGGGAGAGCATCTCCAAGACAAAAGGATTTAATTTAGAGAAATACTCAAATCATAATAAATCCAACTTAGTTGAGAAAAATAATCTTAAATTTTAAATTTAACTCAAAAAAGAGGAGCCCCCGGAATCCGAGGGTCTCAAACTGCAGCCTGCAGCACTGCCTGCCCAAAGGCTGTGTCAGAATTCCTTCTTACGTCCAACTGGTAGAATTTTGTAAACGTGTGGACAGAAGACCAGGTTGCCGCCTTGCAAACTTGAGCCATAGAGATCTGGTGGTGTGCTGCCCAGAAGGCGCCCATGGCCCTAGTAGAATGAGCCTTTAATGATACTGGAGGAGGCAACCCTTTCAAGCCGTAGGCCTGAGTGATTAATTGCTTAATCCACCTAGAAATGGTGGACTTTGCAGCTGCCTGCCCCTTCTTGGGCCCATCCGGTAATATGAACAGCACCTCTGTTTTCCGGATCTTCTTTGTAGCTTTAAGATAGGCCTTCATGGCCCTGACGATATCCAAGGTATGCAGCAACCCTTCCTTTCTGGAAGTATATTTAGGGAAGAAGGATGGTAATACCAAATCCTGGTTCAAATGAAAACTGGATATAACCTTCGGTAGGAAGGAAGGATGAGGGCGGAGAACGACCCTGTCCTTATGAAAAATAAGATATGGTTCCTTACAGGATAAGGCCGCCAGTTCCGATACTCTTCTTGCGGAAACTATGGCGACCAAAAATACTAACTTCCTTGTCAGTAAAACCAAAGGAATTTCAGCCAACGGCTCAAACGGTTGTTTCTGTAAACTTGACAGAACAAGGTTTAAATCCCACGGGCAAAGCGGGGATTTAACTGGAGGTTTAATACGTAAGACCCCTTGAAGGAAGGTCTTAACCAGCGAGTGGGTGGCCAGCGGCCGCTGAAATCACACTGACAGAGCAGAAATCTGTCCTTTGATTGTGCTTAATGCCAATCCTTTATCCACTCCTAGCTGGAGAAAACTTAAAACTCTATCAATGGTGAATTTGCGAGGAAGCCATAGCTTGGACTCACACCAGCCTACATAGGCCTTCCAGACCCTGTGATAAATCACCCTAGAGACCGGTTTCCTGGCTCTGATTAGGGTAGAGATTACTTTCTGAGACAGACCTCTACCCCTGAGAATCAGGGATTCAGCTTCCAGGCCGTCAAATTTAGATGCCGTAAGGCAGGGTGGAGGATCGGACCTTGCGATAGCAGGTCTGGCCGTAGAGGAAGAGTCCAAGGGTCTCCCACTACCATCTTTAGGATTAGTGAGTACCATGCCCTTCTGGGCCATGCTGGAGCTACCAGGATGACTGGTATGTGCTCCACCCTGATCCTGCGCAGCAGGCGGGGTAGTAACTGAAGCGGGGGAAACGCATAAAGAAGTTTGAACTGATGCCAAGGGCAAACCAGCGCATCGGTTCCGCAGGCCATCGGATCCCTTGAGCGGGACATGAACCTGTCTAGCTTCTTGTTGAGTCTCGATGCCATGACATCCACGTCTGGCACTCCCCATTTTTGGCAGAGTGCTTGAAAGATTTGTGGATGCAGAGACCATTCCCCCGGCCATAGAGTCTGGCGGCTTAAGAAGTCCGCCTGAAAGTTGTCCACTCCGGGAATGAATATTGCCGATATGCAGGGCACATGAGCCTCTGCCCATAGGAGAATCAAGCTCACCTCTCTCTGAGCGGCTTGACTCCTGGTTCCCCCTTGGTGATTTATGTATGCCACGGCCGTGGCATTGTCTGATTGAATCCTCACCGGGAACCCCTGCAATTTTGACGTCCAAGCCCTGAGGGCTAGTCGAGCAGCTCTGAGCTCCAAGATGTTGATGGGCAACTGCTCCTCTAGCTTTGCCCAAGTGCCTTGGCGAGTGCAACCATCCAAAATTGCTCCCCAGCCTGTCAGGCTGGCGTCTGTGGTCACTATCTTCCAAGCCACTGGGCTGAAAGATCTCCCCTTCAGTAGGTTCTGAGGGTCTAACCACCAACACAGACTTTGTCGGACTCTTGATGAGAGCGGCAACGGGATATCCAAGGTCTGTGGCCTTCTGCTCCATGCTGACAGGATGGCTGCCTGCAGGATGCGAGTGTGACTCTGGGCGTATGGTACCGCCTCGAATGTGGCCACCATCTTGACTAGTAACCTCATACATAGGCGAATAGTCGGTTCCTTTTTGTTTAGAACCAGTAGGATTAATTCCTTGATGGCTTTGACCTTCCTCAGAGGTAGAAACACTCTTTGTTGTTCTGTGTCTAATCTCATGCCGAGATATTCCAACTGCCTTGTGGGCAGGAAAGCTGACTTTTCTCGATTTAGGACCCAGCCGAACTTCTCGAGGTATTGGACCGTGAGGGCCACTGCTCGCTCCAAGCCGGGAGACGAGTGATCTATGACTAGGAGATCGTCCAGGTATGCTAGGATCGTGACCCCTTGGATCCTTAGTTTGGCTAGGATTGGAGCTAGGACCTTCGTGAACACCCGGGGGGCCGTAGCCAACCCGAAGGGAAGCGCCACGAATTGGAAGTGACGCAAAGCCACCATGAAGCGTAGATATTTTTGATGTGGCTGATAAATTGGAACATGAAGGTAGGCATCCTTTATGTCTATGGACGCCATGAAGTCGTCCTTTTGGAGTGTGGCAGCTGCTGACCGCACGGATTCCATCCGAAATGAGCGGATCTTTAGGTATGCATTTACCATCTTTAGGTCCAAAATTGGCCTGACATCTCCATTGGACTTCGGGATGATGAATAGGTTGGAGTAGAAACCTAGCCCCTGTTCCAGGACTGGTACCTCTACTATTACTTCCTGGGAAAGTAGATGATTTAATGCCGACATTAATGCGGCTTCTTTCTCCGGAAGAAACAGCCTATTTCTAGGCTTGAAAACAGTCTTCTGAAGACTGCAATATTCTTTTTGGCCACTGTGTGTCCTCGGCACCCCGTGCTGCCGCTCTGGTCTTTCCTCCCCAGTTCCAATGTATCGAATGCTGTTTGGAACGAAAAGGAAGGGCCGCCCCTTCCTTAAACCACTGACCCGCCCTTCCCCCCTCAGCTAAACGGCGCGAATTGCGCCTATAACACGTGAACGCGCGCGCGCCCGCCGATAGGGGGGGGGGGTTGGGGGGAAGGGAGCCTCTCTGCTCCAGCTGGAACCACGAGGAGGTCAGCGTTTTGCCTGCTTTGCAGGCTCTGAGGAGGAAGACTGATGGAGCATCGCCTGGAGGCTTGCAGGTAAGCATAGCTCTCTGACACACACATACACTTTATATTACACAGGCCCTACTCAAATGCTTTTCCAACACTACAAGGGAGGTCACTACTTATGGGGAAAAAATACACATAGAGCCATCCTATCATTAAGATATGTGACTAGTTTGCCAGATGCAGCGCATAACTTTAGGCATGTCCCCTGTGACCCCCCAGAAAAAACCTGCTAAGAACCAAGTTCCGCAAGTTTTCCCCTCACTTACCTGCTCCATGCCGCAGGACTTTGCCAAGCAAGAGGCCCAATCTTCCCCCATCTCCGTGGGGATGTCTAGACCTTCAGGCCCTGGGTTCCTATGAAGGATCCACTGTCCTGGGCCCATATAGCACTCTGGCAACAGAAACATTAGGCACCCAAAGGTTTCTAAGTTCTGGGCCCAGGGTCCAGCTCTCTAAAAAGAAAAGCATCATGGGCTATACCCCAAGGGTTTGGGGTCCGGTTACTGACCACTTTAGCGCTGAGGCCTTTGGACAGAACCGGTTAGCTCACCTAATCCCAAGGATGCGGAGGCAAGCTAAACCATGACCTAAGACACTGGCGTAAAAAACTGAGGTACTCCTCCTATGGGAGGGGGTTATATAGGGAGGGGCATTTCCTGTTTGAGATTGCCAGTGTCCATCACCTGAAGGTACTCCATATAACCCATATAGTAATGAATGCCGCTCTGTGTCCCGTGATGTAACGATAAAGAAATTTTTTTTTTTTGGGTGAACCCCTGCTTTAACCCCCTTACGCCCAGGCAATTGACAAAAGACGGCCACAAGGTGGCTCTCAATTGCCGGGAGGACGTCTATGTAGGACGTTTCAGAAAGAAGGATGGTAGTACCAAATCCTGGTTTAGGTGAAAACTGGATATAACCTTTGGTAGGAAGGAAGGATGAGGACGGAGAACCGCCCTGTCCTTATGCAGAATGAGATATGGTTCCTTACAAGATAAGGCAGCCAATTCTGACACTCTCCTGGCCGAAACTATAGCGACCAGAAATACCAACTTCCTTGTCAGTAAAACCTAAGGAACTTCAGCCAACGGCTCAAAAGGTTGTTTCTGTAGGAGTTGACAGAACAAGATTTAAGTCCCACGGACAGAGTGGTGACTTGACCGGAGGATTAATACGCAAGACCCCCTGTATGAAGGTCTTAACCAGCGAGTGGGTGGCCAGCGGCCTCTGAATCCACACTGACAAAGCTGAAATCTGTCCCTTGATTGTGCTTAATGCCAGGCCTTTATCCACTCCTAGCTGGAGAAAACTTAACACTATCAATGGAATACTTGCGGGAATACCAATTCTTGGACTCACACCAGCCTACGTAGGCCCTCCAAACCCTGTAATACATTACTCTGGAGACCGGCTTTCTAGCCTTAATCAGGGTAGAGATTACCTGCCTAGACAAACCTCTACCCCTGAGAATCAGGGATTCAGCCGCCAGGCCGTCAAATTTAGACGCCGTAATGCAGGGTGGAGGATCGGGCCTTGCGAGAGTAGGTCTGGTCGTAGAGGAAGAGTCCAAGGGTCTCCCACTGCCATTTTCAGGACTAGTGAGTACCACGCCCTCCGGGGCCAAGCTGGAGATACCAGGATGACTGGCCTGTGCTCCACTCTGATCCTGCGCAACAGGCGGGGTAGTAACTGTAGCGGGGGAAAGGCATACAGAAGTTTGAACTGATGCCAAGGGCAAACCAACGCATCGGTTCCGCAGGCCATAGGGTCCCTTCTCCGGGACATGAACCTGTCTAGCTTCTTGTTGAATCTCGATGCCATGATATCCACGTCTGGCACTCCCCATCTCTGGCAGATTGTCTGAAAGACCTGGGGATGAAGAGACCATTCCCCTGGCGACAGAGTTTGGCGACTTAGGAAGTCCGCCTGCAGGTTGTCCACTCCGGGAATGAATATCGCCGATATGCAGGGTACATGAGCCTCTGCCCACAGAAAAATCAAGCTCACCTCTCTGAGCGGCTTGACTCTTGGTTCCCCCTTGGTGGTTTATATAAGCCACAGCTGTGGCATTGTCTGATTGTATTCTCACCGGGGACCCCTGCAATTTGGATGTCCATGCCAGGAGGGCTAGCCGAGCAGCTCTGAGCTCTAAGACATTGATGGGCAGCTGCCTCTCCGCCTCTGCCCAAGTACCTTGGTGAGTGTAACCACCCAAGACTGCTCCCCAGCCTTTCAGGCTGGCGTCTGTGGTCACTACCTTCCAGGCTCCCATAGGAGGTACTCCTCCTATGGGAGGGGGTTATATAGGGAGGGGACTTCCTGTTTGAGATTGCCAGTGTCCATCACCTGAAGGTACTCCATATAACCCACATAGTAATGAATATGCCGCTCTGTGTCCTGTGATGTACGAGAAAGAAATAGGGGGTTAGTTATGGTGCATAACTAAAATATTTTTATGATACTTATGAATAAAGGTAAAAGCTATAGAGATAAAACTGCAATTTTTTAAATGTTACTGCACCTTTGAGCCAAACCTACTTTCACAAGCCCAATCGCAGCCAAATCTTTAATGGCCAGTTCACATCAAATGCATCCCAGTGCGTTTTTGTTGTGTCAAAAATGCATGGAAAGTAGGCTATATGGTTTCCAATGGCATAGTACACACCCGTGCAGTCCGTTCCAGATACAAAAAAGGAAAACATGCTGCATTGTTCCTGCACTGGACTGTACTGTAATGCAGTAAATTGTATCAAAAACGCACTGGGCCTTAAAATAGTGAGAGAGAAAAACAGGAAAAAAAAGCACCTGGAATGCATCCGGAGACGCGTTAACGCACATGCATAACAGTATCTAAAACAGATCTGGAGTGCGTTTTTGTGGTGTAACCCGGCCACAAAAATGAGTTCTGGTCATTTTAAAGGTCAATAGGCAGAGGACTGTCAAACAAATGGCATAGTGGGGTCAAATAACAATACCAGAGCAAAGATTTTATTAACTCTTTAAAAGAAACATGAAGAATTTAAAGAATTTAAAATTCCTTTAAAAACATGTTTAAGGGATGCACTGAATCTGTCTGTGAAGTGGTGTGTCTGTATGATGCATAAAACCTACTACAGAAAAAGTAACAATTCGAAAGAAGAAACAATTCAATGAAAATTTCTGGTAAATGGAAGCTCCTGGCTGCGTTGTTCTTGTAAATCAGCCAAAGATTTCTATCATCTATACCAGACTTTTATCCGATCTTATACCAGGCCACATGCCCTCAATATGGGGAGGGTACCTTGTCGAAGGGGGTGGGGGGGCACAATGGCAAAACACTTTGTTCCCATGTTGATTAGGGCAAGTGACACTGCCCCCTCAACCCTGGCCCAGGGGTTGTGGAGGGTCTGCTAATGGCAGGCTTATTGGAATCTGGAAAAGCCCTTTAAAATAACGGGAGCCTTATTACCGCTGCTAAATATACCTCTTTCTGCTGCAACAAAGGTTTGTTGGGCAGGTGAACACCCCAATTTATCTCAGCCCTTTACTAAATGTCAGACATGTTTGTCCAAACTTGAAGCTCATCGTTATTTGTGATATCTCAATGGATATTATAGGGCAAATGAGTTTGAGACTATATCAAATGGTAATATAACACAAGCACACTTGTTGGAAATAAACAGCTAATAAGCAATCATTACACATTAAAGAAAAACAAAGAAGTACCTGTAGTACTTTAGCAAGTAATGTCAGCACTGCCATTTTGCTTTCAGGTGAAGAATCTTTGTCCCACCAGCTCTCTAGTTTCATCCAGTTTTGCAAGACAACATTTACCAAATCAACACCTTGTTGTTTTCGAATTGTACGTTGTTTAAAACTTTGATCAAGCATGCCATTCAAAATAGTGCTCACCTTGGGGAAAAAAAAAAAAGGCATTTGTTCCCAGTCCTGACTATATATAATGTTCCATGCCCAGGATTTGAACATAAAATACAATAAAAATCCAACAGGGAGAGGCGGACAGTGTCATGTATGCTGTGACAGGGATGCAAACATGGGAAATCTCAGAAGTAGCTATGATTCCGCGTACACACGATAATTTTTCGGCATGAAAAAAAAAACTTTGTTTTTCAGCATGTCCAAAAAACAAAGTTTTTCCAACTTCATCATTAAAAACGACGTTGCCCACATACCATCGTTTTGAAAAAATTATGAAAAAATCGCGGTGACGTACAACACGTACGACAGCACTCTAAAGGGGAAGTTCTATTCGCCTTTGGGCTGCTTTAGCTGATTCCGTGTTAGTAAAAGACGATTCAAGCTTTTCTGTCTGTTACAGCGTGATGAATGTGCTTACTCCATTATGAACGGTAGTTTTACCTGAACGAGCGCTCCCGTCTCATAACTTTCTTCTGAGCATGCGCGGGTTTAAAACGTTGTTTTAGCCCACACACGATAATTTTTTACAACCCGAAAAACGTAATTTTTTTAAAACGACGTTAAAAAGTGAAGCATGTGCAGGGGGAAAAAAATTTCGTTTTTCAGAAGCCGAAAAACGATGTGAAGCCCACACACGATCATTTTAAATGACGTTTTTAAAAACGTCGTGTTTTTTTTTCATGACGAAAAATTATCTTGTGTACGTGGCATGAGACATATCCGAAAAAATTACATGTTTACCTCTTCAGCATCTGCCAGAAATTAACGTGGTTTTCTTTACCCTAAAGCAGTGATTGCAAACCTTGGCACTCCAGATGTTTGGAACTACATTTCCCATGATGCTCGACTACACTGCAGAGTGTGTGAGCATCATGGGAAATGTAGTTCCAAAACATCTGAAATGCCAAGGTTTGCCATCACTGCCCTAAAGCATTCTCTACATTAAAGGTTAGAAAAAAAAAAAAAATCTGCTCTCTTCCTGGTCTCACAGGAGATTCTGAGAGTAGCAGGAGCCATAGGCTCCTGCGGCTGTCAGTCAGATCCTGTGAGGAGGGATCAGGGGTGTGGACGAGCTGTGCTGTGTTTATTGATGTACATAGCACGGCTCATGAGGGCGCCCTCGCACAGATGCCCCCATAACACAAGGAGGCACGACAAAAAGGAGCGAACAGTGCTGGAGGAGGGACTCCCGAAAAGGAGGTAAGGGACCGTTCTGTGCAATATCTTTAACCAAAGCAGGCAGCAATAACATATTTTATTATTTAACTTTAATATCACTTTAAAAACAAATCAATCAATCTTGTGAGCACTGACTTGTTTAAAAGAAAAATGTAATGGGAGAAATACAGAGGTTGCCACTGCTGACCTCAGGCCTAACCCTTTTGCTGCCAGTTAATTGAAACTTAAGTGCCCAGGCAAATATAGCATCGACAGTATGAAGTTGATTTACTAAAAATGCTAAATCCAGTGCAGCTTGCATTTTTTTTTTTTTCGTCTTTTGTCAAAGCTTAATTGAACAAGCTGAAGTTAGACCATGCACAACTGAACAAGATTTTGCACCTGACCCAGAGCGATGGTACTCCAGGGGGGTTAAATATCTGTGCCATCTATATGATGCACAGGGGTTTAAGTCCTTCCAACAACTGCAATCTGTTCAATTACGCTCCTATATATTCTTTTACTACCAACTCCGCCATTCGTGCCTAGTTTGGCTCTCTAGATGACCCCACTGTTGTACCAAATCCAGTGAAAATACTGCGACACCCTGACCCTACTAAACTTATATCCACATACTATGCTGCACTTATGACCGACTTCCATCCATCTCACTCTATTTTTCCTGATTCAGACCATCTTAGTTCTGATATGTTGAAAAAGTAGAAATGCCAAATATAGGAACAATGTGGCCCATATTTGATAGCAATAATGCTAACTCTTGGTTTTAGATATAAGATGGAAGTAATAGAAGAGTTGTAAAAATAACAGAATTGGATCATAATACCATTTTAGGGTTTTCTGTAGAAGATTTCAGCACATGCGCCACTACAGTGTCCAGATTTTTCAAAAGCTCAGTGTTGATTGTTTCAGAAAACAAACTGTAGAAATATTCCCCATGGGAAAAGTTAATGAAACTTCTTTGTGAACTTCCTGATAAAGGCACCGACAGCACCAGTGTGTTCAGTAACAGGCTTACAAGTTCTTCACTCTGAAAGGGCAACATGTATTATTTATAAAATGAGATTTTTTTTAAAAAAAATCACGAAAGACAGCATAAAGATCCTTTATTTGATTCATATTAAAAAAGTGCAGAAAATACTGTGCCATTTCTAACTTTAATTGACATGTAGACCATTTATTTTAGCCTTTACAATAAGTATTGCTAAAGGTTCTCTGCATCTTCCACGCAGAAAAAGAGTGCAGAGAGCTTTTGTTCATTCCTTGGAAAGATTCTAAAGCAGATAAAAAGGAATTCACAGCCTCGCCTACTTCCTCCAACGTTGATTCAACAACCTGTAAGTGTTCTCGCGCATCAGTTATCACCTTACAGAGCACTCACTCTAGACGTTGAGCCAGACTTTCCAAATCCCCTTTAGTTGAAACTACTTCCAGATCCTGTTTGGTGGGGAGCGAGTGTAAAAAACTCTGGATCAGTAGTCCATGGCCGAGGGGGCTGTGGCAATACTAGATCTGGACTATGTACGGTGCCTTGAAAAAGTATTCATACACCTTGAAATTTTTCACATTTTGTCATGTTACAACCAAAAACTTAAAAGTATTTTTTAGTGATTTTATGTGATAGACCAACACAAAGTGGCACATAATTGTGAAGTGAAAGGAAAATTATATATGTATTTTAAAATTTGTTACATATGTAAAAAGTGTGGCGTGCATTTGTATTCAGCGCCCCCCCCCCCCCAAGTCTTCCATTTTGCTGGAACATCAATTGTTACACTATCTACTTTAACCATATCAGCCCCTAACATGTCTACCAACAGCTATATTAGCCACAACTACTTCCACAATAGTATAATGTATGGCAGGGCGAGGTTAAGGTAATGCATTTAGCGGTTACCATTGGTGTCATTATTGATATGCTTTTAAAGGCTCCTGTGTCCCCTGTGCATCCTGGATCACTACTGTAAGTGGGTCATTTGTCAAACTCTGCGTGACAGGGACTGTTGCCAATACAGAAACTTCCAGAGGTATTCAACCATGCCAGCTGCTCTCATCCTCTCTCACATTACCGAGAGCAGTAAAGGGGTCTGCAACAAACTTGGGGCCAATAGCCATCTTACTGGGGTGTCCTAAAGGGTTCTTGGGTTGGAAACTTTTAAACGTTTTTGATGACATGCTTGTTTGATCTTATACATTGTGAGTGTTATGGAGTTAAAAAGAAAAGTCGAAATGCTTTTAAATACTACACAATGAGGTGGTTTTATCCTTCTTTCTGATTTGTATGGTTGGGAATCTGACTCCTGGAGGGATTATCCATGAGGGGAGACTATGATTAAGCCATAACTTCTAAGAAGCCTGTTGGGAATCTGACCGTGTTCAGTGGGCGATTGATCTCTGTTTGACCGCTTTTAAATGAGGTGGTCCACAAGCGAGGGTAAGAGGCTCAGTGTGCTGTGATGAAGGTGGAGGACTCTTTCTTACCACTATTTTACGATATTATATGCACACCTGAGGTGCCTTCCATGTGTCTAAATACACTTTTGTATGGACATTTCTGAAAGAATTTGTATACATTCCAAGAAGCTGCTTTTATCAAGTGTATTTACTGATACCTAAAGCGCAGGTGGGTTATTTATATTGGTATGCGATTTGCATACATATATTTTTCAGTAGTTGGCTTCCAATATGTGTAATTTGTAAGCATCAGTATCAAATGGATTATTCAAAATTATAACAGTCCAAACTAAAAGGTACAATATTCCATATTTAAAGTCCTTTGTAGAGTTACCTGTCCACTGAAACCAAAAGCCAGTTGTAGAATGCCCTCAGCAAGACGTTTACTGCTGATATCTAGGGATGGAAGGGACTTTCTCTCATCACCAGGAGCAATACCTTTATACACAACCAACAGAAGTTTGGATCCAACAGAATAGCTGAGCTTTGTAGCCTAGAAAGAACAGTAAATGACAATAAACTATATGTATGAAAACCGTGGAAGCAAGGTGCAATCACCTTGCACATTTAATCAGTTTCTTGAATCTCAAAAACAGAAGTGTTTTTCAGAGAGTTGCCAACTGACACAGTGTCTCTGAAATAGGGGAACAGTTTGCAAAGCTGGTGTATGCATACAGTAGGGTTGTCCCGATACCACTTTTTTAGGACCGAGTACAAGTACCGATACTTTTTTTCATGTAGTCGCCGATACCGAATACCGATACTTTTTTTAAATGTCATGTGACAGTTTTCAAACCACAATACAGACCAAAGATATTTTCTTTAGAATTATGAAGAACTCTAACTCAAGACATTATAAAAGAATAAAAATGAGTAAAAATGAATAAAAATGTTTTATTTGCTTGTCACGCAGTAGTAAAAAACTCAAAGAATTTTCATAGAACATGTTGATAAATACAAAAAAAGTATTCTATTTAGGTATCGGGAGCATTTGCGCGAGTATGAGTACTCCCGCAAATACTCGGTATCGGTCCCGATACCGATACTAGTATCGGTATCTGGACAACCCTAGCATACAGTATACCACCTGCCTCCAGCCAATTACAAGCAGGGTTTAGAAAGAAGAACCTCAGCACTAAAACCTGAATTCTGTCAGTAAATCATCATAAAGAACTATATGTCCTACAGGGTTTAGGGCACGTGTCAAACACAAGGCCCCCTACAGGTCAATTTTTGTGGCCCTTGAAACCTCTCGTGTAGCTGCGGCACTCTCCCTTGTCTGTGCCTCCACCTTGTCTCAGCAATCAGCAGCAGATCCTGCGCATCTCTGTGCAGCCACAGCACCCCCTGGCTCCACCTCCCCTGGTCTCAGCATTCAGCAGACTCTTGCAGCTGACTCCAGCCCTCCTCTGGTCCTCATTAAGACCCTGAACTTTCTGCTTCCCAGCTCCAATCCCAGCTTCCCGGTCAGCAGCACAAGGTAAGGGAAGTGCACTGTGATGTAAAGGAGGCAGGGGGACTCTTGACTTCTGATGGTGGGAGGGGGCTCTTGACATCTGATGTAAAGGGGGGGGAGGGGGTGCTCTGCACATCGGTTTATAAATATAATAATGCAATTCTATGTCAGTTGAAAAGGAGGGTCGCACACCGCTTGCATCATCCACAAGAAACTTTATTGGAGACTGTACAGACAGAAGACTATGGCAGAACCATGGTCTGTCTGAACAGTCTCTAAAAAAGTTTCTTGTGGATGATACCAGTGGTGTATGACCCTTCTTTTCAGACTTGCGACATCTGCTACTGCTGAGTGGGCTTCGTGCTGGTCTGTGCCCACAGCTTAAAGAGGAAGTAAAGCCTGAAAATTAAAAAAACTAAAAAAAAACCTGCAAGACAAAGCCATAATAAACTAGTATGACTAGCATACAAGGTCATTATGCATTACTTACCTTAGACCAAAGCCCACAAATTCATCCTCCATGCGCCGTAGACAGCGGTCCTGTCATTCTGCGAATATCTCGTGCAGGTTTAGGAGATATTGCGAACACCTACAGGTAAAGCCTTAATCTAGGCTTACCTGTAGGTGTAACTTGCAAAAGTGGGTTTACAACCACTTTAATTCTTAACTTATTACTAAACCAGTAATAATCAAATGCAGAGGCAATTCTTTAAAATGATAAAGTGTAGATACATTTATATAGGTTTTACAAATACAACCAACTCTTTGAGGGCAACCCATAATGCTGATGCGGCCAGTGATAAAAATTCAGTTTGACACTCCGGGAATAGGGTATGAACAGAACAAAACAGTGAAATAGACTTTTGAGGGCAGTTGGATATTTAGGCACAAGTCAGCCACTTCCAGGGAAAAACAATTTACAGCTCTGCAGACTATCCTAATGATAATAGCAATATAACACCATTCGGGGGAAAAGGATTCACCAGTGTGGCCAAGACGCAGGTCTTATGCTCAACATTGCAAACATAACAGCACACAATGTAATAGAAATCCAAAAAAGAGAGACAGTATCTATATTGGTAAAGAAATAGTACTTTTAAATAAAAGTATTATCGCAACAGATGAATACTATACAAGCATAGAGATGTGCACAATCGTAATAGAAGGAACAGGGGAACAGATTATTTGATTATTACCAGTGTGCTTTCTGTGGCAAGTATGCCCTTTTATCAAGAGCTTCAGATGAAGTAGCACTTGGCATGAAACACATTAAGTAGCCCTTTGGCATCTTGTGTTTTTAATTCTCAAACGTACGCTTTCATGTGGAGGCAAATAATAGAAAATTCAGGTGCATTTCAACAATCACAAACGTCACAATTACATTAAAAATGGTTTTAACATCTATTGCTGACTTTGACCTCACCAATCACGTCCCTTTCCAATCTGAACGCTATCCTTACTCCATTTTCAGATATCTCGGGATTACAAATAAATCATAGCAAATTCTAGGGCACTCAATATCTCACTGCCAAGCTCCACCCAGAAAGTGATTGAACAACCACATTGGTTCCAGTGGGAATCTGAAACACTTCCTTATTTGGGGGTTAATTTGACCTCAACTCTTCAAATGTTCTATAGGAAGAATTACCCAGTTCTTATTAAAAGGCTATCTGAAAATCTGGCTAGATGGCGGATCCACCCCCCGTCGTGGTTCGGCAGACTTCACTCAATAAAAATGAACGTCCTACCAAGGACATTGTATTTATTCCGTATACTACCGGTAGCCTTGGTACACAGTGACTTGAAGATGTTGCAAAGAAAAATATTAATTGGGGAGATAAGAGGCCTAGGGTGAACAAACGCACTATGTATACTCTTACGCGAAAGGGGGGATTGGGCCTGCCTGAGCTGCAGAAATACTTTTATGCGGCTCAACTAGCCCAACTTTCTAGGTTCCACTCTAAACGACCACAAGCGATATGGATGATTATGGAATCTTACGCTTGTCGTCCACATCAAATATCCCATATTATGTGGCTTCCGCCTAAAGATAGACCCACTATTCTATGCCAATCTTTATCCTTCTCTCTGGAAATTTGGGACAGGGTCTCTATAATTCAGAATTTCAAATCGCCTCATTCTACATTGGCACCCCTGGTGAGGAATAGTGCTTTCACCCCGGGCCTCGATCCACTTGCTTTTAAATGGTGGACGAACAAGGGTCTGCTGTGCATAGCAGACCTTTGCGATAGAGGGGGTATACTGTCCGAGCAATCAATGCGGGAAAAGTACCAAATGCCATTAGTGGAATGTTACAGATATGCCCAATTATGTCATTTTGTACAAACTCTGGCTCGTCAGAGCGACTTAGCGGTTTTTACTCCCATGAAACACTTTTGCACTCGCTATGATAGCCTTAGAGGTCATATTTCTGAGATATATGCGATGTTGATGAGTTCATCAATTAAATTGAATTATATGCTCCA